>NC_134481.1:13533949-13574438 GCF_964194025.1 Convolutriloba macropyga | reverse complement strand
TGCATTTCAAGTTCAAGGCAGACATTTTAAAGTTTGCTTTATTTTCAGTCTGTCAAAAGGATTCAAAAATGCTATTAATAACTAAGTATGATTGCTTATATTTTCTTAGTATTTCATCGAGTATTTGGATAATATAGTAAATGGAAGCAATGAAAAAGTATAATTTGCTTGCATCTTATAAAAAATATAAGCTCTCAAAATTACGTTAGGTTTTGTTTACATCTTTAAATATTTCATCTCGGACAACTGCTTTTGTCATTTCTATCAGATCAATAAAATTACACGAGAAATTCCACCTTGTCATCTGCATAATTTTTATTGAGCTGAAAATAAGTTGACTTTTAGCAGTTACTTTGCGGTAGAAAAGATTAAAAATATTTGAACCAATTTAGGGTGAAGGAAATTCGGGTTGTTTATCAAAAATAACCTCAGAACGGACAGAAATTGGCTTAGAAATTGTTCAGATTTGTAAGGGTTCTATTCAACAGATAAGTTTCGCAACCCGGGGCTGTTAGTTGAAAATCAGAACCCTTTTGTTTGTGTTGAAATTTTTGAATTTTACAGGGTCAGAGAAACCCTTAATTTAGTTAGTACCCTTACAGAATTGTCAAAAACGGACAGCATTTAAAAATTTATGAACCTTTTTTCAATCAGCGCTTGAAAACAATGATTTTTATGCACAAAAGAATACAAAAGCAACTGTTTTTTTGCCTCTTTTTCTCTACTACCATTTTAATGTGAATATAAAGTTGTGCTGAGACACGTTGAAAATGTTGGGATTTTTGAGTGATAAATTCGAGTATTAACATTCTATTGTGCGCGACTGGTGAATGAAATTATATACTTTGTGTAGAAATGTAGAAATGTATCAACTTAGAAGATGTCAATTTTTGACACCTATTTGAAGCGCAATTTCAATACCTGTTCCTTTTTGTCCTTGCTCTTCACTCACATTTCCATACTGTCTGCTACCCCAACCCCTCCCCCTCCCCCTCCCCCCCCCTCCCCGTACCTACTTTCTAACCCATCATACAACCCTGTAATCAAGTATCAAGTACCCCCCCCCCCCCTCACCCTCCCTAGCCGCACTATCTTGAGCAATTTTCCTTAGTTCTTCCCGCCGCTCGCTGACATACTTCCGCCGCACACTTTCATATTTCAAACACCCCCTAACCCCCCCCCCCCCCCTACCGTTCCTTATCCCACGATTCCTCTGCCTTGTTCGTCCCTTCATCTAACATCTTTTTCATCTGCAATTCCAGCGAGGAACTCTCCCTATAATTGTCACTACTTTGTTCTACCAATACCACCACTACTACCACCCCACTATCTCTACCTACAACTACCCCCTACTATTAGTTCTATCGCTTTTGTTGTGTCTGCTGCTGCTAGTTCTGCTAGCACTGTTCTCCTTCTTCCATTCATGTAGAACCTAACAAGATGTTTACCGCTATTGTTTACTTCTCTATTCAACTCTTTCTCTTCCAATCAACGACAGGTAAGCAATAAGTCATAGCTGAAACTTGTTCACGCTAAGAGCTGCGACCCCGTCTGGAAGATATTGAATAAAAAACTTTGCGAAGAAACATCTGTCAAAGGAAAGATGATTTTTTTTCAAATGAAAATATTCAACCCTGGTATGGTTTATAAATAGTGTTATAAAACATTTTCATTGACTATTTTCACATGTATATGATTGTGACCAAACTTTATTAATCCTGGATATAGTTTAATGTATTAAGGCGTTATTTCGATTGTAGAACCTCATTTTCGTATTGCAGAAGCTCTTTTTCCAATCAAATCGGATCGCAGATGCCAAAAACGACTTAACAAAATTTTTTTTATCGAATTGCAAACAATATTTGAGAGTTAAAAATAAGAAGCTGTAATATTAAACTTTAATTAATCCACAATGGTCGTTTGAGTCAATTTTATTTTAAAAAAATGTAACATTTATTTTTTAACTATTTTTTTATTTAAAATCTATACTACAAAAGCCACCACCAGCTCTATCTGGTTAACTAGTTTAGTCCATACTATAACCTAAAAACTTTCAATTAAAAATAGCGACTACAAAAATGATTTGTTTTTGGCCTTCAGGACTTTATTGCTGTTAAATGTAACTAAATTGTGCTGCCACTATTAGCTAGTGCAAAGAGCTCTTTGCGCGCTGAATGGCTTGAAGTTTAAAACTGCAGTTTTTTCCTCAAATTTTTCAGACGGTAATTTTGCAAGATCTTGCAAGATTCTTGCAGAATAAGCGTCCGGATTCTGCATCTTGCAAGATAAACGGTTATTGCAAGAGTCCTGCAAGATCTCACAAGATAGGCCTTATTTGCAAGAATCTTGCAAGATCTTAAAAATAATTGTTGCAGCTCGTCTAGGGTAGGTTGGTCTTAGCCACATTATCCTTCCGACTAGCCGAAAGGAATTCATACGTGGATGCCGAATATTTTACGGTAGATGGGCGTGAAATAAGATATCCCAGGTTGAGGTGCCATCCGGAAGTGACCTCTGATCAGACCAAGTCCAACGCACATGGTGTGTTCCCACACCAAAATTACAGGGTCTGGGATTCGGTTCCAGCGCACAATAGTATGATCAGAGGTCACTTCGGTCTGGGGATGGTATGATCAGAGGTCACTTCGGTCTGGGGATGGTATGATCAGAGGTCACTTCGGTCTGGGGATGGTATGATCAGAGGTCACTTTGGTCTGGGAATGGTCTGATCAGAGGCGATTCAAGCGCACATTAGTCTGATCAGAGACCATTTCGAGCGGAATTTTTTTCTGATTTTTTGTTTTTTACAGAGAGATGTCGGCTCTGTCAAAAGGCAACAAAAAGCAGCATTCTGATCACAGACAGATCTAAAGTCTGATGTCTTTGATCAGAACCAAAGGGGTCCAACTGATTGAACATGTCAGTCCCCTTACAAGGAAACTTTGTTTAACTGTAGAATACGATGTTTTATATGGAAAACTGTCTAATTTTATCCATTGAGATGGAAATATGCACTAATGTATACAAAATAATTTTTTACTCAGCAGTTGGGTTATCTTTTCTTTCGCAATAATACTTTTAGAATGGTCTTTTTTATATGAATATAATAATGCAATCGAACAAAGTCATATATGCTTTTAGGGAAGCATGGTAAACTTACTAAGGCTAATATACATAGTAATTTAGCAGGAACCTGAAATATGTCAAAACAGTTTTTTGTGACAACAGATGTGTCTCATATGTCTTAGTAGTCAAATTAAGTCCTTTATGTGAATTTTACGCGCAGACCACGGCACTATGGTCTGTGTAAAGTAGTCTAGCATACTTTTTTTTCTCATTTAGATTAGCAAATTTTGTTCTGCAGCTAACAAAACTATTTTCTGCTTTCTATATTACATGAAAGCAAAGTGCAAAAACACGACAAGTATGCTGACTTTTTCAATATTGTTCGAATTTTAGTTTTGGATCTTTTACGTTCCCCCCAAGTAATATAGCACATGCTGGATCTTTTCCGTTTGTGCCCCCCCAGCTTAGTGGGTGCATATTATTTGCACCCCCCAGACGCACGTGCCATATTTTTACATGATGATTTACTATGTAATGGCACGTGCTCTGTAACTGGGGGGAGCATAACGTACTGGGGGGGCACAAACGGAAAAGATCCCACATGCTATTACATAGAAAATCAGTATATAAAAATATGGCACATGCGTCTGGGGGGTGCAAATAAAAAACACGCACTAAGCTGGGGAGGGGGGCACCAACGGAAAAGATCCTTAGATTTTAAAGCGGTATACACAAACAACCACAAGCTTAAAGCAACGACAATTTTTCTCACGTAACATGCGTGTTTTATATGGAGGTCTGCACCAACTGGATCATTGTTCCCCCAGTATGTTATGCTACCCCCAGTTACAGAGCACGTGTCAATATAAAGTAAATCATTATGTAAAACAATAGCACGTACGTCTGGGAGTTGCAAACATTATGCACACACTAAGCTTGGGGGCGCAAACGAAAAGGTCCTATCAACTTTAAAGATAACGGTTAAAAATCAAGACCAGACACAAACGATTCTAGATTTGTATACCATAAAAATAACTTTCGATTCTTTCTAATAATTCGAAGAACGTAAATGGATCTCACAAAACATTGAATGATCATAATGATGCTTCTAAATTTTCAATATGTTATTTGGAGCCACAGATGATCTTGGTGTGATTACTAAAAATGTTCATCACGCCTGGAAACAGCTATGAAAAAATTATCGAGAATTGCTGGACCAGACTATTATTAAATCTGATTCATGGAAATAAAACTAAAACTTGGCCAACAAATTAAGTTCTATATTTCAAGATCAATTCATGTCTCGTAGAACGTTTTTTTTTTAAAAAATCGTTACGTCCCAATGAGGATTTGGTCCCTTGATTCTTCAAACTGTTGCTTTAGAATATGACATTTTACCTCTGCTCCACATCTACAAATTTTAGCTCATTAATTTATAATTACATATAAAAAACAAATTTTTTTTCATTGATATGCCGCATGTGTATTTAACTAATAAATTTTTATTGATTTTTCTTAATGAGATTAGAGCTTTATGATTTAGGAATTATTGCTAAAGAATCATTGAAGTAAAAATTCGACGCAGATCAGTCAATTGAATTTAATTAGACCCCAATACTGGATTAAGTTCCTTTCTATCATTCTATGAGTATTTAGTAGCAATGACTTTTGATCCAGTAGATTAACACCCCAAAAATACAATTGATGAAAAACTAACAAAAGCAACAGAAGCTGGCGTTGCTTGTAAAAAAATTTGAGTAAATTGTCAAATTTTCATAGCAGAAGTTGACAAAATTAATTTGTTTTCTTTTTCAACGTCAAATATCATTATAGATTTTCTTCTCAAAAATATTTTAAGTGTTTAATTTTAAATCTTAGTAATAAATTTTAGGTTTTAGTTATCTAACTGCATACTGCATTTACCTCAGTTTCATTTTGTCAACCAGAAAATGTGTTTATACATAAAACTAGAAGTACTTAACGCACAAAATATTTCGAACATTACAAAAATGAAGATAAATTATATATGAAAAAACAGTTTAACTAAATTTAAAAAAATATTGAAAGTTTCCAACACTACATTTATTTATTTCGAGTGAAAATATCCAGTGCGTTCATTCTTGGTTATTATCATAATTTCCCGCTAATTTCTAGTTAATGTTACCTAATTTCCCGGTGCGAAACCTGCCGGGCCTCCCGTCAATATTGTTAATTGGTGGTACCTTATGGTAAAAACCTGAAAGTTTCACCAGTTTTACAGGGAACGTATTTGAGATTTTGCCAGGAAAAACGAGACAAAAATTAGGTAGTTACCAGGACTGTAACGGCTGCTCTCCTATCAAAGTCAAGGAAAACTTTACACCGCCCAGTTCGTTTCAGCGGTTTCAAATCTGTCCGGATATTGTGTTTTTGCAGTTAACTTTTGTGAACTGTATTATCCGCTATACTGTAGAATACTGTTGCATTACCTGTTGCTCAATTATTCTTGATAACTAATTGCTCAGCTTTGCTGTATAACAAACTTGTTTCTCTCAGAATAACAAAATAATTCAAAGTGAAACAATCAAATTTTTGTTGAGTTTTTGTTAATAACTCAATTTATAAACCGAATTTCGGAATTCTAATTCCGACAAATTGTAGCTCTATAACTTGGCTATAGTCTTGTAAAGTTTCAGCATTCTATCTCAAAGATTGCAAAAACAGTCAGAAATACAGTAAACGTTACTGAACAACAATAATAAATTTTCTAACTTCAATGTTAGCAAGTCTCTCTATTGGTTTCAAAAACACCAATGTTGAACTAGAGTAGGCTTCTTTGAAGCCAGTAAGAGCAACTGACTATGTGCTTTGCACAAAGTTTCTCTTACTTAGGAACTTTGTTCCTCAGAAAGAAATTTTTGAGAATATCAAAGTTAATTCTCTTTTCACAAGTCAAAGTAAAGTTAAAACTGTACAATTACTAATATGATCTACAGAAACAAGACACAGTAACAAGTAATTTACCGCTCAAGAAAGTGTGCTTCAATACGCACTGTATGTCAGTTTAATATAACAAAAATTGCAAATTTCAACTGATTTTTGGTAGTTTTTCAAGCTCCTTTTATGCTGCTAGTCACGTGGATTTACATGTCAAATTCAACTGTTGATTGGTTGTAGATAATAATGTCGACAGAATGTGAACATTTTTCCATAACGTCACTTTTTCAGTGTAAATTTGATGTCATGGGAAATTTGTTAACCATGTAGAAATTTTGTCGAATATTCTGTATCAATAACAGGTTGATTCGCAATCCAATCGCAAAGAATCTGATGCAATACTGTTAAGTCGTAGTATTGTTTTGCTGGTTGTTGAGGTAGTTCGAGTTAGAGTTATAGTTTGACTTCATGAATGACGGTTGCGTACTAATAATAGTTGCTAAATATAAATGTTGAACAAAATGAACAAATCCGTATGGCTTCAGTAGAATGTAGCATTAAATTTCGCTTGTCATGCTATTCTAAATTGAACTGCTTGAAATGACCTTGAAGTGCTATTCAATTTGATTTCTGAGTTGTTAAGCTCAGCCGCAATATCGCCGGCCCTGTTTTCTATCGCGAAAACATCTTTTCCAGTTAGTACTGGGGCGAGCTTCACTACTGGTCTCTTGTACACTCCGTCGTTCGTTCGAACTATAGCTGATCGAATCACACCGTCAGACCCATCGATGGTCTCCGCAACTCGACCTAGGTTGTAATATCCACGCTTATCGCTGTCTTCGATCAACCAAACGAGATCGCCTTCTTTAAGGGTTTCGTTTGCCGTAGATCGCCATTTTTGCCGATTATTCAGAGTTGGCAGATATTCTTTACGAAATCTGTCCCATATGAGATTTGCATAGGCTTGAGTTTGTCGAAAGAGCTTTCGATGATCAACAAATTCTTCCGCGCATGGTAGATAGGGTAAGCAAACCTTCTTGTTGCCAAGCAAGAAGTGATTGGGGGTCAATGCTTCTAAGTCATTAACATCCGAACTGACTGGAGTCAAAGGTCTCGCATTCAATGTCTGCTCAACAATACACATCGTTGTTGAAAGAACGTCCTCGGTGACTGATCTTTTCCCCAACACTGCATACATTGCTTTCTTGCAACTTCTCACCAACCGCTCCCATACTCCTCCAAAGTGTGGTGCTGCGGGTGGGTTGAACTTCCATCTGACTCCTCGTTGAATTAGATGTTCTTTGATCCCTTCTTTGTTCCATGCCGCAACGTACTCTGCAAATTCTCTTTCAGGTCCAACAAAGTTTGTCCCGCTGTCGCTGATGATCGTACTCGGTTTGCCTCTTCGGGCAATAAATCTCATTTTTGCATTGAGACAACTGTCTGTGTCCAACTTGGGTACCACTTCTATATGCACCGCTCTCATAGTTAGACAAGTAAAGAGACAACACCATGGCTTTTCATTTCTTCGCTCAATCTTCACAATGAAAGGGCCAAAGTAGTCAACTCCAATGCTTGTAAAGGCTGTTGAAGCATCTAACCGCTCTTCGGGTAGATCTGCCATTACTGGTGCTATCGTTTGTGCTCTGCCTTTTCTGCAGGTAATGCACTTGTTCTTGATTGATCTTAAGGCGTTCCGTATGCCTAGGATCCACATCTTCTGCTGAACAATGTTTCTTACATGCTCAGTACCCTCGTGCTGATTGTCCTTGTGCTCATTTCGCAAGAATAATTCAACCGCACGATGTTTCCAATGTAACAGTATTGGATGCTTTGCATTGAAGTCCAATTGACTTTTGCCTATTCTGTCTTTGGCTCGAATAAGTCCTTCATCATCCAGGAAGGGTAAGAATTGTAGAATTTTGCTGACTTTTGGAATTTCATTTTCAGCTTTGAGAGATTTCATCTCTTCACGAAACTGTTCTCGCTGTAGTAACTTGAAGATCGTTGCTTTTGCTTTTTCTCTTTCTTCAATGCTGACTACGAGTGTTGCTGGTTTGTGTTTGTTCAATGCTCGCTGTACGTATGCCACTGTATTTACTAGTCTGTTGAAGTTACTGAATCGTTCCCACTGAATAACAGCTTTCTTCTCTTCAGCCTGTATCATGAATACTGATGAGGGTATATTCTCTTCATCTGATGCAAAGATTAGGTTCACTTGCTCTGGCCATTCACTTTCTGGTCATTTTAACCAGGCCGGCCCAGTGAGCCACTCACTCCTCTTGAGTTCCTCAATGTTGATTGCTCTGGTGCCAATGTCCGCAGGGTTGTTGATACCGCTCACATGTTTCCACTGTGAAACATTGGTTGTATCTAGTATCTCAGGCACTCGATTGGCCACAAACACTTGTTGTTTACGATGGGAACTGTGTATCCACTGCAATACCGTAGTTGAGTCTGACCAAAAACTGCAACTATTTATCTTCATTTCATGTTCCTTGACTATCTGTTCTTTCAACCTCACTGCCATGACTGCCGCTTGCAATTCCAATCGCGGTATTGAAAGATGCCTCATCGGTGCCACTCTGCATTTTCCAATGACAAATGCTAAGTCAGCTGAGTATTTTTTTGGTTGTGAGCGTAGATAGGCCACTGCACACATCGTGTCTTCAGATGCGTCAGCAAACACATGAAGCTCAGTTTTATCCCTCTCTCTGTTGAAGTATCTTCTATCGATGCTTGTTTCAGCCACTATTGGAAGTTGTTCTTTCCATCTCAGGAATTCTTCTTCTTCACTAGGCTCCACTTCGTTGTCCCAATGTTGTCCATTCTTAGTCCAGATGCCTTTCAGAAGTCGTCTCATATGAACACTGAACGGAGCAAACAATCCGATTGGGTCGAATACTGAAGATACCAGTGACAGAATCTTCCTCTGGGTTATAGGGTTTTCCACTTCCTTGTTGGTACCTCTACACACTTGAAGGTTATCATCAGTAACGGTCCATTGTAGTCCTAACACTGAAGATCCCTCCGTACTGGGTTCCACTTCGACTTGCTTTGTGTTGCTGATTGACTTCAAGTCTTCTGGGATTGCTTCGGTAACTGCATCATTGTTGCTTATCCACTTCTTCAGTTCCAATCCATGTTGTGAGAGAAGAGGTTGTAGTTGGTTGAAAACTTCAATTGCTTCTTCCGGGGTTTCTACTGATTTGATGAAATCGTCCAGGTAGAAGTTGTTTTGTATTGCCTTTGCTGCAATCGGATACTCTTTTTCGTTGTCCAGTCCCACTCGCTTGAGAGCATAGTTTGCGCAAGTCGGAGAACTCTTAGCTCCAAATACGTGACGCTGATTTTCGTATATCTGAACAGGTTCGTTTGTTCTTGGACGCCATAAGAATCTCAAGCAACTTCTGTCCTGTTCGGGAACTTGCACTTGTAGAAACATCGATTCGATGTCGGCTGTTAGGGCTATTGGTCCTTCACGGAATCTGAACATTGTTCCAATCAAGCCGTGTAGCAGATCACGTCCTGCTAGTAGCTTATCATTTAGGCATATGTCTTTGTACTTTGATGCGGCATTGCAAACACGTCTTACTTTGCCAGGCTTGTTCGGGTTTAGCACTGGATGGTGTGACAAATACCATTCTTTCCCGAAGGTGCCTTTCACTTCGGACTCGTCCAATATCTTTACGAATCCTTTTTCTACATCTGTATCTATTGACTGTTGATACAAATTCTTCAGGTTTGGATCCCTTTGGAATCTTCGCTCCAGTCAGTAAAGCTGACCCAAGGCTGAGCTGTAGTTGTTCGGTAGGTTTGGCTCTGGTTCACTCCACAGCATTCCCACTTCGTACCGCTCGCCTGTTAACTTTGTCGTACTCTCTAGCATCTTTTGTGCCTGCAGTTCCTTCTTTGACTGACTGACGACGTTGATTTTGGAAGCATAGGTTTCTATGTCCCACCAGGTTTGAATATTCTCAGCCACTTTCACGTCTTCTGTGAAGGCGAAATGACAAACATTTTGTCTTCTTTTGCCCGTCATGGGTCCACTGACTACCCATCCTAGCTCTGTTAGAACGGCGAAAGGTTCACTTCGTGTTCCTATCTTGTAGTCCAATGGGCGTTGTAGCTCATAAGCATCTTGACCAAGGATGATGCCAACTTCCATCAAGTTGAAGCTTTTGTTGGGTAGAACACTCAAGTGGTTGAAGCTTTGCTTCAGCTTGTTGTAGTTGTAGTTTGTGTTTCCCAAGGAGATTGACGGGTGTGCAAACGCTTCGATTGAATGCACCTTTGAATGTAGTCCCTTTATTTTTAGAGGAACCTTTTCTGTCTTCAGATCCTTCGTTCCGTGTATGCCAGCTATGTTGAGCGTCACATCGGTGCCTTGGGCTCGTAACTTCCCTTGCACACTTTGATCGATGAATGAAACAGTTGATCCACTATCGAGGAAAGCATATGTGTTCAGCCTGTTGCCACCGCTCTGTATTGAGACAGGAACTATCTGAAGAAAGCTAGTAACTTCGTTACTCTGGTTGATTGTTGCTGCGCTTACGTTGACTGCATGATTGCCCTCGTCCATTTGGTTTTCTGAGTGTAACAATCGGTTGTGCTTCTTGATGCATCCATTGATGCCGCACGCATTGACTTTACAATCTTTGATTGCATGTCCTTTGCCTAGACATCCGTAACATAAGCGTTGCTTTCTCACTGCTGCGTACCGATCATTCACACTCATTTTCCTGAATAGTGGACAGTTCCATATTTTATGAGTGCCATCAGCTAGCGGACAGTGATCACTTTGCGTCTGCTTCGTTTCTTTCACGTTGGAACTTGCACTGAAGTTCGATGTTTTCGAGAACCGTTTGTCTCTATTTGTGCTTCTTCGGTCTTCTTCTCTTCGCTCTCCATTGAAAGCTGAAAACCCTTCGTGCACGAATGCTATCCTTGATAGCCATTTTTCAAACATAATCAGATCAGGCCAATCTTCATCTTTATCATCAACATAGAACCACCACTTCTCTTTGAGAACTTGGGGTAGTTTATCTACTGCCATATACAGTGTCGAGCTTGATTGCAGATCACCAATCTGCTTGTACTCTTTGAGCACATTCACAAAGTTCGAAACAATAACTGAGAAACTGATCAGACTTGTTGAGTCGTGAGGTTTCACCTGACTTGCTTTGCGAAGACTCTCCAGTTGTGCATCAATGATCACATGAGGCCTTCCAAATTTCCTCTCCAGAATACTCCATGCAGCACCATAGAATTGTCCAGAATAACCCATTCCAGAGATTGCTGACCTTGCCTTGCCTGTCAGTAGAGTCTTCGGATGGCTCATCTTCTCTGAGTCTGGTATTTGTCGTTGATCCACTGTAGCAATGAACATACTAGACCACTCCGGCCATTCGAGAGGGTTTCCGTCGAAGTTGTTCAACTTCAGCTTTGGTAGGTTTCTGCTACCTGCGTACCCAATGTTGTGTTGTAGTCGACCAGCACTGGGGGAAACGTCCCGGTCTTCAACACTTGAGGAACGGTCTCGTGAACTGCGATATCGTGAGAAGTGACTTTGCCTGTTCACTTCAGGGGTCACTTCGAAGCGAGCTGTTGATCGATCTGGTGTTAGAAGGTTGTCGAATCTGCTGGCCCAGTCAGAGACATCTCTCTTCTTGGGTGTCCAGTTGAAGGGTGATTTGTCTCGAGCACTGGTTGATTGGGAACGAGCATCATCGTTCTCTAATGCTGTTCTCTTCACTTTGCGCTCTAGCTCACGCTCTTCCTCCAGCAGTTGATGCATGGTTTCCAGTTCCTTCATTTGCATTTCCAGCTCTAGCCTCCTCCGCTCAAACCGTGCTTGTTCGAGTCGCATCTTGGTTTCGAATTCGATATTGAATTTCTTCATCCTTTCCTCTCGCCTTTGCTTTGCTGACGATGTTTCCGAAACATTCTCCGTTTCTTGGCCACTTGCTGTTGCTCCATTTTGCACTGTTTGAGCAACTGGGCTGTCCGTTGGGTAGTTGTTGTGGCTCTCGCTGTCATTCACGGCTTGGGTTGCGTTGCTTTGCTCTGCATTCATTGCTGGTTGCGTGCCTTTGCTTATATATGAAAGCCAATGATAGTCCAAACTTGCTTTGCACTTCCTTGCTTCCTTCAGATGCTCTTCAATGAAATTAGCTTGATAGGGCACAAGTTTGCTTCGACGCTGCAGTTGCTTGGGTATTTCTTCCTCTAGAAGGTGAACAGTCTGTTGGTAGAGAACCTTTAGTTTGTTGGGTCGATCTGAGTCTTCAATTATTTTGTAGCCAATCGCTGTTTTAGTGTTGACTTCTTCCAATAAATCTTGGAATTTCTTGTCGTACCTTTGAGCTGCTGATTGAAGCTCCTCCCTGCTGGTTGTGCAGGGATTGCCTGGTTGCCTTTTGCTTTGCTTGTTCCTTTTAAGCGAGGTTAACTCTTCAACTTGTTTTGTGAATTGCACACGCAACTTTTGCTCTGCCTCACTGGCGTTGCGCTGTTGATTTGTTTGATTCTCTTTGGGGGGTGCCTTCGGCACTCTCTTCATCAGATTGGACAGCAGTTTGCCTTCCACTGTCCGGGTCGGCGGACCAAATGTAACGGCTGCTCTCCTATCAAAGTCAAGGAAATTTTTACACCGCCCAATTCGTTTCAGTGGTTTCAAATCTGTCCGGATATTGTGTTTTTGCAGTTAACTTTTGTGAACTGTATTATCCGCTATACTGTAGAATACCGTTGCATTACTTGTTGCTCAATTATTCTTGATAACTAATTGCTCAGCTTTGCTGTATAACAAACTTGTTTCTCTCAGAATAACAAAATAATTCAAATTGAAACCATCAAATTTTTGTTGAGTTTTTGTTAATAACTCAATTTATTAACGGAATTTCGGAATTCTAATTCCGACAAATTGTAGCTCTATAACTTGGCTATAGTCTTGTAAAGTTTCAGCATTCTATCTCAAAGATTGCAAAAACAGTCAGAAATACAGTAAACGTTACTGAAAAACAATAATAAATTTTCTAACTTTAATGATAGCAAGTCTCTCTATTGGTTTCAAAAACACCAATGTTGAACTAGAGTAGGCTTCTTTAAAACCAGTAAGAGCAACTGACTATGTGCTTTGCACAAAGTTTCTCCTACTTAGGAACTTTGTTCCTCAGAAAGAAAGTTTTGAGAATATCAAAGTTAATTCTCTTTTCACAAGTTAAAGTAAAGTTAAAACTGTACAATCACTAATATGACCTACAGAAACAAGACACAGTAACAAGTAATTTACCGCTCAAGAAAGTGTGCTTCAATACGCACTGTATGTCAGTTTAATATAACAAAAATTGCAAATTTCAACTGATTTTTGATAGTTTTTCAAGCTCCTTTTATGCTGCTAGTCACGTGGATTTACATGTCAAATTCAACTGTTGATTGGTTGTAGATAATAATGTCGACAGAATGTGAACATTTTTCCATAACGTCACTTTTTCAATGTAAATTTGATGTCATGGGAAATATGTTAACCATGTAGAAGTTTTGTCGAATATTCTGTATCAATAACAGGTTGATTCGCAATCCAATCGCAAAGAATCTGATGCAATACTGTTAAGTCGTAGTATTGTTTTGCTGGTTGTTGAGGTAGTTCGAGTTAGAGTTATAGTTTGACTTCATGAATGACGATTGCGTACTAATAATAGTTGCTAAATATAAATGTTGAACAAAATGAACAAATCCGTATGGCTTCAGTAGAATGTAGCATTAAATTTCGCTTGTCATGCTATTCTAAATTGAACTGCTTGAAATGACCTTGAAGTGCTATTCAATTTGATTTCTGAGTTGTTAATCTCAGCCGCAATAAGGACTGACCTGACCACTTACCAGGAATTACTGAAACTTGTTAAATGGGAGTTACTGAAACTTGTTTAGAAGCCTTCATTAATTGAATTAATCGTTTCACTCCACATATGTTACTTGTAAACTTAAGCATTACAAAAGGTACAAAAGTCCATAAACCTTAAAAAAAATTAATTTAGATTTAACGGAAAGCTTAAAATAAAAATCTTGCGTTTTCAGCAACACATTTGTTTCCAGAATATGCTTTAGCTTCTAAATTTCAAACTTGTCATTGAAACAGATAGATGAATTTTGTTATAGTCGTTGATTACAAAAATTCGCTACCTATTAATAATTGCGTGTTCTTATTTACCTTGTGTTTTTTTTTAAATTTTGCCAATTCTTAAAGTAATAAATCTGTATCGTAGGTTAACAAATGTAGAAACAAACCAAAAATTAAGAATACATTTAACCGATATAAAAATGAAAGAATATTCAACTATAGCCTCCTATCGTGCAAAATAACCACTACTCTGTCAAAGTTTGACATTCTCCTAGGGTAGACATACGTCCGTTTGGCACCATCTTGAAAATTTAATTAAAACTATTACATTCCTATGTCACCGTGCAATAAGATAGGCAACTATAATTTTTATGGTCTTACTAATGACCAAGAACATTTTTTCTTTATCATTACCAGCTTTCGATGTTTCTTTTTAGTTAAGATAATTAATTATAGAGCGGCACCTGAAGTGATTTTTTCATGCGTCAAAGCGTTCACAGAAAACTGATGCGCTACTCTGTAGAAATTATAAACAAAAGAGGCTGCACAATTATGAGAGTTTGAAATTTAAGTTGGAAATTAAGTTACTTGCTTTACCTTAATACATAACATTATTGGAACAAAAACAGCATCTGTGGATGATACAGAATCCAGGAAACTTTTCAGGGAGTATTTTCAAATTAACGGAAGTCACATTTTGCAATGATTCGAAAACAAAACTTTTCTTTAAATTGACCCCAATTTTAATAATCACTTAATAAATGTTCTCTGTTGTTTTTACATGTAATTTGCGCGCCTGTATTCGGACTGTTTCGACTGAAATCGAAGGCAATGCAGGATATTGGGTAAAATTTGCGGGCAAGCAAATTTGGTTTTAATGTTGACAAAACTGTCTCGAAATATTTGAAAACTTTTGCTATAGTAACGATGCCCCCTCACCACCTTTTTCTAATCAGATCTTGTTTTTTTTAAAAAAATTTATTGTCAATTTCTATAATTATCTACTCTTATAATTTACAACCATTTGAATTAATTAAACTTACTTGCAATGCAGGATATTGGGTAAAATTTGCGGGCAAGCAAATTTGGTTTCGAAATATTTAAAAACTTTTGCTATATAGTAACGATGCCCCCTCACCACCTTTTTCTAATCAGATCTTGTTTTTTTTAAAAAAATTTATTGTCAATTTCTATAATTATCTACTCTTATAATTTATAACCATTTGAATTAATTAAACTTACAGTGTGACAATCTTCTCAATACCCAATATTGCTTTCAAACTTCAATTAATTTACTAATCCTCTATCGAGTACGAACCTACAATATCGGTAGCCACATTTCCACAGTGCATCGCCACAAATTCAAAGTTTGTAGGTAACGGTTAACATTGCTCTCAATCAATGAACAAACATGATTTTTGCTTAAGCAAAAACCATCTCAAGAAATTAATTAATTTTGAAAACGGATCGTTTTTATCCAAACGTAATACTATACCTATAATGCCTCTCAGGGAAAATAAAAATAGGTTTTTCAAGCTACTCATTATTAATAAAATTTGAACACTTGTACACAGCAATTACTTCAATTGAATTCTCTTAAAGAAATGAAATTGGTTCAAACTCAGACAAAACATGAAATTCCAACAATTAAGCAGAAACTTTTTAATGACTTAGATAACAAATTGAGTTCTGTGCTCCTATTTTGTATAAGCACAATTTATCTCATTCAAAATTTGCTAAAGTTTTTATATCATTTACCTGCTTTGGGAAAAAGCTGAAAAAATTTATTAGCTCCCGTTGAAGGAAAGTGTGAGCTGTTTGTGC
Source organism: Convolutriloba macropyga (assembly GCF_964194025.1). NCBI lineage: Eukaryota > Metazoa > Xenacoelomorpha > Acoela > Convolutidae > Convolutriloba > Convolutriloba macropyga. Next base: position 13,558,510 of record NC_134481.1, on the reverse strand, counting down.
CATTTTTTTCCGACCCAACTTGTCAGGAGGATGAACTATATACTCAAATGTGTTTTTTTTTGTTCAGTCAATTTTGGCCGAACGATATATTCATCGTAGACAAATGTGAACGGTATCATTACAAAACTCCTCCAGCATAGAAATCAAAAATAAATAATTTTTTTAAAGTTCGCTGCTTTCGAGGAGATATCGGGGTTTAAAGTTTTGTGTGAACACGGGATATTTGGCATGATTTCGTTCACTTTTGCGTAATTTTTGTTCAAATTAAATTGTTTTCTATTAAAATATTAATTCAAAATTACATTCAAAATGAATCAATTTTCTGTTCCTAATAAACACAAAGCGATAAAAAGCTGTTTTTGTTCTCATAGTGAAGTTTACTTTAAAAAAAACGAAATCTATTTGAGAGCTGCTTTTTTAAAAAAAATTTTTTTTTTGTTTCTGAAGTCACTTAGAGACTAGAAAATCTTCATATCAAGGTTCTATTAGAATCAAACCTCACATACAGTCAAATAATGCCCAACGTCCAAAAAAATTTGTTTTCAAGGAATCGCTCTTTATTGTGTTCGACTCTGAGTTTTCGTAAATTTTAATAAAATTTAGATTTTAACAAAATGTTACTAAATTTTTGTAGTGCTATGGCATAAAATCGTTGACTAAAAGTACAATGGTCTTCCTAATGAGCAACAAGTGAACCTATCTAATGCTTTGAGTAGACAGCTAATGGCTGTTTAGATTTTTAAAATCTTTTTTGAATATCATTTGATTTCAAACTTATTTTTGTGAACTCTAAGTCAGTCTCAGTAATGACAGGACCCCGACTTTTCTGCTGCAGCCTTAATTAATCTGGTGAGTGGTTTTAACATCGACCTATTCGTTTTATGACTTCGATGCCACGAATTTTCAATCTTTTTTTTAAGTTTTGGATTTTTTTTCATAATTTTGGTTTCTTTTGAAATCTTATCAGATTATTGTAGAATTGATTATTCCCATTGGCTGAAAGAGGAAGTTCATTGGATTATAGATAAAGTTTCCAGAGAAAAACTTATGGTTTAAATGGCTTCGGCACTTTCTTCTCGCACTTTTCTACCAAAAATTTTTTAGTTTTTGCCTTTATTTGTTGTTGTTTTCAAAATCCTAAGGCTTATTGTGATGTATTTTTGATAACTAAAAATTGACCACCATCATTGTCTGCCCACTGAGGTGAAACTAAGCTTATTTATTGACTTCCGTTGAAAACTATTGACTTTAATGTATTTGATACTACGGGTTTTCTTAAAAACTTCCTGGTTTTTATATATTTGTTCATATTTGTTGAATATTGAATATTTGAATACTGAATTTTTCGCAGTCATTAAAAAAATTGATTGTCATTGCTGTCAAAAAAATAATTTGAGAATAGAATAGTTGTTTACTCAAATGTTCATTTTTAATTGCTTCGATACTTGTGTCTTCTCTCAATTATTTTTTTTGAAACTGCTGTTTTGGCCTGTTTTGTATTCTCTATGTAGTTGTAAATTGCTGGGAGGTCTTATTAGCTTAAAATTGAGAAGTGATGGAATGGTGCCACTCAATGCAGTTAGTTCTTTGTAAACAGTCTTAAAATTTATGATTTTATTCGTTTTTCATTTTTTTTTCAAATTTTCAGTTTTTGTTCTTTTTTCCTCAAAGTTTAACTTATTCTCATCCTTGAGAGGTCCCAACCGAAATCGTGTAACGCCAAATATCACATATGTCTTGATACTATGTCGTAACAGATGTTTTCTCCTTGAGCAATACGCTTGTTTTGTTTGTTGGATAAGTTTTCATAAAATGTTTGTGGGTGGTTATTATTTGTGTAAGATTCTGATTACTTTCAAGTTAGGGCCAATTGAACTTATGTAATCTTTCAATATAATTTTGGCTGAAATTGAACTTATGTAATCTTTCAGTATAATTTTGGCTGAGATTTTGGCTGAAAAAACAATACTCAGATTATCGCTAATTATTTTAATGGCTTCAATAATTTGTGTTTTCGCAAATTGTAATATTTTGAGTTTTTTCTTAAGTCCATTTCTATGACATAATCTAGCCAAAGACAGGTTCCTTTGGTTTAATAATGACTTATCAGTAAATTGATTATGAATTATTTTGTTAAAAGCTAATGATTTTTAAGGCTTTCGAAAACATTCTTTTTAAAATAATAATGGTTAATTTTTGATTTTCGCTTCATTTTTCCTCTGTTTGTCGACTTGTTATTTTTTCTTATTAAAGTAAAGTCTCATCTTCTTTTTAGTCAGGAAAAATAAAATTTGTGGCGTTAAGGTTGAGTTTTTGCCGTGAAATTTTTTGTTTTTTTTTTTAATTTGATTGTTTTTTTTCTCGGAGGGTGGGGCCTTTTTTTCTACTGTTTTTTGTTCAGTCAGTTTTGGGCGTTCAATATAACTATCGTGAGTCATGAATTTCTGTGGAGAAGTGAATTGTAAAACCTTCAAGGCGTAGAATGACTTCAGTGGAGGGTTTTATGAATTTCGTCTTCTTCGAAGGATTACATGGTTTTCGGTTTATGTGCAAAATTTGCTGGTTTCCCAATCTTTTTTTTAATGTTGGAATCTAGTTGTCCAAAATTGGAGCACTTTAGATACAATAAAAGCAGAAATTACTGGTTCTTTTGACTGCACACTTTTAGCAAAATTCTTACTGTAGTTTTTTTAAATAAAATATCATTTTTGTAACGAAAGGCGCCCAATCAGTTTTTATTTCGCTGAAACTGCAAATATCTCAAACTCAATTTTTTAAAACAATTTTTAAGATAACTATTTCATATAAGTTAATTTTCGGAACAATTACGTAATTTCAATAGCAATATGATAGTAATTGCTGGTGTTGGTTTCATGTTGTTTTCCACAGACGGGACATTTTTGGATATTTTGATATCAGCAGAAATCATATTACTAAAATCAATGAAAAGTCAAGTTAGTGCTGTGGAAAATCCGGTCATTCGTTTATTTTAAAGAGAGTAAACGAGTGGGTTGTTTTGAAGCGCGACTAACTTCAAATCAAAATGAAAAGTCCTTGTTTGGACGAAATTTTTTTTCAGACAGAATTTTTGTTCAGGCGCTGTAATTTGCTTTATGTTTCTGGTTCTGTTTTTGTTTTTTAGAATAAGTTGCTAAAAGTAATAGATGTTCTTTAAGGCTGCACAGAAGCTATTGTCCGAATTCATTTTTGAGCAGATAATAAATTTAAGGCATTCTAATTCTGTTTTCTTAATAGTTTTTGCGTTTTGCCCGTTCTTTATTAAAACCCAAAGTGTTTAGCTTGTATTGTTGCGCTCTCATTCTTTTAAGATCAGCTCATAGTTATCTTTATCTTTTTCATGCCAGCGAGAATGCAGTTTAGATTGGTATTTTTGGTCACTCTGAAGTTGTAAAGGAAAAAAACGAGTACGTTTGAAACATGAGTTTTCAAACTAGCTTTAATAAGGTGAAGTGAGAAATTGTTAATTGAATAAAATTTCGGTTTCGGACATGGAATTTTTTGTTTCACGGGCGTTTATTTGTCTTGTGTTTTCAACATTTTTTGTTGACTGGTATCAATCTGATATATAGGTTTTCTGCTTTGCAAATGAATCAAAGGACAGCTAGTGTTTTTCATGATTTTGACACTATTTTTATTATGAAACAATAGTAAATGTTTGATTTAATGAATGTTTGATAAATGGACCTAATTAACAGCTTGAGTTCATAGCTAATGGTTTTCAAGATTTTAAAACTCCTTGAGTTAACCACGTTAAGGATAGGAAGACTAAAGTTCTAAATAGAGGTTAAGTTACCCAATTTAATTGTTTCAGTTCAAAGCTGATGCTCTCTATTGTTTTGAAAATAATAGTTTTTCAGGAACTATCGATGTATCTTTGAATTCAGCGTGTTTTCATTGATCACTTTGTTGTCTTACCCCTTAGACTCACTAATGGTAGGCTTCAGACTATTTTCAATCGAATTAAAATAATTGTTTTAGTTCAAAGCTATTTTTTCTTCTTATACACTTTTGGTTTTCAAAAAAAGTGAATTTTGACTAGTATTCGCTGTACCTATTGCTGTGTTATCAATTAATATCCTTAGTTAAAGGACTCAAACGCTGCTTTGTAGGTTTTAATTCAAGTCAATGTTGATTCAGTCCGTGTTTAAAACTTTCTCTGATTTTTGCAGAGTTTGTGAGTTTGGTTAGAATTTTGTTGTCTGATCATTGAGTATCGTGAACGACAGTTTTCATTGGCTGCTAATGAAAATTCAATAAATAAGTAATTGCTTCTGTTCATAGCAACCATTTTAACAGTTTTGACAATTTTTTTTCAAAAATAACATGTTTTGTTTTTCTAGCTGTTTTATTGTTAGTCTGAAACAACGCTCTCATATGCCTTCTTATGCAGCATGCGTGGCCAATGTTTTAGCAGAACTTTTAGCTTTCTTTCAAATTGACTGCAATGCCAAGTTTTTGAAACGCTAAACAGATTTTATACGTATTGCCTTCATTTTTAGTTATATTGTCCTTTTTGCAGCCATTAGAACTGCTAAAGTATATTTGGATCTCTTCCGTTTGTGACCAAAGCGTAACAAAGGGAAGGGGACATAAATGGAAAAGTCTCGGACATTTTATGTCTTCTATAGTTTTTCAGTTTGCTGTGAGGATATTTGCATATAATTATGCGCCTTTCTTACTTTCACTTCAATGACTTTCCAAATGATTCCGATTTTTTTCCAACTTTTCTTTATCTTTTGCCTATTTTCGCTTTGTCTGCTTATGTTTGATGTGTCGGAACGCATTCTAGGGATGTTTAGCAAATATTTTTAAGCACTCGTATTTTTTTAATTCGGATTGTTTTAACACGAGATGTTGAAAAATGATTTTTTCTTAATGTTTTTTGATTCTTTGTTCTTTTTTGCTGGGCTCTTTTTACTGGTTTCATTTCAAGTTACTGAACCAGCGATAATGGTCAGTTCATTAGTTAATTGATCTCTTTGGATTGTGATTCAGGACTGGTTCAAGTTTTTTTGTTATTTTAATTTTCTGATCAATAATTATTTTTAATGAATGGACCAATTGAAGTTTACGAAAACATATAAAACATTTGCTGTTGATGGTTTTTATTGCTTCGAAACTATGTGTTTTCGTCTTTTAAGATCAGCTCATAGTTATCTTTATATTTTTCATGCCAGCGAGAATGCAGTTTAGATTGGTACTTTTGATCACTCTGAAGTTGTAAAGGAAAAAAAACGAGTACGTTTAAAACATGAGTTTTCAAACTAGCTTTAATAAGGTGAAGTGAGAAATTGTTAATTGAATAAAATTTCGGTTTCGGACATGGAATTTTTTGTTTCACGGGTGTTTATTTGTCTTGTGTTTTCAACATTTTTTGTTGACTGGTATCAATCTGATATATAGGTTTTCTGCTTTGCAAATGAATCAATGGACAGCTAGTGTTTTTCATGATTTTGACACTATTGTTATTATAAAACGATAGTAAATGTTTGATTTAATGAATGTTTGATAAATGGACCTAATTAACGGGTTGAGTTCATAGCTAATGGTTTTCAAGATTTTAAAACTCCTTGAGTTAACCACGTTAAGGATAGGAAGACTAAAGTTCTAAATAGAGGTTAAGTTACCCAATTTAATTGTTTCAGTTCAAAGCTGATGCTCTCTATTGTTTTGAAAATAAAAGGTTTTTCAGGAACTATCGATGTATCTTTGATTTCAGCGTGTTTTCATTGATCACTTTGTTGTCTTACCCCTTAGACTCACTAATGTTAGGCTTCAGACTATTTTTAATCGAATTAAAATAATTGTTTTAGTTCAAAGCTATTTTTTCTCCTTATACACTTTTGGTTTTCAAAAAAAGTGAATTTTGACTAGTATTCGCTGTACCTATTGCTGTGTTATCATTTAATATCCTTAGTTAAAGGACTCAAAGGCTGCTTTGTAGGTTTTAATTCAAGTCAATGTTGATTCAGTCCGTGTTTAAAGCTTTCTCTGATTTTTACAGAGTTTGTGAGTTTGGTTAGAATTTTGTTGTCTGATCATTGAGTATCGTGAACGACAGTTTTCATTGGCTGCTAATGAAGATTCAATAAATAAGTAATTGCTTCTGTTCATAGCAACCATTTTAACAGTTTTGACATTTTTTTTTCAAAAATAACATGTTTTGTTTTTCTAGCTGTTTTATTGTTAGTCTGAAACAACGCTCTCATATGCCTTCTTATGCAGCATGCGTGGCCAATGTTTTAGCAGAACTTTTAGCTTTCTTTCAAATTGACTGCAATGCCAAGTTTTTGAAACGCTAAACAGATTTTATACGTATTGCCTTCATTTTTAGTTATATTGTCCTTTTTGCAGCCATTAGAACTGCTAAAGTATATTTGGATCTCTTCCGTTTGTGACCAAAGCGTAACAAAGGGAAGGGGACATAAATGGAAAAGTCTCGGACATTTTATGTCTTCTATAGTTTTTCAGTTTGCTGTGAGGATATTTGCATAAAGTTATGCGCCTTTCTTACTTTCACTTCAATGACTTTCCAAATGATTCCGATTTTTTTCCAACTTTTCTTTATCTTTTGCCTATTTTCGCTTTGTCTGCTTATGTTTGATGTGTCGGAATGCATTCTAGGGATGTTTAGCAAATATTTTTAAGCACTCGTATTTTTTTAATTCGGATTGTTTTAACACGAGATGTTGAAAAATGATTTTTTCTTAATGTTTTTTGATTCTTTGTTCTTTTTTGCTGGGCTCTTTTTACTGGTTTCATTTCAAGTTACTGAACCAGCGATAATGGTCAGTTCATTAGTTAATTGATCTCTTTGGATCAGGACTGGTTCAAGTTTTTTTGTTATTTTAATTTTCTGATCAATAATTATTTTTAATGAATGGACCAATTGAAGTTTACGAAAACATATAAAACATTTGCTGTTGATGGTTTTTATTGCTTCGAAACTATGTGTTTTCGTCTTTTAAGATCAGCTCATAGTTATCTTTATCTTTTTCATGCCAGCGAGAATGCAGTTTAGAGTGGTACTTTTGGTCACTCTGAAGTTGTAAAGGAAAAAAAACGAGTACGTTTAAAACATGAGTTTTCAAACTAGCTTTAATAAGGTGAAGTGAGAAATTGTTAATTGAATAAAACTTCGGTTTCGGACATGGAATTTTTTGTTTCACGGGTGTTTATTTGTCTTGTGTTTTCAACATTTTTTGTTGACTGGTATCAATCTGATATATAGGTTTTCTGCTTTGCAAATGAATCAATGGACAGCTAGTGTTTTTCATGATTTTGACACTATTGTTATTATGAAACGATAGTAAATGTTTGATTTAATGAATGTTTGATAAAAGGACCTAATTAACGGCTTGAGTTCATAGCTAATGGTTTTCAAGATTTTAAAACTCCTTTGCGCCTTTCTTACTTTCACTTCAATGACTTTCCAAATGATTCCGATTTTATTTCCAACTTTTCTTTATCTTTTGCCTATTTTCGCTTTGTCTGCTTATGTTTGATGTGTCGGAACGCATTCTAGGGATGTTTAGCAAACATTTTTAAGCACTCGTATTTTTTTAATTCGGATTGTTTTAACACGAGATGTTGAAAAATGATTTTTTCTTAATGTTTTTTGATTCTTTGTTCTTTTTTGCTGGGGTCTTTTTACTGGTTTCATTTCAAGTTACTGAACCAGCGATAATGTTCAGTTCATTAGTTAATTGATTTCTTTGGATTGTGATTCAGGACTGGTTCAAGTTTTTTTTTGTTATTTTAATTGTCTGATCAATAATTATTTTTAATGAATGGACCAATTGAAGTTTACGAAAAAATATAAAACATTTGCGGTTGATGGTTTTTATTGCTTCGAAACTATATTTTTTCGTACAATTCTTGCGTTTTTCAAATTTGCCTGTAGATGTTCTTTTTCTAGTCATATAATCGCGTCTCAATAATGACAGGGTCCGATGGAGGCCTAAGCGAACATATTTAATTATGGGTATAGCTGAAAATTCAAAGAAAAGTTTACTTCAAAAACTGCCAAAAACTGCACTTCACACAGTTTTTTTATAACTTTTTTTATCAGTGTCGATGAATTGCAGACATAGTCACTAGTATGCTCTAGGCAAGCTACTAAGTATACCGGGAGATACGAATTTATCATTTAGTAGAGATCAAAATATGAAAATCAGAGCTCTCATTCAAAATATTTATTGGAAGAAAAGTCGGCAGCACAAACGTTGCAGGTACTAGTACGGCTGAAACAAATGCTTTAAAACACTTTGTTTGAAGGCAACTAATTACAAAAGTACGATCATTTTGCTTTATATTGAAAAATTGATTCAAGAGCTACACGTTTGAACAAAGAATGAGTGATAGGGGTGCGGGGGGGGGGGGTCGGAAAACTATGTGCAAAAGCACTTTACCAAACCTCTTTGTTCGTCTATGATCCTTATTGATCTTAAGTCTTCACAATACTAAATTCTTTGGTAAGACAAACAAATAAAATTCAAATAGCCCAATGGTTGATAAAACCGCACTATGAGCAGTAATTGCGCTCCAAGGTGTATTTTTAACATTTTTTCAATAGAAAAGGCTAGGCTGAAGTGAGTTTTGAAGAATTTCAGTTGAACGTCCTGAAGAGTGTTTTACAGAGAATAAGCTATGATTTGCCCTTGAACCAGTGCCAAGGATTTGGAATGAAAAGTTCTAGGAAATTTAAAACCATATTTCTTAGTTAAACATGACAATCTTGCTTCGTCATCGTCATTTTTTCTTTCATTGGAAGCTTCATATCTAGTACTTTTTTCATGTTTTTTAAACTGTGAACAGTTACTTTGTTTGTATGTTTTAAATTTTTGTCCTTTGAAACAGATTTATTTGATCATGAGGTGAACACAATTTTTGCCCTGATGACAACTTTTTTTCGGTTTGGTGGAAATTGGTAACTAGTTGTTAACTATTTGCAGTTAAAGTTGTTATGAAAACTGACGCATTTTTTTGTTGAAAACAATAATCAGCATGGCATCCAGACAAACTAAATGAAACCTCTGTTGTTCTTAAAATCTTTAATAAACTTCTGTCACTTTCCTTTTATAGATCTATTAAACTCCGCTAGCAGAAATGAACTATTTGAGTTTATTTGAAACATCTAGTAAATCTTGGAATGATCACCGCTATTTTCTCAATAGCGGTTTTGAAGAGATTATGTTTAAGTGACCAATATTTGTTGTGATCTTTTTGGTTTAGTGAAAGTTTAAATAAACTTGATTTTCACTTTGACACCGCTCTCTGCATCTTACATGCAAACATTCTGAATTTTTTAAAACAACGTTTCATCACACTCTTTGAATCTATGGATCTATTATATCCCTTTTGCTCACCCAGCCTAATGAACATAAAACTTTTACGCCTCTCCGGCACACCTGCTATTTTTTGTTTACTAGAAATTAACGTTGTATATAGCAACACAAAAATTGTATTGGGGGAATAAAAAACACTTGGGGGCCCAAACAAAATAGAGCCCTCTTTTTTGCAGACACTATTTAGTTTTCTCAATAATTTGCCATTTTGCATAAAATAATTTATCTCTAAGCATTTTAGTTTTTTTAAAATGATTTTTTTTAATTTTGGAGGAATTTTGTCATAATTTATCTGGAGAAGAATAAAAACGAGTAATATTTAAAATTTTATACCAAATTTTTAATTGATTTAGTCCTGTTGCACGTTATAAACAGCACTTAAAAGGGCGTTGATACTGCCAAAAACTGTCGTTAGGACAAGTGCTGGTCGCAAAATCTACGCTACGCTTTTATTGAAAAGTGTTTGAAAAACGTTGCTTTTTTGGAAGTAGTTTAAATAATCGTTATTATTTGAGACATTTTTGAGACAAGTTTTTTGAGAAATCTAATTATTTGCCTTCACGCTAAAAGGTTAGCTGAAAACTCATAAGCTAACATTAAATAATACCTTTCTCTGGGAAAAAAAGAAAATTGATAAATTTTATATTATTAGATCTTCAACATCACACTTAATAAATGCATTTGTGTTTTCATTAGATTTTAAGGCTCTGAAGGCCTTTAATTGACTCTAAATGAAAAAATAAACACCAAGATTCTTTTCAAACTCTAATCGGAGTCAAATTTATTCTTCAAAAAATTCTTCATCCAAATGTAAACTTTATTATTGATTCAGAATTGTAAACATAACAACCCCCCACCCCAAGATGCTGTTTTTAACCTCTTTTCAACCGCTTTATTTACAAAACTGCAAATGCAGCTATAGATTTCTGCGCTAAAACATACATTTTTCATTTTTGCATCAATTATAAACAACCTAATTCCAATTGCAAACGAAAATGCTTCCTTTATTGGGTTATACCGAAGCGCACGGAATAATTCGATACACATTAAGCGAAAATCTTGTTTGAAACTCCCATTTTTGAGAGACATGAACAAAAGAAAGGTAAATTTTGAAATTTTGTTACACAAACCCATAGTTCATAGTATTACCCTTTTGAAACTGTCAGAATTCAATCTATAACCAGTTGTTTGAAACCGCTGATTTTAAATCTGGTTATAATTTTGTTAAATTTAATCATTGTTAATTATCTGTTGGAATTTTATGAAGTAGATTGACAACCATGACACCACTAAGTAATAATTAAGTGAGTATGTAAATTAAGTTCGCATGTAACAAAAAGAACTTAAGTTCGAGTATTTTTGTGATTCTTTTGTTTCCCAACCATGTTTTCGACGTTTTAGAGAAGAATGACTTATTGGAGAAAATTTAAACTCTAGATTCAGTGACTTGACGATTTTTTGCGATCCGTCCGGGCATGCGTTTGTCCTTCCCGTATTGTACTTAATTTTAAGAGTTATTCAGAACTGATTCACACTGTTATTCAAAAAGTAATCAACACTGATTCAGTGTCTGTTCATGTCACATTTGGCTCTGAGGTTCTCTGCCCGGGTCGAGGTTTTTGGGTAAATTTTCGTAAGAAATGCGGTGAATGCGGTGAATTTTCGTAAGAAATGCGGTGATTGCGGTGAATGCGGTGAAAAAAATAATTCACCGCTTTTCACCGCATTTCTTACAAAAATTCACCACCAAATTCACCGCATAGATCATGATTCAGACTCTGTACAGAAATTTTTCGGATTCAGTATTTGATTCAGAACTGATTTATTTATTGTTTATAAAGAAATAATTTCATTAAATTTCAATGTCAAATAATTATAAGGAATAAAAATGTCACCATAATAAAGTACTTAATATTACAGACGCTGCCAAACTGCGTTCAGTTTTGAGATTATGTCGCCTTGGTAGTTTTGGCTGGGTTTTGTTCAGCTCGTGCCTTAAAAGGAAACAGAAGCGGTCTTTAATTCACTTAAGTCGGTTTTGATGTAGACTTAAGCACCCTTTTGTCTCATTAAACAGGCAACTTCAGAAACTTATCCTCCGCTTAAATTGAGATTACAGGCAGAATTTACTTTTAATTACTCTTCACTGTTTTTTCGTTTAGATTTTTCCCTTTCAAACTCAGCAAAACAGACAACATCAGGAAATACACATCAACAAACCTTTAGACTCAAAGGCGAAGGATACTTTTCCCTAAATTCTGTTTTGGAATCGGAACTTCGTTCGTTTTTCTTCCAAGCCGAGTTAAATCCCTCGCCGGTGGTCGGGGGAGTGTTTCTACACATCATAGCAACACGTGAGCAGATCACAGCTACGATTATTCCAAATTTGAACATTATTGTGCTTAAATGGATGCCAAATGTCGTGTACAGTAATATCAGCCAATCAGAAACGGACACGTCATCTCGTCTGCATCGGCAGCTAATCGTGCCCTATCAGGAAAGAGGAAAACCTGACGAGAACTACACGATAACTGAGGATTCGTGGGTTCAGATACGAGTAATCAGAGAGTTTAAAAAGGTAAGAAGATCTTTAACTTTAATTTTCGTTAACCTGAATCTTTTTCACGTTAAAATTTTTGCTAGAGAGTTTTGGTTTATATTCCGATTCCGTTATGTAGCAAGGCAGTTACGTGACTTAATTTTTGATCCAACGATCCAAATTTATTTTTGTGTGTGCTACTTTATGCTTGTCCTTTTCCATCAGCATAATTTTGCCGCCGGTTAATAGTTGAATTCTTTTGTGGAAAAAGATACCTCAGTGGTTTTACTGAATTTTTAAAAAAAAGCCGAATCGAAAATTGAAGAGACATATGTTAACTTTTTTAGTTAACTGAAGAAACTATTGAAATACCAAAAACTTTTCAGTTTTCTGGCCTTTTGATGCCTCATATACGCAATACGGTGAATATTTTGAGTATCTGGTCATTAAAAAAATCTCTAATGAGAAGATGCAATATCACATTGCAGTTTCAGTAGCTCTTTATTGGCAAGATAATAAATAACGGCGCCAAATAAAAGCGATAATCAAAATTTGACTAAAACATTTCGAAAACAATTGATATCTCAGACGTCAAAAATTAACCTACAACTGCAGCCAATAAATTTATAAAATTAAACCGCACTTTAGGGGCAATGGAATTGTTATTATTGAGACTAATCGACAACATGGGGAAAAGGCAACAAAAACATCAAACTATAAAATTTACCAAGATTTTTTTCGAAAAAAAGTGTCGAAGTCATAAAAACCACTGGTATCAAATTAAGCGACTAAAAAGATTCATTTAAAGCCTTGGTAGCAGCGGATGAAACGTTTTATTATTGGATTTACTGATAAGACAACAAAATGCACTACCAAAACAGGCAAAAATCAAAAGTTGTTAAATTTTGTCCAAAAACAAATAAAGTCAAAGTTGCAAAAGTCACCAGTTGAAGACTTAAACCATTGATTAGATTCTTCAATGTCTCAATACCAAGCAACAAGATTTTTCATTTTGATATTATTGATGATAGGACAAATATTTTTTGACACTAATGTATAAAATCAACAAAGAACAGACGATACTGGCGAAATTCAAAAAAAGGGTTTTCTTAAAAATAATAATCTTCGAAATAGGTCAAAATAACATTCGGGCTATGTGCAGAGGTGACTAACTTCATTCACCTATGCATCATTATCAATCGATGAGACCTGCTAATAATGAGGTTAGGTGACAAAAAACAGAAATAAAAATAAAATACTCAGCAATGCAATTATTTAAAAAAGTCACTAATTTCAATACAAACAATTGGTTTTAAAAAAGCATTAGCTGCCGGTTCAAGAATTTCATATGGGTGCAGCTTATGTGGAATTGTTTGAAAGCAGTCCAGGAAAAAACTCCGAAAAGAAGTCAAAATACAGCACGTGTAACAAAAAATTTGCAACCAAACATTTGTTCATAACCAAAATCTCACTCAACTTTGAAGCAAAAGGGAAAAATTACGACGAAAATACAAAAGTTATTATGCCCCGTTTAATACTCCAGAGAGACTGAAAATATTTTTCTAATTTGACTTTTCTTCGACATGAAAAACTCGAGAAAAATTTTGAATAGATTTAAAGAATCAGAAAGCGCATAAAAAAAAAACAAATTTTCGAATGGTAAAAATGGGCAAACCAATTATTTTCATCCACAATGAAGTTTTAATGAGTGAAAATTGCTTGTGTTCCATAAAATTGTTCGTTCTTGCAAAGTCCTTGGGTTCTAAACTTAGTCTGCAACAGATAATTTCTCGCTTATGGATCGAAAAAAACTTAAAACAGCCCATTTCACTTCAACGTTTCCAAATCTGTCGGATATTAGTTTCTTAGCAATTAGCATTTTAAACTACATACGCTCTATTTTGATAGTGTTGCATTACAAATTTCGAACAAACCGACAATACACTCCTCAAGATTACGTACGGAAACCAGAAGCAGTGATCAGTAAAACACTGCTCAAGAAGAGTTACGATCTGTACTCTGACAATATATTTTTTCTAGCTTGTGTGAATTTTCTGACCGAATTGTGATGATCGAAAAAGTGCCTTCTCTAAAATTGTACAAAAGTTTATTGATCGTTCATTCAATTTTTTGTTTTTGGTAATTTTTCAATCCTTTTTTCGTGGCCGCTCCTATTTCGACAGCGTCACAGGTCATGTAGAAAAGATGACGCAATAGAAGGTATCAAAATGTTTTTTAACCCTACCCCTTTTTTTGGATATATCCTTTGCCCTTCCTGCTTAGGCTCAGATCCAAAATAGTATTAAATTGAATTTGGAACAGGTTCTAAAAAATTCACTTTTGTTTACAAAAAAAATGTTTCAATCGAGCTCTTTAAATTAAGTATTTTTTACCTAATTTAAGGTTATTGTAGTCTTAAGGTGAAATAGAATTGTAATCAGGTGAAAGAGATAAAGTTGTTAATTTTTTGTTTTTGAGAAAATCAGATTAAAAAGGGTGGTATCAGGGATGTTGTTTTTGGTGCATTCTGCAGCAATCAGATTGAATCATATATCGTAGAAAAATCAACTTTTCAAGCTGTTTTGGTTTGTTTTTTTGTGAACAAATTGAATTTCTATTAAAAAGAGTCTGACGCTCTTGACTTTAATCGCAAAAAGCACCCCGAAAGTTTTACGGAATTTATTTTTTAACATTACGGTTTTTTTGTCAATCTAATAATCGGTAGCCTTTCAAAGCATCAGAAAGTAAATGTTTTTCAGCTAAAATTTACATCAAAAAATTTTCAAAACTGAAAACAAATCCAATACGATTTTTTGCAAGAATAAAACACAATACATTAAAAGATGTTTTTTTTCAACCTTTTAAAACAAGGAAAAGTCAAATTTATCAGTCAAAGTAATAAAAGACATTATTGGATGCTTGAACTATAGAATTGGACACATTTTCAATGAGTGTGCAGATCTGACAATGTTTACCTTTTAGTTTAGCAGTCCACTCCAATCTATATCGCAATGGTGATTGTAAATTCATTGCCTTTTTCCTTTTTACTTACTTTTTTTTCAAATGAAACGTGATGTTTTTTTTTAATAAATGATTTTTGAATTTACCATCTGCACGTGTTTCTAGTTCAGTGATAAAAATGCAGCATTTGTTTGTTTTCTACGTGGAAAAAGTAATTATATATCCGGCTTCCTCTTCTGGTGTTTCTTTTTTCTCTAGTTCGTGTTCAGATGAAACTCAGTTTAACGAAAAAACACATACATCCTTCGTTTGAAGCACTTGTTAAATACTAATTGTTTTTGTGCCCGGGTCAAAGAAAAAACTTCTTTGCAATTGTCACCTTTATTTCTATAAGACATAAATGTTTGGCTTTCAAACTTTAAACTTTGGTTTAAGTTGTAAAACAAATCTAGAGACCATTTAATGATGCACATATCCTAATAAAGTGACATGGTAACATGGTGTTTCTGATAATGACAATCTATTCTGTCCAAACAAGAAAATCCTAAAGGGAAAAGTATCATCGTGGCAGATCTGTTTGGCATCTTGTATGGTAATATTTCTTATTATTACAGGTTTTGGATGTGTGAGAAATGGCGAAAGATTTCAGTTATTTTTGTAAACTTCAATTAGTGATTCAAAGTAGTCAGCGATTTGAAAAAACCGTCTGAGAACTTTAAGACAAAGTTGTAGGCACACTATTTCCACCAAAATTGATGGGAAACGGTTTTTCCCTTGTTACTTACGGACAAGACAATTTGTTTTGTTGACTGAGAATTGAAATAATTCTAATCCAAATTGACCTTTCATACAAAGTCATCTTTCTTCTACTGGAATTAGAGTCCCTGCGTTAGATTCTCAAAATCAAACTCAGAAAGTCTAGCCATTATTAAAAATATGGTTAATTAATTTTTTTGTATTTTGACACTTCGTCGGGAAAAAGCAAGATCTCTTTAGGTGCGTACCTTTGCTCTCAATTATTATATCATTGAACAGTTGAAAATTATATCAAGTAAGACTTAAGCCTAAATGCAAAAATTGAATATCGATATAGTCTTTTTAATCAAAGATAACCATTTAGAAATATGTCTTGAACTTACTCTTTTTTATTGTTAAAATACGATTTTTTGTTTCTTAGTTTGAAATGATAAACTATTACCTAGAAAATTTCCGTAAAATTTTATACAGGCATTATTAATATTTTGTAATGGAGACTTTATACGAATAGATCTTGGGAATATTTTTAAGAGAATCATTAATATAAGTGCTTGATTGTCAGGATGATCGTCTTTTGTTATAAATTGTGTGTATCCTACAAGATAACAGCACGAGTTTGACTGCGGTTGCGTTTTTGATGTGCAGTTTTTGTTTTCTTGCTTTAGAACTATTGCTTTTAATTTTGAAGACGAAAAGAAAGTTTGTTCTAACCCCCTTTAGTTAGGGAGGAACTATATGCTGAACTGTTTTTTTTTATCTTCAGTCAAATTTCGGCGATTGATATATTCATTGTTCATAGTGGTATCACTTTCAAAATCAAAAAAATTTTTGAATTTTGCTTTTTCCGAGGTACTAAGATTGTTCCAAGGTCTATTCCGGTGTCGAAAAAGCTACTAAAGAAACACCTTAATGCTTTCAGTAGATTTATTGCGGCTATTCGCCCAAATAAATCGATAAGTATCCAAAGCTTATCATTTCATTATCTTATATTCGGATAGTAATGGGGCGCTGGACTATTTTTTATGTGTTTTTTCTTCTTTTCTTGGACGTTAATTACATACCAGAATGATTTCAAATCAGAGCTCATTTATTGATAGGTCAAATTTATACATGAAATTGAGGGCCAATGAACATAAATATACATGAGATATAAATATTTTGAGATAAAAGATCGCAGTTTTTTGTCTTCTGCGCCGTTTGTGTAAAACTGCTTGAAATTTTTGGCTTTTGTTCGTTGTTATTTTGTAGTCTTTCTACCCAGTCTCACCAATGAAGTGTCCAAATGGCTTCCTAAGCAGTAAAAATTCATTATATTTATCAGTTTTTAGTTGATAGTTTGTAGTTGTTATGACTTGTAGATTTATAAGAGTTTATAGTTTTATAAGAGTTTGTTTTCAGAAACAAAATTACACCGAAATGCTTTTAAAGTACTTGTATAAAATAATCGGTGGATTCCAAGCATAACATACCCACTGCACAGTCATTAATTTTAAAGCGATTGTTTGCGAATGACGTAATTTTGTTATTTGATGATTCCATCATTAGTTTTGCAAAACTCGCCGCCACCATTACATTACAACAGATGAAATAGTTTTTTGATAATCAGATTTCAATTGTGTTCTTTGCCTTCAAGTAGTTTAAAGTTCTTGTTTATTATTCAAAAAGTATTTATTTTCTTGAAGTTTTCTGCATACATTACTATTATTTTGTATAGAAGACTGTATATTGATATATCTTGCAAACAACTATTCAGATAACTGATTGATTAACTATTTGCCCATTGCAAAAACTTTACAGAGTCGTACAAGATATCAATGTGTGTTCGACTACGGCTGTATTTTTCATGAGTATTTTTCTTTCTTATTTTCAGAACTTTTGCATTTAGCTTTGAAGTTCTAAAGTACATTTGTTTTTCTTTCTACACATTTCATTTCTCATGATTTTTGCAAATTATTATCTAGTATTGCGCAATTATGAAAGAAAAAATTGAGGTAAAATTACAGCTTTAAGCTCCTGCATCCAGAAATTTAGAATTGTCTACTTAAAGTAACCGTCATATCCAAAACAATATTTTGTAACGTCATAAATTTTATCGCGTTAGTTTGCGAATGACGTAATTTGTCGCCTCATCGTCATCCGCTTCTCAAAAAATCACCGCCAGCAGTTCATTACAACAGATGAAATAATATTTTGATCATCAGTTTTCAATTCTGTTCATCGCCTTCAAATCAATTTTTCATGCTGTTCATATAAATCGTAAACTAGTAAAGGGGGAAAAATTTAATAAATAATCACTTTACAAATATAGGTACAAAATTAGGGTCAATTTTTGACATCAAAAGGGAGCGGCAATCACTTAAATATAACTGAAAAACGCTTAATTTCTGTTAAAATCTTAAACTATTGAAGATAAAAATGAGAAATTTATCTTTTGATCAAGTCATTGTTTATTTTTGCCACTTTGATTCGTAATAAACAGAAAGAAGTGATACAAGCAATTAAATTATTTAATACCTTCATTTAAGGTTATATTACAAATATATAATGTTTAGCGGTGATTGCTAATTTAACCCATTATTTTAACCCCAAAACTTTTTTCCCAATTCCACAATTTATAGACCATGTGATTGTTCAACTCTCGAAGTTTCAAAGGTAAACGTGATATAAGATTCAATTTTTAAAGGATAAGGTTTAAGTTTGCGTTGTAATTAATTCTTGCTGGCATATTTTCTCAAGGTTAACTTGGCTGTTCAGACAATATACGTGTAAGCTTGTTTTCGTTGTTGTTATTTTGCAAAAGTGCGTGTTTTTCTTAACCATTGAGAGATTTATGTTTATCCAGTTCATTTACTTCTCTTCCCCAATCTTGAAGTTCTTATTGTTTATGATCAAGTTTGTAAGTGTTTTATCAACGTTTTCCTTTATCTCTTATCGGTCACATAAATATTTAAATAGCAACTCAACCTTCACAAGAGTCAGCGCTTCAGATTTTTTTAGCATTTTTTTTAATTTCGAATGTTTCTACGCAATTAACTGTTCCAGTTTCATTTTTCATCGCAGCTTAATGACCCAGCTATTTACTCATTTCAACTATATTGGCGGAACTTGACACAAACAAATATTTGGAGTTTCCTTTCAAAGCTCCAATTTCGAAAAAAAAGTTAAATTTTATATGTTTAAAGATATCTTTTCAGAAAATGAAAAATATCTCTACATCACTCAGATGCAAAATATTTAGTTTTCTGTTACAAAATCAAATTATCAATCTCTAACCAAAAACGGCTGTGCCTAAAACATGTCAAATTTATGGTACGTTGTTTTTCTGTTTCTTTCGATTGCGTTGTAAATGATATTATGGAAATTGTTCGTCAGATTCCATACAAAAAAGACGCACTCATCGGAAAAACAAAAATAATTATCTTAGCTTGATTAATTATCTCTCAGCTTGCAATTCATTTTTGACTAACTACCAAAAACTGTTAATTCGCCAAAACCGAGCACACAAGTAATGTTTTTTTGGGTACATTACAGCTTGAAACTGTCATGTGGCTCAAAGTTTGAGCCTCCACATGCTTTAGTGTTCAAGCATTAGTAATCTGGGAGGTTTCAAATTAGGTTCAATTGTTTTCATTAACAGAAATATCATAATTTCTAAGATCATGGGGCACAGAAGCGTTGCCCACGCGTCAATGTTAATCCATAAATTCTTTAAAACTGTTTTTCGCTCGCTTATAACCGGGTATTTTTTTTATAACAATCGCCGATCTCCTGTTTTTACGCACTTTATTAATATTTACTCTCATGGCTGCCAAGAAGTTTCCCCAACTGAAACTGAGTTGTTTGTTTTTTTTTGAAATTGTCTTTTATTGAATTTTAGGATTCTAGTCCATTATTGATTTTTTCATTTAATTTCAGTGGAAATAAAAATCTATGATGCGGTGGTCAAATCGTCTCAATCTTATGACAACTTCATTATGTTCTTCCACTGAAACGAGCTGACAGATAGAATTCAGACAATCCTTTTGTGAGAAAAACAGTTATAATGTTGATTTAATTAATACCTAATTTAGACTTAGTAAAAGACACATCATTTCCAATGAATGACCACAATTTATCAAACCAATGATCTATAAAATACCAAAGAAGTACTATATGGCGTCATTGTTTTGTATTGTGATCTAAAAGAACTTACAAAAAAGAAGAAAACGGCGACGAAATAATAAAAGGCTTCTATCTATTAATCCAATCCGGATTTTTTTGAAAATTATTTTTTCATGATATTAACTTCTCTAAACGTTAATTCTCTATTTTGTTTTTTTTCAGGAGCTTTTATTTGCCACCATTTTTGCAACAAACGTTTATAGTAGTCATCAAAGCATTCGGAATTTGAGCATAAACATGTAATTAGTGTTTTTTTTTGTTTTTGACAACTAGGGGTACCAAAATCGCCTAGATCAACAAAGAATTATTTTTAAATCTACAAAACCTAAAAACGCATTGATAAATTACCGGGAAAGGATTGTAAGACATATACATATTGGTTTAATGGACAAGACTCATATATAATTGAATGAAATTGAATATTTGAAAAAAATATATTGAATAATTGAAAAAATTTAATTGCCTTTCTCGAAAGAAATGCCATCAGTACCGTTAAATTACAAATTATCAGAGCCGTTAGATTAAAAATACAGTAATTAATTTATCAAAAAACGATTCTGAAAAGCATAAAGAAAGTACAGGAAAATTTTTATGAAAACATTTAGAATTGAAATCATTACCTTCATTAACTAGATATTGATAATAATCGATTTTGATGGAGGGCGTTTTGTTAGATTGTCGATTAAACCACGAAAAATTATAAACTATAAACAGATATCATGATATGAATTCTTACGACAGACAAAGAGACTTGCTGTTGATGAAAATAAGGGAAAAAATGAAAAAGGCAATAATAAAAGGCAAATTTTAAAATTCGACAAAGAAATTAAAAATTTAATTTTAAAAATCCTGAAACTGCCGAATCAAGTACGTGAAAAGTTCTGTTTTCTTTTGAATGTCGACCATGGCTGAGCTCTTTCTGCAAAATGAAAAGACAATTGAACATAACAAAGAAAGACAAATTCAGAAAAACATTAAAATTTTCCTTAAAACCAATACCATCAAAACCATGGGCTAAATATTCAGTGAATCAAACAACTGACATTATGCTTTATTAGGACATTTTATCAGATAGATTTAAGTTTGCAACAGTCTGAAGAGAAACATCTGTAAAAAGATTATATGCTGTCTCACACGAAAAAAAATTCTCTCCAAAAATTTTTCATACAGAAATATCTCTTAAAATTTCTAGGCCATTGAAAAAGTGTCCGGTTGGCGCAAATCAAAATAAAAAACTCGGATCTATTTTGTTTTGCTACCCCAAAGCTTTTGTGTCCCTATTTATAATTTTGTGTTGTTATGCAGCACATTACTATTTAAAAAATAGGATGAGCGCTTGTGGGCTGTATAAGTTATACGCCCACTAAATTGTTGTTAGACTTGAAAATTTTGTTTTTATGGGCTTTAATATAGTATCCTTCTCATTTTTCTAAGTGGTGTAAAATATTTCGAGTTTTCGCTGAAGGAAAAAGGATGACTTGCAATATAGTTCCTTACAACTTTTGTGAAAATTTTGAAAAAATAGGAATTTAACGCTTCTGTAATCAAAAATTCTATAGCAAATACCTCTGCTCACTACCCAAATTCCGCTCAAAAATAAGGAGGCAGATATTTTTTCTGTTGCAAGTTTCAGTACAATTTTGCCCTTTTGTTTTTGTTTAGATATCAGTTACAGTAAACAATTACTTACAAAGGAGCATCCCTCTCCCCATAGAAGTGTACTCTGACGAAGACCAGAATCTGTACCAGGTGTACAAAAACCCTGGACAACTAGCCAGTCAATCATCTTCTTCAGAAATATTAGCAGCCAGCGCAGATGGTAAGGAAAAGGTGATTGCTGATTTTGACCCTGGTGGAAGAATGGCGTCTATATACGTGGGTGGGACTCCAGCTAATGACACCGAGGATGTCTATCATTCCTCAACTTCTAGAATGTTCTACGGGTGCATGCGGAGGGTAAGAGGTTCTTGAAAAGTTCACGAGTTATTTGTTCATAGATAACATCATGTCATCCAATTCTTAGAAAAATTTCAGGTTAGGGGTCTCAAAACGAAGTGACGTGAGGCCCTTACTGGCAACTTTTTTTTGTCAAAATTCAAGCTCAGTTTCAGAGCTGGGACAAAAATATTGATAGTCACGCCAAAGGGTAGTGAATGAAAAAAAAATAACTGTGAAAACCCTTTGGCTTTTTCGCTTTCACAGGGAATTATCGCTTTTGCAATTGTCCCTCCAAAAAAACTCATAAAAGTCCGTTTTTTCCATTTAGTTCAAATTTCAACGGCAGGGGTTCAGATTGTGTCAGCATTATATAATTTTGAAATGCACAGTTTTTTGAGCAGAAACATGAATGGGTTACCAAACTCGTCTAAAAACACATGAATCGTCAATTCTTGGGACTTGAGCTATCGAAAATAAAATAGTTAAATCGATTTTTTTACAAGAGAGGCAGCTGATAAATTGTAGTTAATTGAAAATAATTGGTGCCATATAGATTATTAGGGCAAATCGTCTTTTGCTCGTTATGTTGATTCAATGTCAACACCATTATAGTCAGAGTAAAGTTTGGGACCTCTGCGGGTTGCGAACCCACAATCTCTTAATTGATTGAAATCCTGTGCTCTCCACTGAGCCAACTGGTCCACACTGCGAGAGTCTTACTATGCTCTTTTATACTGAGCTCTAATTTCAAGCTTCATCTTATGATCACAACTTACTAACTAGAGTGTATACTCTAACATAGATTACAATTTATTTCAGCAAATCCTTTAAAACCCTATGTATGTGTAACGTAAGATGAAATCTTAGGCCAGAATGACAAAAATTTTTTGCCTATGCCAGAAACTTGTGAAAAAAACAAATAAAGACTCCGTTGTATCGCTATTTTCATCAGTTTTCCGTTTTCTGATTTAAGAGGTATTATGGTGTAATGATTCACACTTAGAACAGAAAATGGGCGCGTATTAAACATTTTTATAATTCTGTTGATGTATACATATTTTTAAACACTGCCCTATATTGTTGATAATTTTGTCAAAATTGCACCAAATAACTACTAAAGTGTGAAACAGACTGTCAAATATGTAAAATTTAACAAATTAGACTCAAAAAATTTTTGTCCATATCTTTAAAAAACAAATTCTTTTTTACTCATTATTAAAATTTTAAACAGTTTTATTTCCTGCACTAATATATGATCTGAATCGATCAGAGTCAAATAAAGTTGACATCACCGTTTTCCACTCGCTGAGCAAATGCAATAATATCTAACTTCGAGCCCTTCTCAGAAATAAAAGTTTAAAAACACAATACATTTTTTACTAAGAACAATACATTAAGTTGCCGCTTCTGGAATCATCCTGTTATGTTTTCTCAGAAGTTGAATACAACGATACTGTTCGGCAGTGTCACTATATTTTTTCATAAAACTGAAAGTCTTGTTAGCACTAAAAGTTTTTTTTTCGAGAGATCAATGTCTTCTACAGGTCACTTAATTATTTTAGTTAATATTTTTAGTAATTTGGTAAGCTACAAAAAACGCTGTCATCGTTTGAAAGTACTTTGTGGCACATATTTTAGCAAAATCCAAAATTCGCGATAGAACACATATATGCAGTTTGTTTTTATGGCGATCATAACCAACCGCTGTACATAATTTGGCTTATTTTTCTCAGCGTATGCAAATATTAAGAAAATTAAGAAGTCAGCATCCTCTAGTCTGTTGTTTCCTCTAGTTCTTAGTTTTTGTAGAAGAAAGGTCTTTACGGATTTTAATACTGGGCAGTTGGCATAATGAAAAAAATAAAACTCAATTGTTCCTGCAATTCTTTAATATTAAAACCAACTTTTTAAACAGAGCATTTCTAATTTGTTTTTTTGCTTCTCTGGCATTGCTGCAACAGATCTTTAAGTCATAACTGAGTTGCCAATTAAAGTTTCGGTTTCCATTTCAAATTGTTAGCGCTGAATGTTCAATTGAAGCATGACAACTGAACTAAACTGCTTTGATTGAGAAATATTTTCTTGTGAATTGCAGCAAGTCGTCACGAAAGTATTGTCAGTGGTCGATGGGGTAACTGAGGTTGTCGGCACAATGGTTTTTATTTTCTGTTTTATCTTGATAGTTCTAGTTTTTTTGCTTGAGTGCATGAATAGTTAACAGTCTTTTGTTGAATGCAAAATGCTTAGGTTTAGTTTGGTTCATTTCAGACAAGCATTGTTTGAACATCTTATTCATCGGCTGGCACTTAACTCATAGAAAATTGGATTATTTAGTATATAGTTTAATTCCTTTTTAAACTTAGAGCGACAAACATTTTTTTTTCATTATAAGTTCTTTCCCTTTTCGAATTCTTTGAAAACCTTAGAAAGGTGTGAAACACTTTCTCATCAGCTTGTTTACTGATGTGTACGTATTGATCCTTTTGAATTAGTAAAATCTTGCTAAAATTCCTCAGTTAATCATTTTTTTAAAAATTTTTTTACTTTATGAGATTGTTTGGATTGTTCCTAATAGTTTCCTGTATGGATTCTTTAAAAAAGTTTCGCTGAGAGACATCAATTTTTCATAAAATATATGACACTTCACTCCACGAGATAAAACGCCGAATGACGTCTAGAGAAATTTTCTTAATTGTTTTTTGTGCGTGATAGCTATTTGCACGTTATTAACATCGTTTGGTTAGCTTTTGGTTGAAAGATTTGTTTATATACGAATGGCATCATTTAAAAATGCCTCTGGAATCGCAAGTTATAATTTAGGCAAGAACGTAACTAAAC
>NC_134481.1:13480798-13533749 GCF_964194025.1 Convolutriloba macropyga | reverse complement strand
CTTTTTCTCCGATAATAAATTTTCAATTTGCAAAAGTGAAAAGTATATCACACTTTTATTCAGGGGTGATATCTAAGCGAGAAGAAATTCGATCGCGGAAAAAAGAATTAGTCGGCGAGAAATAAGGAAAAATCTTTTCCATAAAAGCCGTTGCAATTGTTATCAACTATCACTTTCACGCTGAAGACATATAAGAGCTTTATTTTCGTTCTCAAGAGGTTTTTATGATGAAGTATATTTGTAACAAACTGCGGGTGGGTAATATTGAAGGGTAGAAAATACAAGGGTAAAAGGGAGTAAGCAAACCTAAGGGTGAAATTGATATGGTCCCCTCATTACCTCATTAGCTATTCAAATGTTTCTTGAATAAATTCATAAGCAATTGATTTGTAAACACTCAAGGATACAAAACACTGCACCTTTTTCAATATATTATACCCCCATCTTTATTATACATTACACTTTATTCGATATACGTTCTGCAACTTTTTATACTTTTGATTCTATGAGGCGCAATTGAACGTTATTTGCAATTTGGAAACCTATTTTTAGCCCCATTTCGTTATTACCTTTAACTGTGGCTTTTAAAGCTTCTTAAAGATAAACAAGTTCAAGGCACTATGGTTTTAGCATTCGTCTATCATCGTTTATAACTGTGCGAGCATTAATCACCAATTTTTGGCAATGGTAAGTTTAACAGCATTTATAGTTCTCGTAATTTTCTAAGTTTGAATTTTTAGAACCGTAGTCATAATGTCACGAACATCAAGCAAAATTCTTGCGAAAGGCATCTATCTAGCATTAGGATACAAGTGAGAAGAATAAATTAGGATAAACAAGTTAAGTTAGGATAAAAAACAAATGCGTGATTTACGCTTTTGGTCGACTTCTTTTGTTCAAAGGCCTTCTTCTCGTCAAAAGACTTCTTCTTTTCAAAAACCTTTGCGTGATGTTGAGCACTGTGAGAACACTGATGGTAATAATTTTAAACAAATAATTTAGGAAAAATGACTAATTAGTAGGATTCTTCCTAGAATGCCGGCTTTTGTCTCGCAATTTTTCTTGAACACGACAAGAAGATGTTTTCAATAATCTTGTATAAGAAAAAAAATTGTACAAAAATGTATAAGAAGGCCATGAGAGGTCGGCATTTAAACCTGGACTTCTGATCTCAAGAAATTATTTCACTACATCTTATCTAATTGAATTTTTTCTCGCTAGTATTATTCATTTCTGAGAGAACGCAAAACAACTGCATATTGATTAAAAATGTCGTCTAATTGTCCGACAACACACTACGCGTAATTTTTAATAGTAATGCAATTTTTATTTGACACTAATTTTCTCAAATATATTTAAAATTTAAAGAGCTGTTCTCCTATTTCAAAAAAGCTCGTTAATATTTTGTCTCAGTCGAGCTAATTAGTCCAAAAAGTTCCCAATTGTATATACTTTTGTCAAAACATTACAATTGTTTAACGATAGAAGAACTAAACAACCCAAATAGCAAGGACAAAAAATCATTCTATTTGAAAAAATTGTAAAATAGTTAAGCGTTACATTCAATCAAAAAGATTTTAGATTTTTCGAATAATCTCCCTCCATCCTAAAACTCTCTGCTAATAGTGCTGATTATATGGACTTTTCTGCCTATTCTAGATAAAAAGGTCAATTTTGGCTAATCGGCATCCACCTGCTAGTTTGGGCGTATATTAATTAACTGGAAAGGCTTCGTTCAAAATATTTATTTGTTTTTAACGTTTCAGGCATTATTCTGGGGCTCTAGAGGAGCATAACAAAATCCAGGTTCATTAAAAGTTGTACTTTTTGTTTTATTTGGAAAAATAATGAGCCTTCTGACAATTTTAAGGAAATTTGCCCGTTTTTCCAAAACTAAAGTAGCTGTCACTGATTATTCATTTTTTAAAAAGTTTATGTTGAATCTTTATTAAGTTGATCCTTGATTTTTGGTTGAGTTTGGATTTTTCTGAAAAGAAGTCGCAAACAAGTTAGAAATTGGTATGCTCTGATTTGCAATACGATATCAAATCTCGGTTGTGAATATAACATCACAGGTCTACATTAATGATTCTGTTTCATCACTCACGCGCCTTCATTGTATCGACCAGGATGATTCATGAGTTATTGTCCATGAAGTTTTGGAATTTGCAAAATTATCCCTTTAGTCCAAGTTATAAGACTGACATAATGAATGACTATATAGCACCAGAAATTACTTTTGGTCACAGACTGGTAACAACTTGCTGGATGCAAATTCAGATGATTTCCTCTTGAAAACACAAACATTCAGGAAATATGTGATGAATATGTTGGAAAATGTGTAGTTATGAAAAACAAAAGCAAGGGATACAACTGAGTTTTCGTTTGACGAATTAGTTGTCTAAATATTTTGTCCGATAATTTCCTTTTTTGAGCGTGGTAAACACAATACATTTTAATTAAAATAATCAAAATAGTTTCCCGCAATGTACCCCTGCTCCAATGAAAATAAAGCCCATGATTGTATATTTCGAATAATGGCGGTATGTGCGGGTTACTATGTAAGAGCTTATGGCATAGGGTTGTAAAGGGTAGTAGTAATGAGAAAAACCCACTCAATTTAACCTAATTCAAAATGAAACAGTTGCAACTTTTTCATTTTGAATAAAGTCAAAGTGAGTGGGTCTTTCTCATTATTACCCTCCCCCTTTACAACCCTATGCAATAAGGCAAAATGAAAACAAAACGTTGATTAGAGGTCCCCAGTGGACTGAAACTTGGTACATCTTGATAAGAAACGTACTTAATCTCGTTAAATCTTGCCAAGATCTTGCCATGGTACTTCCCAAGAAAACATCAAGATATGTACCTATTTGCAAGTTCTTTGCATGACTGTCAAGAAACGAGATCTGCACAATTTCCAAGAAAGATTGACGATGACATATCAATATATATCAAGTATTAAATTTTCAATAACACCCAAAACAAGATATAGCAGGAAATTATAAGATTAAGCAAGAATTATCAAGAATTATTAAGAATGTCGGAAAACACAATTCCCGTTAGTCTATTAACCAACAAATGAGCCGCTTTTTCCCATCATAAAAAATTCAAGTGGGTGCCAGCATGGTACACGTCTTATACAGGACCGCCACTGTGAAGGCCCCCACTAAGGTCCCAAAAAAAAATTGTAACATGACGTTAAAAAAAAGACTAGCGTTGAAAAAACAAAACAGCAAAAAACAACACTCGGCAAATGGATTCGGTTCCACCACCTCACTCCAGGTTGCTTACAAAAAAAATTTTCTATGTGTCAAGAATTATCAAGGTTTTATCGAGTTACGGCAAGAAGACTTCTTGACATATCTTGATGAGATGTTGTCAAGATCTTAAGGTGTTCCAAGAAATATTTGTCTATCAAGATCTTGACAAGGTGCCTCAAGTTTTGGAAGGTTGATAAAGATCTTGCATGGCACGGCATTGCAAGGAGTATCAAGTTTCGTTTCACTGGGTCTGCAAATACAACTCCTTTAGAAATAATGGTAATCCGAAAGGGTAATTAGTGATTAAATAACTATTTCGAAATGGCATTTTTTAAAACTTATGTAACAATTCAAAAAAGAGAGTGTATCAATAAAGAAATTAAATTCTGTCGTGGCCTTTTTTGCCTTGATGGTTCCATTATGCATCGAATTTTACTCCAAATAGTTCTGATCAATAATTAACATTTCAAACAGGGATCGGCAACTGGTAGGTTATCTTAAACCATCTTGCAAACTTTTTGTGGGATTTTGCCAGGTTTCCGACAATTTTTTTGGGTCCATGTAGAGAAAAGTTTCGAATCTTTCTCATTGTAGCCGCCTTGTCAATCTATAAATTATCAATTGGTTCATCTTTGTTGATAACTGGGCTACCATAAATCACAATTCTTGGCAATGGTATGTTTAACAGCGCTTAGTTATCGCAAATCTCGAGATCGCATTGTGGAATTTTGATAGCGCATTTAAACATGTCAGACTTTTGTAATACAGGTAATCTCTTCTATAATATCCAGTCTTGACCAAGATTGATGATTTTTTATGCATCTGTTCCTGCATATTTTTTTGTATAATAGTCAATAAGGGCACAGCTTTGAATTTTAAAAAATCACTGCTTTGGATTTTGAATTTTTATAAACACTCACTGTTTTTGTTTTGTTAAGTATGGTTTACTTTGGAAATATTTCAACCAATTCCATAAATGAGGCACAACATGGATACACACTGTTAGCTTTGCACATAAAGTAGAATTTGTGTACAAATGAGAGTTAAAAGTTAGGATAAACAAGTTGGAAAAACAAGTTTACAAGTCGGGGTTTAAAAAGACCAATTGGTTGCTTTATGATTTTTAGGCTCTTTTGTTGATTTTGTTCTGAATTTTCTCTGCTGAAAGACTTTGCTTTTTGTAGATTGTTAGATCACTGATATTACTGAAATTTAGACAAATATTGGGCAAAGATCGATCAAATTTTAGGATTCTTCCAAGAAAATCGCCTGGTTTGCAATTTTCCTTAAACGTGACTAGGTGTTGCAAAAAGCTTATCTTGTCTATCTTGATAAATATCTTGAGATTGTCACAATCATCGGAATAATTAATACAGTTTCGCTAATTTTACAAAGATGTATAGGAACATCACGACAGATCGACAGTGCTAAAACACTTGAAAAACTATTTCCGATCTCAAAAAAATTGTTCAGGTATTTTTCATAGTCTTCTTGAGAGAAAGATAAACTAGCCCATATTGGCAACATCGTGGTTTGTTTTCTCAGCTTAATTTTGAAATCAAATTTTGAAAAAAAACTTTTAGTTGTGTTTTCATCTGTCTATCTCTTAAATAGTACAAAGTTATTTTTTCTTTCAACAGAGCTTGCGATGCTCGTTAAAATTTCTCTCAGGTGAGCTTATTAAAGCAGATATATTTTTTTCTTATATATGTTTTCCTAATCAAGTTCAAATTATAAACACTTTTGCTAAACAAGTACAATTATTGAGTGATGGAAATTTTGGATCTTTTCCGTTTTTGCCCGTAAACGTAGTGGCTGCATATTACTTACATCCATGACTTACGTGCCACAAATAGCAAAATGATTTACGGCGCTATTTTACGTGTTCTGATTTGGGGATGCACAACGTATTAAGGCACAGTCAGTTAAGATGCCGTATATTAGAAATGCCAAATAACAAGGACAAAATATCATTCTACATCCATATAAAAGTTTTGATTTTTTGTCGAACAGTTAAACGTTACAATCAGTCAAAGAACTAAAGGTTTTTTCGAATCATCTAACCATCCTAAAAAGTTCTTCTCATTCTATCTATTATAGAGTTATATCCGATAAAATTGGTCTTTCCTGATAAAATTGGTCAATTTCTAGAAATCAGCCTTCTAATTCTATTTTTGCAAATATAAATTAACCGATCACAGGTCTACGTTAATAATCGTTCATGAATACGTTAAGGATACTTTAATTGATAACTATGCTGATTATCAGAAAATTTTAATATGCCGAATGGTTGGAAGTGATATTAGTAGCACGGATGGGCTGCATAATCCAAACTTTTCTATACTCTAATAAATGTTGAAATACAAATGATCAACTTTGAGTTGCGTTATGTCTGTAGCGATCATGTTTTGTCATTCTCGCGCTTTTAATGTATCTGTCAGGATTTTTCATCGGTTTTAATTTCCATAATTTTTTGGAACTTGCAAAATTATCCATCTAGCCCGGGGATCCTTGACCTAAAGAATGACAATGGAGCATCAGAAAATACTTTTAATCACCGACTGGTAGCAACTTGCTGGAAACAATTCCAGATGATTTCCGCTTGAAAGCAGAAGCATTCAGGAATTATAGGGTGAATGAGCAGTTTTTTTAATTTTTTGAATCAACATTGAGGAACAACCGAGTTTTCATCTATTTAATTGTTGAAAGACATTTTCCATCCAACATCCATTTTTGAACATGGTAAAGTCAATCAAATTTTTAATGAAATAATCAAACTCGGTCCATCAGAGTATACACTCTTCCAACGAAATTAAAGCCCCCATTATGTGGTATCTCCGATAAGGTAGGGGGTGGGGGTGTGGGTTACTTTATCTCAGTATCAAGCCGGGGGTATAATGGGGGGTATATAATGGGAAAGATCCAGATCTAGTAACTTTTACTTTAACATAAAATGAAACAGTTGTTCTAGCGATCCAGACAACAACAACACACAACGCTTATTAAAAGTCTGGAAAACAAACTCGTGCACAAATAACGCTCATGAACGACGATAATTCGTGATTAATTAACTTTTTTTTAATCGAAATAGCTATTTATGAACAAAAAGAGTCATTAATTTTGACCTTGGTTTTTTATTGTCTCGGTGGCTCTTATCATACGACTGATTTTAGTCTAAATGGGTGTGATCATTAGATCACACATCAAACTGGCATCTGCAACTGGCAGGTTGTCTTGCAAAAGTTTGGTCTGAACTTGCAATGTAACTCCGGAATTCGGCCCCCTAAAAATGTGCTAAAAATGGGAAAGTCTCAAAATCCCAACATGTGACTGAGTCTGACGTTTCAGGCAGCCTTGATAAGCAGCATACTTCAGATAGCTGTGACGCTTTCAAGTACCCAAGTCATAGGTGCTGTGTACCCTGAGGACTCATGCGAATGGAAGGATCTCAGGTGCTACGACCCAATCAACTTTGAGGCCCCAGCCAGGGGAGAAGCTGCCGGGGTGGCTGTGGACTTAGACTGGACTGTTTCTCCCGGAGAGGATATCCAGTTTTCGTTCAGGTATGTCTGGGTTGAAGCGATTACCTTTAAAAATTGGTAGAGTTGCGCTTTTTGTCAGAGTAAAACCGTTTGTCGTTTCACTGCCATTTGTTTTTTTTTTGCAGTTTTGGCGCATTTTCCTTAGCATGTTATTATGTTTCTAAACAATTTTCTAAATGTTTCAGAAAATTTTCTGACTTTTCTTTCGAATGATTTTCTGAATTTTGAATTTCTGACGTGTTGTATAGAATATTTTCTGACGTTTCTTATAGACGATTTTCTGACGGTCAATTAATTTAAATATTTTGCGGAAATTGAGGTAAACGAAGCGATATGTGCAAGGTGCAATTTAACACCAGACTTCCATCAATTGCACTACTTCCTCTGAATTTATACCAACTGATCATTTTGATCTCTCCTTTTTCGGTCACTTGCTTGCAAATTGAAATACAATATGTGTGAACTAAATCTATTACTTGTTCACATAATACCTAAATGGGTGAAGCGCTTTAAGCTCCCTACTTTGAGTCAAGGGCAAAATTGAAAAGTAGCATATTTCATCTCATACCCTCAACTCAACCCCCCCCCCCCCTCCATCCCATCCCATAACACCGCCACCATCAGACCATCATCGCTAACTGCAAAGAAGAACACTTTCGATGATTCATGATTCATTCGCAAATGCTAAACATTTTTTCAAACAGACATTGTAAAATTTCATTGATAATAGCAAACGAAATGGTTGAAGCACAGTCTTAATTCGTGATATGAACAAAATTTATAACAAGAAAAACAAAGATTTTTACCACTTAAATTAAATATTTTAAATATGCTCTTGACTCATTTCTAGCCCCATGCCACATATCTTCTGCACTTTTGTACCCAATCCAAGCAACTTTAAGCATTTAACCACCATATTTTCAATACTTTCTGTACGCACCCAGTGAAACGAAACTTGATACACCTTGCCAAGACATGCAAGATCTCGACAGTCTTGACAAACCATGGATTATCTTACCAAGATTTTGATAGGACAAAAATTCTTGGTACATCTTGATAAGATCTTGCCATGATCTTATCAAGCTGTATCAAGTAAAATTCTTGATGACACTTAGCAAGATTATGGTAAACCATGGCAAAAAAATTTCAATGAAATTGAGATGCGTAAAAATTATTCAAAGTGTTGTGATTGCTCTTTTCTAGACATTATATTTTTAAGTTGCTCTTCTCAAGACTTTTCGAATTTAAACAAACGTTTTTTTTCCTCCGTTTCTGTTCGTCATATATCAACAAAAATACGTTTTAAACCCACAAACAACGGTTTTTAAATCTTTTAAGCCCCTTTTTTAGTATTGGTTTGGTTACAAACACATATGTTAAAGTCTGTAAACAAAAGAGGGTAAAGTGGATCAAAGACGCTTTTCGACATAAAACGAACTCATAAATGTTTTCTAAAGTAGAATGAACAAAGATTGGTCCCAAGTCATGCCGAGCTAGCATCAACTCAAAAATTTCAATATACTGGAAAAAGCGGCGCATTTGTTGGTTCATAAACTAACGGGAGCTGCATTTTTGGACATTCTGGATAATTCTTGCTAACTCTTGATAAATCTTGATAATTCTCTTGCTTAATCTTATGATTTCGTGCTATTTCATGTTTTTGGGTGCTATTGATTTTTTTTTTACTTGGTACGTCTTGCCATGTCATGGTTAATCTTTCTGGGAAATCTTGCCAAGATCTTGTTTCTTGACACAAATGCAAAGATCTTGGAAGATCGTACATATCTTGATTTTATCTTGCCATGTAACATGACAAGATCTTGGCAAGATTTTCCAAGATTAAGTATGTTTCTTATCAAGGCTATCAAGTTTCATTTCACTGGGCATCAGTTGATTTGTGGAGGAAATATGGGGATTTTTTACGAAGGATTGTTCTATAACTTGAATTTAACACTTTTTCAGAAGTGCTTAAATTATGTGAGAAATGTACTGACATTTTTAAATTGTTTTTTATGCAGGTCACGTGCTGAAAAGTTGGCTAAATTTTTGTGGCAAATGTGCTTGAACCAGGTAAGGCATGTGTTGAAAGCGCAGTGTTCAGAAATTTGGGATGTCGTTGAATTTTGTAGAAGAGCTTTTGAAAAATGTTGTACATTTCTGAGAGAAATGCGTTGATAAGTGCCAAAATTTTCCGTCAATATATTCAACACCTATTCAACACCTAAACTACTTAAATTTTCAGTACTTTCAGCCCGTTTAGCAACTTTCTAACATAATTTCAGCCTTACCAGCGCATTTATTACCAATTTTTTTTAAATTTTACACCCGCTCTCCACTTGACCAGGGCTTAGAAATCGCACTCTTGTTTGTCCAATTAGTGGCAACAAAATCTTACTCAAATTTAAATGAAATTTTTGACGTTTGCAAAACATTTATTGTTCGTACGACTTCTTGAATTCGACATTTCAAGTTTACTGACGTTAGAGTTTTCAGAGATTTTAGTCATTTGTAGGTTTTCTTATATAAAAGATTTTTACTGCATGTGAACAATGAATTTTTGTTGAGCTTGCAGCAGGGTTCTTGAGTTGAATTAAAAGGTGTTTTGAAGATTTTTTTTTTTCAATTTTTTTTTTCATTTTTTATTGATGGTGAATTTTGTTTAGCTGCTGCACGTCTCGTATGTGTCAAGTAATGCTCTCAATAAACTAACAACAACCCAAAAAAAGCTTAACTGTTTTATTTTTGTTTGTTTGCCTGTTACTGATATTTAGGTTTAGATGCGAATCCAAGTAGTTCCCATTTTTGTTAGATTTTTTCTAGAGTAGTAAGAGATTTGTCATGCTTTTTTTTCTTAATTTATCTTTTTTTCGGAACATACGTTTTGGGGACTCAAGTCAAGTTGTTAACATCTGTTCCGATTTGCTTCTCTTACTGATTCAATTTATAGTGCATCATGGTGTTCATTTATTGAATGCATTCGAACAAAATTACGCAATATAGTGAAAAACGTCACTGGCAAATCCGATATGAAGAAAAATTTGGAAAACCTATAAAGCTCGGTCATGAGTCATTTCAAATTATTTAATCGACGTTTTTTAAAGCTAAGGTTTTTTTAATCTCCGGTAACAAATTTGAAGCCAATACTAAAAATTTTTATGTCTTTCATAATAGGCTTACAATGTCAGAAATCGAGACTACATACAAAACTAAGTCCGTAAGTATTAAACAATGTCTTAGAATTTTAACGGCGTCCATCACATTTTATCTAACTGAAAACAATGATGATTTGATGCGTGATTTAAAATACATAAAAATTGTAACCAATTTTTTGACAGCAACTTTACATTGGTGCTAGGCAAAGATTTTAAGTAATTTATAAGTTCCATTAATGTTTTAAGGAACTTAAGACGCTAATTTAGTTTCTATATTTTTAAAAAATCAGCAGCATCAAAAAATTTCAATCAAGCGGTAACTAGGTTTCTTCATCAAGTGCGTTTTCGACAGTTGGTAAAGTTTGTTGTCGTCGTAAGGAAATTGGTCTTCAAATATTATTGGCAACTTTTATCGAAGTTGGATGTTCAAAAGAGTTTATTGTTTGTTGAACAGTTAAAATCAATGATGACAGTTAGTTTATCAGTTAGTGAATAATTATATAAAATGATGTTGCGCAATCAATGCAAAATAAAATAACATCTTTTGAAATTGCAATGAACGTTTTTTTTTTCCTTTTTTATGG
The DNA here is from genome assembly GCF_964194025.1 of Convolutriloba macropyga. Taxonomy (NCBI): domain Eukaryota; kingdom Metazoa; phylum Xenacoelomorpha; order Acoela; family Convolutidae; genus Convolutriloba; species Convolutriloba macropyga. Next base: position 13,523,208 of record NC_134481.1, on the reverse strand, counting down.
AGCGTTTTCAATCTCTCCCGAAAATCTTAGGTCATGTATCTCAAGAAAAGGTTTCCAGGTACACGAAGTTCGCTACCAACTTTTGGATAATAATTTTTATTTGCTCAGTATGGAACTGTCTTTTTTTGACTCACTAAATGAAGATAGTGCTCTGCCTCAACTAAATACCAGCCATTTTTCAGCTTCTTATTGTTTTTTCCCAGGAAAACAAACTTTCAATTGTGTTTTAGAATAGAAATTCGTCCTTCAATGAAAATTTGTCCTTCAATGGAAATTTCAACTCTATGGAAAAGTTAAATTCTCTTAATGCGATACTTCAGAAAAAGATTGCCGAAAACATTTGCTTGTCAATTTTGTCTGTAGTTATGATTTTGATTAAAAAAATCAGCTGCCACAATAAATTTCTGAGAACGAGTTGCGGTATTAGATGCTGACAAGTTTATGGACCCCAATTGTGTGCAAAAGCTAAGCAAAAAAAATGTTGAGTACTTGGCAGACAATTCAAAAGAAAAAGCTCTGAAAAGTAACACTCATTATAACTCTATAATCTATTAAAAGAGCACAAATCATGTTTATTAGTTTTTTGCTGTCTCTCTTTCTCAATAGTGAACAGGAATGAGTCCTTCTTTTAAACTCAATGTTTTTAGACTACTTGATTATGAGCAATAGCAAAAACTTAAGCATTGTTTAAAAATTGTTGGATTTGTAATTTGTAAATAGATTTGGTTTTGTCAATTCTGTTAAATAGAAAAAAGAACCTGAAAGAATTTTTTCCCAGCACTATTTTCCCTATTTCATCGCACCGCGAAAACTTTAGAAAACAAGCCAATTTGGGAAAGATTATAACTACTCAGGTAAGGGTCAAGTAGCACTAAATATCTAAAAGTTCAAGTTAAAACTTGGAACTTTCAATTCAAAACTGCAATTTTTAGATATTTAGTGCTAATGGACTGTTACCTGAGTTGCTATAATCTTTCCCTTATTATGCCTGCTATCTAACGTTATCGCTGTGCAATGAAATAGGGAAAGTAGTGTGAAGAAAAAATTTTGCAGGTTATTTCTCCTATTTAACAAAATTGACAAAAACAGTTATTGGCGTTGGAAAGCATAAAAAAAGATAAACTTTTTTCACTATGCATTAAATGCAAAAAAATCAATGCGAGGAAAAATGAGCCGATTTTGTTTCTCAGGGTTAATTTTGTTAATTATTTTGTGTTTCAGATGAAAAACAAAAAAAGAGATTCAGTAATGTCATTAATCAAGACTAAACACCAAATATAGATGTTGAAAATTTAAAAGTTTCTTATGTGTTTTGATTGAAGTCAGTATTGGCGTCCTTCGCATTTTATCTAATTGGCAATTCTGGCGATTTTGTGAGTGTTTTTAAACCAATTAGCATGGTAAGAAATTTTCCTGAGGCAATCGTCCTAGATGATTTTAAGTACGAACGTATATTATATTACGAACGTATTACGAACGTATTACGAACGTATCATATTATAGTACGAACGTATTATATTCTCGAGTTTCATCTGTCAGGGATTGCGAGATACAATTTCAATTTTATCAGGTCGAACGCGATTTGAATTTTGCATTATACGATGAAAATTCTACAAAAAAAAATAAATATTTTACCGTATAAGATCTGACCAGATCTATGTTGGAAAACCCTGCTTTTATGATATAATACAAGCTACCATTTGAAGTCCCTAGCTATACGGCATGGAAATTGATTTTTTTTCCTTCAGTTATGATGTTTGAGATCTTAAACTCAAAATCCTATTGGTTCTTTAATATAAATTGCGCTTTATTAAGCATCAAATTATTGACTGACAACTGCTCATAGTTTTTAGACCGAATGCATGTAAACTAATAACGCAATTTAAAAAAAATCTTCTGATACCATTTTTTTGTTAGGCTACTGTTGTCGATACTCTGAAGGAATTTTTAGCAAGAAAGAATTTTCAATGTTTTTGAACAAAAAATTAAGAAAACGTCACTCAGATAAGCTCATAAGCCACATACCTAAACTTTTTGTGCGCATACGTTTTTTATAGTTATTTTATGGGATCCAAAAAGGTAAAATAGTCCTGGAGTCTAAGTTTTTCTGATTAGCATTGTATAAGAAAATAATTCAGGAAAAAGAGTTTTTATCTTGTAACAAGTTATAAGAGTTGTATGAAATATTACTTAAGAAATATTCCGAAATCAATGGGGAGCAATGAAAATTTCAAAATACTGCAAACAATACTGTTGGCCTTTCTCACTGTTTCCCAGAAACCGGATTTATAATTTAAGTGGTAAAAACGTCATCTTCTAATGTTAACTTTTACAAATGTTTTGATAAAATTTCTTTTCTAAAATCAAGCAAAGAGTTTTTGCAACAAAACTACAATGTTTGATTTAATTGTCAGCTCTTATTTTCATATAAAGCTTTCTTTCGAATGAACGAATGATTGCAATATTTACAAATAACAAAACCAAACCGTAGCAGATCGTGGGAATTGAGCAAAAATTGGAAACGTTCCCAAATTTTGGTGTCAAAGAGATAAATGCCTAGAATGCATAAAAATTATCCACAGTGTACTTGAGCTCTGATCTCATCAGACTATCCAGACATTTGATGGGTCTCTGACCTAGATATCCAGACCGTAAAATAGCTTCCTGACTCTTCCGATGGGTCATGCTTTGCCCCCTGTACATAAACCATATCCGTCGGATATAGATTGGGTAACTTGGGTAGCTCAGCTAGCTTGGGTGGCGCACCTCAACCTGGGTTTTTCTAGGGGGGATCTGACCATATTCGAGAAATAAATTTGCCCTCTGATCAGACCATTCCAGAACTATAAACACCGCCCTAGTCGGGACCTGGAAATATTACAAGACCGTCCTCGACAGACTTAAGGTATGAAAAGACTGTCCTCGACAGATATTGGGTATGAAAAGAATTTGTCTGGACCTTATGTAATGTCCTTGAATTTGGCTGGAACTAAAACATACGTCCTGGATTTTGGCTGGACTATAAAGGTGTTCTGGCATTTGGCTGGACAGTAAAACATGTCATGGAATTACGCTCGCGACCGTTATAATGACTTGTTTTCAATTTCCTTCAAAGTTAAGGACATGTAGCGCAATTGGCTAAGCATTGGGAAGGTCACGAGATCGAACCCAGATGTTGTCGGAAATTTTAGCTTGCCTCATTTTTGCATATGAAAAGAATTTGGCTGGACATATGGAAAGAATTAGCATCGAACTTAACTAGGGTCCTCGACCGTGTAATTTAATTCAATATTTACCCCCCCCCCCCCAACTGGAGTTAATAGGTCTTTTCATAGATTCCAGGTATCGACTAGGGCTCTCATCAAAACAATGAATGGTTTTAAGTATTTGTGATGTATATTTTCGGGTCTTTCTCATTATAGCGCCCCCATGAAATTATAGCCCCCCATTATGGTATAATTACCATGATTGGGGCGGGGATTGCTATAGGTTATCTGACCACTAAGCTGGGGGGGGGGGGGCTATAATGGGAAATACCCTTATTTTCTTTGTGATTTTAGGACAAATGAGCCGAGTGGTTTGATCCTGTCGATTCCCCCTCCCTCCAGTGGTCTCTATGCCTCCCCCTCCCATGGCATCCTCGCATTCGAACTGTGGGAAGGTCAACTGTTCCTGGTTGTCAAGGTGCAACATTCACCCATCGCCAGACAACGAATATCCCAACCAGGGTAAGTGGGCACCTTAAATAGCTGCCTGCGTAATAGTCAAAACCCATCTCAAAGCTTCAATTGCCCAAAATTTTCCTCCATAGAGGTCAAGTATAATTAAACTACTTGTATTCTAGAGTCAGGTATTTTCAAAATTTTGGATATATTAGGCCGAGGAATTATTTTTTAACCGGAAAAGCTCAGCTCTTCAATAACTTAAAAAACAAAACTATGTCAAAATTTTTGAAAAGGCAGACTTATAGAAAATTTAGAAGCCTACAAATTTGAAATCAAGCAGCTAAATCATTTAAAATTAAAAAACATGCTCTGAATTTCTTGAATGTGACTTTTGCATCATACATCAGAGCTCGTTAAATTTTAGACTTTCGAGCGTATTTGTATCGCAAAAGATGCACACAATGTTAATTTCAAAAATTTCAATTATAGAGAAATTTTAAATGTGGAGAGTTTTAGGTATTTTGGCGTGCAACTTGTTGTTTAATTGAACTTCAAGGAGCACATAACAAAAATAGACAACAAACTGAACAATTTTGCCTAAATTTTCTACAGACTAAGGAAAGTACTGACTATAAATCAGAGTTGATTAGAGCATAAAAATGATATGTTCAACCAGTTGTTCGATATGGTGTTTTGGTCTACGGATTAACAACTACGGCTAAATTGAAACGAACTGACTGTAAATTGAACAGATCAATTAGAATCATTTTTTCAAAAACGAAATTTGAAAGAGGTAGCCATTTTTGAGAACAAAACAAAATCTATCAACCAATTTAACTTTAAATGAACCGGCAAAACTATTGGTCAAACATTTCGAGGGAATAATGCCATTGAGTCGCTAAATCACATTATTTAATTTTTTTTGGAAGAAGCAAAGTCAGCTAAACAAAAGTGCAAATAAATGCAATCGACAATAAGCTGCTCTACAAATTTTCAATTGAGGTTCGTGCAGCGTAGTTTCTTCAATGTCTACAAGTTTTTTTACTCGTTGATATGGCAAGATGCAACTGACTTCACAGAAACGCAATTCAAATTTTTTGTCAATCTTCGAGATAGCTATGTTTTAGCAAACCATGAAATGATAGCAACAGTATCGAATTACAGTTTGTTAATTTTCCAAAATCTTGATTTTAGGTTTATACCCTCTTCAATGTTTTTTCTAAAACTATTCTTAAACAATTTCAAGCGTTAATTAAGTACAAGCTGTTAAATTATCTAATCCTCAGTGACACGTGAGAACGCGTCTTTGGCCCAATAGAGGTCTCTCTCTCTGTAGTCAAATTTTTTTTTTCGCGTAAATCTGTGATTAAATTGTGATAATGTTGACTACATAAAACAATTTATGATTATTATCAATAATTGATACACTTGTTCTAACTTTCATTTTTATAATGCCGTTGACTGTGATTGAGTTCATTAGCAGATCACTTCAGCAATTCGGTCCAGTTTAGCAAAGCAAGCGAAAATAAACGACATGAGAGGTCTTGTGGTGCATGTTTAGCAACAAAAAAATTTGAAATTTTTTTGCCCGCTCTTTTTATGAAAGTCAGCTGATTATACATTTAGTCACTTGAATGTTTCACTTATTTTAACAGTCTGCTTCTGTTATAAAATCAGTTTGTAAAATACATTTCACTCAAAATTAATTGGAAATATTGAATTGTTTTTCGGGCAAGGGAGTCACTGTATAAGCCCAAAATTTTCACAAGCTCTTTGTTAAAGTAAGTTTTTTGCTTTTAATTAAGCTCTCTTTTGTTTAAATATAACACTCTGTATGTCCGCAATTTATTTTTGATCATTTCTTGTACACACATGCGAAACGAAAATTTCGGCCTGTGATTTGTATAGAATTCCAAAAACGTTTTTGTTTTCTATTTGTGGTGAACCAGTTAAACTGGGCCCCTTGTCTTTCACGGGTTTGGAAATCAGTCAGCATTAAAATTATGATTTTTTTACTTGATATCAAGATAGGAATTTTAATTATAAAAGACTAATTTGACAGATCACAAAGTCGAGAAGTTGGAGGGTTATCTTGTAAGATACTTTCAAATTGTTTTATCTCCATTGTTTTTGGAGCACCACCATTTACATAATTTGGAAAGAATTAGATACAATGAATTCGAAAAAAATAATGTAGCAAAAACTTGATCGAAATTTGATTAATCAGACGTTTCTTTTGTAAACTAAGTGTATTTTTATTTCTTCATAGTAGTGCAAAATGAAAAAGGATCTTTTCCGTTTCTGCCGCCCCTCTCCAGCTTAGTGGGTGCATATTATTTGCACCCCCCCAGACGCACGTGTCAAATTTTTACATATTTAATTACTTTGTAATGGCACGTGCTCTGTAACTGGGGGGGGGGGGGGGCGCATAACGTACTGGGGCGCACAAAGATCCATGGAAAAAACTTGAGATATAACACTTGTTCAATTGAGATACTGGTTACTCATTGAAAAAGAAGGGAACGTGTTTTTTTTGCAGTCTGATTCCCTTCAAATAATTCAAATTTAGCAGATAAATTGCAATTTCAAAGCAAGCTTTTAATTCTATATTAGCTATTTTGGAAATGATTTCTGTTGAAGTGCTGTTGATTACTAAAATTTAAAACATTTATGGGTTGCGAAGCAAAGTGGAGTGAACCACTTTTTGACGACGTTAATATTCACTCAATTTCAGAGCGAAGGGGTTGAATTTTTTTTGCCATGCGTTAGGTTAGTGAATATCAACGCTCCTCAATTTTATACTTTTTCCCCGGCAGAATGCTTAAAAATCAGTTTTTTACTTATGTTTCAGAACCTATTGGCCGGAAGACTATTTTTTTTCTCTCAAGGGAAAGATATTTTGAATAAAATTTGGAGCAAACAAAGAAAATTTTTCCAGTCTGAAAAAAAAGCGCAGCTAACTAATAAATTTTGTAATCACTGCCCCACTGACTTATCAGATTCTCATTTTTAAAGGAAGCCGGCCAAACACTTCAGCATCTAATTCCAATTATTTGGAACAGTTTTAAATGTTTTCGCATTCTCCAAAAGTTATACTGTCGCAGATTGTTCTAATTCTATAAAAAAATTTTCAGAATTTCCCAAAGTTTGAAAATAATCAGTTACCGCAAAACCGATCCGAAAACCAGAATGACAGATTGGGCCGTAGACTAATCGAATAAAATGAAATAAAATGCTGATAAAAAGATGATAGCCAACAATTTTCCTTCAAAACCATGTGTTTGTAAGCTATTATTGAAAACCTTATAACCCAAGGCTCTGAGTCTAAATTTTTTATCGTTTAAAAATTTGTTCAAAAAAACACTCACAGCAATAACAACAAATGATTCCAATTTTTGATACAAAAGATAATTGCTATAACCTATTTTTTTTTCATTGAAGTACTTAAAAATTAATCTCACAAACTATAAATTTAAATGAGCAATTCGCCATTTATGTTGCAGTAGCTATTATGATCTATATAGTCAGCGTTTAGAATTTGTTTTAATTTTTTTTCTGTCTGAGTAAAAGATTGGATAGCTAAAGTTTTCTGAATATGTATCAGCAATTTTTTATTTCCTTTTTTGTTTTCTCACAACGCACAGTATTCATTTTTATTATCCTGTGTACGTAAATGCTATAATTGTTCAGCTCATCGTTCGACAATTGATTATTGCCGTTTCTGAGGTAAAAATCGGTGAAAATTTGCTTTTTGATTGACGAAAACATTTATTTTGATTTATTTAAAGATTGATAACAGATAGATCAATTTGTTTACAGAAATTTTAATAACTTGACATTTATTTTTTGGTATTGAGTTCTTTTTAGGGATAAATTACAAAAAATACTATGGGAAAACACTTCAGCTGCCCGGTCTGGTTTCATCTATCAGTTTTTATCTTGTCTTCAATTATTAAGATTAAAAGCTGTTTTTTTTTTCAATTTGGTGCCTAATTAAAAAAACAAAAACAAACAAAGATTATAACCGAAAAAACTTTGTGCATTATTAATTTTTGAACAAAAAAATAGACAATCATATGTGGTTCTGGAAAAATTGTTTTTTATATGATTCCAAAATTTTTTATCAAAAATTTTTTTTGATGCCATTTATTTAAATATAGTTTGTGTTTAATTTGTTTTCAAACTGAGGAGATTTCGTCACTGAAAACTGGCAGATATTCAATTTTTGAGTTGCTTGTTGATTCTACCCCAATATTTGAAACTAAAGTTTAAAGTTTCTCTTGAAAAGCACAAATAATCTGAAAAATAATATAATTAAACTTTAGAGTTTGGAATTCGGACGGGAACTGGCGGAAGGTGAGTTTCCACAGAGATGGTCCCAGGTACTCCCTGAATATCACCAGAGTGGCCGAGAGGCTAGATGGTGTCCAGAATTACACCTCAGAGGGCGAGTTCAGTCGCCAGCTGACCGGGGTGCTTCACACAGGGGGTCGTCTGTTTCTAGGAGGAACCCTGACCTACACTGGGGCGTTGGAGAATGATATCTTATTTCCTAAAGAGCTTTACTCAGGTGAGTTATCCATTTATTTGCAGATAGGAGGCTATAACTGAGCTCGCTCAAACATTTTGCTACGAACCCGGGGCAAAATGAACATCGCTGGCAATCATACAAGGAACATTTATACCCCAGACGAACTGCAACGCTTATCTTGCAATTAAGGTTGATCCTACAAGATGCATAATCCGGACGCTTATCTTGCAAGAATCTGAAAAGATCTTGCAAGATGATTGTCTGAAAAGTTTTAGGAAAAAAGTTTTAAACTTGAAGCCATTCAGCGCGCAAAGGAATACTCGTTGCACTAATATCGGACAGCACAATACAAATTTTTTTCATATGATCTTGCAATGAATAGTAAGAATCGGGTCTAGGAAATAAACCCCCAATTAACTTTAGATAGGAAGTAAACCCCCACGGAAAATAACCCCCACGGAAATAAACCCCCACGGAAATAAACCCCCATTTTAAAATTGAATTTTGGTTCTGATAGTTTGTTCGGTTGTGATAGTTTCATATCAAGTCCCACGGGCCGCTGATGCATGGCCATGGCCCGCAAGGCATGGCCAAAGGCGCTAAATGCACAGTTCTTTTATAGTAAAGTGGGGGTTTATTTCCATGGGGGTTTATTTCCGTGGGGGTTTATTTCCGTGGGGGTTTATTTCCATGGGGGTTTATTTCCATGGGGGTTTATTTCCATGGGGGTTTATTTCCGTGGGGATTTTTTTCCTATCTAAAATGAAGTGGTTTTTTTCCGTGGGGGTTTCTTTCCGCAACCGGTAAGAATCATATATTGTGTTTAAACGGATAATATTTAACTACGCAAATGATCTTTTATGGGTCAACAAGAAACCCATATCTGATCTTGTGTGGAAGGAGAACCACAAAAAATGTTTGTAGAACAATAAGGAATCATATACGATCATGAAGAGCTTTGGGGATAGTTAAACTATGACTTGTAGGCGGGCGGGGGGCGGGGGAGGGGGAGCGTCGGGGGTTGGAGGGTAGGGAGGGGGTCAAATTTGTTAACTAATTGTATTTTTCTGTTCGCAGTATCTCGACGGCTGCCATTCATCGGGTGTCTGAAAGATGTCTCAATCAAACAAACTTCGATCAACTTAAACTCCCTCGTGCCAACATACCTGAGCCAGTATGACAGCCCCCCGAATCCGGGCAACATCCGGTACCCCACAGGGGGTAATAATGTACGGCTGGGCTGTGATGACAGGACAGATAAGTGTGAGGAGAACCATGCCAGTTGTTCACAGGGTAGAGGGGTGTGTTATGAGGGTTGGAACCGGTTCTTCTGCAAGTGCAGACCCACTTATGATGGACAGTTCTGTGACCAGTGTAAGTTTGGTTCAGAAAAGTTCTGATCAAGACGTTCCCGGTTTCTTTGTGAAACTGCGAAGCTATAAGCTGAGCATAGCTATTGCAGTGATCTTGGTTTTTAAAAAGTTGATTTTGTTTTTTTAAACCTGTTACCAGCATAAAACCATCAATCCAATTTCAGATAAAATAAGCAAAAAAAAATTCTCACCCGCAGAAAGAGTACAGTTTAACAGAAACGCTGGTGTTGCGAGAAATATATATATATATATATATATATATATATATATATATATATATATATTATTGCACGATGGTTTTTAGTTTTTTCATTAACAAACCAGGTGAAGAAAAAAAAATGGAACAATTGAGTTTAAAACATGAGAGGAAAAATGGAAGAGATGGATTTAATGAAAACCATGTAGCCTCAAAAATATGTGTGCGTTTTTTAAATATATAAAAGTTTTAATATTCCTCAAAGAATAGAAATCAAAATAGTTGATAATGCTGGCTGGCTGATTATGAAAATCCTAATTTTTTCTTGTTTTGAGTCCAAAATACAGAAATATGGGGCTAGTCCGACTGTTATATGTAAAAACCTTAAGCAATATGCAAAAAAGTACTCAACCATTACCAGACTCCTGCATTTTTTGAAATGATTTCAATCTGAGTTAGTTTTATTTAGGTACTTTACCGGGCAGATGTATACCAAAATAGTCACTGTCACAATTCAACAAGTTTTGGGTGCAAATGGTTTTTAAATGCTCGCAATAGAAAGGAAAGATTTTTCATATGTCTATTTAACTGATCTTGTGATTTTTTCAAGCGTGACTACTCGATATTTGAGTGATCTAAAAAGAGCTCTCAATAAGAGTGTGTGGGACTTTGGGCAAAAATTTTGCAGACCTTTATATTTTTCAGAGTTATTAGTTTTTGGAAATTAGGCCAATACCAATCACATAAATTCCACCCAGTACTTCAAAATCCAAAGAAAATTTTAAAGGCGTTTAGAGTTCTCAGTGGTTGTCGCTACCTGCCAACGAGTTGCTAAAGTACATGTAAATTGAATCAGTTTTTCTACTCTATGCATCTCACGACAGTGAAACCACGAGCTTAAATTTTATTCATTGCTTCATTTCCACAGCAGATAAAGAAAAAAATTCGATCAGTTTAGATTATAGTGAGATGGAAATAATCAAAATTATGTGTCCTCAAAGTTTGTAAGTGCTTTTTTTAAAAAAAATAATGATATTGTGTACTATTTTAATATGAAAACAATTGGATCTTACCCGTTTGTGCCCCTAGCTTCGCGGGTGCATATTTTTACTTATTGAGTTACTGCGGGCGTGGTGCGCTCTTTGTAACTTGGGATTGCATAACGTTCTGGATGGTACCATAGATAATTTTTGCCCCCTCTTTATCTGAAGTAAGGTGAAATTATCTAATCCCTGGTTGAGGTGCCAGAAGGAAGTGATCACTGATCAGACCATCCCCGACCGAAGTAACATCTGTGTGCTCTAAAACTTGTGCACCGGAACTTCGCTTGAAACCCACTGATCGGAGCTTCCCAGACTAATGTTACCACTGATCCGATGTATATCCTGACCATTGTTCAAACTTTTGTGCGACCCTCGCCAAGCCCAAGTCCAGACCATTGTTCAGACCTTTGTGCTCTTAAAAATATCTCTGACCAGACTATGGTGTGCTTAAAATTCACTGCTGATCAAATTATTGTGCGCCTGAAATTTGATCAGGCGCAAGTGCGCTCAAAATAGTCTGATCAGAGAATGGTTTTAATTATCTTTAAACTTCTTAATTTTGCTATAATATATTCATTTTTAAAAAATTGTAGTGATATTTTCGACAAAGGAAAGGCCAATTCTATAAGTATTGCTAATAAAAATAAAAACCACCTGTTGCAAAAAAACTATTTGGTATGCCATTAGTGCATATTTTTGACTCAATTGATGAACTTAGATGGCTTTCCATAAGAAACGATGTGAACTACAATTAATGAATATTTCCTCTGAATGGCACTGCCATTTGCTATTAGCTGCCCCCTTGGTTATCATCAAAGCCATCAGAATCTAGATAAGTTTCTGATCAGAAGGCTGCTTTATTGTTGCTTCTCGGCTAAACCAGCATCTCAGTATAAAATTTTGCAAAAGAACTGAAGGAAGAAAAAGAGCTGGAAATGGTTTCCGATCGGAACCAATGGCTCTCAAAATCTTCTCTGACCTGACTAGTGCCGCTTGAATTCGCCTCTGATTAGACCAGACTAGACGGAAGTTACCTCTGATCAGACCAAAATCATACCATTGTTCAATCTGAGTCTAAAGGTCACTTTTTGGCACCTCGACCTGGGATGCCTGTTGTTTGAAAACAATTCAACCTGCCTTCGTTGGTTGTTTGTTTTGTTGATTGATGTAAAATTGTCACATTAAATTTTTTCAAATTTTATTCGCAAATTTGACAGAAGTAATTTGGCATCAAGTAATGGTGCCACGATTCACAAAAATCAGATCCAGTTTCTGCTTCTATTGTTCAGCTGCTGACATTCTAACACTGGACTGGACTTCAGCAGAACAAGGCACTGTGATCCAGATAACAGACAACACCTCCAGTAGCAGTGTGTCCGGAATGGGGGAGGGGTGGTCAGTTGGGTCTTTAGGGTCGGGATTGGTGGCGTACAAGTACAACGTGCTCTACATATCACTCCAGTTCAAGACCAGTCGAACTAGAGGAATCCTCTTTACTGTCTCTTCTAACTCTACTTTCCACACTACTGCTATCCTCATATCACAGGGAAAGGTTCGTACAACTTGAATATTGGGATAAAACTGAAATTTTTCACGGTAAAGCTCAAAAGTCTTGCCCACAATGGGGAACAAAATAACTGCCGCTAGTTTGTTTTGAAAAATTAATTTTCTGTAGTGGATGAAGTGGGTTTTCAATGAAATTGAGCCCTCGTCAGAAGTTCGAGAGCAATTTGTTCGGCATTAATTTTGTCGGATGTTTTTGTTGTTTGCTTTGACAGAAAACAGTTACCCAGGTTGAGGTCCCCGTTCCTAATGGCAATTAAATACCGATCCAGACTTTTTTGCCTAGAAAACTCAGTCAGCTACAGAAATCACCCATGATCACGTCTTTGTCTCGTTCAAAGTTTTGCAGCATTCATGTGCTCGTTCAAAAGCCGGCATTGAATGATCGATTCCGACCAAATCGACTTATGATTCAAATTATGAGCTCAAATTATCAAAGACTCCAGAAAGGAAAAATTTAATGATGCAGACTTTGCCGTTCGAATCTCTGAAAAGTCTCAACTTTAAAAATACCGACTATCGAATTAAGTCGTCGTTTTCTGGTTCGTTTTTCATAGAAATTTTTCGTTTATTTCATATTTTAAGATTTTTCTCAGAAATATTGAGATTTTTGCAGGAATCTCTTTTATAAAATTTTTTGTTCCACTTTAATAAGAAACCACAATTTGTTTCAAAATTAATGTTATGATTGAAACCAATAATTAAAATACGTTTGGTATATTTAACCGATATTTAAAATATATTTAAATCTGATCCTTTAAGTTGTGAAAAAGTATAATTTTTTTAAGAAAGCAATAAAAGTCGTCTTAGATCTCGTGAATTAAATCTGTTCCCAATTATCATGAAAATTTTCCCACGCTTTGAGCATGAACCCATTTGAGTGAAAAAAGTAATCTCAGCATAGTTAAAGGTTTGTTGTATGCAATTGAGGGGAAATGTGGCACAACAGCAGAGCTTCTGCCCTCAAAATTGAATAATCTTGTCAAGCAAAAATGAGGCGAAAATTTTCACCCTCAAATTTATCTGCAATTTAAACATCTAATAATATTGAGTTTTATCTGCTCATGGAGTGCTTTTAATCTATCAATTAATGAAGATAAACCTCTCAATTATTAGATAACAACGACATATATATATATATATATATATAATTGCTGGTGTAAATCTTCATGTTCCCCCTCAGTATGGAAATATGGAGCCAAAATGTCGATCCAAATCTGAACTCCATTTCTGTATATAATCTTAAAACTTTTTCTGATCTGTTTTTGGCTAATGAAGTCATTACTTAAAAAATGAATGTAAGTTAATTTCTTATAGACGTGTCGCAGATTTTTTTCGCAATTTTTGTTCAAAATATTGCTTAGATCTGAAAATTACAAGGTCAATTCTAAGAATGACCAGTCAACATGTAGCGTATAACTATTTAATTAATGTAACTGTGTCAAATGTTTCCCATTTTTCAATTTTTTCCCACCAGCTTTCTGCTCAATTCATTTTTTAACCGTCTGAGAAACCTATACCCACGGCAACAGTTTTTGCGCGCAAACAAAGGTCAAAGTTTCTCTATGCTAAGCACAACCAAAAACATTGATTTTTTAGTCACAATGACATCAATTACCGCCCACTAATCATGCCTATTTTTTGTTTCCTCTTTATTTTTGGTGTCAAAGATAACTAAAATTGTTTTGAATTTGGTCATTCAAGGTAATGCGAAAATTGATCTCATCTAATAAATTTGATGGTGGCCATTTTTGTTTTCATTGTCAACAAGTTTTAATTATTTTGCCGAGGTTCCAAAAGTGCATTCCTAGCATGGAATAAAAGAGATCACCTCACTAGCAAAGGGGAAAAAATCGAATAACTGGATTTTTTGCATTATATCGGAAACTATTGTGTTTTTCAATTGAAAAATAATCTTTTTGTTGAACACTTGGGATTATCCGAAGTGTGCTGCCTAGCAGTTTTTTGACAATTAGCAATTTTGAATGATAAAGATATCGATTTCAAATTTGAGGGTACGAGTGAGTGTTATTTTGCAACTTGTCTACTTAATCCTTAATTAAAGACGCGAAGGTGTTTTATCTGTTTTTTTATTACAAAACAGTCCTTTTCTTTCTTTTATATAAACATAACAACAAAACTGAGTAAAAATACTCCAGAAAAGTTTACATTATGTTGCGCAATGCATTTTTCATTGTTTTATTTTGTTTAATTTTAATACGTTAATCAACTCTTTAATAACAAGAATCGTATAACCGGTGAATTAAATTGTTGACTCCTAGTTGTTGAAATTCTGCTTTGGTAACGGACTTTTTTCCACTCTTTTTTCGCCACTGGTGATATATGAGGAGTTGTGAGAAAAGAATGTCGGAACAATTGTCTGATCAACAGCAGTGTGTCATACGTTATGGAACTGTTGTAGTGACAACGATGGTTGACTAAAAACATCACAACACGGTTGTTAATGCGTTCTCAAACTAATTCAATAACTCGGCTTTGCGATAACAACTTTGCTGTAATTAATATTTATTTCACAATCACAATTCACATTATTTCTCTCCTATGTATTTTCTAATTGAAGTCTACACAATTTCTATATATATTAAGTTAAAAACAATACCAAAATTTTAATAGTACTCGGGGCATTGAATGAAACAATTAGTTACTGTAAATGTCAAGTATGTCCTAACGTGGTGATTTCATAATTTTATTACACTTCAGTTGGTGCTAAAACTGGGAATGGCATGGGCAGATGGGGAAAAGAGGAGGAAAGGAGGTGAAGAAGGAAATAAACGAAAACAGGAAGAGACGAGAAGGAGACGTCTTGTTGAGATCCCAGAATCCCACTTCATTGCAGACAATAAATGGCACACTGTTACTGTTTCCATTGACGATAACAACCTGCTTTTCTGGGTCGATTCCTACAGTGTACTAAAAGGTATGTAACATAATGAAATAAATGCTTTATGTACCGGGTCTCGTTTTCTTAGTTCCCGTGTTGATAAATTCTTCGGATTTAAACATAAGATATCGTCGGTTTTCGTCGCTTTTACTTCGCCAAAACCGATCAAAGCCCTTACGTTTTTTTCGTCGTTTTGATTGGTTTTCGTCGGTATTTTAACGTAAGAATCGTCGATTTTTGCCATTCTAAAAATCTCAGAAACCGGACAGTCCCTGCCAGGATTCGAACCTTGTGCCCCTATATTACTACCCACCTTCTCCTCCACTGCACCACTTGTCACTTAGTTTTACTCTATTTCTTTTGTATTTAAAACAAATTGAGACTGACAATACCGACAAAAAACGACGATAATTGACACTTCTTACTGCCAAAACCGACAATACCGACGAAAACTACGCTAATCGACACTTCTTACATCAAATATCGACAATACCGACGAAAACGTGGATAATCGACATTTCCTACATAAAAAAACCGACGAAATCGACAAAAGTCGACCAAAAACGACAGTTCTTGCTTCGATTTCGTCGCAATTTCTCAACCCGGGTTGTAATACAATGGTAATATATATCAGTATAAATGGCTGGTTTAAGTGAGTATTTTTCATACGACGAAGTCAGATTTTACTTCGAGTTGATTCCTAAGTCTTCCGGCTCCATCTTTTGTTTCGTAAACTGGATCTGATTTTTTCTTAAAATGCGAACGTGCACGTTTTAAAATGCCAAAAATTGGCAGTGCCGGAATTCAAAATGCCAGAAGTTGCTATATACATAACCACACGTTAACTTTCATTAACATTCGCCATTTTAAATTGCGTGCTTTAAGCAAGGCTACGTGACTCTGCATAAGAAACTTCGAAACTCTGGCTGAACATCCCGTACCGCTTCACGCTTCTCGATAAACGCCAGAAGTTCTCAGTCAATTCAAGCAGTGTCACGTAACCAATACTTCTTCTATTTTCAATCCGCAAACCTGAAAAGAATATTTCACGCATGCCACTCTTTAACTTAATATTTCTCTAAGTTTTCATCTGTGAATTGCTTAGTTAAAAAAATTTCTATAAGAAGATGCGTAGTCTTGTAAAAATCTGCCAGGTTTCTGCAAGATAATCATTCACTCTCGACTAGGATATTATTTTCTATCGCTAATAGTTTTTGTCTCCTCCTCTCTAAATGAGTTTTGAAACTAAGATCATGATCCGTTGATATACCACCATAAAACCCTTCCAAAGTCATTAAAGGCCACCTCTGTAACAAAAACCGACGTTAACCCGATATGCACGCAATTCGTTTTCGCAGCTATTTCAGCCATATTCCAAGTTTCACAAAATTTTATAGTTCTCAACCAACTGAAAAAAAATACTTTTTGGGCATATTTTCAAAACGAAAAACAAAAAAAAACATATGAGAAGAAAAAATAAAACCCAAAGAACAAAAGGTAAATTGTTAAAAAGAAAAGTTTTCTTCTAAGTTTCATCGACGCAATATCTTAAATATAGAGATCCACCCAATTGAAAAGGAAATAATTTTTTTTTCAAACTGTGAAAACCTCTTATTGCTTTTTTTCGATATCCTTTTTTTGCGAAGTTGAATGCAATTTTCTTGAATATGGAACATCCGGCGCGCTCATGAATTTAAAAACTCTAAAACAATTTTGCTTTGAGAAATTCATCAATATTTTTGAAAGACTGGAATCTTCCATTGAGTAATAAAAAATTGATCTGTAGTGTTACCGGATACTAAAACCTGTAAACAGAGCTTTTTTACTGCATAAGAGTTGACAACATTATACCAGAACTCAAGAAACTGACTTTTTAAAACGCGGCTTTGAAACAACTCGTTTAGAAATTTGATGCAAATTTTTGTTTTTTTTTGTCCCCTGAAGTTAAAATCTATTTGTTTTAAAGTTCTAAGTTTTGTTGCGGAAAAATATTCAAAGCTAACCGAACACTCGTAACAATTCCTGTTTGTGAAACAACCTTTTTAGAGTGAAAAAATATATAACTACTGAAAAACAGAAGACTTTCAGACCAATGCGAGGAGGACATACAATAGTTTTATAATAATTGCAATAGCAGTAGAGAAGTGCAGCTTTTATTGATTTTTTTCAATTTCGAACAAATTGAAACCATATGGGGCAATTGTTGCAAAAAGACAAAGTGGAGCAGTGAAGTAAGTCAAAGATGAGTGGTGATGGGATCAAGAGTTTTAAAACGAGAAAATTTGTGAAAATGGTTTTAACGAGGAGCTTTTAAAAGGTGTTTGAACAGATTTTTGCTATCTAAGACTTACTCTTTTTGACGTGCTGTATTGTCGCTTCTGATTTTGCATTTTTTTCTAAAAGAATTGCATTAAAATGTAAAACGTATTTTATAATTGTGCATATTTGAATAAGTTTAAAGCCCTAATTGAGCAGTTTTTAGTTTTTATGACTTTACTACCAGTTACTTTCGAAAATGTTTGTGAATTGTAGGGTTTTCGCGTATTTGTGGATCCTTTTGTTGTCTTATGGATGATTTTAATTAAAAAAAGGTCCCCTGCATTTTCTAATTAGGAACTATTGGTCCTATTTTTATTTCTCACTTATAGGCTTTTGTTTTTTGTTTATTTCGACACCATTTGTTTTCAAAATTTTTTGTGAATTTCAAACTTTTACATGCACTTGTGCCCGTATTTATTGTTCTTCGATTTTTTCTTTGATTTGACTTCTAAAACAATTTCATCTGTGAGATGCAACTGAATGTAACTGTAGATTTCATTTAATGTTTACCTTATTTTTCTGATTAAAATATTTTTTTTTATCGAATAAAATGATTTTCAAACATTCTTGTTCGCTTTCTTGGTTATCACTCAACCCAGTTAACGACATATGTGCTGTTCTCATGCCCTGCAGTTGGAAAAAATGGAACGAGTTAATGTTTTCAGTTAAGAGCTAACAGTTTCTACGCTGTACTACTTTGTGCTTGCTGGCTGTCTTCAAATTTTGTTTATGCAATCTACGGACCTAAAAATTGACTGGTATGTTATTTTTTCAGCCAAATGAATTATCTTGACAATACGGACTTGCTGAACAAAGATCGAATTGGTAAATATTTCCTGCTTTTTTTTATTGTTTGTTTTGCTACGCCAAACGACATCAAATTCACTTTAAATCTGATTCTCACTCATTCAGTTATAAAATACTGAATAAGTTCTCTGCTTTACGCCTTTTTCCACTTTCAAGCAATGTTTATGTTCATTAGTGGAAATAGTTTCTTCCTTACACTTTGACTGTTTTATTCTCAAAATGAGTTTTTCTTTTTCAAAATGATTTCTACCTTAATTCAATTATGTGACATCACTTCAGTTTACGTCACTCGAACTGAAGCTTACTTAAGGGCGGCCAAAAGAAACAATCCATAAAAATTACTGTTTTTAAAATTCCACATCTCAGCAGTTAGTAAACAATGAAAATCCACTCTTCGTTCAGTTTCTTTCATGGTCGTTTTTTTTCAATACCGACATCTACCAATCTATGGCAGAAATTTTCTGGCAATATGCCAGCGGTTTATTTGTATGTGAGTTAAAAGATTTTTTAATAGCCGCACAGCGATAGCTGGGGCTATTATTGGCCTGCTCTTTTTTTACAATTCAAAGAATTTGAATTGTATTGGTGCGCTGTGTTTTTTTTAAGATGTGTCCACACATTTTTCAATGACTTTGATCTTTCAAAACGGGATAAACAGGTAAAGCCCAGCCGGCATTAAGTTCCATAAGAGGCCCAAAGTGGGCTTTAGTAGTCCTTTGAGTGCTTATAGTGGTGCCGCTGCTGGGATGGCCTTAATTTAGGGTCAAAAGGTCATTTTTAGGAGTTTTTGGTCTGAAAATGGTGCAAATTTTCATGTTTATTGTGATTTATTGTTTTGATTAGTCTTGGGTTGAAGTTTTTAAAAGTTGATTGAGGCCTTTTTGCGAAACAAAATTGCTTTTTATGACCAATTTATGAGCTATATAGGTACTATATTTTGGTACTATAAAGAAATACGCAAAATGATACTAATTGTTACAATTTTTTTCAGGTTTTTTGAAAATTTTTGTCATTTTTTGAATTTTTAGCCCTAGGTGTCAAGAAACCTCCTCTAGGGTTTGATAAAGAGTTTGATGATAGATTATTGCATAATTTCTAATGGTAATGGAATGGGTTTCATGTTTTTGCCATCATGAATTTTAGCGTTTTTTGACAAAACTTGCATTTTTTTCACATTTTTTGATATTTTTTGTCATTATTCAAGTTGTTTGAGTCCCAGATGCCAGAAAACCTCACCAAGCGTTCAAAAAAATAAGTTATTGAAACATTTTTAGTTGCCATGGAATAGTTTTCAACTTTTGAATATTACAAATTTGAGCAATTTTTTTGACAAAATTTGCAATTTTTCAGGTTTTTGAACATTTTCGTCATTTTTTCAGTTTTTCTAGCTTCAGGGACAGAACAATCTCCTTTGAGGTTTGTTACTAGGGCACTGTATAGTTTTTAGTAACAATGGAATTGTTTTTAACATTTTAATGTCTCGAGTTTTAGCATTTTTTAAAGTCTGCAATTTTTTAATGCTTCCTAAAGTCTTTGTTAGTTTTTGATATTCGTCCATTCTCAAGTGCGAGGTCAACAATTTAACTTTTCGACTTTAAGAAATTTTTTGATAAAACTTTTAAAACATTTGTGTTTTATTTATTTTTTTCTTGCCTTAGTAGTCAGGTAACCTCATCCAGAGTTCGATAGTATGTTTTTAAATATTTTCTAGGGGGCAATTGAATGGCTTTCAACATTTTAATAGAACGAATTTCTATTTTTTGAAGTTTGAAGTTTTTCAAAAAAATATTTCTTACCGATCTATGAAACAATGAGTTTTTTAAAGCTTGGAATTGGGTTACTGGATAGCCTCTAGAGACAAAGAAAAGATTTTGAAGATATTTATATCACAATTTTCAGCATCATTTCCTTATAATTTGCAATTAATTTCTTTTTTGAATAAAATTTGTTCATTTTCGAGTTAATCGATCTTCAAGGGCCAATGAATATCTTTCAGGACTTGCAGATATATTACTGGACCGATTTCAAAAACAAAAATTGGTTTTGAACATATTTTTGCAATAGGTATTTTTGAAGGGAAAAAACTTTGCCTAAGGTTTAAAGGCTTAAGAGTTTTAGCAATGAGTATATTTTTGTTTAGTTTTGATTCCATTAGTTTCTCAATTTTTTGATGATTTTGTTTCTGTTCTGGCTGGCATTGTTCAATTGATCTGCTGGTCAGGTAGAGTACGTCCGAGTTTTGCATTCAATTCTTTAAATTGTATTTTAGGACTTGTCCTGCTATGTTTTTTTATTTCGTCGTCATGATTTTTTTACGACCATATGACGTCACAGCCACTTTTTGTTCAGTCGTTCATGCAATTTCAACCGAATTGCATGTGTGACGTCATTTTTCTCTATTAGTGGAGCAAGTTTATTTGTTCATGCTCGTGATTAAATTTTTGGTCACACTTGACTTACCTCACTCTCAAAAATGACTTCCTGACTTTGAAATTGCCTTTAATTACTTTAATTCAAAGAGATAAGGTCAAATGGGTGTGTGTCACTCTTAATGAGGGTTATTTGAGATCAGCTAATAGAGGTAGCAATAACTTATACAGATTTTAAATCAAAATATAATGCGGCTATTTTCTGGCAATCTGCCAGCTATGTTTTTCTATTGTGATCGTCTTGGAAAGCTTGTCAGCAAAATTATTGAAAACAGCTGTTTGCGGCCAGCGCGGAAAGAAGTTGCACATTTGGAGTTTTAGAGATAAGCACTTGAAATAATTTGAATCGGAAGCAGCTGCACAAGTTTGACTATGATTACCAGGGGTTTTTTGCATGATAAATTTGCTGACTCAATTTATCCATGTGATATGAGATCTATTTTTTAAATTGCTGAATGGAGTTTCCGAATCTTTTAACTTATATTGTGCGTGGTAAAGAACCTTATTACATTCACACTTGAAATCATAAAATAGATCAAATCAATATATCAAAAATGATATTTCAGAAACGTTTAATATAGCACAAAATATTTTCGTTATCAGGCTGCTACAAAAAGGTGAAAAGCTATTTAGTTGAAGTTTGAAACATAGAAAACACTGAAAAATTTTCGAGCTTCCAGAAGAAAAAAATCGGAGTGAGTAACCTTTAATTACGAAGTGCTTTGTTTCTTGAATTATGATACATCTTATCAAAAGAGTTTTCCTAAAACCTCATGTAGCTAAACTCGAGCACGTTTAGATTGAATTTTTTTGCATTATACACGATTTTGATTAGGCTTCATCAGTTTTTATCTAGAACTCTTTCAGAATTTATTTTTACTTTCTGAGGTCAAATAAATGATTTCTGTTTCAAAATTATGCGTTTTTCATACTCTCTACTTTTCTCAGCAAGAATATTTTATTCAAACTATTGGTATTTGCTGAAGCAACAATATATTTTTTAAACCAAGAAATGTTTTCATGTTTTATTTAGAGTACGAAAAACAAACTCAAAAATCAATAAGGAACCAGCAGGTCCTCGTCTAGTTTGTTGATTGAAACTCGTCTCCTTTAAATAACTCATCTAAATAAATCTATTCCTAACCGTAAATTTTTTGTCAGAAAAGTAGATTACTATAGACTGAATCAACTTTTTTAAAAAAAAAATGTCAGATTTATTTCGATGATGTGGCTTACATTATCAAAGGGACACAATTGTCTCAATTTTTTCATGTTTTTTTTTCTGCAAAGTCCCCTTAACTTTGTTTTGGTGCAAAGAATGAATTAAATAGCATGTAGAAGTCAAAATGAATTTAGGCAGTACTGAAAAAAAAAGCGGCAAAAGCAAGTTGAACGAATCAATCTGTTTGCCAGAAATCATAAACAGTGGACGACGAGTCCTGTAAAACGAATGCAACTAAAACAGCAGAGAAAAAGTTGTTCTGACTAACTGACTGATTTCATAAATACTCAAGTGTCCTGCTAACATTAATGCGGATGAGGCAACACAAATAAGGAAGAAATATTAAATTTACTTTTCGAAACCTATGGTTTTGAGGAATGCAAAAGACGAATTATTACACAGATTAAGAACCCTAAAGACGCGCACACACCAATTGATAAATTAGTTATACACCAAGGATACTATGCTCAGCTGAAGAGCTCATTTTGCAAATTTGATTTGGATTTTCAAAACAGGTGACGTCTAACTAACATAGCACAAAGTAGCACTATAAAAATTCAATTTAAACAAAATGAGCTTAGCATTTCCTTCACATCTTGGAAGATTTTTTAATGTGGGGACGCTGAATTAGTAAGAAAGTTTTAGTAGCTTTTATACCTTTGACGAAAAAAAACTCTAAGAGGCACCTGAAAAAACAAAAGTAGCTCTATGCTGTAGTTTTCGTTTTAACACCCGGACAAAAATCAATGTACGAGCTTCAAATCTAAAAATTTCCAATTCTCAAAAATAGTATCAAATTTGATAGAGCCATAAGCTAAAACCATAAGCTAGATACAAGAAGGATAAAAAACGCGAAATACGTTACTAGAGAGCAATTCAGACCTCCTAATTGTTTGTGTTTAAGAGAGAAAGAGAAAGTTTTTATCAGTAGTGATTTAAAAAATAACATTTTCTAAACGTTGTTGAAATTCGTTTAAAGAATAACCGACGTTAAAATTATTAAACACAGAACGACGAAACATTAGAACTCTGAATTGTTTGAAATCCTTGAATTTGAAAATCGAAAAGTTGTCAGTAACAGGAGGGAAAAAAGCAAAAAAACAGAAAAATTCTCAAGAATTTCAAAAAATAAACTTTTCTGTTTTTAAAAATGTGTTGTCAGTATGCAGGTAATCCCCATGAGCATGAACAAAACTTACTGCATTAAAATTGTCTCTCTTAAAAACCATTGTCCACAAAAATGATACTCAGTCAAGCCCCCAAAAATGACTGTGTATTTGAACAAAAGGTTACTACTGTAGACAGCTTTTTTAAACCAATTGACTTCAAATTCAAAAATAAATCAGAATCATAAAGAGTGATTCACACAGTTGAAGCTAAGCAAAAATGGAATTACCTTGTTGCTTTATAATAACAGTCGTCGTGAAGTCTTATTTTGACGAGGAGATAGCACTAGAAGCAGCGGTTCAAGCTTGGTAAGTCAACTAAAACTAGCGAAAAATGATTTCGCTCATTTTGTCTCCAAAGTAGCCGTTCGCTCCCAGAAGCTTAATGTTTTTTGTTATTTGTGCTTCCTCAGGGTGATTACTTCTGCTTTTGTGTTACCTTATATTTGACTACCAAATGAACTCAGAATCATCGAAAAATATGAAGAGTTCTTTACAAAAGACAGCTCCTAAAACGATCTATATTATTTGAAATTGTAACTCAATAGGAGCTGATTGAGTAGGTGAAGCTGCTCCTAATGACTCACATTCGTCGCTGTTTTACTGAATGACCTACTGAATGAGTCCTTCTTGATTGGTGTTCAGTAAATTGTTCCTCCGGATAAAGTGCAAACCTTTACTAAGACCTCTTCTCAGTTTCTGGTTGAATATAGATTTTTTTCTAATTTTTCAAGGTTCGATATGAAATATCTTAATAATCGTTTAGTTTTTTCAACAATTAAACATTCATAGATTTCCTCAAAAGATTTCCTCCCTGTTTATCGAGACCTAAAAAAGTAATTAAAACAAACTGAATATTGGATGAAAAATTAGATTAACACAGGTGACGAGAACAAAGATATTTAAAAAAAGTCTAAAATTTGGCTGAGAAATCGTCCAAATTTTTCTCAAAAAACGCTCTTTTAATTTTTGTATTATATGGAGACATTGGCAAAGCGATAGGATACTTGCACTAAAAAAAACGCTAAATGCCGGAGATGACTGATTTTTGAGGAAATTTTTTGATGAACTTAATCAAATACTACGCTAAATTGCCTGAAAATGAGTGTAGCTCATGGTCAAAATTTTTTTTAACGGCAAGTTTCCTAAAATTTCTCATTGTAGTGAATTTCTAGGAGCAGAGATCTTCAATTTGATACCACGTATACTAGCCTGGCCGTCAGAAATTCAAAACTTGTCTAAACAAGAAAAAAGCGGGTTTAACCTGAAACCTCTCCCTTTTTTTCTGAAAAAAAGGTAGGAACAAAAAACTACTCTGGAATTAATTTTTGAGTACAGAGAGGAATTAGGAAACTCTTTATGTTGTGACTGAGCCCACATTTGTCACTCTAATTGTTTTGAATGTTATCATTTGGCTTGAACAATGGTTTTCAGTTTTTAATTTTGTTTTCAATTTTTGTTAGAAGTTCTTCACGTAATTATAGTTCCCCCTGAACAGCTTACTGTTTCGAAGATCGACTGTTAATCAAATCTAGGACTAACTCATATAGGTTTCTTTTCAGTTACTGAAACTCAAATCAAAGATGCCTTTTGCAAACATACGTTCGACTTTTTCCTCTTCCTGAATTTTGTTGACCGAAAATTTCAGTTGGTGAAACTGAACAACTGCAAAAAAATTGTTGTGGTTTTTACTATACCAAAATTTTTGCATAGAATAAAAAGATAATTCAATTTTTTGAAAATATTGAGCTTCAACAGCTAAAATTTCAGGAAAAAAATTACTGAAAATTACCTCAAAACGTTTTTGAATGAAGCGCAGTTGCAAACATGAACAGCGCAGTTGAATTCATCTTGATGAATATAACTCTAAGAAAAACAAAATTAGAAAAAATTTTTGAGAATTCAGCTGCCCAATAAAAAATTTAAGGATTGAAATGTTTTTTTTTGCAAGTCGAAAATACTAAATATTGATCTTAGTTTATACAAGCGATAATCCAAAATTTTTTCTGGATTGATTACGAAATAAAAATACTTTTTTCAAATAAATTCTTCTTAAAAATAGTAACGTTTTTGTCATCTAACAGTTCTAAAACTGAACGTACATGAAAATGCACATTGTTCTCGTTGAATAAGTTTTGTTTTTTTTAAAAGAAGAATTTAACAAAATTAATTGTTCTAACCTTTTTTTCGAAAGATTCAACAAAATTTTTGGATATTATTTTGTATATTTTAAAATCAATTTATAAGTTGTTCGAGTTTCAATTTCGAAAATCCAGTCTGAAAATTATTTGAGCAGTTTTTTCTCATGGAGATTTTTCAAAAATATTTCTCTAAATTTATATTCATCAAGAGGATATCAACTCCGTTGATCAATTTGTCAACTGCGGTTTTTGCCAACGCTCTTTGAATTAATCGTTCTTCCTCTTCTATTTCCTCCAAAATATTAGCTGTTAATGCTGAATAACTGCAAAAAATTGAGTTGTTTCTTCTATCTGCAACTCAATTGATTGTGGTTATTCAGCTTCAACAGCTGATATTTTTTTGGAAAAAATATTTAAGGAATGAGGGAAAATATTAAAAATGCGAAGCGAAAATTTGCGAAAGACCTCTTTGACTTGAATATAAGGAACTAAGAACAATCTAAATGCCGATAGTTGTATTTTTGTTTAACAATCGAGCTTCAAAAAGTAAGCTGCACAGGAAGGTATTTTTTTTATCTAAACATACACAAGCCAAAATCCTAAATCCAAATATATTAGCATTCTTGATGTGTATTTTCTCAGATAGAACTCTTCATTTGTTTTTGCTTAAGTCTTGTCGCAGTCTTGATTTTTATTTCCCAAAATTGGGAAGTTATTATTTCTGCATTGTTGGCAGGAGTCACCTCTAAAAAATAATCAACTTCCTAACAGTTATTTTTCGCGGTTGAAGACAGGAGGGCGTTGATTATAAATAAAGTCCAACTAAGTCAGAACCCGAACGCCTGTTTCTAATATTAATTCATAGTGTACCAAGCTTTTCTTTTCCTCCCGGCATAAAAGTTAAACCCCGTTCTTTTAAGCGTTGGCGGTATTTCATCTCTATGAAGGTGTCTTTCTTCATTTATATACCCTAGCGTAATTTTTGACAGCTAATATCTTTGCTCAGTGTCAAAAAATGCTCAAATTTTGCCCTAATTAGACAGCTAAGCACAGCGTGCCCTCAACTCAACTTATAATATTATTCACACTTTTTTCTTATATCACCCACAAAAACCCGTTCTTGTATATACCGAGGATATTTTTATAATAAAGGAAGTTATATAAGCTGATACTCGCAGCGCGTGAAAAATTGTGTTTGTCAACAATAGTAAATAAATCATTCCATTTTCCATCTAGCCATAACAGAGGGGAGAATTTTGTTTACTAATGTTTACAATTTGGGGCGGGCCTTGAGACGTGCCCTTATTATTTGTTGACAAATTGTTGTTCAATGACAAAAAACAAGAAAACTGCATCCTTTTTGTATTTTGGTTGTTTATTTCATTGTTTTTGTTTTATAGCTCACTGATCAGTTTTTGCACCAAGCATTACAAAAAAAGAGTTATTTACACATGCTAACTTAACACCTTTTCTTATTTCTGTAGTTACTAATGCACAAAAATTTGCCAGATTCTTATTATAACATTTCTAATATCGTCCAGTATTCCAGATAATGTTTTGACCTACTTCACCTCTAATTCACGGGCATCTAATTCACGGGCCCTCAAAATATACAACCGGAGATTGTTTTTCTCGTTTTTTGTACAAAGTAAAGATTCTAGTCTGAAAGTTGAGAAAATTAAATTTTCCGAGAAGTTAAGTCCGTCACTCGTCAATATTGGTTTTGTCAAATTTACAAACTTATCAATATATAAACCCTCCCGGAAGGAACGAGATTCAATTCTTGAGCAGTACTTCTCCAGTGAAATACCCGTCTTGGGTTTGCTAATCAGCACTGATCACGTCTTCTTTCACGTCCTAAGACTTGATTTAAATCGTGCCAAGTCTAAAAAATGACATTATCAGAGCTCTTATACAGTACTGATTCAAAACTTGCAATAAGACTTTTTGCTGCTGATTAAGACTTGACGCATTACGTTGCCGATCCTACATATCAACCTTGTCCGGGCTTGCGAAAATGAGTGACGACGTTTTGTTACGACTTCTTGCGTGGAACAAATATGGTTAAATTTAAACGCAAATGGATAAGAAATGACCGACCGCGGACATCAGTGACAAAAATTCCCAAATTTAAGAAAAATTGAAGTGGTTCACCTTACACTCACTGTTGTCCTCAAAAACCTATATAGCCTAATCATAAAACATGTCCGAGCGGACAATGCTGGCATATGCTATCAAATTTGCTTGCTCAAAATGTAGGTTTGGCAGCGTAACGCGTTCTGTCCTGGCTTAACTAATTTGCCAGTGCCCAGTATATAGTTATTTGAAAGTTAAGACAACAGATTTTGGATATGATGTCGAAAAGCTATCTAGTTCTTGAATAAATTGTTCAATAAATCAAAAGAGTTTTTGCTATTTTTCAGCATGACTCCAAAAGTTAAAAGTGAGAAAGCACATGCGCTAACTTCGAGCTAATTTCACACATCCAGATCAAGCTTTGGCGGGTAATTTACACTATTTATATAAGTTGATTTACTACGTATATTTGCCACCCATAATCAAACAACACTGAATTGATACTCAAAACAGCTGCGTAATCTGCGTGCCCCTCTAACCTCACCAATAGGTTATGGGCCCAGAAAACTGACAAGTGAAACAAGACAAGAGAAGGGGTGGCCTGCCTGTTTGACAGAGTGACAAAGAAAGAGAAAGAGAGTGTCCTGGTCAATCAGAGACAAAGAGAAAGAGAAGGAGAGAAAGAGGGAGAACGATAAAGACACAAGAGAGAGAGAAGACAAGAAAGAGAGAGAGAAAGAAAGAAAGAGAGAGAGAAAGAGAGAGAAAAAGAAGATAGTGAGAGAGAGAGAGTTAAACTTTGAAACTGTTGATTGAATGATTTAATTTTATGGTTGATATTTATAAAGTTAAAGATTCTAGCGCGCGTCAAAGCTTGATTACGGATGTGTTAAAACCACTCGTGATTTAACAAAAAGGTAAACTGAAACAAGAAAGGTCGATTAAAAGAGTCCGTTTATTAAAAAGTGTAAATCGATCTGTAAAACAGATTGAAGTTGTAAAAACGATTTTGGTCAGAGTCCCTGCAGGGCATGTAACATTGTGTACACCATTTGAAACATATGAAATCCTGCAAAATGGTTGAATATAGTAAGAGCAAAGTAAAACTTGATGCATAGAAAGCTTGCTTGAAGAATTTTGCGAAAGTTGGCCCATGCGTAAGAGAAAAGTTTAGGCTAGTGTTTGAGAAATTATCTGGAGGATCCGTCCTCATCGTGCTTAGTCGCAGTGGGGGAATCGGTGGCTATATTGGTCAATGTCCACTCCAACTTTGTCAAAGATACTACATTCTCAAACAAAATGGGTCATCTTTTATACTAAGTAGACACATTTTCTCATATAGCTTTCGAGAGGCACTGCTTTCTAAATAAACTTAATCTCGTATAGTGACGAATTTTTGCAGACTCTGCTTTGTTATTAAAAAGTTTTAAGTAAAGGTCGGAAGTTTTCGTAAAGACTGTCTGGTGGTCAATAGTTTTACTTTTAAAAGACGTTTATTTACTTTTGATTTAAAATTAAGTAGTTTTGTTGAATGGAAAAAAGAAAACTTGTTTAGGTCTGAAAAAAGAAAGACCTGTTTGGTGTTCTTTAATTTAGTGGTTTTAGATGTTTGTTCGATAGAGTGTACGGATAGATTTAAACTTTAATTTTACTTCCTTGAACGTTTAAACTTTATTTTCAAAATTTTAACACAATTTTACTTCCTTGAACGTTTAAACTTTATTTTCAAAATTTTAACACACAATAATAGCACCTTTTTTTAAACATGAATAGCAAAACAATTGATAAACTTTTCTTTAGCGGTAAAGAAGAAGACTTTGTCTATTTTTCCGAACAGTTTGAGGCGCGAATGTATGTTTCAAAATGGAATAAAATTCTTGACGGCACTGTAGGATATAGGGAGTTTATACCTACGCTGAGGGGACGACCTTCGCAGGAGCAAATTGATGCGGCCGATAGAAAGGGAAAACAGATTTTTGACGAAAAACAGATGGCGATTTGGTATGAACTTGTTCAGTGCCTCGATAAGAAGTCAGTTTTATTTTTGCGACCATATAGGGGAAAAGGATCTGAAGCTTGGAGCGTGTTGTGTAAGAAGTTTAAAAGTTTTGAGAGGCCGCCTTTACAAAAACTAATATCTGATTTAACCAATTTGAGAAAATACAGTAACGAAAGCATAGTAGACTGTATTACTGGAGCCGAGGACATGCAGTTAAACCTTTCCGAAGTCGATGAGTCAATAAGTGAAAAAATGTTTGTCTCGATAGTTTTGAAGGTACTTCCTCGTGAATTTGAAAGTTTTTGTACTCTGGTAAAACATGGTCAAGATAAAACCTTGGATGAAATTAAACGTGATTTGATAAGTTTTGAAAGTGAGAAACGCAACGACAGAAATACAGACAAATCAGAATCCGTTTTCTTTACAAATGATCGAACTTGTTTTAATTGTCACAAGAAGGGGCATATTGCAAATTTTTGTCGTGTACAACGATCGGGACCTAACAAAGAGAAGCCTAATTCAAAAATAACTTGTTTTAAGTGTAAAAAAGATGGACATATTGCCAAGAATTGTTTCACTTACAAAGAATTTGAATCCCATGCAATGAAAAATGAACAAAAATATAATTCGAAAGAAAGTCAAAATTTAGTTTCGGAAAAACAAGAAGAGGAAAGTTTTAGCTTTTTCTCGAGTGAGAATTGTAATGAACATCAAGATTTTATCATTGATTCTGGCGCAACAAACTACATGATTAAAGATAAAAGTACTTTTGCTAACCTGGATGAACATTTTTCTGGCATAATTCACAATGCCAACAAAACGCACTCCGCA
This sequence comes from Convolutriloba macropyga, assembly GCF_964194025.1. Classification (NCBI taxonomy): domain Eukaryota; kingdom Metazoa; phylum Xenacoelomorpha; order Acoela; family Convolutidae; genus Convolutriloba; species Convolutriloba macropyga. The sequence goes on along the minus strand of NC_134481.1, from coordinate 13,492,945 downwards.
ATTTTAGGAAAAGGGGATGTTGAGTTTTTTGCTAAGAATAGCAATGAAGAATTGAAGAAAATTGTTTTAAAAGATGCTTTATTCGTACCTGATAACTCAAAAAAGCCTAATTTCTGTTTCAAAACTTAGAGAAGCGGGTGTTGATGTTTCTTTCGGTGAAAACCTTAAACTTAATTTTAATAAAGTCTCATTTCCTTTTGAAGTTGAAAATGGATTGTTTGTGTGGAAAACTTTCACTTGTTCAAATGAAAATTGCTTTAATGTTGACAGTTTACAACTGTGGCATGCAAAGATGGGACATAACAATTTTTCTGATTTAAAACGCCTGCCAGAATTTGTTGAGGATATGAAAATAGGTGTGATCCAGAAAATGATTGCTGTGAAATTTGTGAGTTAAATAAGTCGAAAAAACAGCCTGCTCCCAAAGATTGCATGACAAGAGCGAAAGAAATTTTGGACATTGTGCATACAGATGTCTTAGGAAAAATTTCTCCTGAAGCTGTTGATGGCCATTGTTATGCCATTGGATTTGTAGATAGTTTCAGTCGTTTCTCAAAAATTTACTTCATGAAAACAAGAGACGAGGTCTTGGATAAGTTTAAACAGTTTTGTGCTGATGTTGGAAAACCAGGAACTTTAGTTTCTGATGGACGTGGAGAATACATTTCAAATGAGTTTAAGCGCTATTGTAGGAACCAAGGATTTCGTTAAGAAAACTCTGCTCCGTATACTCCACAAGAAAATGGAAAAATTGAAAGAATTTGGGGAACTTCTGTTGCTATGGCTCGCTGTTTCTTGGATAACGCTTGCTTGGATAAAAAATATTGGACGTACCCATTGAACATGGCGTTTTACGTCAAGAATATGCTTTTGCATTCAGCTCTGGAGGAAACACCTTTTGAAGTAATGTACAATGAAAAACCTAATTTATCTTTTGTCAAACTTTTTGGTTGTGTTGCATTTATGCACATTGAAAAACCATTTCGCAAAAAATTAGATCATACCTCAAAAAAGGGAATTTTTCTTGGAAATTCTGATAATAGTAAGTGTTATTTGATTGGTTTTGAAGACGACAAAGGGGAACTCAAAATTCGAAAGTCGAGAAACGTTAGATTTAATGAAAATGAATTTTACTTCAAACATAAGAAAACACAAAAATTGGTCGAAGACATTGATAAGAATTCAAATGAAGTTTCTTTTCTGAGTCAACTCGCTATCGATCCTTTGCTTCCAAAAACTGTTGATGAGGCTTTGCAAAATCCAAATTGGTTCGAAGCAATGAAAAATGAGTATGACTCTTTGGTTGAAAACAATGTTTGGTCCTTAGTGAAAAGTGATGAAAAACCAGTAGGAAGTAGATGGCATTTTGCTTTGAAATTTGGTCCCGATAGTGAAATATGTCGCTATAAAGCACGTTTTGTTGCAAAAGGTTTTAGTCAAATTTTCGGAAAAGATTTTTATGAAACTTACTCACCTGCAACTAGACTTTCAACCATTAGAGTTTTGATGTGTATAGCTATTTCTAACAATTATCAATTAAAACAAATGGACATAAAAACTGCTTATTTAAATGCTCCAATTGAAGAGGATGTAGTCATTAAACAACCTGAAGGTTTTGAAATTTTGGATGAAAATGGAAAACACTTTGTTTGTAAATTGAAAAGGAGCTTGTATGGTTTGAAGCCATCTGGAAGAAACTGGTTTTTGACTTTGAAAGCTTTCTTGATTACACTAGGTTTTGTTAACTCGTTTCATGACGAACGTTTGTTTATAAAAAAGCAGGACGAAAAAATAGTTGGGTTTCTTTGTTTGTGGGTAGATGACTTAATAGTTTGTGGTCTTTCTGAAAATTTTTGTGATTGGTTTCACACTGAAGTTTCCGAGAAATTTAAAATTTGTGAGTATTCAGATTTGACGTGGTTTTTAGGAATGAATATAGAGAGGACTTCATCGGAAATAAAAATTAGCCAAGAGAAATACATTGAAAAAATTTTAGAAACTTTCAAAATGAAAGACTGTAAGCCAATTGGTACACCATTAGAAGAAAATTGTAAACTTTCAAAAAATGATTGTCCTCAGGAGGGGAGTGAGGAGCCACTTAGAATGAGCAAAGCTAATTATCGAAGTTTGATAGGTTGTCTAAACTATTTAGCTTTGTCGAGCAGACCCGATATTTGTTTTGCTGCTAATGCTCTAAGTTCGTTTGTTGAAAATCCCGGAGAAGTTCATTGGAAAGCAGCAAAGCGTGTTCTTAGATACTTAAGAGGAACAATGAATCAGACTTTAATTTTCCGTAAGACTCAGATTTTGGATTTGTTGAGTTTTTCTGATGCTGATTGGGCAGGGAACATAGATAACAGGAGGAGTACTTCAGGTTTTTGTTTTAAGTTAAGTGAGTCGTCTGGAGCAATAAGTTGGGGTTGTAAGGCCCAAAAGACTGTAGCAACATCAACTGCAGAATTTAACTCTGTTGTTGAGGCGAGTAAAGAAGCCATCCACCTAAGTGGTATCCTGGAGGACTTAGGAATTTCCTGTAAACTACCTCTGAAAATTTTTGTTGATAATCAGGCTTGTATTGCATTAAGTAAACTTTCTATGCATCATGGAAAAACTAAACACTTTGCCATAAAACTGCACTTTGTGCGAGAACTGGTCGAAAACCAGAAACTTGAACTATCTTATTTGACTACAGAAAACATGCCTGCAGATATTCTGATCAAATCGCTTGGAATAAGAAAGCACTCACATTTTCGTACATATCTTCTTGGTGAAACCTAGCTCGAAAGGAGGGGTTTCAGCATGACTCCAAAAGTTAAAAGTGACAAAGCACATGCGCTAACTTCGAGCTAATTTCACACATCCAGATCAAACTTTGGCGGGTAATTTACACTATTTATATAAGTTGATTTACTACGCATATTTGCCACCTATAATAAAACAACACTGAATTGATACTCAAAACAGCTGCGTATTCTGCATGCCCCTCTAACCTCACCAATACTATTATCCCTATTTTTATTACCACTGATATTTTTGAGGCAACTTTTTGAAAGTTTTTCCTTTCCTAATTTGGGTTTTAATGCCTTTGTATTGATACACACTTTCTATAACGGGCTTCACTTGCGACTTGTGTCACGCATTTTTGTAGTCTCTTTGAGTATCTCCTAGGCATGCAATTCTCTACCAAAAAATATTTGCGCAACATACATATTTCCCTCGATAATATGTTTTGGGTCCATGATAAATACTCAATCGTACGTCTGTTAAGAAATTCTGGCAATATTTGCTTGAGAGCGTATCTTTTTCTTCCATTTTTGATAACTTGGTGGCTCATCAACTTAAAACTCCATGTTGAACAACTGGTTGCACAAATGTTTTTAAACTTCCTGCAATTGACTTTCTTTTAATATGGCATAACCTCTTTAATACTAAACAACTTGATTTTTTTGCCGATACCTGATCGATATGGTGTGATGACAAGTTCAACTTATAGCCAATGTTAGTTCCAAGCTAAATGAATTTTTGCTTTTGCTAAATTTACTGTCCATTTAAAATTTTTTTTATTGTGTACTTGTTTCCTTTTTTCAATTTCTTTTTATGATAGAGATACTTTTTGTTTTCTTAGTGGTCAATGTAGCTGTTTTTTTCTGCCACACTGTTTTTATTCCGACCTTGTGGGGAGGACCTATATACTGAAATGGGTTTTATTTGTTTAGCCGATTTTGGGCGATCGATATATTCATCGTAGAGAATTGAGACTGGTATCATTAGAAAACCCATCCAACGTAGAATAGGGAAAAAATGATTTTTGGATTTTCGTTTTTTTTTCACAGGGAGTTACCGGGAGGTTTATGTTTTTGTGAATAGTACACGGAATTCCATGGTTTTTTTTCAAATTTTCTGTATTTCTTAGCCAAATTTTCGTCAATTTTGCTGAAATTTGATAAAATTGTTCACAACATTGTTGTTGGATTTGCTGTTAGGGTTAGAGGAGTCTAGGCGATTGTTTTTAACCTAGTCTTTTGGTTAAAATTTTTGCTAAATTTTTCCAATTTGTCTTTTTTAACGAAAAACGGCTCTTAGTATCCCACTTTATTTAAATATGCCGGAATTAGATACTAAACATCTATTGTAAAATCTTTGAAAACTCCTCAGAAAGCTAGTTGCTTTTTCTTTTCCTATAGGAGTCTTTTGGATGCAAATTTTTTCGAAAAAACTCAGTAATTATACAAAATACATCATATAATTTTAGTATATTGAGTTTGATCTAATTGTGGATTGAATTTGATCTAACATATGGAATACTAACTTCATATTATGGAAAACGCAGCAGATCAGCGCTAAGTTTGGATTCATATTGGCCACTTACAATCAACATTTAATTTGATTTTTTTGGGGTGCGGTCAGTTTCAAAATGTTTTTGCTTCTTTCTTTTTCTCATGTGAATTACTGACAAAAATGATTTCCATTCAAGGCCCAATTTTCGACACATCTGCTATTTACAACAAAATGAGGCCAAAAACATTATGACTTCAGAAAAAAGCGTGTAGTTTTTATGGCTTTGACTATGTGTTTTTGTAAACTTTATTTGATTTTTTTGTGTTGCCTTCATTTTTCATACTTTTTGCAACCTCATGATTTTTTTATCAAATATCCTAATGGCTTTAGGGAGTTGTAGTTAAGCCTATATTTAGTTTTCATATATCTAATGCCTGTTATGACTTTGATAAAATTTGTTTTTGAAAAAATATCAGTTAAGTTTTAAAATTTGCCAATTTCTTATTTTTTATTTGTCGTCACTAAAATTTGTCTCAAAACATTGCGCACAAAACTATATCAAATTACCTTGAAAAACAATTTTTAGAGTGTTTTTTTTTTAAACAATGGTATCTTGGCTTTCATAGAGCAAAAATTGGTAAAATTTTGTGATTTTTGCCTATTTGCCTATATTTGAGTTTGTTATTCGTTCCCTTCTCAAATTATCACATTGAGGACAGCTCCAATTGGGCTTGAAAAAAGTCAACGAACCTTTTTATAGATTTTAGTGGATAGCTTTAGTTTTGACGACTGCGAAACCGCTCTCTCGCACAATTATTTGGACTTTTTGTTTTTGCCCCTGATTGAGGCCCATTATGTTGTCATACGGAATTTTGTTGACAATCAAAAAGCCTTAAATTTTTCTGTGAGCGTTTAATTGAATCCACCTACTGATCTTAGTCATGTCAGTCTATAGCTAACCACTTTGATTGACATTAAATTAATTGTTTTTATGAACATATTTTTGAACTTCTCAATTTTTACTCTCATTATCGTCAGTATTGTATCCTCATTATCGACAGTGCTCATCAAATTGATTTTGCTCCAATAAAATTTTTTGCTGTTAATTTTTTTTGCTGATGTCATTAGATCTTAAAAATCTGTTTTCGGAAGAATTTTCTGAGTTCTCGATTCTGCTCAAAATTTGTAGTTCTCTTTGGTCGTCTTTTTTACAAAGAAACTTATAAAAGAAGACCAATTTACAATCAAAGGAGACCAAAAGCAAATAATTTAGATTTTTTTCATTCGAGAGTTTTTAATTGTTTCAAAGATCTTACACTTTTAAAGGCTTTAAAACTGGTGTAAGTTATTTTTTGTGAAGTTTTGAGTTTTGTCCATGTTTGTTGTTTTTTTGTCGGCTTAAGATTCACGCTCCTGACTAACTAGAACAACTGCAATCCTGAGTGGGCTACTGGATTCCAAGTTAATCTGAAACTAGAACAACTGGTTTCCAAGTTAATCTGCTTTTGTTTTAATATATAATGTTATGTTTTGTTTGATTTTATGGTTTGTTTGAATATGTAAGTTTATGGTTTGTTTGTAAGGTTATGTTTGTTGAACAAAAATGAGTGGATTTTTCAGATCTGTCACTTTAATCTTTGTTCTGCTATTTTGTAGTTTGGCCTCTGTTTCGACAGGTCGCATCTGCTTTCTAGTGAATGAAATTTTCATCCTCTTTCTCTTCATCTGGTCGTTTTAACGCATGTTCATAGGAAAAGTGTGATTTTTGGGTAATTGCCGTTTCTAAGTTTTTTTGTTTCCGTTTCAAATTATTTTTCTACATTTGTGGCCCAATTGTCGTTGACCAGAAGCGCAGTTGAAGATATCTAATGTTCTTCATAAATAGTCTATGGTTTAACGGTTGCAACAACGCTTTCTGATTAATTTGAATTGATTTTTTTGTTTTTGCCGTTTTTTGTAGTAGTCTGACATTTTATAGATAGTGACAGGTCTGCATTGTTTGATTTTTTATATAAATTAACCTTCTCAATTGATACATAAGCCAAATTGATACGTATTGCTTTTAATCAATTTAATAATGGTTGTTTTCACAAAAGGAATTATATTTGAACTTTGCCCATTTTGCGATTATTTGTCGACCTTTCACTGAGTCTCATTAATAACTGGTCTCATATTTTATCAAACGAAGTGCAGATTTATTTGTTGAATTCGGGTTTTGTCTGATTCCACATTCATTTTGTTATTAGGTGTTTTTTAAAGTATAACGATCGAGTTTTGGTCGTAGTTATTGCTTGCTATTACTTTTATTAGTCTTGTCTAGTACTCTCTTTAAATGCAAATGTCGCCGGCCCTCGGATCGATTTTTATATTTTTCACTTAGTTGTTTGTTTAACTATATGTAATTTTTAAAAATTATCTATCTCTTCCTTATTTGGTAGACAGTTGAATAAAAACGTGGATGAGCGTGATCGGAACTTTATGTGCAAACGCACATTACCAAGCCTCCTTGTTTTATTGAAGGCTTTTTCGTAACAGCCATCAACTTCTTTGGTAATTGTACTAGATTTCATCGGTGCGTGCATATGAACATTTTTAAGCTTGCGTGTTAACTAATACATCATTCAAATAAATGCTTTAAAAAGTGAAACCACGATTGGTCCTTGTTGTACTCCGACATTCTTATATTCGATTCTTATGCAGATACGATTACTTTTAAAAAAATTTCTAATCAAAGCAAAAGAAAAAATTGTGAATTGATGTGGTTATATAGTTGGGCAGAATAGATACGAGTGAAACTAATAGTGGTGAAAAGGCGAAACGTCAAAAGCATTTTTACAAATTTTGTTCATGAATTTCTTCTTTTCTCTCTCACTCTCTCTCTCTCTCTCTCTCTCTCTCTCTCTCTCTCTCTCTCTTCTTTCTCTCTTTCAAAATCGAAGCAAAATATGTCAAAAGGTTCTAGGAAACAAAAAAACTTCCTTGTAAAACAAAAAGGCCTTTGATGTATTGTTATGTGTCACAAACTATCAAAAACAAAAGTGACGTTCTTTATTCATTTTTCAAAATCTCATTATGTGTTATTTAAACAAAAAAGAGAATCTTTTATCGAAGAAATTTGCTTTTGTTATTTTTGTTAGAAAATAATTTCTTGCTTCCGTTTGTTAAAAAAATGCCCCACGTGTCACAAAAGATGTTTTTAACCAAAAATAATTGTCACAATCAACTTTCTACGTCATTTAGAAGTTTAAGAAAAAATATTGTTCATGTATTGTTCAAATTGAATTGTCAATCTTAATTGAAATAAATTGTACTTCAATGAGGATGTATTGAAGTGACGGCGAAGTTTCCTGGAAATGTAGACCAGCTCTCGTCTCTCTAGCATAATTAAAACAGGTGGGAAAAGATTAGAAAAACAAGTTTTCATAATTAAAAGACAAACATCCATAATTTAAAATCAAAACTGACAATCAAAACACTAAATGGTCTGTAGCAAAGGCGGATTTGCCATTTTATAAATTATGCTTTCAACTATCAAATTATCGGGTTGAGGTAACGTGTTAGGAATCTAACACCAGCCGAGATTTTTTTTGCCATCTCAATTTCAGATGACCAAGTAGAAAGCGGACAATCTGAAAGCTCTTGAAAAATTAATAAGTTTTTAAAGATATATTTTCAAGTCTGAGTCTTTGCGAGCAAATATTGTGGCTGGAACATTTCAAAATTGATCAATTCGTCTTCATCAACAATCAGTTTTACTTTAATATAAACAATCGAGTCAAATATCTTCATAATATTAGGGAAACTCGGTGGTTTGCTTAGGCTAAGCTGGCAGTTAGCGAAAAAATCAAAAAAGCGAACATTTGGGCAAAAAAACTGTCAGAACTTATATTATTAGCTTTTCCAGAGAAAAAAAGCTTCCTATGTAAATTCTGTAAACATGACCCTCAATTTTGTTCTAGTTTTTAGACAAAAACGGCTCTAACACAACACAGATTTTCTTTTTAAATTCAGTTAAGTATTTCATTTTATTTTCACACCCGAAAAAGGGGGAAAATATCCCAAAACAAGACTTGAACCGTTCCAATGAATTATTTTGTTTTCTTTGCGCTCTTGAGATTTGAAAAAAAACTTTATTGTAACATATTTCTTTCAAGTTGCATTTTTACTTTAAAAAGTGCACAAAATTGGAAGCCAAAAAAGTAAACATTTAGCCGAATTTTCGTGTTTCTACCGGCCTTGCATAAAAAGTTTGAAACTTTTTTGCTTTTTTGGATTTAATAACTCACAAAATCAACACTGTTCTTAAAAAACTAACCATTTTTTTTGAGCAAGTTACTGCCTAAGTAAGAGGACATCGAATTTAATCAATAATTTAAAATCAAAACAGACTAACAAAACACTAATTGCTCTGTATCAAAGGTGGATTTGCCATTTTATAAATTATGGTTTCAACTATCAAATTATCGGGTTGATTTAAGGTGTTAGGAATCTAATACCAGCCGAGTTTTTTAATTCTCATATTTAATTGATCTAGTCGAAAGCAGCGAATCTGAAAGCTCGAAAAATTAAAATGTTTTGATGAGATATTTCAAGTCTGAGCTTTTGCCGGCAAACATTGTGGCTGGAACATCTCATAATTAATCTTTTCGTCTTCATCAACAATCACTTTTATTTTAGTATAAACAGTTGAGTCAAATATCTTTATAATAATAGGGAAACTCAGTGGTTTGCTCAAGCTAAGCTAACAGTTAACGAATAATCAAAGAAGCGAACATTTGGGAAAAAACTGTCTGAACTTATATTATTAGCTTTTCCAGAGAAAACAGCTTCCTATAAAAATTCTGTAAACATGACGCTCAATTTTTTCTATAGTTTATAGGCATTAACGTCTCTAACACAACGCAGATCTTTTTTAATTCAGTTAAGTTTTTCTTTTTATTTTTACACCCGAAAAAGAGGGAAAATTTCCCAAAACAAGACTAGAACCGTTTCAAGGCATTATATTGTTTTTTTGTCGGCTCATGAGATTTGAAGAAAAACTTTAATGTAATATATTTCTTCCAAATTGCATTTTTACTTTAAAAGATAATCAAAATTGGAAGATAAAAATTGAACCCTATGCAAAACATTTTTCCTTTTCATTAAGTTACTGTCTGAGTAATGGACTTTTCCATTCCTTTTTAATATCTGCGCATTGTAAATTTTACTCATTGTGAAATGCGACTGAGCAACATTTTTTTTTGTTATTGAGACTATTTACTGAAACTGAAGTTGAACTTGTCAATGTGAGTACTCATTGAATGAAAGTTGTTTATGGTGTTTTATGGTGATTTGTTTTTCAAATAATTGTATCGCTTGTTTCCAGTTCGTATCCTTTCTTTCTTGAAAATCCGAAAATATATTCTTTAAAAACTAGTACTCTGCTTGGTTTTAAGATTTCAAAGATATTTGTTTGTAAATTCTGTTTTTTTGGAATAACATTAAAGGATGACAATCAACATAGGTAAAAAAGAAAAAGGAAAGTGCAATTTCACTTTCATTTTTATAAAAGCTTCAAATAATTTTTTTTATATCCGCTTTGTTTTTTCCTGGCAGATGCGAACGATCAAAAACAATGTGAAATCAAATTTAGGATCCAGTTGACTAACTTAACTGATCAAGATAGAGTTATCAAGAGAGACTGTATAAAAAACTGAAGTAGCAAGACTTCTGATGGTTTTTCTTTGGTCATTTTTAAAACCTAAAACGTTTGGTCTTTGTTATTCGTTCATTTCAAGGGCAAAGGAACTTCGATCACGCCACCAATCGTAGAATTTGTAATAAAATTTTTTAAACTGAATTTTTATTCAGCTCTGGCTGTTTTGTACGTGTGTGCTGTTTACTCTCCTTATTCAGATTGTTTTGTTATAAAATTTAAAAACTAGAGATGTTTTTTGCTAACTGATTTATGCATACCCAACATTTTTCAAATTCGGAAAAAAACGTGTGACCAGCACCAAGAAAACTTTAGAAGAAACAATTTTATGGGACATGTCAATGAGCTGGAAATTGCATTGCCAGACGCCATTAGATTTTACAGATTTTTAGTGTTGATTTTTTTATCTGCACATAATTTCATAAAGCACACGTAAAACGTATTTCGTTTTGCTGTATTTACCCAACCTTCAGTTTTAGACTGCACTAAAAATCGCAAAAATCCCTTTAAGCGTATTTTTCTTCAATTGTTCTCATACCTTTATCTGCTGAAAAAACAGTGATTTTTTAATGCAAAAGTGTTGATTCATATTCTTTTCGGAAATAAACTAAAAACTTTAGTTTAAGTACAATAGTAGGTTAGGAAATCAATTTTATTTTGTCAGAGAGAAAACATATGAAAACTGGAAAGCTGAGAAAGTTAAAACTTCGAAAACAGAAAGTGTACAATTCTTCACTAAATTGTTCTGACTTTGTTGATTAAAGTATCGGAAAGCGAGATTTGAACACAAGGTATATACTTTTTAAGGGTATAAACTAAATAACGCAGAATTTTGATTATAAAATTTGTATTTAGGATTCATTTAAACCAACAATTTTTCAACCCACTGCCACCAGTTGAAGTGCATGAAAAAGCCTGAAAACAATTTTAAAATTTGAGTTTTTTTAAATCGGATTGAATCAGCAAGCATAGGGGAGCTTATCTGCTGACAATTTTTTTGCAAAACCAATGACGACTGCTACTATAGAAGCAAAGGCCATCAATAACTTGTCTGATATCATGACCCAAAAATTGGGGTTTACTTATCATCGTTAACCAACTATTATAAGTATTCTATTAGCTAATGTGATTGTCATCACTAAATACATGAGTGACAAATTTAAGCATCCTAAAGAATTTCTTGTTTATTGTTTTGGCTTTTTTGTTATTTTCGAACAAACGGAAATAAATTTTGCATTAAAAGATTGAGAAGGAGCAAAAGTTTGAAAGCATATCTGAAAGAAATTGTTGTTTGTGTCTTTCTCCTTAGTATCAGAATCGAAGACCTTGATACTAAAGGGAAAACCCTGATACTAAAGGGGAAGACCCTAACTAAACCTTTAGTTATCGAAGACCTGAGATACAAATAAACTTAAAAAAAAACAGAAAATGCTAACACGAAACTGCAAAAAGTGTTTTTTTTTCAAATTCTTCAATTTTGTATTTTTTGAAGACACGAGTTTTAAAAGAGTTCTTAATATTTCCTATTGAGTAAGAATGTCAAGCGTGTTCAGCATCCAGTAGAGGTTTTTAAAGGCTAGGCTTTGTATTAGTTATATTTAATCATTTTTCTGGTAATTCAAAGTAGTAAATAATTCAAAATTTTCACGAACAATTTTATATAAACAATCGACAGCTATTATAAAAATTTTTGTCTTCGTCGAAATAGTGTCATTTAAAAACATTAAACACAATTTTGTTTTGAATGTCAGCTAAAATTTGCTGTATATGAACTTTTATGTCAATTGTCTCCGTTTAGGTCGTTCTGTGAGTTTAAGAATTTCAACAAAAGTACATATTAATTTCATAATCAGATTTAGAAATAGCATCAGATTTAGAAAATTGAATGAGTTTGCAATAAAGCAAAAAATGAAATCACATAAGAAATTCTGGAACCAATTTGGTAGCTTTTCTACACCCAGGTCGTCCTGTAAAAGTTATAACAGCAAACATTTTGATGATATAAATCTGAAACGCAAATTTTAGTTGAGTATAACTATTTTTTCTAGATTTTTAATTGAAGTTTTGTAATTTGTTCAGATAAAGCAAATGCTTATATGTACGCTTATATATACGCGTTTTTATTATTCACTTCTCATCTGCGGGTTTTTAAATGCATGGCTGTGTGTATTTAA
>NC_134481.1:13457710-13480598 GCF_964194025.1 Convolutriloba macropyga | reverse complement strand
AAATGTTTAAAATCTGACTACAAAGGTTTTGTTATAGCTTTCATCGAGATTTGAACTTTATTTTGATTTTCTGAACATTCTTGAAGTTTAACATTTCAAATTTCAACTTCTTTACATTGTGCTGTGATTCAAATTTATATATTGATTTATATATTATTGATTTATATATGACGTGGGATTCGTTTTTTTTTGGATTAGAAAACAATATTAAGTTGCCACCATTTTTAGATCCAGGATTTTGATTCTTAAATTGGCGACAGTAACTAGCAGAAATGTTATCAGTTAATATCGTTCTTGAAAGAAATCTAAATTAATCAATCTTTTTACTGCAAATCAGACACGCTGCAATTTTTTTTAAACTTGCAGTTCTGATCAGTCGACCAAGCAATAATTTTTTTGAACTTTGAACTTCATTTTGTATAAAAAACGAGTCACAACTGAAATGGACACATTTTAGCTTGATTACAAAGAATTTTTCTTTGCAGTTGAAATAATTTTCTTTAATATGGAGTAAGTTTTATCAGGAAAACTAATGAATACGTTATAAATCAACTTTTATATCAGATAAATCTGATTGAATTTTTTTATACGTGCGAAACGATTATTTTGCCTTGGAATTAGCGAAAGTTTTACAACAGACGAAGTTCAATCTTTCATTTTTTTAAAAAAATCAATTCAGCAGTCATCAAAACTTGGAAAAGGTTTTGAAATTAATGCAATTTGGACGTTGTTTCATTGGATCTTTTTTTGTACGCCAGACCAATTGATATTCTAGTTTGCTTTTTTGGTAATGATAGATGACTTAACTAATAGATTTCTTTGGTATTCATGCAACCAAATTTGGTATTTTAAGGAAGAAAGTGGCCTACAGTAATCGCGTAGGCGATAAACACTATCATTTTGGCTCATTTTTAGTATTAATTGTTATGATGACACGTCAGTTTGATGAAATGATGATCCAAAATATTAGGGAAAGAAGTAATTGAAGTGGTTGTTGTTTTTACTGCCTGTTTTGTACTATGCGAGTGAACCTTATTTGATTGAATTTTGGGGCGCCAACCTTACTATAATCAAAGCCATTCAAAACTGAAAGAGGGAGAAGGAAGACATAGAAAAAAAACTGAATGAACAAATTGTTTCAGTAATCACAAAATATCCAAAATTCACAAGAGAAAAAATATATCTTTGTTATTGTGTTATGATTGCCTCTTAATATTGCCAAGAACAAAAAGAACCGATCAGTGTTTATTGTTAAATAAATATTTTGTTATTTGTGAAGCATTGTTGTTTATTTTGTGATCAAATGTCTTTTCACGCTTCAGCAGTGAACTGATAGCTGTTTCAATTTGAGATATTTTCAGTTTGGGAAAAATATCACCGCCCTAACAAATTTTACATTTTCTCCTTTTGCGGTTATGTAAGCTAGCACACAAACAGATTGTGTATATACAAGTAAATCATATCTATTAGGGTGTGTGTATTCGTGTTTTGAAACAAACAATTTTCAGTCTACATACGTAAATATTGACAGTTTTGATTGTTTTGATCGGTACAACTTTGCTTTTCTTATACGGCGTCTTATTTCACAGATAAACAAACTTTCTAATCAAAAAATAGTCGTAAATTTCAGTGGTTTGTTTGAAAATAGGTTGTCCGTTTTTTGCAAGCTTTCTAGTTTATAAATAGATCTCCCAAAATTTCGCGCGTGGAATAATCCATCAATTAAAGATGTGATTTTTAGGATAATTTTGCGTCGTTTGTTTATTTTATTCACGTTTTTATAGCTAGATTTGTTTATTTCAGCTTTTCACTTTAATCACCACTATCAACCATAACAGTTAAATTGTTACCTTTTTTTCAAATGGCTCGTTCAATAACCTATCTTTGCTATTATTATTATTATTATTGTTAATATGTTGCGGACAAATTCACTTTCAAATTTCCTTTTTATTTTTTGTGATAAATGTTCCTTTTTGATTGAATTTGCGGGGAGCATTTTTGTTGCAGTTTTATGAGTTATAGCATTTGGCTATTGTTTGTTGTACTAAGGGTGTAGTTGTTATTGTTTAGTCCTTGTTATAAATTTGACCCCTCCCCTTTGAGACGTTCAAATTCACCGCCACATTTATTCGCGTGATCAAACTTGGTTATGGTCTTTTATGGCTCTGTTCCAACATTGTTGCTGTACTATTTCCACTATTTTTGAAGCCCACTTACTATGTCTTGTAAAATTATTTTTTATCCACCGCCTTCCTTTTGAAAAAGAAAGATTTCCTTGTTTTTTCCTCGTTTTACATTTTCCTTGTTATAGTGGCGTGATTACTGGTTACACTATGGTATTTAGTATTCACGTTATTGGTGCTACGATTACTAATTGTAGCATGATCAATTACTATCGATCAGCCGCTAGTCTGTTATTAGTAAAATATGGTATTGGTTATGGATATCCTACTTACCATAGATATACATTAACAGTTAAAGATACCTGTAAAATAGTGTTTGTGTACATTATGGTCGTTAGCGGTACCACTGTGGACATTGGCCATGGTTATTCCATCGAAGGGACGAAGCTGGAACCAGGCGGGAGTGGGAAGAATGTTGGGATAGTAGGGAAAAAGGAAGAACTGAGGGGGGAAGAGAATGATCGTCTGAACAAAAGGGAAAAGCATGACCGTATGACAGATGTTATCCTTAATGGATTGAGAATCCGAACAAACAAATTGATTACTTTTTATATCTGCCGATTTTTAGCAAAAATCATCCAACCGGTTGTGAACAGAATAGAAAGCAATGCTAAAAATTATTATTATTTTCTTCCTAACTTGACTAGAAGTGGCGCTGATATTAATTTGTTGTTGTTGTTGTTTACCGTGTTGTTTACTACTGTCCACCGCTTGTTTACCACAATCATAAACAGACTTGCCATGGTCCCATGCGGAAGAAAAGTGACCCTACCTACTCTATTACTAATCCTCTTTCTAAACCAGGCAGTTGTCAGCCAAGGACACAAAGAACTATGGGGTGAGTTATAACTATTATTACTAATACTAACCAGGGTTTTTCACATGTTTCAGTGCGCAATCTCGACATCAACCGAGGTCAGTTGACGACCATCCAAATCGGATCCGACAGTCTAGGAGTTCTCGGACCCCCTGAAACGTTCCAATCTTTTATTGGATATATTTCTCAATTCACGATAAACAATGATCGTGTTTTCGACATTATAAAGGAACCTTCTTCGTCCAGACTTTACATCAAAAATTCAGCCCGTTTCGGTCATTTTGGTCTTGGAGCGTCGCCCGATTCTCTCGTTTTTCCGACCCCAGATTCAATGTTCATAGTCAAACAACCCGCGTGGACGTCTAAAAAGTACAGGCTTATTTTGGAAATGGAGTTTAAACCCATAGAAAGAGATAAAGGCTTGCTTTACTTTTGTAATTTGACCCCCAAGACTATATCAAATAAAACAATACCTGAAAATCCGGTGCTCAACTTTCTTTCAATCGAAATTTGGCGAAATAATTTGCGAATTGTCTATCGACTGGACAATCTTCAGACAACAACTACCTCAACTTCATCGAAATCTGCTCTAAACCAATCATATTTATCACTCAACAACCAATCAGAAAGCCGCAAAGTTATATCAATTCCAATAAAAAAGCAGTGGAACGTTTTACAAGTTGAGGTGTTGCAGCAAAGCCCAAAACTGTCCTCCTTTATAGTTCGGCTCAACGGGGAGCCGAGAACAATAACAGCCGAATCGACGACAGATTTGTTCACGTCAAAGTCTACCGAGCAAAAAAGAGTTCACACTTTTGGGGGAATTCCGTACTGGCAGCCGAAGTCTAACAGTCACCCGAACTTTCTATCACCCTCGGGTTTTGTGGGTTGCGTTCGGTCCATTCATATCAACGGGAAGCTGATTGACCGAGACGAGATTGACAGCGAAATCGGGAGAATTGAGAGCGATTGTGTGATGGCCGAAATGCAATTCACGGGTTAACACTGAGAATTTGCCGGGCTTGATAAAAATTTCAAATTATTTTTGGTTATGAAAATTTCTTTAAAAAAGCATTTTTAATTTCCTAGTCAATTTCAACTTGCCCACCCTAGTCATACAATTGTTAGCGCCGCCGTTTTGAAATGAAAAAAAAACACTATAGGGAATAAGTGTTCGTTGTTTATTCATAGACTAGCTATTTATTGGTCCTTCTGGTTTCGAAACGACTGTAATTATCTATCAACGGAAAACGGATCTTTTCCGCTAGCACTCTTAATAAATTAGGCAACCCCACTTGTAAAGTTTCAACGCTATGAATTTGAAGGAGGTTTGAAATTAATACGTTCATAGTAATAACGCATTGATATAATGTATGCATCAACAAAAAACTTGTTATTATTAGCATTTTTCGGGTTACGGGCTGTGTAAAGTGCTCTGCTGATTTAATACTCTTGAATAGTCTTTCAAATATGGCTGTGGGTCTGTTACACCAGGCACGTAGATGAGAATAAAGAACCTTTTCAGAAGGGAGCCAAACATTTGTTTTTTTTTGGGGGGGGGGGTCTAAAATTTAGCTATATAGGATGGGGGGTGCTTGCGGAAAAGATGACAGAGAACTTTCGAATGGCAGAAAAAGAGTTTGTATTGCAGCTCGGTGTTCAAAAGTGTAGCATTCGAGAATTTGTGAAAAAATGTAAAATCAAATGCTGCGAATAAACTGAGCATTATCGCTCGGCTTACAAGATTTCAAAAAAATGGCACAAGAAGCCAATTGTGTTGTTAAATTGCTGTTATAATGATTAGCAAATTTAGCAAAAAATACTAAAACCGACAAAATTTTGATTTAAAAAAGTAACTTCAAATCCAATCGTAAACAAGCTAATGCATATGCTTTTTTGTTAACAACGTAAAATTTTTCAGATTCGTCTCTAAACATTTTTAATGAGTTTCGAAAATTTGGCAGTTTTTTTCAAAATCTACAAATACAGCGAACTTTGTGACCAACTTTTCTAATCTAGTTCAAAGGTCCGAAGAATCTAAAAACTTTAAATTGAAAACAGTTTTTTGATGTTTGGATTTGGTTCTCAGAGCAATTCAGCTCATTTCGAAGACCAGCTACAGATATGAAAAATCCCCGGGAAAACCAAACCTTGTTATCCTAGAACTTTCCTCTCATGGATCCTTAATGTCATAGACAAAAAAAGTTGTACAAAATTGGTAGGGTTACAACATTCCCATAAAGGAAAATTATATGGTTACAACTTTATCATAAAGGAGTTATTTGTTACGTATTAGATTAATTTTTGGCTGTTAACAAGCACTTAATTTTGTTTTTGCTTTATGAATTTTTCTGACTACAATTTTTCTATGAAAGAATGCAAAAAGGGTCACCTGAGGCGCAGATTTCAGTTTACAGTAGAATAACAAATTTTCGAAACATCTGGCAATTGTGATCTCTAAATCTTAGGCTGCGAAAAAAAATATTGTGAAGTTCTATGACTACAACTTTTCTATAAATACGGTATAACTGAAAAGTAACTTTTTCCAATTTCTTTCTTACTAATTTTTTGAAACATATTATTTGGGCTTTGTTTTAGCCGTGTTCATGATTTCTCTAAAATTTTGATAATCTACAACTTTCATCATATGAAAGTTCTAGGATTGCAACTTTTCATAGACAGCACAATAGGAAGTAGTATTTTTTAAATTATGAAGTCAACCCGGGTTGCCTCTCGAATGTACTATTTTACGATTCTCGATTTGCAGGTTATTTTCGTTTGGTTTTTTTGTGTTCGCTTGGTTTCACCAAGGCTAAATTCATCGCACAAAAAACTGTTTGCACCCAAAGCAATCAGCACAAATTGGGTCTTGAATAGAGTACTGCCCATCCCAAAGAAAGAGAAACATTTTTCTTTATGCATTCATACCAATTCAGCGCTGATTTGCTCTGGGGCCAACATCTGGGTGGTTGTGTGTTTTCTTCAAGATTTTTTGAGATCAATGTTTCAAATTCTATTAGCGGTTATTAGGTTCCCCCAATAATCTGCTTCCGAACAGCTATATTTCGAAATGTATTTTCTAATTTTATCTCGAAAATGAAAAAAAAAGGATGGCGAAGAAGTCCAAAAGCATAAACTTTATTCAAAATAAAATAATTTGCATATGGATGCCAAAAACCGCAAGGATATACTTTGAGAAAGAGCGTTGTGTTAAAAGGTTTGTGTTGGAGGTTTATCTTTTCTACTAGCCTGTCACTGAAATTTGCATCACACTTTTTTTTGAAAGATTGAGCAAATCTGTTACAGATTTCAAGAACTTCAAACCGTATTTATAGTTTTGTTCTACGTGTTTATCAATTTTAGAAAAGCAAAAATTGAACAAAAACTCTTGTTCATTATACATGAAATTTTTGTTAATGACTAAGTAGGATGGTCATCGGCCAGATAAACCAATCTTGAGCTTATTTGTCCTTAATGTGACATTTTTGTCGTAGTTTTGTAAAGTGTGATCTGTGATTAAAAACAGTTTACACGAAATTTGTCCATTCATTACACTGTAAAATATATAGACTGTAATGAAGCAGCGACATTTAGTTCAATCATTTTCTACAGCTTCTGTTTTTTTTATTCTATTGGTAAGAAAACTATTCATTGCAGAAATATTCATTGAAACGGAATCTTTGTCGATACTTCAGAATTTTGAGATCGAAAACTTCAACTGTAATATTAGCATGCTTGATAAAAACTGATAATCTTATTGTTTCGCCGATCTACTTTCAAATTAATTTTTCAAAATTTACAAGTAATTGCTCAAACATTTCGCTGATGATCACATCTCTGGGCTTTTTTTGCTTTGCATACAAAACCCTCTGTAAAAATTTTTATTACACAAAAAATAGTCATCATAATTATCATATACAAATTTTATTGTTTTCATGATTCTTTTTAGCAGCAGCTATACTAAACGGGGGTCCTTTTTCAGGGCACAAGAACAACCTGTGCGGTGGGCGAAAGTGTTTAAACAGGGGAGTCTGTTCAACTGTTCACTCGGAAAATGGAGTTCGGATTGGGGGAGGAGGGGGAGGGCGAACGAGATCACGAGGAGACGAAGAATATTGTGACTGTTCTCTCACTACCTTCAGAGGCGCCGAATGCTCTATAGGTTAGCCCAAAAAAACTCGGAATTAAACAAAATTGATGCACATATCCTAGACAATTAACACCTTTGACAAACGTTAGAAGGTTAACGAAGAACAAGCAAATGTAAATTGTGCGTATGACAAAGCTTTACATAGCTTGACAAGAAGCTCTACTTGTTCAACATATACTTAGCTAGAGAGAGATGAAGCCTCGAGGAACAAGAAAGAATTAGAGAGTGGGTTATAAGAGATGTCCAAGATCGAGAGCTTAAGACCAAGAAGGTGGTGAAGTGGGTAGCACCCTAGGCCTGCAAAGAAGAGACGTTGACTGGAACCCAATACCAGTCCATTTATGCAATTGCTGCACCTCTTAGACCCCTTGACAACATTATTTAAAAAGATTAAATTATCTTTACAAGAAATTTATATGCGACACTGTTTCATTAACTATATGAGAAATTATTTCAATTATATTACAAAACAAATATTAAGAATATTGATAAGAGAGCAACAATCGCTGAACAACCGTGCAAAAAATCGTGCATAAAAACACTAAAATTACAATATTTTTGACATAAAACTGAAAAAAAAACATTTAAGTTGTTTTTTATTGTTCGATTTGCCTATTGAACTTTCTAACGTACATCGCACTTTCTAGTTCAATTTTAATGACTTTAAATCACAGAAGAAGATGCCAATTGAAAGAATGTGAAACACGATATATACACAAAGCGACACAAAACAAATCAGATATAATAATAATAATAATAATAATAATAATAATAATAATAATAATAATAATAATAATAATAATAATAATAATAATAATAATAATAATAATAATAATAGTAATAATAATAATAATAATAATAATAATAATAATAATAATAATAATAATAATAATAATAATAATAATAATAATAATAATAATAATAATAATAATAATAATAATAATAATAATAATAATAATAATAATAATAATAATAATAATAATAATAATAATAGTAATAATAATAATAATAATAATAATAATAATAATAATAATAATAATAATAATAATAATAATAATAATAATAATAGTAAAATGTTTTCAAGTAAGTTGGCATTTCTGTACAAACCAGGCCACACAAAATCGCCACTTACTTTATACCACATCGAAAGGGCCGATGACCCTAATCAATTGATACCGGTAACAGTACTAAGTAACATTTTAAAAAAAGAAAAACAGACTTATAGTTCGACATAGGTCCTGCTTGTTGGCTTCTCTGGATTTGCGAGCAACCTATGAATTTCTTAAAATTTAACTTTTCAATACCTTTTGATTATATTAAGCTGTATTATCACGGCAAAATTGAGTATGTCCTATTTGATATTATATAAACAAGGATCAAAATCAAAAGTTGTCTACAAAGTTAAAATTTTTAGGTCTATAAATTTTTGAGAATCTTTTGTTGAAGATATTTTTGCGTTCACTTGAAAGATTATTATTACTCAAATTTTATAAAGCGCACTGAATATGAGATAAATGATACAGAACAAACAGAAATTGATTTTTTCCAGTTTTTTTAGTCAAAAAATATGCTTGTTACTGGTCTTGGCTTAAAACTAAACAAGATCATTAATGGTCAAAATGTTATAAAAAATTTAAAAATGTACCTGAAACAACAAAAACCATCGGACTTCTGTTTAGTTAAGCTTTCAAGTTATTCGAAAACTAATCAATTACCCCTTATGAGAAATCCGAATTCGAATTAACAGAAAACATATTCTCTTAGGAAAAGCCCAAAAACTAATTAGTTTTCAACTTTCTCCATTATATTTTTCCTGATGCTCAAAGAGCGTTAATTGCTATATTGGTTTTACAATGTGTCGCGTATTGCCTAACAAATTAACGTATATGAAATACTATAGGAGTCCTCATAATCATTTTCTTTTGAAAAACAGGTCAAACTTGTTATTAGAGTAAATGAAGTCCCCAAAGTTACACTAAATATACGCTAGACAAGACAATCATGTACTCCAATAACTAAAGTACTTAATTTGGATAAGGTTTAAACAAATTGATCAAGTTTTGGATAATTGTAACAAAATTAAAAACTAAATGTAAGAATTTTTCCTGAGTTGTATTTTGTAACTTTTAGTTTTTGATGATTGATTACTCTTGTTGAAGATTAAACTGCGGGGAAAAGTTCAAACATTAATAAACATTAAGTTTTTTACGAAATAAATGAGAAAGCATATGTTTTCACATCTAATATAAATATATCTAATTTAGGGTTCTGAAATTTCAAGCTAATTTTACTACATTTAAGTAAATCGAATTCAACATCCCGGAGGTTGGTGGCAGAGCAAATCAGCGCTGAATCAGTCTAAAGACATTCTGTTTTTTAGCATGGCCAGTACTCTGTTCATGTCACTATTTACGCTGGCCAGTCTGATTTTTGAGTAAAATTTACTTCATGAAAAATAATATGCTCAGCTTAACACCCTCCAACAAGGTTTGCTTTATATGCGATCCGAACCTCCGCGTGGGTACTTGTAACATTTAATTTGAGAAGCAAGTCGTAACCAATAGGCTAAATGGGCCTTGTAGTAAAAGCCTACAAACCAGCTTAAATATATAGTGTGTATAATACTATAGTAATTACTAGTTATAAGCTACAAAAGTATGACATTACTCTGCTCAGACTTAGTTTTGGGGTATGAGTAATTTTCAGACCATACAGAATAAGTTTAGTCTGGGCGAACTCTATGACCTCAATTTAATCATAATGAAGAACTACTGCACATAAGGAAATTTAAAATATTCTGGAGATACAATGTTTCAGAACTGAATTAAGTTTTTACTCTTGAAATGTGCTCTGGTTCAGCGCTGAAAAGCTCTGCGACTCAAGTCCGGGATTGCAACAAAAATATTTGTCTGCTTCGAGTTATTTGTTCATAATGAAAAAAAATTGTTTTTCTCAAAATAAACAAAATTACTTCAGATGTATGCTGAAACAGAACTAAAAGAGTCGTTTTTACAATTATCTTTGAGGTGTCTGTTAGATATGCATTTGGAAATTTTTAATATAACTATATTATTATTATTATATTGTTTTATTTCAGACGAGGCCATTTTCGAGTTCAAATCAGGTCTGGTCGAGTTCAGCTACCCCTCCCACATGAAGAAGGATAAGGAGAGATGGCAGAGGGAGTATGTGAAGGAGACTGAGGACACTCTGGCCTTCTCATTCTCAACTGAGATGCCAGACTGTGCGATCCTGTTCGTGTACTCGGGATCTTCTTCAGAGTATATCAAAATATCATTGGTGAGTTTATAACCGAGTCAAAAAAGAAATTTAATCTTGTTATATTGCTTTTTTTGCAACAAGTAAATAAAAATTATAACATATGGTTAAATATACTTGAAACAAACAATACTTCAAATAATTCAAGCAAACTTATAAACAGTTATCAATTTTCTTAAGAAATCACATTATGCAATTTTCTTCTGGTTGTTTTCTTCCTAAAAATAAAAATAGCCAAGAAAAAAAAAGAATTTTATCATGCTGTGAGAGCAAGAAATCATGCAACTTTAAAATAATTTCATTTTTTGCCAACCGAAGCCAACTGAGATGCCAGACTCGAGCGGTCTTAATTCTTTACTTCGATTTTCAATTGGTCATATCTAATTATATGCAGTCATGAAACGAAAACCTAACACAGTATCTCGCTACTCAGCAAAAGACGACACTCGACCAAAAGTGTTATGAACCCTGGCCGAGATTGTTTGAAGACTCTTGATCAATCGACCAAAAGACGTCTTTTCGTCTTTGAGTGGGGCACTCAACCGTTGTTTCAACATGATTGGGTTCTTGAGTTTCTAATGAGTCTTTTTGTATTGCGACTTCTAAACCTGGGTAGATTAATGAATGAAGATTATTTTTTTGAAGAAGGTAAAAAATTAGTGTAATTTTTTTTATAGTTAAAGCATTGGTGTAATTTTTTTAGTTGTTTCCGCTGTTTGCAATTTCCATTAATTAGAGTCTCGTTGTAGATTGGCCAACTAATTGAGTGCAATTTGTATTTCACCGTTTTATTCAATTCTTCAAACAAAAATTTCCTCAGTTGTCGCCTAAATTCTGGAGTCTATTGATTAATGGGGTCTTTCCCATTATAGCCCCCCCAGATGAAATTATTGCCCCCATTATGGTATAATTACTATGTTTGGGGGGGGTATAGGTTATGTGACCACTAAGCTGAGGGGGGCTATAATGGGAAAGACCCGATTAATGCAGCCTGGAAAAACAGACAACGCTGATATCGAATTATTGGAGCCTGTTTACAGAACCAATTTTACACAGCGCTGTTGGTTGTATTGTCCTTTTATTAAAAAATTTTATAAACTTCGTTTTGTCATGTTGGTATCTAGTATTCCAACATAATCGACTTAGGTTTTTCTTGGCACGCCTGTTTGTAAAACTAGTGAGAAATATAAGCTGAAAGATCACAAACCATCATTATCAGGTGAAAATGATGTTGGAAGGTGAAAATGATGTTGTTCAATTTGCGGATGACACTAGTATTATATGCAAATTTGAACGTAATGAAAACATTCCCCAAAAAATTGAAAAAATATTAGAACAAACAGACAAATACCTGACAGAGAATCAATTCACTTTAAATGCCGATAAAACAGAGATGTTATTCTTTACAAATCATACTAATCCGTATCCAGAGTTTTCTTTTAAAAGCGAAGTTATCAAACCAGCTCATGCATGTCGTTATGTGGGAGTACAAATTGATTCAAACCTAACCTTTGAAAATCACCTGAATTCAGTTTTAAGCAAAATGGCTGATGCAATTCGTTCTTTGTATCTTGTAAGAAATGAAATACCTTTGAAAGTAAGAATTGATGTTTTCAAGTCAGTTGTACTCTCTCATCTTTCTTTCAGTGGAGTATTCCTTCGAACTCTTACAGTGAAAAACATAAGCCGCATAAACAGGCAAATTAACTGGGGAATAAAAGTTTGTTATTTTCGTCAAAAATTTGACCACTTCATTGATCTTCTCATTAAGGATCGTATCCTGCCAGCCGAAATATTTATCTCAAAAGTTAGCCTAGTGAAGCAACAAACAGATATAAAACAATGGGAAACATCCGAAAATTTTAAAATGTTTACTAGTCGCCATAACGCTAGACAGAACAAGAGACCAAATCAAATTATTATAAAAAAGAAAACGAAGTGGAGTAACAAATCTTTTATCTTGAACAGCGTTCAAAAATGGAACAAATTCCCCGCTTCGATAAGAACTTTTTACAGTAGAACTTGCTTTAAAAATTTTTTAACCAAGTTTTTGCTCGATCAACACAAGAAAGTACCCGTTAATAGACAAATAGGAGCCTTCAAATCCTATTTTTACCTATGAAAACGAACAGACACAATTTGAAGATTATTATAATAATAACAATGCTGATTAATTTATTTAACATTTTAGAGCATGTAGATATCTAACCTTAGGTTTATAGTCTGATTAATTTTCATGTTTCAAAAAAACAGCTTGATGATTTAGATATATCTTTATCTTGATTTATATGCCTTGATGATTTAGATTGATGTTAAATAATTAATTTCTTTTCTCATTTCATTTAACCATTTTAATTCTGTGCTAAAACTTGATTTTATGTTGACTTTTTTCTTTACCACAGTTTTACCACAAAGAAAACCGAACGCTGTTCACACTTGTAAACTGAACCCGCACGTGCTATTTTAATTAAAATCAATCTGTTCATTCTTCCATCTCGAATTAGTAGCACAGTTTCTATCCTCCGCTAAGTGAATTATAGATTCAGCTAACTCAAGTCAGGACCGAAATCGCACCGTGATTCACTATCTAAGTTTTGGAAGTGTGATTCGCATTGCGAATACCTATGCGAACTAATGAAACACTCACTCTCAACAACATCGCAGAACCTTTAACTCAGTTGTTTTGCTGTAAATTTTTCCGCTACTCTTAAACTGACAGTTTGATGTCAATTTTTGTTTAAATTGTGCTCCTGCGAAACCAATTTTTGATTCTATCATGAGTTGTTCAACATATTTCTGCTTAGCCTTGAGTGAATTTTGGTAGGAATCAAAAGACATCTTTTTTATTTCATAACAGTTAAACGAGACGTTAAACACAGTGATTGCAGGAAACCGATCATAAAACTGAATAAAATACAAAAAAAATATTGGCTTTAACTTTTCCCAAGTATTTGCTATCTTTTTTGGCATTTTTTCATCGGGTCCTCACTTGAATAATTTCTGAACAGCCATATTGATTTTTCCAAATTTTTTAATATTCATTTTTAAATTACTCTTCTGCTGCAGAAGTTGTGAATGCAATTTGTAAAGTGATGTTCATTTTTCGAAAGCTGAATAATAATTCCATTAAAGTTATCAAAACTTTGATACCAAAGTTCTTTTTCTAAATCTCTACTGCAGACACATTCCACAACCACCACGAAAATCAGAAAAGCAGACACACTCCACAATCACCACGAAAATCAGAACAACCACCACGAAAATCAGAACAAACCAAGAAAATCAAAACTTATCATGGTTTGCAAAATTTAATAAAAACATATAAATTTGTAAATATTAAAATTAAATGTGCGGAAAGTTCTTTTTTCAGTTTTTTGAGCGATTTGTTTACTTATCTGGTAACGCTCAAAAATTGTCTAAATTTGGTTTTCTAGCAAAAAACTGAAAGTTTTTGGTAGCGCAACAATAAGTATTGAAACGATTTGTTAACAATGTAACCTTTTCATAATTTTTTTTGTAAATTATTCTCTCTCTCTCTCTCTCTCTCTCTCTCTCTCTCTCTCTGTCTATATTTATCTGGTTCCCAGTTCTCAAAAATTGATTTGCTTAAACTCAGTTTTCTCAATGCGTGTTTATTGGCAGGTACAATTTTTTCTTTAAGATGTTCAAGGGTGATGAAATTACAAAAATTGGTTAAATTTGGTACAAAAGAGTTGGTCATTTTGGTGTTTTTTGTTCCGAACCCTCTTGAGGGGGGAGGAACTATATACCCAAATGGGTTTTTTTGTTCAGTCAATTTTAGCCGATCGATATAATCATTGTAGAGAGTTGTGAGTGGTATCATTAGAAAGCCCGTCCAGCGTAGAATATGGAAACAAAAAGATTTTTTCAATTTTCGCTTTCTATAGGGAGTTATCGAGGTTTAACGTTTTTTGAATATTAGACGTATTTCAGCTGTTTTATTCATATTTTTACCAAATTTTTGCCAATTTTGATCAAACTTTCGTCAGTTTTGCTAAAATATGTTAAAATGATTAACTGTAGTGTGTTATAGATTTTATCTCTAGATTTTTTCGTCAGAACTTTTTTTCGTCAAAAATGGGACCAAAATTGCTTTTTTTCGCCCACTTGCTTCAAATTTATTGGAAGAAGACACCCTGAAACTCCGACCAGACTCTTTTTAAGCTGATAAAATGACTAGTTGTACTCCCGCTGCTTTTAAGGGTCTTCAGGAATTATAATTTTGCCAATTTTCTGCAAATTCATAATCGATAATTTTACAAAATGCATTATTTATTTTTGACAAACTGAAAAATTTATATTGAATTGATCTATTTCGCGACCATTTCAACAATTATGTGTTTTGCTAGACGCTCAGCATCATCTGGGCTGATCTTGGTCTCACTATGGATCCTTATGATAAATTTTTTAAAGATTTTAATGGGGCGCGACCTTTTTTTCAAAATATTTCCGCTATGTAAATGTTTTTTTTTGTAGATTAAGGACAAGAATATCAAATTAGGGCTCAAATAATGACGGAAACTATTTACAATAAACGATACGCAACGAGATTATATTATTATTTTAGAGTCAAGCTCATGGTTTTTATGGCTCTGACCAATTGTATTCGTAAAAGTTTTATGAACTTCTTACGTTTTGCTTTCATTTCCTTTAATTTTCGTAGCCCAATGACTTGGTGTCCTCAATCAAAGATCCAGCTAGTTTTTAGAAGGTATAAAAGAACCTAGAGATTTTTCTCAGTTGTTATCTAATGTCTGTTATTATTTTGAATATAATTCTTTTGAGAAAATATCGATTATTTTTTCAAAATTGCCATTATTTTATCTTATTTCTCTCAACTTCGGGCGTAGTCTCATTAAAAACAGGCGGAAATTGAGTTCCTGTAAGTTTTTAATCAATGTTGGTAACAGTTTTATTTTAAACTTATGGTTTCTTTATTTTGGTACTACCCGTTTACAGTTTTCCTTTATTTTTGATCATAACTGCATATTTTGTGAGTTCATTTTGTTTCGTTGTCAAATTATCAAATTTTTGAAAAGTGCAATTAAAGGAAGGCCTTGTAGTGAAAATGCACAACGTAGGAAAAAGGCGTATCAGGATATGTTGATTGCTTTTGTTGAATAGTTTATTCTTTTTGGGCTGAGACACAGTTCTCTCGCGAAACTTTGTGGGTTTTTTTTTATTTTGCCTGTTTGTCTTTCTTTTCGATTTTGTGCACCATACCCCACAACGATAGATCTTAATTGCTTCCGCTTGATGTATAACTTAACCTAATTAAAGATTTCAAATTATAGCTGTTTGTTCTAATGACTTTCAAATCAAATTTAAAAAATATTTATATTTTTCATCTGTCTCCTTTCTGCTTTTATTTTCGTCGCCATGTAAATCAATCTCACTTATTAGAAGTCTCTATTTTTTTGTTGATTCACACACTTTTTTGGTGATCGGTTATACGTTGTGGCTGATTGCTTCGACCATTTAGTTTCATAAGAAGTTTTCGAGATTTCTAACACTGTTCAATTTTTGGGTTTCTTTGTTGTCATGTCTAAGTAGTCCTCTTATAAGAAAGACTCGTTGATATTAGGATGAAGACAAAATGATCATCTACAGTTCCTGCAGGTATCATCTTATAATTATAGTGCCTTGAATAGTGTCATGTCAAATTGTTTGAAGTTTTGGCTTCTTCATGTATTTTTTGTGAGCTCCTGACCCAGTCTCATTATTAGGAGGCCCAATTGGCTCCCTGAGGTGTTGAAGCTTCTTTTGTCGCTTTTTTTGTAATCATAAGTCTGTTATCTTTTTTGAAAAAATTTCTTTTCAAAAATAAATTTGAATATTTGAGCTTCTTCTTGATTAATTAGTTTTTCGGTCGATTTATAGATCAGTCTCTGTAAACACAGTTCAAAACCCGTTTCAAGTGAGCTATACCTCAATCTTTATAACGGTTTTATTTTCAAACCTTGGTTTCTCGGCTTTGTTACTACTGTTACTACGAGATTTCATAGAATGAATTCTTGAAATGATTTTATATTTGTACTTTTCAATAGATTTTTGGTTTTTTGGTTTCTTTTTAAATTATAACAAAAATCGTTGATCCCATTGGCTTTGAAGTTTTGAGCAGTGCAACTTTGGCTAATGACATGTCTCAATTATTTCCTATGTAGGTATAAATCAAAATTTTAGTGATTTCATTTGATAACTAATGACATTAATAACTGTGAAATTAATTGTTTTCAAAAATGGAAAAGTATTTTTCAACTCCGCACCTATTTGTTTTTTTCCGACCTGTTAATAGGTCGCATTGGAGACAGGTCTCATATCTTTTCTAATGAAGTATAGGTTAAATTTTTGTTATTGTTTTCATCTGATGCGAGTTTGATTTTGTTATGATTTTTTTATTATAGACATCGAGTTTTGGTCGTAAATAATGGTTGGTGTTTGATTTTTATCATTGTCCTTACTAGTAGTCCTATCATCAACAACTTTCATCGGCCCTCTAGCATGGCATTATCGCATTTCATTGGATGTTTATTCAACGATGTGTATGTTTTTGAAAGTTTTCTATCTCTTCATCATTTGGTAGCCAATTAAGTAAAGAATATTGATGAGCAGAGTCGGAACATTATGTGCTTACGCACATTACCGAGCCTCCTTGTCTATATTTCAGTGCTTTTTGATGCGAAATATTGAGCAAAATATGACTTCAAAATTTGGATTTTTGAAAAATTTTGAAGTAGCTTCTGGCATTGAATTTTAATAAAAATACAGTCTTGAGAATGGTTGCTTTTTCTCTTTAACCACCTGCTTTTTTTGTTTTTAAAATTTTCGGTTCGTCAGGAGCTTGAAAGTTCACTTGACTTCATCAGCTGCTTAGAATTCTTTGAAATAGTTGATTGAGCTTTTTCAATTTCTTCTGGAATTGCTATGCTACGTTTAGTCTGAGCTGTGCTAATCATTTTTCCTTGTTTTTGTGTGACAAGACTTATAACAATGACGAACAACACAAAGGTATTCAAATGACTTCGGATCCAAATTTTTTCCTACAATTTCCAGTTTCATGAACTTAATAAAATAACCATGAAGCAGAAAGGACAAAAAGTGCAAAAAATTATCGAAAAGTTACTAACTTTGAACCAGAATTTTGTCTACTTTAATCCTATTTATATTCTGAAAGAAAAATTGAATTGTTGAAATGTATAATAAACTGGTCATTTAATTAAAAAAAACAAGGCCATTCTCAAGCAAAAAGAACCACTTAAGCTCCAATAGCTTTCAATGATAAAACCTACAACGCATCTTAAATCACTATATGTAGGAAAGTTGCAATAACAGTGAAGAAAAAGAGTACCAAAAAAAACTCAATGAAATTTTGCAACTCAACCATTGTCCATTGTTGTTCATGCCATTTTTACAAGTTACATTCTTTATTGCTTCTTCTTTTGGTTACTATGTAAA
This sequence comes from Convolutriloba macropyga, assembly GCF_964194025.1. NCBI lineage: Eukaryota > Metazoa > Xenacoelomorpha > Acoela > Convolutidae > Convolutriloba > Convolutriloba macropyga. Next base: position 13,462,693 of record NC_134481.1, on the reverse strand, counting down.
AAATAGCACGTGCGGCTGGGGGCGTAAAAATTTAAGCCCACTAGGTTGCGTGGGGGGGGGGGGGGGGGGGGCAAACATAATAGATCCGAACTTTCTGTGCCACGCACAGGCTTGCAGGAGCCGTCTTGTTTTATAACTTATTGAATTATCTGTCCGACCCGGACCTTAGTAGCAAGTGCATTTTTTCACGTTCATTAGCACTGCTTTCCTTACTTACGCTCATTTTCACTTTTGGGTCGCAGCTGTTTTTGAATAATATTCTGTATTCAAATTGAGCAACACATTAATATCCTCTCGTAATAACTTACCCCCGCGTGCTATCACTACCATTTTTCTTACAAATTTATCCTTTTGTTATTTTTATACCACACCGCCAGTGTTAAAACTTTCAAATTTGCCCTACTTTTCCCATAAACAGATAAGACACTTTTCCCCAATTTCTCTCAATTTTTCACTTCTGATTAAAAAGTAACCATACCTCCGTTTGTGTCTGAAGGCGATAAGTTTATAAAAGTTTTCTCACTTTTTGTTCCCTTTTCAACCTCCGAAAGTAGGCCGATACGTCACTGCTTTGTATATCTACTTCAATGTATTTCAAGGTCTGTTGCTTTTTCACTCCCCTGGGAAAAACCCTCCAAAAGTTATCCGCGCTTTTAAATTAGCAAAAATTTGCTAAACTGTTGTTGAGCTAATGACTCCTTAGGAATTATTCATCAAAAACATACACAACGTGCATGGACTGCGAATGATTACAGAAAATCATAACCAATATCAAAAGCTTCGCTTTTTCAAAACAAGGTTAAGGATGTTATTTGTATTTATAAATAAGTGTTAAATTTGCCGCTTGGAAAGCTTTAATGGCTTTATAAAATTTACTCTGTTTCATCGATTAGGATTTTATTTGAAGTCGCGGCATTAAATAAACCACACTAGGTTGTCTCAATTTTTATGTTGACAGATGATAAAGGCTTGATTAAAAGTAAACACTCGTTTTTCAGGCATCAACGCCTTTTATTAAGGATAGTCTGTGCAAGAATGCAAAAAATTGTCTGCGTTCGTGCATGCATGCCTAAACATGCCTGAAATTTTTTAGTTCATTTTTTCAAATAAAGCAAGTAAATTTGCATTGCGGCAATCCTGGAGTTGCGATAGTGAAGAAATGGGCTTCAAATTGCATTTACAATTTTTTGTGAACATGTAACTGGTTCTCTGGTTGTGTGCGCATCTAAATTTTTTTCTGATTTTTGCAATTAAAGTTTGCACGCTCCTATTTAAAAAATTGTAGATAAAATCAAAAATTACAACTAAATTCTTTTTTGCATTCCATCTTTATATTCCACAAACTAAACACAGCTCACATAATGTGTTCGGCGTTTTCTTTATCGCCTCTAGAAAACAAAAAAAACTAGACCCAAAGTTGTGCTATTTTTTGGATTTTTGATTACAACACTAGGGCTTCAAGAATTTGTTGAATCGAAAGCCTTGGCCGATAATGATATGAAAACCCAGCTATCAAAGAATTTTTGAGGTTCAACGATTTTGTGGCATTTTTATTACTTGTCTTTTAGTGTGTTCGGATATAGGATAGTTTACACCAAATTTCCTGGAAAACTAAAAAAAGTCTTCAACTAAGGATTGCGCCGTGAAAAAAAACTTCTTCATCCATGTTTCTTCATCCATGGCGTAGCCAAAGATTTCCTTATTTTTTCCAATTTTGTTGAGTTTGCGAAGGCAGCTCTCATATCAATGAAAGAGACAAAGAAAAGTTTTACACCACCGAGCTGGTTTCAGTGGTTACCAATCTGTCTGGATAATACGGTTTTGTTTTTATCTTTTGTTAATTCAACGTTAGCAAGCCTCTCTATTGGTTTCAAAACACCAAAGGGTCACTAAAGAAGGCTTCATCAATGCCAACAAAAAATTGTTTTTGCAACTTTTATATTTTTTTTCCTTACTCAGGAGCTTCGATCCTTAGACCGAAACATTGAGAATATCACAGTCAATTCTTTTCAAGTCAAAGTTAGGTTAAACTGCAGAGTCACTGAAAGGATTTACAGAGACAAGAGAGAGTAGGAAACCATATAACGTTCAAAGAATTGCGTTTCAATGGGCCCTATTTGTCAATGAAATAGTCAATTGGCAAGTTTCACTGTCTGAGCTGATACTTTCTCAAGCTTCACATAATCTGCCAGTCACGTGGTTTTACAAGTTAAAATTGCACCTTTGATTGGCCATAGATGAGGAAATTGACAGAATGTGAAATGTTTTTCACATGGTCACCTTTTGAGATTAAAATTGGCATCATAGGTTGTGTTTAAATTGAGCAGAACAGTTGTCGAGTATACTGTACCAACAAATGAATTAATTGCGAACCAAATATAGAGGAATTGATGCATACTGGTAATATATTTCATAAATTGTACGTGAGTCGCAAAACTGATTTTGTGATTGTACAATTAGTCCGAGTTTGAGTTTTTGCTTGGCTCCATGTATTATATTAACGTAATAATAATAGTTACTAAATATGTTTACAAGAATGAACAAATCGAATTGGTTTTGATTAGAAATAATCATTGAATTTTACTTGTCAATCTATTCTCACTACTGTCTAATTTTCTTTTGATTGCGTTTGTTTATTCTGTAAGCTTAGCTCCAACATTGTTCACGAAATCAAATTCACAGAAACTAACAGTTTCTTTATCTAAAATCAACCTTAAAATCAGTTGTCGTCAATTTTCCTATCTAAAAATTTTGAAAAAAATATTGCAAGTTGATCAACAAAACTGGTTCTGCAGTCCAGAGTATAGCTTGCTTGAGAAAAAAAATGGGCTCTACTTAATCCTGTTTGTGAAAAAAAATTCCTCGATCTATTTGCGTAAATGGGACTATTCTAGGGATGGTTTGAAGAACTGTTCTTAACTAATTCATGCACTTGAAAAACATTTCACTCGGCCTGTGATCAAAAAGGCTCGATCCATGAATATGAATTGCCGCGAACTTGACAAGGATCCGCATCTATGTGTTTAAAGTCAATATTTATACCCCACCGACCGGACATACTAAGTCTTCGTATTAAGTCGAGGCCTCGATTAGGGTTCTACTAGCAATAATGATTGTTGTACTGTTGAACTATCATTGGTTTTTGCCCGGTGTTCTCTTTTCCTTTAAGTTCTGACAATTTTCTGCAGGAATATGCAATACGTATACCCTGTGCAACTTAGTTTAAGTAGTTCCCTCTTGATCGAGTTAAGTTGAATTCATTAGCAGCCTCTGTTAGATTTACATCTGCACTTTTTCTTAATTTCCTAAATGTAGCCGGTCGTACAATTCGTTGCAGCAAAAAAATTTTTCTTGATCAAAATTTACTTAGACAAAACAAAGATTGAGACTGAATTAATCGTTTTTAGCTAAGTAAAGTGTTATAATGTGACGTCGCGGAGCTAAAAAAAATATGGCGCAATCTTTATTGTTATAATTTTGTTGTCAATTTTTTTCTTGCTGTTTCTTAGTTTTCGTCATTCATTTGCCCAGTAAAAACCTTATTCCCCTCTCTGCTTGAGATTCAGTTTCTTCCGAGTCCAAAGACGGAACTCTTAAATGTTTATAGCCTTTCTGATTGATTTTGTCACTCAAGTCGATAAGAAAGCGGGCAAATTTCCTCTCCCTTTTCCTCTTTTTAGGAAATCACTGTCAGCCCGATCCATAAAAACGTTACGTTTACCTAAATGCCACCATTTCCTATAACAAACTTAAATTGTACTGCAAGCTTTAAGTATTTCACCATGAATCCTTCATTCAAATTCATTCACAATTTGAGTGTTTTTTCACGTTTCCTAACTTTGAAATGCTTTAAATGGAATTTGAGAACTTTGGTGTTAAGTTACTTGTAGTCTGAAAGGATGAGATAGGAATAAATGTTGAAATGCTGAATTAGGACAGGACTTTATAAAGATTTTTCCTCGTAGTTTTAAGGATATTTATTATTAGTATTTTCATACAGCTATTTAAGGATTTAAAGATATGCAGAAAACTTGCTTTGCCGAATAACTGATTACTCATTAGCGTCAATTATTCTCAAAAACAAATAAAAAAAGTTTTCATCTGAGACTCAAAATGGCATTCTAGTAGGATATTTTGCATTTTTAAGCAGCTCAGAAAATAAATATTTATTTCATTGATTAAAACTTTTGCATTACTGACGCGAGATTGTCTGCGTCTAAATAGACTAAATAGACAAATTTGTTTAAATAGACTATCAAACGAGGGCATTTTGTCTTTATTTTATGTGCCATGAAGCCTCTGAAAAGAAAAAAAAAGTTTTGCATATTTTCCGTAAGACATGATTATTTACATTTTTGTGCTATAAGTTCTCACTTGCTTTTCTTATTTTCTTCTTGCAAAATCTTTTAACATCCGAGGGTGAGCTTAAAAAAATCTCTCTGGCTTCTATAGGAAAGTTTAATTTTTTGTTGTTTTTTTCATGAACGCACTCTTTTCAGAAAAAAAATTTCTACAGGAGCATGTTCCATTGAAAATCTAACTGTATCTGATTGTTATATTGCTGAGTGACAAAAAATTCAATAATTGAATTTGATTTTTTTTCAAATTCTCTCATTTAAAGTCTTTAATCAAATTTCTTGACCCAATTTTTGCCTGGTTATATATATATATATATATATATATATATATATATATATATATATATTACACACGTATATATCACCAAATTCGATCACCAAAAGCGGTATGCCCGCTCACAGTCTTATGCCAAAACCGAATTGATCGCGTTGGATATATTTATATATATATATATATATATATATATATATATATATATATGTATATATATATATATATATTTAAATATATAATATATATATATATATATGAAAAGGTATATATATATATATATATATATATATATATATATGTATACATGTTTATATATATTCGAGTTCGACCACCAAAAGCGGTACGCCCGCG
>NC_134481.1:13347710-13452710 GCF_964194025.1 Convolutriloba macropyga | reverse complement strand
GTTTTGGTGATTTAATTATTGCAAGGTTGAAAGCTTAAACAAATGTATGTACTGCAAATAGCTGAAAAAGCTTGAATGGACGAGCTACCTCACTCTGAGCTCGGAAAATAGACCGACACGGTGTTTAGCCGAAAAGCAAGAAACGGGAAACTTAGCTGACAGATCTATTCTTATTAGTCGAGAAATCTCATTGGATACATTACAACCTGATGTGAATACACACTTTCACCGAGTAGAAGTGCGCCTTTTTTACTCAAAAGCTCCAATCTGAATACGAATTTAAAGAAAAGAGAAGTTGATTATCATCGGTTGTGCTTCGCACAGGAAATTTGCAGCTTATTAAAAACCAATTTTTTCCATAGGTGTAAATGGAAAAATCACGCGAGTTGACATAACGGGTAAATTTTTTTTAAAGGTTTTGAAATACTTTAAAAACTGCGTACATAAACCTCTCTGCGTTGAAACTTATCAATCAAAAAGATCTATGCTTTGTTATGTTTCAGCCTGTTTTGTTAAGATTTTAAAAGTTTCTTCCGTGTTTCGAGATCTTTTCATTGATACACCATTCCTATCACTCTGCAAAAAATAATGGTCAATCAAAATTGATTTAACAAAAAACAAAAGCAGGGTAACACGAAATTGGCCTAAAAACAGAGTCTTGTAGCATAAAATTGCTAACTCCCAATTAAATTTGGAGATTTGGAACAAACAGTTTTGGGAAACTACCATAAACTACCTTTTCACTATTGTTTTTCTAAATTGTTGACTTTATAGAATTTTTTTGAAGAAAAATACTGTTTTGGAAAAACAAAGCACTCATGAGGCTGATTTTCTCCAATTTTTGTTTTACTGATTTATTAGCATGTCTGAATCTTCTTTATGCAAAAAAAAATAATTAAATATCATCAAGATCTTGAATAAAAATTTTGTTTGATTGTTCAATTCCATAAATGAAGTTATAGTTCGTATTTTATAAATGACTAATTCATTTAATCTTTTGCGAGAAAAATTAGCTGACGATGTGAACAAAATTTAAACTTTGTCTATTGCTGCAAAATTTTCAATCAGAAATATCGGAGAAAAAATCACTACAACAAAGCAATCAAAATCAATCTGTGTTTTTTTCGCATTTTTTTGCAACAAGAAACCAAGATTTGCTGAAATCCTTGAACATTTTTTCGTCTAAACTTGTTGAAGGTTTTGATGAATTTTTTCGTCTAAACTTGTTGTCTAAAGTTTTTTCGTCTAAAGTTGTTGTCTAAAGTTTTTTCGTCTAAAGCTGCTGTCTAAAATTAACTTGTTGTCTAAAGTTTTTTGGTCTAAAGTTTAGACAAATTTGTTGAAGGTTTTGATGCGTCCTGCGACGCGAGGACGCAACAACTAATTTAGTCAAACGGAGAAAGAAACACACACTACTCTTGTGGAACATCATAAGAAGTTCTTGTAATTTAAAACGTTCCTTGCAATTTTTTTTAGGAAACAGATATTCCAATTTCCATTTTCAATAAAAAATTGTCGGTCAACTGCATAGAAACATTTTTCACTGGTTGATATTCAAAGAAACGTCTTTTTTATGAGATTTTAGGCATATGCGTGTTGCCTGTAGATAGATGTTTTCCTCTAACAAAAATAATTAATTTAACTAAAATTTTTAATTGTTCTCGAAAAAAGTTTGAAGCATTTATTGTTATTGTAGTCACTTTGGATTTAATCCATTTCTGCCCCGTACATTATGCACCCCCCGTTACAGAGCACGTTTCATTGCTAAGTGAAATCTTACGTGAAAATATGCACCCACTAAGATGGGGGCACAAACTAAAAAGATACATCTTCTATTATGCATAAAAATTTTGCATAATGAAAGATGGATCTTTTCCGTTTGTTTTGATTTTTCGAAAGACTTTTTGTGATTTATAGGATCAAAAATTCTCTCGCCTGCACTCTCTCCTTCACTCGCTTCGATGTCTCTAGTGTCAGCAGCTGGACCCAAGCGGTGGCAGATATCTACTAAAAGTCAAATGAAAGCTGCAGCAAAATGAGTGTATCTGTTTTACTATATTTTTGCCTAAAAAATTTGAGGTTTTGTTTTTTATTGGTTATAGTGGTAAGAAATAACCCCCAATGACGTCAATGAAACCTACTTTTTAGTGAATTGTACTTTCAAAAAACCATTAAATCAGGTTTTCTCTCTCTTGTAACCCCCCGTAATCATAACTTCCCAATACGGACAAAAGGTTCATTGTAAACTTTATTTTGTTTACGTAGTGACATCTCCCCCAAAGCACGTGCTATAATATTTTTCCGCCCCCACTTAGTGGTGGATGAACTATATACTTAAATGGGTTTTTTTTTGTTTGGTCAGTTTTGGCCGATCGATATATTCATCGTAGAGAATCGTGAGTGGTATCATTAGAAAATTCTTTGAACGTAGAATTTGCATTTTGAATTTCCTTTTTTGAGGAGTCATTGAGGTTCAAAATTTTTGTGAATATTTGATATTTGGATGTTATTTTTTTGACTTTAGCGTTTTTTTTGCTAAATTAAAAATTTTTGTTACAAAAACTTAATTCAAAATTTGTTTTTATCACAAAATATTGAATAATATTGTGTGTCTAAAAGTTGAACAGGAACGAAAAGGTTAGTTTTAGGTCTCTTTGGGAAGTCAACAGTACAAAAAATTGGATTTATGTTGCATTTATATTCAATTTTTTTTATTTTTGGGTTTCCTCGTTTCATTTAGAGACAAGAACTTCTTCACAATGAAGTTCTATTGACTAAAAATCTCGTTCCATTGGTGTGCAATGAACACTTATTTCGTCTTCAGTGAATCATCGCTCAAGGTCCTTATGGCTTCGATACTGTTTTTTTAAAAATTTAATGCTTTTTAGTATTTTGCCGGCGTTTTTCGCGTTTTTCTGGTCTTTTCCTTAGTGTTGTTAACTGAAAAACTCAAATGCATTCCTAAAGAGGATTAAGTGAACTTACCTAAAACATACCTAATGGTTGTAAAGATTTTTAAAATGTTCCAAGAAAAGTTTAATATTTAGGTTTTTTAAATTCAATTCTGTGAAATTGTAGGTCTGGCCCGCTAATGACATGTCCATCAAGCTTAAAATTGAATCGAAATGAATCGAATTTAGCAAAATTAACGTTCTCAGAAATCTTTCGATGAATTTTGCTACTAGTTTTCTTAAAATTTACGACGTTAGGATATTTGTTCATAATTGTGGCTCTTCTTCGAAATCTTTTAGCCTTTATAACAATATTGAAACTTATTGGCGCTGAAATAAACTCTTAGCTGAACTTAAAGAAAGTTATTGAAGAATAGCTTATTGTTTTTTTTCTGGCACATTTCTATTGAATTTTTGATTTTTTTCCTGTATTTGTTGTCTTTTTTTTCGTCGTAAGATTTATTCTGATTAAGGAGTGATCTCTTTGGCTTCCAGTTATAGGTTAAAGCGTTCAGTTCGTGTTTGTTGAGTTTTTTAAATTACATTATCACAAGGCTGAGATATCCCGTTGTATTTTTCCTAAAATTTGTGCGCATTTTGCAGCCGTAAAACGATTTGATGACAGATCTCATTAAATTTCATTTATTGTGGCTAAAGAATCTAATCAATAGTTTCTGATTTTGACTTTGTTTGCTTTCAAAGTTTTGAGACTATTTTTCGAACTTTTCTTTTTGTCATCTTGTATTCTCATTAATGACAAGTTCCAACCACTTTCTTGTGAGTTTACTTTTTCAATGATATTATGTGACAGCCGATGTTTTATATCTTGGACACTATGCGTTTTCTTGAAAAACTTGTTTCTTGGTATTTTTTTGTGGTTCTACTTGTTTTCCCCTAAATCATTTGCTTTAAAAAAATCCCCTTCGTTATCAAGTGAGACCAAGTCGAACATATACAATTTTAATTTATGTTGATCGATTTAACAAAATTGACTATTCAGTTGAAAACCTAATTTTCAGTTGATAGCTGATGACGTTAATGGCTTCTATCATTTGTGTTTTCGTAAATTGTTTGTTTTTTTTCTGCACTTTTGTATCTGTAGTTAGTTTGTGATTGTATCAATTGGCTTATGCTAATGAAAGACATATCCTCTAAGGACTTCAAAGTAAGTCTATTAAGACATTTTTTATAAGCTAATGATCTTACGACATTTCAAACCGTTTTGTTTAAGAAAATTTGATTGATTTTTGAACTTCGCCCCATCTTTTTTCTTTTTCTCCACTGGTTATCTAGTCGCCTTGTAGATAAGTCTCATTTGCTTTGTAGTTGAGGAAAATTTGCGTACTTTTTGTTTTATCTGACAGTTTTTTTGATTTTGCTGCTTTGTGCTTTTGAAATTAGGGTTCAGTTTTTGTCATAATTTTTTTTTGTTTTGTTTTTTTTGTTGTTTGTATTGTCTCGTACTTTTATTAATGTCAGGTATCATTATCCCTCCAACGCTCCATGGCATTATATTTTTCATTTAGTTTTTTGGGTTTATAGCATTGTTTTTACACAAACATCTATTTGTGTATATCTCTCTTCTCTTCATTTGTTAGACAGTTAAGTCAGAAATGTGGATGAGCGTGGTCAGAACATTATGTGCAAACGCACATTCCCGAGTCTCCTTGTTACCACTAATATCTACTATGTAATGGGACGTGTTCGACATCTGTTATGGCGTTTCGGGGGGGGGGGGGGGTAATGGAAACGATTCCTTTCCTTTTTTTTGTTTTTGTAGATCATAATAGTTATAGATCAAAAGAATTGCTGGCATACAATTTTTTCATATAAGGAAAATTTTTCAGTGGAATTTCTGCAACTTCAACTTTTCCGTATCAAGTGTCTTGAACTCGTTTTATGTTGTCTTGATTTTTTCTTCTACTTTGAAGTAACAAAAATTACACAGATGAAATCCTGATCAATCGCAATCATAAAATGAAATGAAGCAGCTAAATCGTGAAATCTCTATTTGTTGTTAAACGTCTATCAATTCTATTACAGGACACTTATATTAACCGCGATTATGTTCACCTGTCAACCTGTCCGTCTATCAAACCAAATCTAGCGCTTTTTCAATCTTATCTACTTAAAACTCACTAGCAAAAAAATAATTGTCTGTTATTGAAAACAGTTTCATCGCAAAATGTAACTTATCGATTTTTTAGCTTATGGACATAAAATTCCGTCATATAAAACACTATATATGCTTCAGTTCGTTTTTACTATTTAAGAGACCCTTAAATCTTAAATTTAAAAGCCTCGGCCGGTTGAAAAACCCACTTAAGTGCGCAAATTTAAATGTACAAATTTGCAAATTAGGGCTTTTATGATTTTGTCGCTAAAATTGTACTTAAATCTCAGATTTTTCGGCCAAAGCGGCGTGAATAATTTTTCTAGTTCAATGTTAATTTGTGCGTAATAATTTCTTCTGCAATTTCGTAGCAGTGACACACAATTGCGTTTTGCATAATTGCAATTAGTCTAAAGCATGAAGCAATTAAAATTTAATTTTAAGGAGAAAATTTTGGAGGTTTCCACGATTTAGTGGGATTTTGAAAATAGGAGATTAGTGTGCATTGAAATTGGCTTTCGGTTTCTCAAATGTTGTCAAATCAATCAAAGAGAGCGCAAAAAATATTAGGAGCTAGCTGTTTCTGATTCATGTACACAATAAAAGTCCCCCGCCCACTAAAATCGATTTAATCATAACATAAGGGTTATGGAATTTTCAGGATTCTTGAATTTAACCCTGACCCCAAAAACTATGGAAAAACAAATATTCGAAAGTGGGCTAATGTTGCGAGCGTATGATGAATTTCAAAAAGAAAAATTGGTCCCCAAAGTTGAGTAAATAGTTAATGAGGCAGTATTTAGGTCGTTGGGTCTAGAAAATTGGGTTCAAAGTCAAGAAAATTAGTGAGAAGTATGTGGTTGTTCATATCTGATCGAGCCTTAAAACGACCACAATCAACCCAACTTTGTTTGCAGAAAAATTTATTCTCCGTTCATATAAATTTCACGCTGAGCTCATGTTTGATCACAAAGTTTGACGGCAATACTCGACCCATGAAAACACCATGTTTGACATGTTTTATACATGAAGAAAATTTGTTCCTATGAGGCAACCTTCTGACTCAAAAGTTCAGTCTCTATAAGATGTCGTTTCTTCATAACAAATAAAGCCTTTCTGTTAGATTGCTGTGAATGGTTTTCAAAGTTAAATTGTAAAAGACCTCATCAAAGATCTTAAGTGATCAAACAAGACTCTTTCAGTGAGCATTGTACCTCTTATTGCTTACAAAAGATTAGACTTCACATGAAAATTGAATGTATCGCATTTTTTTTTTGACGATACGGAACCATTTCTGTTGCTAGATATTTACGACCATTTATGGTTTCAATAATTAGCTTTATATGACGCTTCAAGAATTTTAGAAAAATTTGATCAACATTTTTATCCTTATCTGTGGTTAAATTCGTGGAAATACGTTAAAACGTTAAAAACACATATTTTTTAAACAGTAGTTTAGAGGAACTAAACAACTTAAATTGTAATTGAAAAATCTATGAATTGCTTTCGAACGAAGTTTGAAGCAATTATTGTAGATGTGTGAGTCCTTTTTATGAAAAAATTTGATGGGCATTTTGACATTTTAATTGACCTTTTGCGCCCCTGATTCTTAATTTGCGTGGTCTAAATTTTGCTCTCATTCACAATTATCATCAGCTGAACTCAAGCTGTAGTACATCACTACTGAAAGTCAAATGAAAAGCACGCAAAAATTGGTGTACATTTTTCTACTTTATATTGTATCATTGTTTGTAGTGATAATTATTAACCACACTTGATTCCCACATCCCCCCGACGAATCAAGCTGTAATAGATTCGAGCTCCCTCTAGTCGTTTGAGGGAAGTTCTTCCGACGTTAGTCGGTTATTTTTACGTATGAGTCCACTCAAGCACGGTACATTTTTGAGACACTTTAGATAATATTGTCAATTTTTAGTTTAACCCCCTGATGTCTTTGTTTAATTCCGATTACCAATCAGCATAATTGGTATTACAGGCATGCTTTATTATACCTAAGAGGCCAGTTTGGTCCTCAAGTTTGGTTTTAACTGTTTCATACTAAGTTTCACAGGAAGATGAGACATGGCTATAGCCCGCAAATCAAGACCAAAGTATTCCATATAAAGATTGCTAAGTATACGCTATTGCACATTAATTGTAGCACTGTCAGAGATTGTCATGTTAAGCTTTGTTTGCAATAATTTTGACAAAAGAGTTATTTATTTTGTATATATTGGGGATGTTTTGGGTATTTTGTTTTGACATTTATTTTGAAATTGGTTGAATTATGCAATTTAATTATTCTAGTCAATTTCTCACGTTTGTTTTTGTTCTATAATCCGATATTTGACCATAATTAAGTATAAAATTTAAAAGAATTTTGTTTCAAACTTTGAGAATTTTAATTAACTCAAATTTTCTATAAAATATATTGCAAAATTTGTTACTGTCGTCCATTTTACAAGTAAATCATTTCTGCAAAATCGGAAAAACATTTTTTTCCGAAACTAGGCTACAAATTATGTAGACTATTTTCCACATTTTAACGCAGCCAAAATTCCGGAAGTCAAAATCAACCAATTTTATTTTATGTATACTATGCGGTATTATGGTAAGAAAACCGGGGATATTGACAACTTTCCTACTATAGTATTGCTATCAAAATTGCTATATCAGAATTTTCAGAGGTTTTTGGAAACATAAAATTGTGTTCACTAGGATAGAAATAACTTTTGTTTTGTTTTTCTGTTATAGTCGGAGGGTCGTCCTCTGGTGGAGTACAGGATAGGGAACTATGTTCACACAGTTAAGGACAACTCCCTCCCCAATGAACTGAATGACGCAGTTTTCCATCTGGTAGTCTTCCGCAGAAAGGGTCCAAACTGCTCCATACAAATTGACGACTTCCCTCTCTACACCTACACATCCCTATCAGGTGATATTCTGTGCCCATCGTTTCCCTCAATTATAGAGGTCACAATCTAAGATGGAAAAAGAAGGAGCCCCCCCCCCCCTCGAAATTAGAAATTATATTTCCTCCATTATGGTATGTTTAGTTTAACGGGAGCGAGATTATGCTTTATATGAACTGTAAACGGGGGGGGGGGTGACAGACCCGGAAACTTTTCATTACCATTTCCTTTTATGCGGCCTACCCCGCGCCAAGTTGCAAGAAACCAAATTGATCTATAAATATAAATCTCAATAAAAAGTCTAACTAAATCGCGTTCTATCCTGTGAGCTATGTCGAAAAACATTCATTTTTTCTCAAACCAGTTTCATTAATATCCCCGGATGCGACATTGTGAGCAAAGCTTCAAAGTTTTTTTGATCTCGTCAAAACTACATTTGCAAATGACCAAGCAATGATTCACAGTTTGTTGCAAAACGCCGTTCTTTGTTATGAAATTCTCCTTTTTCATGATAATAAATCATTTATCGTATCGATTCTGGTAATTTTATATAATAAAGTGTTTGAAAAAGGGGTTCGTTTTCCTAAAGACATTCTAAATTATTTAGTCTCTTAGTCTTTAATTTGGTGGAAAAATTGTTAAAAAATGGATTCTACGCCTAGTATTGTTCTACGTTTGAAGCGGTTAAAACTATGAAAATATCTATGCTAAACTCAAAGAGATACAGAGCTATAACTGCTTCGTTATCGTCTAAAATAATACAATTTTTCATGTCGTTAATGGCGGCGATGGTTGATTTGATTTTTTTAGCCTTCTGTTTTGAAAAAGATCATTTTGTTATCATCCTCAACTTTATCGACTAAAATTTGTTCCGACCCCACTTGGGGGAGGAACTATATACTTAAATGGGTTTTTTTGTTCTGTCAATTTTGACCGATCGATATATTCATCGTAGAGAAATATGAGTGGTATCACTAAAAAGCTCGTGTAGCGTAGAACTCAAAATTGAAAAGATTTTTTTGAATTTCTTATTTTTCGAGGAGTTATCGAGGTTTTGTGTGAACATGTGATATTTTGTTCACATTTAGCATGATTTTGTTCAATTTAGCGTAATTTTTATTCAAATTAAGACTTTTCTATGAAAAATTTTTTACATTTCATTCTACAAAAAGAAACAATTTTGTGTTACAAATAGATCGATAAAAAGGCTAGTTCTGGTCTCCTGAGGAAGTTTACTATAACAAAACTCGAATTCAATTTGAGAGCTGTTTTGTAAGAAAATTTCTCCTAATTATTATTGTTTTTTATTCACTTAGAGACTTGTCATTTTCATATCGAAGTTCCATTATAGGCAAACTTTATTTACAGTCAAATGATACCCAATGAAAGAAAAATTGTTTTTAAGGCATCGCTCATGTCTTTTTTGTCTTCGACTCTGATTTTTTGAAATTTTTAAAGAAATTTTGGTCTTCTTTTTGAAATTTTACTTAATTTTGGGATTCTTTTTGCACAATCTTGCCATCTAAAATTCAATTGGCTTTTTTATGTGCAATAGGTAAACCTATATAGCGCTTTGAGGGGACAACTAAGGGCTGTCAAGATTTTAAAAAATAATTTTCAAAAACTTTTTTTTCGATTAACCGATATTAAACTAATTTCCATGAATAGTAAGTCAGTCTCATTAATGACTGCAACCCCTTCTTTTTTACTGCAACAAAATTTAATCTGGTAAGCGGTTCTTGCACTTTTCTGCTGAATTTTTGGTTTTTGCCTGGTTTTGTTGTTTTCAAACTCATTAGACCTATTTTGATGTCCTACTGATGACATAAGAATAACTAACATCCTTATCTCCTTTTTGAGGCATAACTTTCCGTATTTATTGACTTCAGTTGAGAGCTATTGAATTTAATGGATGTTAAGACATTAAGAACTTTGCTGGACACTAACCACTATCAATTTTATTTTCATGAACTGTAAGTCAGTCTCAGTTGTGACTGGACCCCATTCCTTTTAATTGCAATTAAAACAATCTGGTAAGCGGTTTTATCTGCTAACTATCTATTTTATGACTTCGATAACACGGGTATTCGTAATTTCAAAAAAAAATTATTGTATTTTTTTATTTCGTTTACTTCTGAAATCTTATCTCATTATCTTTGTATTTGCAGTTACCATTGGCTTAAAATAGACGTCAGAAGGATCATAGATAACGTTTGCAGAGAAAAAGTTACGGTTTAAATGGCTTCAACACTTTCTTCTCAAGTTTCTGCTGCTTTTTTGGTTTTTGATTGTTTGTTGTTGTTTTCAAAATCATAATAGGACTTATTGTGGTGTCTTACTGATAACATGTTGATGACAAACATCCATGTCTTCCCATCAAGGCATATAGTAAGGTATTTTTTTCTTTCCGTTGAAAGCTCTTGCTTTTAATGGCTGTTAAGACTTTAAAAATAATTTTCAAGAATTTTTTTTGGACATTATCCAATGTTAAATTAATTTTCGTGAACTGTAATTCAATCTCGGTAATGACAGGACCTCCATTTTTTTTATTGCAACTGAAATGAATCTGGCTAGTGGTTTTATCTTCTAACTATTTGTTAAAAAAAGAAGAACCCCAATGCTGCTAAAAATATATGTGGGATTAGAAAATTTTAACATTTCTTTTTTTTATTGGCTTCGACACGTTTCTCGCTCAAAATTTTTTGATTTTTCTACATTTGCCATATAGTCATGTAGTCGTAAAATGCAGACTGGTCTTATAGGCTTCTAACTCAGGATTGAATGAATGATCTTGCTCAATGTACTCAATTTTTAGCGAATAGTATTAAAGTTTACAATACTGTTCCTTCTCAAACATTTTTTATACTTTTCAGTTTTTTCTATTTTTGTCAGCTTGTAATTTATTCTCATCATTGAGAGTTTCCATCCAATTTTTTGTAATTCAAAAAGTTTTTTTCCACTGATGTCATGTCGTAACTCGTGTTTTGTTTGTTGGACAATATGCGTTTTCATAAAAATTTAAGTGTGGTCAATATTTGTATTTCTTTTTCTCTTCTTTCAGCACATTCGCTGAAAAAAAACTTGTTTTTGCTTATTTTGGTGCTTGTTTTTTACTCGTAGTCTTTTTATTGGCAGATCTTGTGAGCGCTTTAATGAGGCATGGTATTATGCAATTCAATTAGTAGTTCGGTTTTGTAACGATTTTTTAAAACTCAAGTATCTATTTTTAATTATCTCATAATTAGGTTGACAATTAAGTCAAAAATATAGATGATCGGAACATCATGTGCGAACGCACATTAACGCGCATCCTTGTTGTTTTATACAACTAAAGATTAGCAATCGTTTGTAATCTGTTTTTTTAAATAATTGGCAGCTTATCTTTAGACAGGATGTAGTTAGATGCCCCATTTACATAAAAAAAACTGAAACTAGAACAATTTTTTGAATTTCTGAAACTTTAGAACTCTGCTCAAAGATACCCGAGACTTGGGCTTGGCCTTTCTCTGCCCAGAGAGGTCCATCTCTCTGCCAACACTTGGCCACTAGAAAATTTGTGATTCAGGCCTGATAGGCTTCGGGAATTCGGTACGCGGAGACACTTAAATGGGTTAATTTTCGAGCAATCTTTTTTTTTCAAGTTCTTACAGCCCCTTTGTGATATAATTTTATATCAGTTTTTTGTCTGTTGCGTGTGCAATCCATGATCGAACAAATCGGGTGTTAAAGTTTTATTGAGATGAGTGTCGTCGGAAACTGTTGATAATTTTGTGAAAATGTTATCATCGTTAAATTTTGCTTTTAGTTTTATTTTACATTACTCGTTTCTATCAGTGTTTATCTTTTTTCATTTTTTAATTTTGTGATTTTTTGGTCAGTCCTTTTTTGAATAAAAAGTAATTGGATCACACCAAATATAAGGATTGCTTTCATTGGAGTCGCCACCTGGGGAGAATTTACTCCATAACTTCTCTCAGACATCAGATTTTGATTTTCTCAAAATTCTCACATTTTTTAAAACTCGATTCAAATGAAATATTTGTGTCTTTGGAGACTGTATTGGACCAGCCCTCAGAGACCATTTGGCGTGAACAAATCATTTCACGTGCGCAGTGGTTCAACTTCCCTCTTTCGGATATCTATTTTTGAATTATTAATAACCCGTACCAACCAAGTTCATGTTGAACACGATTTCATGTATTGTTTATGGTTCAAATTGATTTCCGTGTGTCAATCAAACCAAAATATAAACAAGAATAATGATGCTGTTGTTTATCAAATTCAATGTGATTTTGTCAAAAAGAGGAGAGGGGAGAAAAGGTAAACATGAATGGTGTTTTTAACAAACATGACGCTTGATTTCATTTTAGTGCTTTTGGGCAGCCGAAAACCTTCACAAATATGGACAATAATGAATTATTATGTTTATTGACGTGATGTAACAATTTTTTTTGCAATGCATTCTTAAATTTGCCTTTGTATAATTTTTTTGTCATGATATGAAATTGTCAATCATGTGCCGAATGTACATTGGAGGATGAAAATATCTTTTCAAAACAATTGTTTTGTATGTCTGGCTAAACCAAAAGACAAGAACGGTGAATATCCAATATTTAAAATTCATCAAAAACAGAAGCAAGAGCCTCATATGAACAATTTATTTATGAACATAAATGATGCTGATTTTTCCTGAGAAATGGGTACATGAGAATTCTTGAACCAGAAAACTCAACCTGAAAATTTAACATATAAAAACAAAACCAAGATAATGAATTTAAAAAGAACAAAATTGATGCATCTTATCTGTTTAGTCTCTGCTCTGATCATCTTAGAATGTAAACTGTACAGTTTTATATTTAAAAGTAACCAAACCATTTTAGTATAAAATAAAATCTACTGAAGGAGAGGTTGACTCAGCATCCAAGCACAATGAAAAATTTAACTGAAATACTCTCAATAGATCGATAAGAATCCCGGAGGGTGGTGGCAGAGCAAATCAGCGCTGAATCATACTAAAGACCTTTTGTTTTTAGAATGGCTGGTACTCTGTTCATGTCACAATTTACACTGGCTAGTCTAATTTTGGAGTAAAATTTACGTCATGAAAAAAATATGTTCAGGTTAACTCCCGCCAACAAGATTTGCTTTACATGCGATTCCAACTTCTGCGTGGGTACTTGTGACATTTAATTTGCGTAGCAAGTCCTAACAAAAAAAGCTAAATGTGCTTTGTGGTAATTACCTACAAACTAGTTTATATATAAATGGTGTTTTCACTACTGTAGTAATTACCAGTTATAAGCTACAAAAATATGACAAAACTCTGCTCAGACTTAATTTTGGGGTATGAGTAATCTTCAGACTGTACAGGATAAGATAAGCCTGGGCGAATTCCATGACCTGAACATAATCATAATGAAGAAGAAGAACTGTACATTAAGAAACTTACAATTTCCTGGAGATGCAATGTTACAGAATTGATTTAAGTTTTTACTCTTGAAATGTGCTGGTTCAGCACTGAAGACCTCTGAGACTAAAGTCCGGGATTCAAAATCCAAACAAACCATTAAGCTACACAATAGAACTTTTTCGAAAATTGATATTGTGCTAAAAATTATTTTTAATTGCTCTCTTACGAAGTTTGAGACATTATTGTAAATTTGGGTGTTTTTTTCTCTGCCAAATTTCCTTCGGACCATTTTTCTCTGGAATATTCATATCTTGAGCATTGACAGAGTCTCAAAGACAATAAAGCAGAGTTTTTGATGTCGCCAATTAGACTGATGATGCCGGAGGTTCTCATCGTTGAATACCAAAGTCGATGCCGTTTACACCTATAGAAAATTCTCCAAATTGTGCCGAATAGGTTCTTGACCTTTTTATATCCTGACGTTCATTTTTTTTTAACATTGAAAAGGTGTCATTGAAGTATACCCTTTGTTAGAGGAAAAAGTAGTTGAAATACCACGTTGATTCCTACTAGTGTATTTGTTTTGTTTATCTTTTTTGTGGCTCAAGAGAATACTCTTTAAACCCAAGCTGTTTAGATCATTTTTTGGATAAAAATCAATAGATGTGCGTTTTATATTGTCAATAGTTGCAACATTTGCTCTTGCTGCTGACCTTTTTCTGAACTGAAAAGAATAAATACTGGTGACAGAAATATTGCTGACAGAAATTTCCAACCCTGAGTATTTTTCTCAATTGTAGGTGTAAGTCAAATTGTGAAAACATAGGTTCAATTTTAGGTAAATTCTGGGATTTAATTTAGGATCTTGACGTGATAGAAAACACTTGAGAAAGAATCAGATTTTTAAATATCAAAAATTTGATCAGACAATTTACGTTTTGAAAAATAAAACGGCACCATTGTAAAATGGTATCAATTTTATCGAATCTCGCTTATTAGGATCTCGAATATCAAAATCCGAAAAAATTGCCCATCCACTTTTGTCAAGCGATGAAACCTAATCCTACCAAGCCAATAAAACTGATTTCAATGAAACTTAATCTCTACTCATTTTTCCCACATTTGTCACGTCTGAGAACATTTTTGTCAATTTGTTCATTGGTTTCAAGTGGACGAGATAAAAATGTTTTTGATCACAAACCTACTTTATAAATAAATGAAGTTGGTTTATCGAAAATAGAAAATGGCTAGTTTTTGCTTCCTCTGGTCAACTCGGGTGCTTTTTAGAAAGCTTCTAATTGGTAGCGAAAGATCAAATTCTGTTAAGTCAACTTTTGTTGTAATATAAAGTAAAATACTTTAGTTGCATAACTTACCGATGAAAAAAATTGTTATTGCCTGATGAGTACCATTGCAACTTTTTTTCTCTGTGACTGCTCTATATTTCAACTCGAAAAAGCTGCAGCATTACGTCCCTTAATTTTTCCTTTTTACTCAACTGACCATTGGCTCTTTGAACTTAAAGGAACAGCGTTTTGCAGATTGGTCATTTTGGAATAACTCTACATCAAGTTCAATTTGCTTTCAATATACTCATTATATAAAATCTTATTTGTAAGTGCAGCCATTACATGATCTTGCAACATTTAAGTTTTCCATGTCAAAAGAGTCTGATATTGAATTTTTTAGCTCAAAATGTAATTTAACTGGTTATGCTACTGAATTGGATAGCTCTAAATCAAGTTTTTTTAGATTAAATTAAGTTTTTTCACGAACAATTATATTAGCCATTCAAAAAGTGCCCGTGAATCAACTCGCTTACGTTTTAGGATTACTGCCCCCCTCGTTATTAGGTATGTGTTAGCACATGAATCTTAGCGGCCCGAGTGACTTAGTCCCTGACCCGAGAGCGCTTGCGCCCGAGTGCTGGGTATAAGGCCCGAGGGGGATTAGGATTCATGTGTTAATTTATTTAGTGAACCAAAGGGTACGAAAGGGGTTACACTTTAATTAAAATTAAAATCATCCACGTTTTACCACAAAAATAGATCATTTTGGAAACACCCCCTTATCTGTAACACCCTATCAGAAACTTATTCGCAAACATTTCCAAAGCTAATCAAAAGGTTGCTAGGAAAAAGGGGGTTGGTGAGGGGGGGGGGGTTAGGAGTTTTTGGAGAAGCCTTTCAAAAGTTGTGAATAAGCCAAATTTTTCCTTTTCCGAGGCGAGACAAGTGCTTTCGTTTCGGGTTTTGATGGGAAATGTCGAAAGCATTAGTGGGCATGGCCTCACCACCAAAAATTATGTTTCCTTACTGCGAGCGGGCCGCCAAGTTAGGGCCGCTAAGTGAGGGCCGCAAAACTTAGCAATCCACTTTTGCACGTGCTAATCGCTAATTTCACGGTCCTCCAAGTTTTAGCGACCAAAAAATTCGTACCCTGAGTTCTCTAATGCTCTTTCGCAAAATAAGTTTAATTCTTTATCAGCAATTGCGCATAGGGTTTTTTCAAGTGTTTACACCCACAGTAAATTTGAGTTTTCAACTAAGGTCCAGCTTTTTCTTTTAATTATTCAATCGTACATAATGGAAATTCGAGTGATAATTTCTTTTCTGTTTGTGTAGATATTCTGAGTATCTTTGACGACCAGGCAGGGGTGTTGGTTGGCGGATTCAGAACTAAACACCAGATCTCAGACATGCGGGCAGAGGGAGTTATGACCACCAAATCCGGCTCAGACTTTGTTGGTGAGATACAATCTCAATTTTACAAATGATACGATTGAAACTTTAAAAAGACAATAGTTGATAAATTTATCCCAAGAAAGTACAGGGAGGAAAAAAGGTAGATGATGTTTATAGATATGATTAGGTTGAAGAAGATGATCATGTCTTCTTCGTACTTAAAACGATTCAATTGGATTCCCATATGTGAAGACAGACTTCATTGATCGTTCACTTACCGATATCTCAGTTTCCTTTCTCCCGATAAGGAATTTTAGTCAGTGTTTGTGCTCGTCATATACAATATTCAAAACTTGTAGCTTTTTTGACATACACGAAAAAATGTCTACTACCAGTATAAGAAAGTTTTGAAGAATTGGTACATTCCCCAGTCGACTTCGAATGCTTGTCTTGCAATATCTTTGACTTGAAAAGCCCTCTATTTGTGTTTGTAGGGCTGAACGGAACACTAACATTTTTGCTTATTCGACTGAAATTAAGTTGCTCATTGAAAAACATTTATTCTAGAAAAATTGTTATTTCAAATTGTCTCTTAAAACGCACGCAACTATATCTTGGACAATTTTCTAGCGAAATCAAATGAATACTCCTGTAACAACCAATGAGAGCGAAGTACGACCGAAACGATTATGCAAGAGCCTTACATGATAATCATTCAATAATTTGCAATATCTTACAAGATAGTAATCGTCCTGCTTCGCCTCGGAATTTGATAACTTTTCGATGGTGATAACAACCGTGTGGTAATATTCCTTATATACTCAGTATCAATGAGAAAAATCAAGAGACCAGATACAATTTGTTTTTAACTTTTCTTCAATTTTTTTTAAGTCCGTTAGTTTTATACGAGGATTAGCTAATATGCTGTTGTCGCGAGCCCGGTAGTTGAACGCAGCAATTAGTTGAACTTGTCTGATAATCAGCGATCCGATTGTGTGGGACGCAATATGAAGATAACTTGTTGAGCTTGTGTTGAGTTGCTTGTGTTGAGCTGAATCAATCTCTTGGTGAACTAGAAACAAGCCCGAATTTTTATTGAACTCACCCAATGAGAGGGGAGTCTTTTCGTAAGCAATTTCATCCAACAGTGGGGTACTTGAGCCCAGTTCATTAAAAGGAGAAAATTAAAAAACGAGAGTTAAAAGGCCGAGGGAGAGAGGAAGAAACGTCTGAGACCGGAGAAAACATTAAGATTGGCAATAAGAAGTAATCAGCAAACATTTAATTTTGGATCAATATAAACCAAGATTATTTGATAATGGAGACCACGCAGATTGCAAGAATTCAGAATTGTTTTACCATAAAAAATTTTGATAAGATGATGGTTTACGTTTAAAATTCGTTATCCCGCAGCTCTTCAAAATGGTATAAATCATGGCAGCTAAACAACTTATTTTTCTACTCAGCCTAATTTTCTCCGGCTTGTTTTTGGCAAGTGGTTACTTCAGTTAGCGCACTGCACCAATTGCAATTACATCGGAAAGATAATCTTAACAATAGCTCCAACTAGGAAAAGATGAATATAACTAAATTATGTTACAGTCTGTAACGGATTGAAAACTTCAGAAATGCCATAAATTAGAGGGGAGAAGGGCTAAAAGTTTTCTATTATGACTTAGTAATAATTTGTCTATTATGAGTTAGGTTTTAGTGAAAAAATCCTGCAGCCAAAGATATCTTCTGGAAACTTCTTCTTGGTGTCAATCCAGTTTTGTAACGCCAAAAGAAACATTCAATTTCTTAGCGTTTTCGATACACAGAGATCTTTGTCGCCTTTACATTTTTGGATAACTTTTACTTTTCCGTTCTAGCCAGGTTTTTTGTGGCATGCATGTTTTTTAATTGATTATGGCTGTTGGTTCCCAGGCCACCAGGGCCATGATGAAAACAGCGCTTTGTTTACTCTTTTGTCTTTACTCACGCTAAAATGAAAAAAGTTTTTCGCAAATATTCAGGTTTTCTTTTTTATTCCCCGAGTAGAATGTGAACTAATCTAATTGATAATTTCACACTTCAATGATGATTTTTATTATTATTAACGACTATTCCAAACACTTATTAGGTTGCACAAAAAATAGGGACAAAACCGATATTCAGTTATTAGGTTGTCCTCGAACAAACTTTTGTTCTGGAGGCGAGGTTCTGCGGGTTGCTCCTCAAACAGTTCTCGTCGATAGGCGATTTCATGACATCAAGGTGGCTAGAAATATAGCCATTTAATAAAAAAATTGCTGCTCTGCAAAAAAAAAATACAGAATTTTACCACAAATTTTCTTCATTCTTCATTTGAATAACGAAGGTCGAAAGGCCTTGCGATTCTAGAATTCCTAAAATTCTTTTTTGTTATAAATTGCTCATTTGCTGTTTATTGTTGCGATATAAATTACGGGCGTTGCCATTACTTCTAACACAAATTCCACTTTGAAGCTCATGTGTAGTCCCAATTTAGCCTTCTCCTTCTTTGAAGGTAAAACCTTCACTTTTATTCCCCTTCTACTGTCCAATTTGATAGTTATGAACCATAAAACTAAAACTAACACAAAAAACAAATGCTCTTTGTCCAACGCGGCCAAGGAATTCATGTACCACCACCACCACCACCCCTTTCCTATCTTTTTTCCTACAAAATCACTGACAAATCGCCTACCCCCCCCCCCATCCCCTACACATAATATATAATATTAGTAATAGCATAGTATTTGTTTTTTACATTTTAGAATAGTGCCTATGATAAAACATGATATATGCTCCATTCTTGAAACGCCGTCTGATTTGATGTCTTTTGTTGTTTTTTTAATCTTGACCTCTGCAGACAATCTGACCAAAGAAGCGTGAAATGTTCGTCCTTTACAATGTATCACCCACGTTTCTATTAGAAGATAAATCAATTAGCCGAATTCTGAAACCAACTGATTTTATGAGCAGTTTTTTTATATTCAAGTATTGAAGTTTAAAAATTTTTAAGAAACTTTTTCTCAGAGGAAGAACAATTTTAACATCCGTAATCTCAGAACTCTGAAGTCGTTACAAACTATATGAACTGAAAGCGGGCATAGCCCAAGATGAATATTTATGTGTTTATTTGAAAATATTTTGCTATTTAAAAAAAAACGATTTCATGCGGTCTTTGAAGCGCTCGTTATTTTAACTTATCAGTGAATTAATTTCCTGGAGCGGTATTTGATTTTTCGTTTTCTATAATGTACTGTTTTTGGTTTAGAAACTCTCAACATGGTTTTAGGATAGAAAACGTAAGAATAACATGGAATAATTAAAGTTTCGAATGACAGAGATAAAACGTTGTACGTAACCATTTGCAAACGTGGTTGTTGACTTTTTAGTTTTATTCATTGACATTTTTCGCTCAATTAAACAAGGAACTGCACTTTTTCTGTTAAATAACTTCATAAACTTGGATCAGTTTTTAAAATCTTATGGCAATATTGGTTTTTTCTCAACGTTGAAACAATTGAGGTCTGAACTCATCCGACCTCAAACAACACCAGAAGTTCGAAAGGCTAAAATAAATTTCATGAGATTTGATGATTCAATAATTAAGGATACCAATTCTGATAATAATTTGATCACCAAGTTTACATATCTGATAAAAACCCAATGAAAAATTTTGGCGAAACGTGAAACATCTTGTGAAAAAAACTTGAAGCACATTGATTTCTTGATAAATCTTGATATATCATTTTAGTGAGGTTGCGCTCAGCATAACCCAGAAAAATTGTTCAGAAAACTTTAAAAGATGTTTTCTATTTTTCACAACTGTAATTTACTCTAGAACAATGTTGATGGTATCGAGGTTTAACAATTAAAATGTTAAAAAGAAAACAAGATTCACACACACATATCTCACTGAAATCATCCTACATCGTGGAGAACGGAGATATTTCTAGTAGTCAACTTTATGACGAACTCAATCCACTAAAAATTCAATCCACAAGAATATTCATTATTTATTTCAACTCTCTTCTCAAGTTTTTTTTTGTTTATTGAGTTCTTCAACTGCTTTAATTAAATTTTTTATGACTCAATTTTGTTCGTTGAAAAAGGAGCTTTTGGTTTTGACTATTTGATGTGGTCATCTTTAATGTTTTCTTACTTGATTGTACTCTAAATTTGATTTTGGTTAACTTGTTTATTAACAACTGAATACCTATTAACATTATATTTGGTTAGCCATGATGTCAAAGGACGTTTTATGTCAAGCAAACAACTACAGATGGCACCTCGGCCTAAACTCATTCAAAAAAGAACCCACATTTTGTGGCTAATGTCTGGAAACGCAAATTTGGTCATTTGTATACATTTTGTCCTAAGTATTCACGGATAAACGTAATCTATTTCCACAGATTTGAGCATGTAATTAGCCTTAAACTTTTTTGCACAATTTTTAATGTCATTACTTGATACCCAGTTCAAAGACTTTTTTTTTCTTGAGAACATTGATATGGGTAATTACAAAACTGTTAATTGTCTTTTCAATCCACAATTGGTATCGAGGACATTTTTGATATTAATCACAATTGAGGCCGTCTTTCATGTCGGTCTAATTGACTTTATCTTAGTAAAAATAATTTAATTATAGCGCGGAAAATAGTGAACAAAATTGCGTAAACTTACTCAACAAATCTGATTGTGCCACGTAATGCAATTTTGTGTAACTTATCGGAAGAAGTTAACATGTGTCAATTTTTAAGGTTTGAAGAACTAATGTTTTGGGAACCATTTTATTGTACAAATTAATTTAATTTAGCTCAAAAACTTACACATGCCATTCTATACTGATTCCGGGGTTTACCTTTAAAAAATAATCGATACACGTTTCTTTTTGTTAACGCACTCGTTTAATTTTAGAAAATATATACAGCAGCGTTATCCGAACTAATTTTTGTCTAATTATTTCATATCTAGTTTTTTGATAACCCTGGCCGAGACCGAATGGTTAACTTGTAAGAACTTGCAAGTTTCTGGCAGAAACTTACAAGGCGATTCATCCCAAAAACTTGCAAGTTCTTACAAGTTAATCATTCAACTTGACAGTTCTTACAAGTTAATCATTCGACTTACAAGGTTCTTACAAATTAACCATTCGATTTAAAAGGCTCTTAAAAGTTAACCATTCAACGCAGGGTTCTTAGAAGTTAAACATTTGACTTACATAATTACAGAATATAAGTTACTACCAGACAACTTTTCTGCCTGTATTGTAGCAAAAAAGATATGTAGCAAATAAAGATATAAGCAAAGTTGCAAGATATTATTGTAATCATATGCTTCAAAAATATAGAATCTGGGAAAGTGTGAATTGAAATTAAAGAATAAAAATTTGTAAAATAAATGAAGGGTCATGGAGATATTCTGAGAAAATGCTGATATATGAAACTTCTATCAAAGTCAAAAGGGTTTAAAGATTCAGGGAACACTATTTTTTTAAAAAAGCGTTAGTGAAGAAGCCAATTGAGATCTACTGTTCATTAAATGAATTGCAAGAGGACCTCTTGAGTTGATAAAATTGAGAAGTAAACCTTTTATCAACTTAGGTTGCATTGTAATATGTTATTCAAAATGAGCAACTAACTCTCATCCACTTTCTACGGTAAATGACTGAGTTGTAAATTGAATTAACCAATAAGAGTCGAGCTCAACCAGAACGAACTTGCAAGAAACTTAGCAGTTAACCATTCGACTCGCAAGTTCTTACAAGTTTACTATTCGACTTGCAAGTTCTTACAAGTTAACCGTCTTTTGCAAGAAACTTGCAAGTTTTTACAAGTTAACCATTCGGTCTCGACCCGGGAAGTTTCGATCAATCACCGTGAAAACTTCCCCGAACATAGGGTACCAACAATGAGGTTGTAACATTGCTTGGTTTAAATCAGTTTTATATTCTTTAGTGCTATCATTAACTTATGGTGCCCTTATTGTTATGAATTATTATGCATAATTTTTTAATTATTATGCATTTGTGTGTTTTTGTTCTAGGCATGATCAGAGGTCTGTATCTAAATGGGATGCGAGTATTACACTACGTGGCATATCAGTCCCCCTACTCTCGTATATACGGGGATGTCCGCTGGGTCAACTCAGATGACATCCACTTTGACATTGGTGACCCCTTCATCCAGCCAGAAGTTGACCCCTCATTTGACCCCAAAATGGAGGACTGTATGTTCCGGTTGCAAATATACCCACCTTGTACCAGTAGAAACAAAGGTGAGTTATCACCCACCCCCCCCCCCTCCCCAACAAGAGTCTTTGTTTTTGTTTTCGTATAACCTATGCTTGATTTTTTCCCGCCATAACCCCCCCCCCCCCAGTTTAATGGTCTTAACTTATAGCCCCCAACCATGAGGAATATACTATTATGGGGGGCTATAATTTCAGGAAGGCTGGGGGTGCTATAATGGGAAAGACTCGTCTCTTCACTAATAATGATTTGTGTAGCAAATTAAATGATTGTTTTGTATCAAATATAATTTCATATATCACGTACTCATAGACGTATTAAAATATATCAAATACGGATGCCATATTAAGAGAATTTTTCACTAACCCTGATTAATTTTCACTAACCCATAAGCAAATAAAGTAAAGACTCGATTGTATAGAAGACCCAGTAATCAGATTTATTGAAACAATCAGAGGGCATTCATCAGATAGTCAGAGTTCTCAAAATAACAGCCCGGGTTAATTTTTTCTGGCGATTGATCTCTGTTGGGGCGAATAACTCCAATTTATTTGATCAAATCAGACCTCTTCCTGTTACAAACTTTTGTAATTGAACTCGGCAATTTTTAAAGCTTTTTGTGAGAATAATCGGTAAAAAATTGATGAAAATTATGTCACAAATTGTGTCACAAATCGAAAAATTATGTCACAAATTCTGTCACAAATCGAAAAATTATGTCACAAATTGTCACAAAATGTGTGAGCAGAATTTGAACAAACATGCGTTGTATCAAAATGATCACGCTCAGCTGTCATCACATCAAAATTGTGCAACCAAAGCTTAGCAGATCTGTAAGAAGCTGTTATGCTCACAAAATTATAATAATATTTAACAATAATATTTTTTTAAAAAACGCTATTTTTATTCTAATAAATTATTAGGTTTTGTAGTTCTTATCCCTGATTTGTTTCTTTTGTGAGAACTTTTTGCGCTTTAATTAGATTACGACGACAACATGCGAGAAGTAACAGACAGAGTTCCAACAGCCACAGAGCCAGGTGACATCAAAAACAGCAATAACAACAACAATAACAATCCAGACTGTGTAACTTGTGCTCCCTCAACCGGTCTTGATCCCACCCAGAATGACCAGGCAGGACATCAACAGACAGTGAAAGATGGAATCCGCATTGGGAACTCGGACGATGTCAAGTCTCGTTTTGACAATGATCGAGGAACAGACAGGTTTGTTAGAGGTTTCACTCTTTTCCTCAATTCTAATGAAGGCCTCTTGGCGAATGACCCAGCGCGGCGTCCCCAGGTTGAGGTGCCAGACTGAAGTGACCTCTGATTACGCCATCTTTGAGTGCACACTTGCGGTGCGCACTGTATGCTCGAATTACATAATCTGCAAAAAAAATTGAAGCGGAGGAAAGTCCGGTCAATAGTTTTGATAACAAACTTGTCTGATCAGAGTTTACTTCGGTCTGGGAAGGTCTGATCAGAAGCAAAAATGTGAAGCACGGACGCTTAAAAGTGTGAGCAAAAATGGTTTCAACTGGAAAAATATCTGATCAACAGACGTCTCGGACCCACAAATGTCTGATTGGAAACGACTTTGGACTCATGAATGTCTGATCAGAAGCTTCTGCGAGCTATATAAATCTTATATGGCTATAGAGTTATATAAGTCTTATATAGCTATATATTTGTATAGGTATATAAGCTATATAAGTCTAAGCAGGATAAATCCTTGAATTTTTTTAGCATTTAAGTTGTAATCACTGTACTACTCTAATAGGTTTTTACACAAAACCTAACCCGAGAACTTGTCAATCAGAAATAATTTGACAAAAACCTACCTGAAAAAAGTTTTTCTACTTGTTAAAAGCAGCCATCAGACTCTCAGCGGCTATTATTTTGGCGCTCTCCTTTTTACAATTCAAAGAATTTGTTACAATTCAAAGAATTTGAATTGCATTGGGGCGCTGTCTTTTTTTTAAGATCTGTTCACACATTTTCATGATTCTTGAAGTCAAATTAGAGTAGTGATTTTGGTCACACCGAAACAGGAGTTGGAGCAAAAAAACGAGCGGTTTTGCGAAGTGCAATTTTTTCGCTCTAATTTTAAAGTAGAGTGAGAAAACGGAGTTTGAACAAAAATTCTTTTTCTCCCTAATGGTTTCTGGTTCACATGCGGGAATTTGATATTGACTTTGTTTTTTTCTAAATATTGATCTGATTTTATTACAATTCCCTCCTCATATTCCGTTCTAGATCTAGTGTTTTGTTTAGTGCATAAAATTTCTTTGAATTGTACGTCAGGACGTTTTCCTGCCATGTTCTTTAATTCGCTTTACTTTTTGATCACGTTTTTTGTTTTACATAAGTCACGATTTTCACGTTTGACTTCTTACTTACTTCACGTACTGTTTCTTCTGAATTGCCTTTTACGCATTCAATTACGCAACGTGGTGAAAACTGCCAAAGTCAAAAGATCAAAATCGAAAGAGACCGGATAAACTGATAAAGCCCAATCATTAAGTCATTGAGAGTTAGGTTATCAAAGTTCCTTAGAGTGTTTGCTTGCTAACATTTGTATTAAGCTTATTAGTTTTCAAATCCAACTGAAACTGCACGCCAAACCAGAACACCTTTAAACACTGAAAAGAAAAACATAAATATTCGGTCAATTTATCTCTTTTTTTGCTGTTTCAATCCCGATGTGCATCAAACGCGTCAACGGCGGTTATTTGCCGGCAATCTGCCGGCTATGTTAGAATCTGCAGAAGCTGTTTCATATTCTAGCGAAGATGTTGAAAAGGCTCTGTGGTTCCATTTCTATGTTTCTATTTTTATCTTTTTTAATTACTCAGGTCACTATTTTTAATTGCCTTAGAACAAAGCTTGTAGCAATTACTTTTGTCCAGTGAACTTTTTACTACAATTTTTAGCTCGACCGATTTTTCGTCAGATCCTTTTAACTTTTCATCCTTAAAAATAGATTAAACATGTATTAGAGAATTAAGTTCCCATTTCAATTCAAATTTTAAATATCTTCCTCGTTTACCATTCAATTTTCATTGTTTACATATAGTTTCAGAGTAAGTTTTGGGTCTTATGATAGTTTTGAAATATAGCTTTCAGATTAAGATATTTAATTTTTTAATAGCCGCACAGCGTTAGCTGGGGCTATTATTGGCCTTATCTCGGTTTCTTATAATTTAAATAATTTGAATTGTATTGGGGTGCTGTCTTTTTTTAAGATCTGTAAACACAATTTCATGATTCCTGAAGTCAAATTGGAGTAGTAATTTTGGTCAGGCGGAAACAGGAGTTGGAGCGAAAAAACGAGTGGTTTTGCGAAGTGCAATTTTTTCGCTCTAATTTTAAAGTAGAGTGAGAAAACGTTGTTTGAACAAAAAATCGCTTTCTCGCTTCTGGTTTTTCGTTCACATGCGGCAGTTTCACTTTGATTTTTACCACTTTTTTTGATTTTTTGCATCGGATTTATTTCTTAATGGGTTCCTCAATCCAATTTTAGTTCATTCTAGGTCTAGTATTCTGTTTGAACCAATTTTTGATATCTCGCTTGTGGTTTTTTGTTTCACATGCGGCATTTTGACATTGATTTTCTGTTTTTTTAATCTGATTTATTTAGAATTGGTTTTCCCATCTCTCTGTTTGTCCATTCTAGGACTAGTTGTTTGTTTAGTCAATGAATATTTTTGGAATTGTATGTCAGGACTTGTCCTTCTATGATTTTTTATTTCGTCGTCAAGATTTTTGTTCCGACCATATGACGTCACAACCACGTTGTTCATTCATTAAAGTAAATTAACTGAAACGCGTGCGTGATGTCATTTTCCGCACTTAGCGAGTTTTTTTTTTTCGTTCATTCTCGTGATTAAATTTTTGGTCTTACGTGACTTACCTCTTTCTCAAAAATGACTTCCTCTCTTTGAAATTGTCTTTTGTTTACGTTAATTCAAAGAAATAAGGTCTATTGGACGTGTCACTCTATAAGAACAGCTGATAGAGGCAGCTGTAACTTAAACAGATTCTTAATCAAAATATAACATCTCAGTCTTCAATGAAAAGACTATTTTTTTTGGTCTGTCTTTTTTACTGTTTTTAGTTTGAGACTGCACATCTACGATGCTATTGCGGCTATTTTCTGGCAATCTACCAGCTATGTTTATAATTATTGCCTTCAAATTTCTACTTATTCGTTTTCTTTACTCAAAGGTTGATGTTTGAATGCTCCGTTTTTTTAAATATTTTGCTCGTTCGGAATTCTCTTCTTCAATTCACCACATACTGCGGATTAAATTTACTCAGGTAGTTTTTTTTAAAAAACAAGAAGCACCCTACAAAATTATAAAATTTATCGCAATATCTAGAGTTTATTTCGGAAAGTAAGAAAATAACCAAAAAAAAAAACAATAATTCTGATAGCAGAAAGAATGGAAGTCCACATGAAAAATGTCATTGATTAACCCCCCCCCCCCCCATCCCAGACAAAATTGTAATTATTTTATGGCCCGTTTTCCTTTCCAGATTAATCAACACAACTCGTGGTATCAGAATGTCCACATCCGCAGCTGGAATTACAATCGGAATCGTGACATCAGTAGTCATGGCACTCCTAATCCTAATCTTCGCCATATACAAAATGAGACACAAAGCCATTATAGACCAATACGGGGTCGCGATTGAAATCAGCGAGAAAAACGGCGGAGCACCTGGGAAACTTCCTGTATTATCCACGACTAACATTGACGAGTTGAACGCCACTGGCGAACAT
Organism: Convolutriloba macropyga; assembly: GCF_964194025.1. NCBI lineage: Eukaryota > Metazoa > Xenacoelomorpha > Acoela > Convolutidae > Convolutriloba > Convolutriloba macropyga. Next base: position 13,425,592 of record NC_134481.1, on the reverse strand, counting down.
TCAAAGTTCGCCCCGAGTCACGTGAACTCGTTGCCCCTGAACCATATAAGCCCGAATCACAGTAGACATAAACGGAATCTGTCTTTAAGTCATCAACAGTATCAACAAAATAGCGAAAATAATAACTCTGCCTTGATATACACCGATTTCGTTCACAAAAACGGGAACCTTAGCAACGGAAACCCTATGAACCCGGACACAAAAACAACCCCGAAACCAAGCAGTGTTGTGATAAACAAAAACAACCTAAGTAATATTTCACCAAAAACAGTGCTATCTACCAGTAATAATATCAACGGCGGGACTACACCAATTATAGAGGACAAAAGGTCACGTTTAAGGTCAAACTCGGGTCAAAGTCTGCAGGGGTCACAGTTAGAAACATACACGCCTACGCGAAAACCTTCATATTCCAGTTTTACAGACGGACAGTTAATTAATATGCGTGATTTGTCACATTTAAAAGAATGGTATGTTTAGACTAAAATCACCTTTAATCGGAAATACAGTGCAATAAACCAACGACCTGTTATGTGGAGTAATTTTGGCGTCACTTTAGCCGTAATCAATCAACAAAACCGTCTGACCGGCTTCAAACAAGAAGTCAAAAGTCACTCAATTGCAAGAAATTAGTCGCGGTTGGTTTTCAGCATCTATTTGCTCAGATGACAGAAAGATAGAAAATAACAGCAATTTCAGTGGAATATACAGAATATTAAAGTGCCTTTTATCATTTGCGATATTAAGTTTGATTTTTAAATCTACATTATTTTGACAAGAAAGAGAAAGATTTGAAGTACTTGAATTATGCAATAAGTAAATGCCAAATTCGTTGTTTTGTTTTAGTTTTCATTTAATGTTGTCCGTCTATTTTAGTATTTTTATTTTTCTATGCAATTCAGAAATCGAGTATTTTTTCCATGACATTTTTAAAGTTTACTCAACTCAAAGCAAAGCTGTCATCGCGTGAACATCTATCAACATCCAATGTTCTATATTCAACGCAAAAACACCTCAATTTGATGATATGAAATGAAAACGTCTATCGTGACTATAATTCTTTACTAGATGTTTCGCCATTTTTCTTTGGTTTTAAATGTCTGGAACAAAATGAACTTCAGAATTCGGAACAAGTTTATTCACCCGTTTGTATAGGAATAAGAGAAAGGAAACAAGGAAATTTGCTTACAAAAATTAAAAAAATTAAAGGTTTTAAGAAAAAAGGGGAAATTTACGGACCGAAGTTGGATGCTTTTTTGTACGATTGTTGTGATTAGGGGTAATTTAATGAAACAAGGAGGCTCGGTAAAGTGTACGTCATAAGACTGCAAAAATATCAGCAAAACTGAAATTTCCAATTCAAACTTTGCACGACAATGGCGCTGAAGCTGATAAGATCATAAGTGTGTCACTAAAAACAATAAAAACATAATTGCGCATTTTTCACAACCAATGGGACCTAACATTAAAAGTACATTTTAATAAGCGAACAACAATCCTATAAAAAGTACAAATATATCAAAATCACAAACATTTTATAAAGTCTCTGAGTAAAAAAGCCGACAAACAATTGGTTGAGGCTTAAAAAGTAAAAAAATAAATTACCGCTCACTGGAAACGGGTTGTAACATATCTTTGCGAAGACTGAGCTGCAATTCGAACCAAAATGGTTTTTAAAAAATGGCGGCTCAAATATCCAGATTAGTTTTTGAAAACAAATATTTTCAAAAGTCATAACACACAAGATTTCAAGTTTTCAACTAAAGGAAATGGATCAACTTGCAACACCTCAGGTAGCCAATTGTGCCTGTTTTCAAAGAAACTAAGTCACAAGACTACAAAACAACTGCAAATACAGACGGAAGCTAAAACCTCAAAAACACAATTATAAGATGTTATCTGCAAGAACCAACTCATCATCTGCTTCTCATCTGATCATCAACGGGACTTCCTTATAGAAAGACTACGTAGCAATAGCAACAAAAAGAAACCCAAAAATGTACAGTTTAGAGAATATTCTTCAAAACTTTCATGCAATTAATTGATCGAGGCCATCAATCAAAACATATAAGCACACATAAGAAATTAAACATGAGAAATTTAACATCATATAAGCATATGAGAAATTAATGTGAATTAACGAAGGTTAGTGGGACTTCCTGTTCATGAGATTCAGCTGCATGATATGTTTGTTGACGGTAATTTCTTTTGTAATTATTATTGAAAAATAATTTTGCCCTGATTTGTCATTTAAAAAAAATGAAAAACTAACAATGGGAAAATACTTTGGATAAAGGGCCGCGCCCAAGTAAAGTCTTAAAGTTTTAAGGATCCAAGGTGAAATGAAGATCAACCCTGATATTGCTGCGCCACTAAGAGAACGCTTGATTGTTCAAATCTTTTAGAAAAGCATCAAACTTTAAACAAAGTTTTTAACTATATCAAAAATACATAATGCATTTTGCATATTTATCGGGTTTAAACTTGCAAAAAAACTGACCTAATTTTAATTCCAGAAGCTATTAAAGCCTGCGACGGTACAGCTAGATCAGCAAAGAAAAATTATTTTCGAGGACTGTCAATTCTGTGGAAAATGGCTTAAAAATAGAGCAAACAGAGCAAGCTCACTAAGCAGGGGCAAAGTGATAGGCATTTCCAATCTTTCATACGCTGAAATAAAAATTGACCAATTAACCAGGCGATTGTGCAAAGAGGAGCGAGTAATAATATTTAGGAACTTTCTTTTGAAATTTGAAAATGAAGCAACTTTAAGGAAATAGGTAACCGAAAACCAAACAGTATAGAAACACTAGGAGCAGTGAAACCATGAAAACAGTAGACATTATTTTTGTCTAAATTAGCTGAGGTCTTTTGTTTCTAAAATTTGTTCAAAAAAATAAAAAGGCTGAAAAAAAACATGAAACACATTCCAATACCAAAACAAAGCAAGAACATTGTTAAATTTTAGTGCATCACAACGATCGAGAAATACGATTTTGCTCATTTTTTTGTTTCCAAGAGAAATTTTTAGTTCTGTCATTCCTAACCCATAAATATCCGACCTATTATTACAGCCAACTTAACTTGATTTGTAGGTGTTCCACAGTGTGCTTTCCTTATATCCGATGTTTTTGACGTTTTGTCTACAGTTGAATTTCTCCCGAAAACTAATGGTTATTCAGAAAAATTGGACACTAACAACCAAGGAAAAACTAGGAGCTGTAAAAATATGAATTTTTTCAATTGACAAAAAAATTTTTTGACTAAATAATATTTCAATATGAGAAAAGCTGAAAAATAAACTTGGAACACATTCCAATACCTAAAGAATACGGAAAAAATTGTCAAAAATTAAAAGCATCACTAAAATCAAGTGACACGGTTTTGCTCATTTGCTTGTTTCTGACAGATATTCTTGATTCTATAGATATCTCACCTATTGTTACAGACAAAATAAGAACATATAGGAGCTCTACAGTAAAGATCTTTCCGTGGAAACGATATAAAAACAAATTGATGCTTTATCCCCAATCGAATTTTCCCCCAAGAACCAAACGGAAACACTGATGTTTATCAGAAAAGAAGACGGAAATATGCACAAAGAGTATAATGGGAAGGAAATATGCACAAACTGTAAATTGGAAGAAGTTTAGCTTAACATTCTGGGAGTAACAATTTTCACCAAAAAACAATCCTTTAAAATTGGTGTAAATTTTTTGATAATCCCTTTCTCTATGATGTGCACGGTAAAATCTGGGTTCTCTAGAGCCAAGACTTAAAACATGAATTTCCTTGTTTTGATTTGAAAAACTTTTTAAATGGTATGAAAATAAACTTTCATTTTCTTTTTCTTTTCGACAGTTTTAATAAATGTGAAAAATTTACTGCTAAAGGAATTTGTTTTGTGCAATTTCCGCCTTTGGGAGAACTGATTTGTTCGATAATTTTAAAAAATGTGTTTGAAATATCTCCATATACTTCAAATTCTAATTTCAATACCTAAAAGCGTATCTTCAAACCTGAAAAGAAGTGATACTTGAAAACTTTTTGAACATTCGCAAGCAGTCAAAAAATTAAGATTTTCTCTACAATGCTAGAATGAGGAATGTGTTTTGTAAGAGCTTTTTCATTGTCATAACTGTAGTATTTTCATCAAAACATATCGTTAGGCCAAACTAGACTGAGCAAAAAAGATTACCGTACCTCAAAGCTCCTAACCATTTTTTATTGTGAGTTGTATCGAAACAGTTTCTACAAATTTGGCTCTCAGTTTTTTCATGCTGTTCAGTCAAGTGGATCCAATTCAAAAGGAATTAGTAAAACTTGACCTTTCTCTCTACCTTGTTTTGCAGGAAATTGTTTTTGAATTTCATTGAACTACACAATGGCCTCCACAAGAGAATCTCCCTAGAGATTTTTGTACTGTCTCTATTATGGGAAACTGGAAATTGGAGATAGTGTAGCTTTATGACTCGGAGTAGCAATTTTCCCACAACAACAAATTTGTCAATCCTCTTAAAATTGTTGTATTCTTTGGAAATCCTTTTCTCTATAATGTGGACGCTAAAAATCTGCGTTCTCTTGAGCCAAGAGACAACGTATGAAATTAGTTAAAAAGTACGAAAGTAAACTTTCAATTTCTTTTTCCACTCTGACAGCTTTATTCTGTATGAAAAGCATACAGCTGAAAAAATTTATTTAATTCAATTGCGCTTCTGGGTGAACTCGTTTGTTCGAAACATCTTTTAAAAATGTATGTCACAACAAATCTATATTTCTTTTATTCTATTTTGAATATTGAATAGCGAATCATCAAACGTGAAAAAGGAGGAAAATTGAAAACTTTTTAACAAATTGAACATCAGTTTTCTCACAAGAACTCAAAAAATTATAATGGCTTCTTCTAATGTAGATTGAGTTTTGTAAGATGTTTTCATTGTTATGACTGTTGTATCTCAGCCGAAAACATAGGCCGGAATAGACTAACCAAGAAGGTTACTGTACCACCAAGCCCCTAACCCATATTTTTGTGTGTTGGAACAAAGTATTTCTAGCAATTTGGCTCCTTTTCATGGTGAGAATTTTTTCAAGCAATTCAATTTTTAAGTAGAACCCAGCCAAAAGGCATCAGTAAACTTTGACCGTTTTCATTACCCCCGAAAATTGCTCTTGAACTTTTTGAAGTACACAATGGACTCTACAAGAGAATGTAACCAGTGTTTTTCGATAGTTTTTTTGGAACATTTTTTATCAATTTGAATAGTTCTCCATCTTATTGCATTTGTTCTTTTCCTTCTGGCATAAACTAGAACTTCAACTGGCAATAAATTATCAATTGGCGAATAGAAATGAAATGGACATTTAATCATCATCTTTCGAATACAAACGTTATTGTAAATATTTGGTTTAGGATTGAGATTGTTTGGTTGTGCAGATATTCTGGTATCCTGGTTGGGAGATCTTGCCTTTGAAATTCAGCAATTTCAAAGTTATTTCAATCTTTTCTATATGCTTGGAGCCCAATTTTTCATGAGAAATACCTCAGCATAAATTTACAGTAAAAATGCACTTCATCGCAAGACATTTGTTGCCTATTATTTTTCTAGGAAAAAGAAATGCCGAACATTGCCCAATTATTAGTAAATAATTTCATCAAATTATTTTTTTAAGTTTTTTCATTATTCAAGCAATTCAAAGAGCATCAGTAAAATTTGACCGATTAATTTACCCCCGGAAATTTCTTTTGAAGTTTTTTGAAATACACAATTTAACCAGAGCTTTTTGAGAGTTTCTCGTGAAAGTTTCTATCAAATTGACTAGTTCTCCATCTTATTGCATTTGTTCTTTTCCTTCTGGCCTAAACTCGAACTTCAAGTGGCAATAAATTATCAGTTGGCGAATCAACATTTAATGGATTTTTAGTCATCATCTTTTGAATACAAACGTTATTAAAAATATTTGGTTTAATATTGAGATCGCTTGGTTCGGCAAGTAGCCTGGTATCTTGGTTCGGAGGTGTTGCCTGTGAAATACAACAATTTCTCGGAAATTATTTTTTTTTGAAAAATACCTCAGCATAACGTTACAGTAAAATAGCACCTCATCGCATGACATTTTTGCCGATTTTTGTTCTAGGAAAAGAAATTGCCGAACATTGACCAAATATTAATAACAATTTTCAACTGATTATTTTTACAGGTCCTTAACAAAAATTGAAGTATGACAGAAAAATTTTTAGTACTCTAGTTTTGATCGACGTAACTGATATTCGCTTTCCTAACTCAAGATACCAATAAAGTGGTTGGTTTTGCGTCTTTAAACTATTTCACTCTAATTTTAAATTAGATTGAGTGAGGAAACAGTGTTTGAAATATAGTTGGCCTTCTCGCTACCAAAAATTTTTTGACGATTCCTTTAATCAAATACTTACTGAAATTTCTTATCGGATTTTATTTCTAAATTCTTTTTCAAATCCATTCATAGTAAAAACCAGGTCTTGTTTCTTGTTTTTTCAAGGAAAATTAGTTATGAATTGTATCTCAGGACATGTTTTGTGTTGTTTTTTATCTATTTTGATTTGCCATTGTTTTTTACAAGATTATTTAACAAGAATAATTAAGTTCATGTTGAAATTAAACTTGAAATCAAAAATTTTGTTGAGATTTTCAATACTACTGTACATTTCCTGTGGCGATTAAAGCGCTCGAAAAAAAATTATTTAATTGGTCTGTCCTAAATGTTATAATAATATTCAGACCTTAAAATCATTGCATTAAGATTTAAGGACGCTCACTGAGAGCACATTTCCGAGGGATTTTGTTTTTTATCGGCTCTAAGGTTACAAGTTTTCCTTTCCAACATTTTTGAGGAATTTTTTATCGATCAATCAAAATAGTTTACAAGTTTGTTCGAACTAGTTTGTTCGAAATATTTTTTTAAAAAGGTAGCTCACAAAATATCTATATTTCTTTTATTTTATTTTTGAATATTGAACAATATATCTTCAAATGTGAAAAAGTTGTAAAATTTTTAACAAATTAAACATAATTTTTTTTCCGCAAAAGTCAAAAATTTAAACTGGTCTCTTATATTATAGATTAAGCTCTGTAAGTGCATTTCATTGTAATGATTGTTGTATCTCTGGCAAAAATATAGGCCGGAACAGACTATACAAGAAGGTTACTGTACCACAGAGCTCCTAACCCATATTTTTGGGTCTTGTAACAATATACTTCTAGTAATTTGGCTCCCTTTCATGGTGAGAATTTTTTCAAGCAATTCAATTCTTTAAGTAGAACCCAGCCAAAAGCCATCAGTAAACTTTGACTGTTTACTTCACCCCCGGAAATTGCTCTTGAACTCTTTGAAGTACACAATGGCCTCTACAAGAGAATCTAACCAGAGTTTTTCGAGAGTTTCTTGCAAATGTTTCTATCAAATTGAATAGTTCTTGATCTTTTTGCATTTGTTTTTTTCTTTCTCGCTTAAACTGGAACTTCAACAGGCAATAAATTATCAACTGGCGAATAGAAATGAAATGGACATTTAATCATCATCTTTCGAATACAAACGTTATTGTAAATATTTGGTTTAGGATTGAGATTGTTTGGTTGTGCAGATATTCTGGTATCCTGGTTGGGAGATCTTGCCTTTGAAATTCAGCAATTTCAAAGTTATTTCAATCTTTTCTATATGCTTGGAGCCCAATTTTTCGTGAGAAATACCTCAGCATAAATTTACAGTAAAAATGCACTTCATCGCAAGACATTTGTTGCCTATTATTTTTCTAGGAAAAAGAAATGCCGAACATTGCCCAATTATTAGTAAATAATTTCATCAAATTATTTTTTTAAGTTTTTTCATTATTCAAGCAATTCAAAGAGCATCAGTAAAATTTGACCGATTAATTTACCCCCGGAAATTTCTCTTGAAGTTTTTTGAAATACACAATTTAACCAGAGCTTTTTGAGAGTTTCTCGTGAAAGTTTCTATCAAATTGACTAGTTCTCCATCTTATTGCATTTGTTCTTTTCCTTCTGGCCTAAACTCGAACTTCAAGTGGCAATAAATTATCAGTTGGCGAATCAACATTTAATGGATTTTTAGTCATCATCTTTTGAATACAAACGTTATTAAAAATATTTGGTTTAATATTGAGATCGCTTGGTTCGGCAAGTAGCCTGGTATCTTGGTTCGGAGGTGTTGCCTGTGAAATACAACAATTTCTCGGAAATTATTTTTTTTTGAAAAATACCTCAGCATAACGTTACAGTAAAATAGCACCTCATCGCATGACATTTTTGCCGATTTTTGTTCTAGGAAAAGAAATTGCCGAACATTGACCAAATATTAATAACAATTTTCAACTGATTATTTTTACAGGTCCTTAACAAAAATTGAAGTATGACAGAAAAATTTTTAGTACTCTAGTTTTGATCGACGTAACTGATATTCGCTTTCCTAACTCAAGATACCAATAAAGTGGTTGGTTTTGCGTCTTTAAACTATTTCACTCTAATTTTAAATTAGATTGAGTGAGGAAACAGTGTTTGAAATATAGTTGGCCTTCTCGCTACCAAAAATTTTTTGACGATTCCTTTAATCAAATACTTACTGAAATTTCTTATCGGATTTTATTTCTAAATTCTTTTTCAAATCCATTCATAGTAAAAACCAGGTCTTGTTTCTTGTTTTTTCAAGGAAAATTAGTTATGAATTGTATCTCAGGACATGTTTTGTGTTGTTTTTTATCTATTTTGATTTGCCATTGTTTTTTACAAGATTATTTAACAAGAATAATTAAGTTCATGTTGAAATTAAACTTGAAATCAAAAATTTTGTTGAGATTTTCAATACTACTGTACATTTCCTGTGGCGATTAAAGCGCTCGAAAAAAAATTATTTAATTGGTCTGTCCTAAATGTTATAATAATATTCAGACCTTAAAATCATTGCATTAAGATTTAAGGACGCTCACTGAGAGCACATTTCCGAGGGATTTTGTTTTTTATCGGCTCTAAGGTTACAAGTTTTCCTTTCCAACATTTTTGAGGAATTTTTTATCGATCAATCAAAATAGTTTACAAGTTTGTTCGAACTAGTTTGTTCGAAATATTTTTTTAAAAAGGTAGCTCACAAAATATCTATATTTCTTTTATTTTATTTTTGAATATTGAACAATATATCTTCAAATGTGAAAAAGTTGAAAAATTTTTAACAAATTAAACATAATTTTTTTTCCGCAAAAGTCAAAAATTTAAACTGGTCTCTTATATTATAGATTAAGCTCTGTAAGTGCATTTCATTGTAATGATTGTTGTATCTCTGGCAAAAATATAGGCCGGAACAGACTATACAAGAAGGTTACTGTACCACAAAGCTCCTAACCCATATTTTTGTGTCTTGTAACAATATACTTCTAGTAATTTGGCTCCCTTTCATGGTGAGAATTTTTTCAAGCAATTCAATTCTTTAAGTAGAACCCAGCCAAAAGCCATCAGTAAACTTTGACTGTTTACTTCACCCCCGGAAATTGCTCTTGAACTCTTTGAAGTACACAATGGCCTCTACAAGAGAATCTAACCAGAGTTTTTCGAGAGTTTCTTGCAAATGTTTCTATCAAATTGAATAGTTCTTGATCTTTTTGCATTTGTTTTTTTCTTTCTCGCTTAAACTGGAACTTCAACAGGCAATAAATTATCAACTGGCGAATCAACATTTAATGGACAATTAGTCGTCATCTTCCGAATTAAAACGTTATTACAAACATTTAAGTTCGATTTGGTTTAAAATCGAGATTGGTTTAAGATCGAGACTGCTTGGTTGTGCAAATATCCTGGTATGCTGGTTTGGAGGTGTTGCCTTTGAAACTCAACAATTTCAAATCTTTTTCATTTTTTCTATATGCTTTGAACCCCGTTTTTTTATGAAAAAAACTTCAGCATAACGTTACAGTAAAATAGTAAAATTTTTTGCCAATTTTTGTTCTAGGAAAAAAAATGCCGGACATTGCCCAATTTTTAATAACAAGTTTTAACAAATTATTTTTTTAGGTCTCTAAAGAAAATTTGCAAGTATGAAAGAAAAATTTTGGTACTTAAGTTTTGATCAATTTAACTCATATTCCCTTTCCTCAACCAAGATACCAAAAAATTGAGTGGTTTTGCGTCTTTAAATTATTTCAATCCAGTTTTAATTTAGATTGGGTGAGGAAACAGTGTTTGAACTATAGTTAGCCTTCTCGCCACCAAATATTTTTTGACGAGTCTCTCAATCGAATTTTTACCGAAATTTTATATCGAATTTTTTTTCTGAAATTTTTTTCGAATCCATTCATAGTCAATACCAGGTCTTGTTTCTTGTTTAATCAAGGAATTTTTTTATGAATTGAATCTCAGGACTTGCTTTGCTTCATTTTTTTTATTTATTTTGATTTGCCATTGCTTTTTATAAAATTATTTGACAAGAAAAATAAAGTTCATGTTGCAATTGTACTTGAGCTCAAAAGTGAATTTTAATGTGAATTTTAATGCTACTGTATATTTCTTGTGACATCTGAAGCGCTCACAAAAAATATTTAACTGGTCTGTTCTAAATGTTATAATAATATTCAGTCCTTACATTTATTGCATTAAGATATAAATACGCTCACTGAGAGCTCATTTCTGAGGCTTTTATTTTTTATCGGCTATGTGGCTACAAGTTTTCCTTTCCATTATTTTTGGGGATTTTTTTATCGATCAATCAAAATGGCTTACAGGAAAAATTGCTATGAGAGTCCCCCAACGTTTGTCTCTTTTTCATCTTTCCCAGATGAACTGCTCAACAGAAAAGTTTTCTAAAGAAACTCGAAACTCAATAGCGGAGGATTGCTTCATCCAGTGGAACAACACCGTGAACACCGTGAAAACGAAAAACTTTGTGGCCAAATCTGAGAAGATTTCGCACTCGCTCAAGAGATCATGAACTTTTAGGCTGCTCTTTAAAAAGAAAAAATAAACATTCAGGTTTCCGTTGCCATATTTCAACAACGGAAACCCCCTATCTACATTATAAACTTCACGCCAATAATAAGATATCTTGAATCTCTTTTATTGAATTAACTATTGACCCGAATATCAAAATCTTGAGCAACAAATCATATGAAACTATGTGGTCGAAAGCAAGCAAACACGTTTCGATTTTTTTAAAAAAAAAACAGTGGCCTCAAATTAAGAAAAGAGCGCATTTTATAAACTAATATCCCCAACGCAAGCAAACCATACCTACTTAGATTTGCATATGTAGAATTGAGTAAAGAATCGGAGTGCATGATTTCAAGTTTGAAAGTTGGTTTTGCCTGGCAAATTTTTCTGAAAAACGAATTATTCAAGAATATATTATGCAACTTATTTTTAAATTACTTCAAATGAAATTTCTTGAAGTAGATCCGAACCAAAATGTATAAAACAAAATTGGACCGTTTATGACTGTTGTATCTCCCCATTAGTAGATTAACCAAGAAGACTACCCTAACACAAAATTCCTAACCCATATTTTTGTGAATTGTGACAAAAATGTTTCTACCAATTTGGCTCCCTTTCTTGGCGAGAATTTATTGGAGCAATTCAATTCTATAAGTAGATCCCAGCCGAAATGTATCAGTAAAATTTCACCATTTACTTTATTTCTACTTGTAGGAAATAGCTCGAGAATTTTACTGAACTACACAATGGCTTCTACAAGAGAATCCTTGCAGAGTTTTTTCGAGAGATCCCTATAAAAAATTTTAGATGATTGCGTAGTTTTCTATCGTAAATTTTTTTCCTCTACGGTTTTGTTCCTCTAAAATGGTTTCTAACTTTAATTGGAAATTAATTTTTAGTTGCCAAATTAACCTTCCAAAGAAAATTGATAACTAACTTTTTTCAAATAGAAAAGTTATTAGAAGATTTAGGTTAAGATTGGGTTTGTTTGGTTGTCCAAATACTCTGGTTGACAGGGGATGCAATTGAAACGCATCAAATTCAAAACTATTTTGTTTTTCAGATGCTTGCATTCCAATTTTTGTATGATATGTATTTTAGCAAAACGTTGACGAAACATACCACTTCATAGTACGTTTTCTGTCGCCACTTTTCGTTGAAGCAAAAAAAAAAGTAACATTGGCCAGATATTGATAACAAAAATTCAGCGAGTTATTCTCATAGTTCTCCTATGAGAGTTTGTTGTGAAATAATTTTTTGACCGACTGAACTTATAATCCTTTTCCGCAAGCAATATATCAAAAAGTATGACGTTTTGCGGCTTGAAATTGAGTGAGGACAGTGTTTTAACAATTATAAGCTTTCCCGCTGGTTGTTTATTATTATATTATTAACACGTTTTCAGCAAAATATTTTATAGTTCTCTACTGAAAGAGTTATGAAAACGATGACCACTGTCTTCCGCGACTTTGACTTGTTCAACCCGATGTCCTTGCAGTTGAATTGTTTGACTGCATCTTGCAAACTTTTGAAAAAAATTTGTGATAATTTGGCCGATTAAACTGATATTCTATTTTTCAACCAAAATACCAAAAAATTATCTTGCATTTGTTTTAAGAAGTCTCCTTAATTGGAAAGGTTGTACAAAATTAGTATCGTCTCCAATTTTTTGTGCCTAAGTTCTTTAGAATTTCGGCAACATCGTATGTATAGATTCCAAAAAAATGAAAAATTGAAGATCTATTGATTCCTACGACAAAGTTTGAACCTCCAATGTCCTCCAATAATCAGATTTTCATGCTTTTAACTCAAAACAGCAAAAAAGCGAAACATTGAGGTCACCGTTTCTCGAAGCAGATCTTTTATCTTTTTGAAGATTGAAAACATTCATTCTTTTGATTAAATTATCTCCTATTATCGAGTCCTTTTCGAAACCGCGTCGACTGTTCCTTAAAACTTCCGAAGTAAATTTTCATTGGTTCTTTTTTTAATGATTGAAAAAAATCATAATTTTGAATAAATTATCTCGTATTAAAGCGTCTTTTTGGAAACCGAGTGGACTGTTCTTTAAATCATCAGAAGAAAAAATTCACTGCTTCACCTTTTTGCTGCGTTGTAGTAAAAAAGTACAAACCCGTCAAATGTAATACTACGGCTCCTTTCTGACCGAATGGACTGTTGATTAAATTTTTTGAAAAAACTCCACTACTTCGCCTTTTTGCTGCTTTGTGGTAAAAAGCACAAACCACTCAATTCTAAAATTACGGCAAATAAAAAAATACATGCCGGTCAAATTATAATTGACCTGTTTGTACTTTTCACTCTGAAGCAGCAACAAGGCGAGGATATATTTTTCGGAAGATTGAGGCAACAGTGCACTCGGTTTCGAAAAAGAGTCGATAATACGAAATAATTTAATCAGAAATATGATTGTTTTCAATCCTCAAAAAGATCTGCTCCGAGAAACGGTGACCTCAAATAAAGTCTTGGAAAAAACGATTCAGATGGCTATGGAAGCGAAAACCTGCAACCTATTAGACAAAATTGGACAAAAATAACTTGTTACGTGTGGTTACAAATTTTTCAAACAGCAAATCGTGACACGAATAACAATCAACAACGCCAAAACTACAATTGCAAAGCGAATGCGTTTTGACAAAACTGAAACAAAATTAAATTTAGAAACTATGTGGTCATAAATAGAACAATAATCAAAGATCAATCTGTCCCGCAAAAGGAACAAATTGCAATAATTTTGGGGTAGCAAACCACTTCGCAGAAATGTTCCAAAATCCAAAAAGCAGCAACAAGCTCCCTATGGCAAACGAAATTATAACGAATCGGCGATGTGGAAACGGAACGGGAGGATAAAACTGTTGTATCTATCACTACTTATAAACAGTATAATAGTAAGGTTTAACGATTCAAAATACGAAAGTTCGGATAATGACTACTTTTCCACAATAACAACTGAAATGAAAACAAACGTGGAACCTAGCACTGTAATGAGGCAATTTGGTAATATAATATTTGCTACATTGATAGTTTCTTGAATTGTATGCAGCTTCATCAACAAGAGCTTTGCAAACAAAATACTGAAATATACACCGAAATATGAGTGGATAAAAACGACTGATGTGAAAAAGCTCGAGAAATTTTCTGATGTATGCGACACAAAAAGCATTGCCGGTAATTGTCAAGGATGGCCACACAAAAAAGGAGGAGAGATCCCTTCAAGAAGCTGGGTCTAGCTGTTGTATCAGATCAACCAGAATTGGTTAAGTATATGAACAACACCAATCTACAATCCCAATGCACTTGTCAGTTTGCTGGCCTAGTTTCACAGTAAAACTACCCTGTTAAGCACCAAAAAGGTAGACGGGGGGTCCCTCTGAGCATGTAATCGAAAGTTGCCGCTGAATTCAATTGTTTAGGGAAAGATTTTCATATCAAAAAATTGTCCAGTTTGTCTGATGAAAACCTTTTTTCCTCAATAGTCATAGCTGTTCAAATAAGACTGTTCATAGCTGTTAAAATAGACTATTCAAATAAAACAGAAATAGACTCGGATGTCTAATAAAGGAATTAAACAGAAAGATGTTCGAAATGCCGAATATTGAAATTCGCTTTGTTCCAACAATAAAAAATTTAACTGCAACTCAAAACGGCCAATTCACTAATTTTTCTACAATTAAAATGCAACATGATTATAGTGAAATTCAACTTCATCCTGAAACATCATTACATTGTAACATTAATATAAAAACACTGTTAAAAATTCTTCTAATTTCGCACCTCAAAATACCCATATTAAAAATTGGAAATGGTAATTCAATTGAAGATATTGCATCGCGAAAACAGAAAACAAATGGCCCAGAAAACTTTGCTCTCCAAGATCACTTATCGGTTAAGGTCTTCGAACTTCAAAAGTCGCAATCTCAGAAACGCTATCAATGTGAACAACAAAAAAATCTTTCGACACCAACTGAAACAATTATGGAAAAGCTCAGCAAATTTGAGCAAAAACACAACTTAATATATAGTCTAAGTGTACCTAGAGCACAAAAAGTTTCGCATAGCAAACTCAACAAAACAACCTGATATCACTGTTAACATAATTGGAATACCTCGAAAAAAATCTAGGATGGAAACTTCTTCACCATCCATATCACGAGTCTTTTTTGACCCAGATATTCATTCACCGTTCAAACCTCTACACTTGCAACCCACTATAATAGTTCCATATCTTCTGTAACAAAATTTCTTCTCATTAAATAGTTCCCTAAATGAATCAGAAGATCTGAAACCACTAGGAAGATCTGGAAAAAAAGTACTACTTATTCACTTATCACTTATACCTTAGAACTCAATACAAAGTCAGTAAAAATACTATCAATCATTGTGCATCAGAAATTACGCTAAACAAGTCGTATACATGGTTCCGAACGGCAAATTCCTATTATAGAAAAACGAATTAATTGAAATATCAAACGTTAAATGCATCAGAAAACTACCCTGTTATTAGTTCTTCTAATTTCGCACCTAAAAATATCAATATTAGAAATTGCATAAATTAGAATTCTTTTGAGGAGATTGCATCGCGAAATCAGAAAACAGTTAAGACAGAAGGTTTTGAACTCCAAAATCACTTATCAGTTAGTGACCTCGAACTGCAAAAGTTGCAATCTCAATGATGTGAGCAGCGTGAACAATTAATTGAAATGTCAGGACATCAACTAAAATATTCACAGAATAGCTACTATAAGACCAACATGAGATCAAATATGAGTTTAAATAGAGCACAAATAATATTCCTTCGCTTTTAGACGAACATACAATTTGCATGTAATTGTCATTTTGCTTTGCAAAATTTTAAAAAAAACTATTTGATACCGCCGATAACATAATTGGAACGCTTTGCCAAAAACCTGGGAGAATTTCTACTCCATGCCAGTGACGAGTTATTTTGACCACTGATATTGATTTTCACATCTCCCCCCATCAAACCTTAACACCTGCAACCAACCAAAAAAGTTTGACATCCTCGGCACAAGAAATTCCTTATGAAATATTTCGTTTAATGAATCAGAAGATCTGAAACTTACAGAAGTCTTGAATAAAATCTTTAGTATCTCACTTCTTTCATTACTAACCGGAAAATATGCAATACTTGATGAAGATAAAGACTGCATTCTAAAAGACAACGAGCAACGTCCAAAAAAGTCAGTCCCGAATTTTACTCCTATTGGTGTGATCTGAGCGTTAATAAAGGGGGCTCTGCGTGTTTAGAAACAAACCATCAGAGAAATCCGTTTTAGAGGACAAATATTCCACAAAACTCAGTAGTTTCGAGATGCTGAGTCTGGCTCAAAAACTTTGTTGGCCCTATATCAATTGAAGGCAAGCACTCACTGAAATTGTTAAGAATTTAAAATCTGTCAATCCGCATAGCAAATGGTCACAATTATTTAAAGTTAAAGAAGCCAATGGGGAAATCCAAACCGTCTTTTGGGGTCCCGTTCTCAGCGAAAAAAGAATTCAAAAAGGTAAAATATTTTCTGACAGCTACAGATCGATGTTCAAGAAACCTGGTGTTGAAATCTTAAATAATTCATCTGGACCTAAAGTGATAAAATATCTGAAATCACGCATAATAATGGAGTATCTCGATCAATTTGAATGTCTGACATCAAAAAAGATCAAAAATTTCTGTGAAGGTACTGATATCGAGCCTATCTATGCACCGGCAAACAATCAAAAGGCAATTGGACTAGTTGAGAGATTGATCTAAACTATCAAACGTCGAGTTCCATCTCAAAAATTTAGTTTAAAAAGCAGTTCAATGTTACGCATGCAATAAATACAACTCATTTTCAATTAAAAATATATACCCAAAAACACAAATGTTGCACAGTTTGAAGCACATTTCAAAAAATCATGTAATACGCCAACGTCTCATTTTGCAACAAAGTCGGATGGAAGCAATCTAAATTAGGAAAAGATCTTCAATCACTATTTATTCAGGGACATATTCTCTGGACGCAACTGGTGAACATTAGACAGATAAGTGCAGGTGCCGTGACGTAATATTGAGCAGGTCATGTGCAGCGATACTAACAGAGCGGATGAATAAAAAACAGAAAGGCGATGATAGAAAGCAAAGAATAATCTGGTCGTAAGATGCCCCACATGCTATTGTACAGAAAGTATCCGTGTCAATTTGGCTGGCAAAATCATTATAAGCAAGTGTCAGAAGAGGAACTCAGACAGGTTTTACGTAGTTTTGACACCTGGACGAACAGTATGCCACACAAGCCCAACAACAAGCATCGTAAAGGATTCAAACAAAAAGAGGTTGGAGTCATAAACAGAGATATAGACCAATTGGGAACCATACAGGTAAAGAAAAAGGATTAAGCCGAGTATGCTAATAGACGTCTGGCCAGGAAAATTTAAAAAAAATTGAGAAAACACTAATGCGCTGCTCAAAAAGGAGTTTGAGAGAATTGCCGGGAGACAAGATAATCAAACGTTCCTAGAAACTGAAGGATGATGTCAGCCATTTAGTTATCAGTCTGAAAAATCTAGCATTTCTACATTAGCAATGAGCAAAAAGAATGCGTGTACACAAATGCAACCCAATTGCGACAATTTTGCACAAAATGTACCGAAATACCGCTATCCCCTTGAACTCCTCGGGAGATATCAATTTAGCAGCGATGTTTACATTTTATTCTCGAGTTACTAAGTGGCACAATGCATCCTGCAATTCGAACCATTCTTCGGCCACTGGACGCCGCACTTGGAAACAAAAGAAAAGACTTCGACAAAAATAACGAACCAACTACGAAAAAAACTCCGGACATTGGAAGATATAAAGGCCACAGAGGGATGCAATGATCCCATCACAGTTACAGCAACAAAATTCTGTGGTCATTGTTCGCCACCCAACCCTAACGAAAGATAGTTATGCATTGCGAACTTTATCTGCCCACTGAAATGTCGACACTTGAAGCAGATAAGCTAAGCAAAGAGTGTTTTGATTTGCGATAAAAGTCAAACGGTCGTTAAACTGACGATCAAATTTTTCTAAGCACTTCATAATGTTGGACATATTCTATATCCGGTGAGTAGCTACTAAATATCTGAACTTATAAGTTTTAGTTTTGAACTGCTTCAAAATTTGCTAGAATATGGGAAATATCATATGAACATGACATCTCCAAATTTTATTAAATGTCGAATTTCCCAAAGTCATCCACGTTTGGTGGTATATAATATTCATATATTTAGTTCATTTTTCCACCTAGACAGGTGACTAATGTGTTCACGTTTTTAAAAAGGAGTGAGTGGTAAACTATCGGTTCAAACTATCACCAAATTCCGTTTTGTAGCTGCCGTTTGATAAAATTGTGGTCAAGTTGCATTTTAAACATTAACTTTATTTTAGATTTCTCGCCGTTAGTTTTGCAAAATTCAGCTGATCAAATTAAATTGTCACTTTACTCTTGTTTTGAAGATCAAAAAAAAGAAAGTAGCATTTCGGGCCGCGGAACCCAATTAAAACAAAAGGTCAAACTGATATCATTTTGAGAGGTAGCTGTATCCCGCAAATTCAAATTCAACTTCTAAAGAGGACTTTTGCTTTGTTAATGTTCAAAACACTTATAGTGTATATCACGAATGAACAGTGAATATCACGCAAATAGAGCAATTAAATGTGATTTCCGAATACGTAGAAACTTCTAATCTCAACCGCAACGACAGAATTTCAACGAAATTGGCTATGGATTAATGTTGTTTTATTTTATAATTAAATTTTTTTGCAATAAACAAGAAGTTGAATCCAATAATTCCATAATATGATTTTCACGCAATTGTGTTTCTCAGTGTAGTAACAATTGTTTAATTTCTGAAAACAGTTTTGCTCTTAGGACTTTTTTTAACAATTCGACGAATTTCATTTGCATTCGGGCGCTGTTTTTTAATAAAACTTGAAGGGCAGCATTGAAGAAGTGTTGTTTTGTATCATTTTTATTAGAGAAAACTTTTGAAGCAGGAACAAAGTCGTGTGTTAAAATTGGAATTGTTTGAGAGTTGAACAAATCTAGAGATTGGGTCAAAAATAGAGTTGTTTCTTTTTTCTTTTTGCTGTTTCCGGGTTAGCGAGAAAAGTGACTTGCGATTGCTTTTCACAAGATTATTAGGTAGAAAAATTATCCTCTTGCTGCACGTTTACTTCAACTCCAGATTTGCGATGAAATTCTGTACTCCCATACAGTTCCTGTTTGAGATAAACAACTCAAGAATTGTAATCATTAGCAACACGTCTGTTCCGTTTTTTCAATAAATTTTGACAACCCATTTGTTGCATTTAGGTTAAAAATTCATAAAAAAGTATAAAATAAGTGCACAGAATTAGCGGTAAAAAACACCAAAATTAAGAAATTGTTCAAGATTTACAGCAACAATCCTGGATCATGTATGACCTATGGTTCCATCATTATCTGAAAAATCTGTTTCAAAAACTTTAATTGACAGTTGATCCTCTGTGGTAGATTTCTTGCAGGTACGGATATATCGTAGTCAAGTCCAGAGGCTGACATTGAGCCATAATGACAGTCGTGATGATCCTTTCTTTAGGCGTTTGCATAGTGGTATTCTGGATTAATTTGCCAGAGCAGTCGATTTGGTAGTTAGTATAATTTTTTTTATCTAAACCTGCGCATTGTTGCTTAGATTGCTCCTTTGATATTTCCGAAAATTTTGAATTCTCAAATACTACGTAATAATGTGTGCTTCTGAATTTTCTTGATTTTTTGAATTTTTAATTACAACATAATAATTTTTGCTTCTGAATTTTATATTTTTATCTTTTTTCTAATAGTAATTTGAGTGGTTTTTTTGATAGTGCTTTTGAAATCTTTCTTTTGATAATGTTTTGTGTGCTTCTCTTAATAATTTTTTTGAGTGTTTTTTATAGTGTTTTAGGTGCTTTGGGTAATTAAAACGAGTTTTCAAAAAAAAATGAGGTTTTTCAGCTATATTGCGTATATGAGGTCAAATGTCATTTTTCGACAATTTTTTAATCATTTTTTGCTTTAGGAATTAAAAAGACGTATTTTTCCGAGGAAATTTTTAGCTATGAATTGTGTACAGCTTGATTAGTATAAAAGATTTTCCCTCCATGAGAAACTTAACAAAAAAAAACGGTAATTAAAACGAGTTTTCAAAAAAAATTGAGGTTTTTCAGCTATATTGCGTATATGAGGTCAAATGTCATTTTTCGACAATTTTTTAATCATCTTTGCTTTAGGAATTGAAAAGACGTCTTTTTCCGAGGAAATTTTTAGCTATGAATTGTGTACAGCTTGATTAGTATAAAAGATTTTCCCTCCATGAGAAACTTAACAAAAAAAACGGTCACTGGTCACTATTTTTTCTGAATTCCGGATAATTTTTCAACTATACATCGAAACTAGAATTTCTTGTGTAAAACTAGAATTTGGGTAATTAAAACGAGTTTTCAAAAAAATTGAGGTTTTTCAGCTATATTGCGTATATGAGGTCAAATGTCATTTTTCGACAATTTTTTAATCATTTTTTGGTTTAGGTATTGAAAAGACGTCTTCTTCCGAGGAAATTTTTAGCTATGAATTGTGTACAGCTTGATTAGTATAAAAGATTTTCCCTCCATGAGAAACTTAACAAAAAAAACGGTAACTGGTCACTATTTTTTCTGATTTCCGGATAATTTTTCAACTATACATCGAAACTAGAATTTCTTGGGAGCTTATATTGTTGCATTCCTATTATTTCGAGAGCATTTTAGTATTCGAGTTTTTAATCTTTTTTTCTTTACTATATGCTCTTCTACTTTATCTGTATTTATTTTAAACTTTATCTTACTATATTTTATTATTTTTTTAGTTCACTTTATTGTTGGTACTAATTATTTAATTTAATGACCTTTGACTGCTTTTGCGATTTCAATGTGTAGTCTTAATGTTTATTCGTTTATTGAAATGTTTCTGTGGCGCACACGATTCATTGAGTCGTTATTGGAATTCTTCGGGCTGATTTATTCCAAAATCTGTTCGGAGCAGATTTCATGTTTAGTTGTCAAGTTCAAGTGATGATTTTGGTCACGTTGAAACAAGACGGGATCAAAAAAGCGAGTCAATTGGCGGCGTAAATTTTTGCACTCTAATTTTGAAATTACATAAGATTACCGTGTTTGAAATATATCAGCTTTTTCCGGTGATATTTGATCACATACGACAAATTGATTTAGATTCCTGCTTTTTTTCTATCGTTTTTTATTGGACTTTTATAAATTTGGAATCTTTTCTTAACCAAATCAAGGTCTGTTCTTTTGTCTAGTCTTTCTAAATGTGTTGAATTGCGTGGCAGGACTTGTCTTGCTACTTGTTTTTTTTTAATTTTGATTTGCGATCGCTTTTCACAAAGATTATTAGGTAGAAATATTATCCTCTTGCTGCACGTTTACTTCAGCTCCAGAATTTCATCTGTTCCGTTTTTTCCTATAAAATTTTGACAACCCATTTGTTGCATTTAGGTTAAAAATTCACAAAAATTTATAAAATAAGCGCACAGAATTGGGGGTGAAGAAATTGAACAAAATTTACAGCAACAAACCTGGATCATGTACGACCTATGGTTCTATCATTATCTGCAAAATCTGATTCAAAAACTTTAATTGACAGTTGATCCTCTGTGGTAGATTTCTTGCAGGTACGGATATATCGTAGTCAAGTCCAGTGGCTGACATCGAGCCACAAAGACAGTCGTGATGTTCCTTTCTTTAGGCGTTTGCATAGTGGTATTCTGGATTATTTTGCCAGAGCAGTCGATTTGGTAGTTGGCATAATTTTTGTATCTAAAGCTGCGCATTGTTGCTTAGAATGCTCCTTTGATATTTCCTAATATTTTGAATTTTCAAATACAACGTAACAATTTGTGCTTCTGAAATTTCGCAATTTTTCGAATTGTTAAATGCAACGTAATAATTTGTGCTTCTGATATTTCCAATTTTTTTTTTTTTGAATTTTTAAATATAACGTAATAATATGTGCTTCTGAATATTCCGAATTTTTTGGATTTTTAAATTCAAGGTAATAATTTGTGCTTATTATCCGGCCTCTGAATCTTGAAGTGGAAGTATCGTCTTCTGAATAATATGGATGCATTCATTTCGGTATTACTAATGGAGCCGAGGCTTGTGACGAGTCTTACAATGGAATTTTTATTTCTTTTGCAAGGTTGGTTCTGTAATTTCCTAAAAAGGATTTTGCAGCGCATAAAAGTTAGGCATCTTTAATTAAAATTTGAACAGTTTGATGATATGCCAACCCGGGGATTTTTAGTTTACGTTATACAAGCTTGTAGCCTTTTGTTCACAAAGAAAATGTTTGATATGAGCTTGAATTTTGACTTCAATTGTTTTTTCCATGCGTGAGCCCCGTCGTTCTGCATACGATTTTAGGTGTGTCTTCCTTTCCGCCTTCGTTCCGAACTTAACTATGTCAATCACTATTTTTCACTCCAACCGCTGAATTGACAGGCCATTTTACTTTTGAAGTTGTCGAATTTGTTTTGATTATCGCAGAACCTGTTGCTAGGGCCTCATGAAGGACTTCTAAGCTTTCTTTGACCACTTGTTCTATTCTGAGTTTTTTTGCTTCGGATAGCTCATATCGTGCCTCATTCGATCTTGAGTTTTTTTGTAGCCTTCTATCTTTTTTTTCGCAGAACTGTCTCTTCGGTGATATTATCTTTAACTAAAAAGTGGTTAACGATGTACTAGTAGGAAAAATTTATTAATTGCGGTACATTTTATGATTATCAGGGGTGTTTGGATTTCTACAATAGTGTGCTTCGAAAGACGGTGTTTACACATTCGTAAATGGCAAATTACAGACCGGAAGAGCAATTTTGTTGTGCAAAGACTTCCCAGAAGCTTTTTTAACTTAAATACATACAAGTGGACGTTCCCGGGTCGAGGTTTTTGGGTAAATTTTTGCAAGAAATGCGGTGAATGCGGTGAATTTTTGTAAGAAATGCGGTGATTGCGGTGATTGCGGTGAAAAAAAATCATTCACCACTTTTTACCGCATTTCTTACAAAAATTCACAGCATTTGCTTTCCAACGTTTACTCAATCTAATTTAAATTCACAGGGAATGTTATTAAAGTAATTGACAGTTGGCGCAGTGGAATAAGCAGGTGAAGGCTTTGCAGGAAGTCAGAGGTTCCAATCCGTGTAGGGACGATTCTTTTTTGTAACAGTACTGAGAACGCGGTGAAAATAAATAATTCATCGCAATTCACCGCATTCACCGCAAAAAGATGTAAGAAATACCCGGTGAATTTTTTTTTCACTGCATTTCTTACGAAAATTCACCTCGACCCGGGTTTTATTAACTGAATGAAACGTTCTAATGGACAGTCGAAATGTAAGGGGAAGAACATTATTAAACATTTACAAGTCTAAGATTGTGGTAACATTAGGTCCATTCTCTTGTCAATTAATTTTGCTGTTGCATATTTAGAAAATTAATCTATCGTCGCAGCTAAAAAGTATATTTAATCTCTCTTTTTATCTAGTTTTGCTCCTTCCTAATCTAATTGATTTTCTTGATCTGGTTCATTACAAATTTTATGTGCGAGAACTGCTGAGCTTGCTCGACTGGTTTACCATTGACACCAAATGCAATGCTGGATTTAAGTCCAGCAGCGACTATCAGTTCGCGGTTTATCTGTGTTCACCAGCAATGCGTAGCCATAAATATCATGCCCCACAGTCCCGGTCGGCTTGAATAGTGGTAGTCTATAAGCAATTTCCGCAGACTGTTGGAAAGGCAACCTTTTTTTGTACAGAGACAACTTGAACGGATATGAAGATCTTTTCAAAAATAATGCATGCGCGGATTGATAGCTTTTAATCTTTTTTCGCTGTTCCTTAGTACAAAAAGTTGTACCTTGTTCAACATTGCTATCTTTTTTGTAAATGATGCAATTAGAGTTTAAAAAGATACTTTATATGTTATTGTCTACTGTTGTATTTCTTGGGTTTCCTGTCAGTGTGTGTACTTTGCGTACAGGAAACTCCTGACTTAGCACGGGGATGGTAAGACGGTTGCTGAGGAAAAGATACCCTCTGGAGCTTGACCTTGCTTGCAGTTTTTTAGTGGAAATAGGTTTTAGTTCTTTATATGCAGAAGACATGGTAATTTTCTTTATTGAATTGGTTTCATAATAGTGGAGAGTGAGAGAGAGAGATAGCAACTGATTTTTGGGTGAAGTTTGGGCAAAAAGGACGGATTTACATTTGCGTTTTAAAAATGAGAAGTTTAGTTTGTTGTTGGTTCTTGAATTTAAATGATATTTGGTGAGTGATTTGCGTGATTACTTTGAATTACAGTGTGTTTAATGTTAATTTGAAATGAATTCTGAGTTGCGAGTGATTTGTTTACTGTTAATTGCAAAGCGATTTGTAAGTTTTCAAAATTATTTGACTATAGTTTGAGTGAGATCGGGTATTTGTTTTTCAAAAAACGATCAAGGACATTGTAAGCATACTGTTGCCGCAAAACTGTCAATAGAATTAAACAAGGCGGCTCGGTAATGTGCGATGGCACATAAGGTTCCGACCCCGCCCATCCACATTTTTGGCATAATTGTCAACCAAATGAGGAACAGATAGAAAAACCCAAAAATTATTTTTTGCGGATCCCAAAAAAGCCCAAGTCTTTTTCAAAAAATTCTGTATGAACGATAAGATAGCCTTCAAAGCAAATAACTCAGTGGAGTAAAAATTGATGCATTATATTGCTGTAATATGTCAACATTAAGAAAGCGAGTCAAGACGAACAGCAAAATCAAGCAACAACAACAACAACAACAAATATTAATTACATCAAAAAATTTATGTCCCTCTTAAAAACTAAATTTGATAACAAAGTCAACATACCGTCAGAAAAACCTAAAACTAAAGTAAAATAACTTATAAATCACCAGAAAACATATGCGACCAGTCCATAAAAAGGTTTGGTAACAATTATACAAAAAAGAACAAAAACAGTAAAGTAAAAAAAATTAACTTATTTTTTTGAAACAGTTAACTTCAAAGTAATAAATACCATTAGGAATCAATTAATATTACCACAAATTTACGATTACCATCGCTTCTATAGAAGGGCATTAGGACCTGTCCTTATTCATTTTTCAAAGCGGCTAAAAAGAACAACAAAGAACAAACAAAATTTCAATTGAAACTTGCCAGAAAACGCTGTCAAAACCGTCAAGACAAATTTTGGCACTCAAAATATATTTGATTGCGCCTTCTTCAAACAGCTATAATGTAGTACGTGGCCATTTGTTAGTAAGACTAGGTAACAAGTAGACAAAAAAGCGAAGAGCTAAAGTATGTACAACTTTTAATTTTTTTTTCGAAACAAAATTACATTCAATGTCATGAAAGGCATTAATTACAAAAAGAGCTATTTAAATAGGGTCGATTATTCATGAAAAGGAAGCCCTCAAGATCTGTAATTATCCCGAATTTTTCTTGCATCTTCAAAAAGAACGTCAAATTTGACAAAAATCAAATTAATTTACTTTTTTTTGTGAAAAACCGGTGTCGAAGCCAGTAAGGTCATAACAAATTCTTTAAAAAAGATTTTGAGACACCAATCCCTTTTATTCCCTTGACACCCATAAGGTCAAATTGGACCTGTAATTAACTAACGAGATTAGGTAACAAAAAGAAACATAAAAAGAACAAAATTGCGAAGTTAAAAAGTTTTTTTTAAACTTTGGAAAACGATTGTTTTCAAAGTCATGAAAGCCATCAGCTATCTACTAATATCAGAATCTCGGTTCTTCTATTCTTACATGAAAAACCAATGAAAGCTATCACTATACAGGAACTTTCATACGACCGAAACGACAAAGCATAAATGACAGTTAGAGACAAAATGAAAAAGTTCAATTGATTTCTTCAAGAAAGAGGCGTCGAGGCCGTTAAAACGATGATGTATATCTTTCAGGATTTTAATATCTTCAATTTTAGTTTATTTTGAATGCCAATAAGGTGACATGAGAACTGTCAATAATGTGATAATATGACAAAATTAGAAAACGTGAAAAACTGGCAAATATCAAAACAAATAAAAATCTGAAATCTTGTAGTATCAAAGCCAGAAAACAATAACTTCAGGCTTAAAACTGCAACCAAGAATAAATGTTAAATCAATAGAAAAAAGAAGCAGTCTTTCTTTGCTGAAACTAAGCTGGAAGTTGAACATATTAAGAAAAAAATAGAGGAAAATTTAATTAAGCCATTATTTATTGAAAAGTCAATTTTTTTAAAAAAAAAAGAAACGACCATAAACTTTCATTTAAAAAACTAAATGCATTAGCTTGGAGTGCTTAGCAAGTGAATTGGTTGGACCTATCAATCCCGAGCTTTGATTTGATATGTTCTGTTCTTTATTATTAAAAAAAAGGCTTTTTTTTAAAAAAAAAAAGACCGACTGATTACAACCCTTTTTTTTGGATTGTAACAGTCCAAGTATGGCCCAAAACTAACCCTGCTAATACTTATTGTCCGTTAGGTTCAATTCATTTTTCGAATGTTGTAGATATAGATAGTTTGTTAATTGAAAACTCAAAATAAATTCTGCATTTTTGATAATCAACGAGTAAAGTTAGCAAAAAACGACAAAGTTTTAACTACAGTGCACTCTCAGCTGACTCTGAAGTAGAAACAGCCCCCCTCTGAGTCTACAAAGTATGAGTGTAGCTTGGGAGTGTACTGTCGGCAAATTTAATCAAAGTGGACTAAAGTAGCTTATTTCGTGCTGTTTTTGATGAAAAAGGCTAAATTTTGAAATGTTTATCCAGATTTTTTGACCAAAAAAATTAAATCAAAACAATCAACAATGCTTGTGCGTCTTCAAAAATAAAATCAACGACACTATTCTTAAAAATTATAACAAATTTTAGCAAAATTGACGAAAATTTAGGCAAAAATTCCTGAAAATGTGAATTAAAAACAACGTGAATTGACTCTTCTTTTCTCAGAAGTTTAAACCTCGATAACTCCCTGTAAAAAACGAAAATTAAAAAAATCTTTTTAATTCCATATTCTACGCTGGACGAGCTTTCTAATGATACCAGTCTCAACTCTCTACGATGAATATATCGAGCGGCGAAAATTCACGGAACAAAAAAAAACCCATTTGAGTATATAGTTCCTCCCCCCTCAAGAGGGTCGGAACAATGAATTGAATAGATGCTTTTTATGTGTGGATCATGCAATGAGTGTGAGAGTGTTTTGTGTAGTGGAAATAATTGAGCTACGAATCTTTCTCAATTTAATTTTAGACTCTACGCCAAAACCGAAATATGTTTCAATTTTAACAAAACGAATTCTTCGTGACAGGAGGAAACTTTCTCCGATTACTGAAAGTAGTGGTGTGAAATGTAGTCAACTAAGCCTATTTTCATCGGTGAATTGAAGACTGATAAAGAAGTAGACTGTCAACACAGCAATTAAAACGACTATTATAAGACTCTTTGAAACAATGTTCTTTGAGAAATGGTAATTGTTCTCGATGGTCAGTGGTTACTGTATATTGTCTGCTGCTCGGAGCATTTTTTAAAAAAAGGCGAAGCAAGTGGTATTGTTTCCCACCATCTATCGTTCAACGTTCCAATGCCGCGCCGAGATGTGTCGCAATTGATACGAGTTTGGATATTCGGGTTATGACGGCAGTTTTTAGTAGCCTTCGATGTGAGATATTTGTTTTTTTTTCAAGAAAATTTCTATTGTTCATCTCTGTCTAGATAAATCTTTCATTTTCACGTGATACGATACCAAGCTAAATGACAGATTTAAGCTAAATTCTATCAAAACTTACTTTTGTAATGTAGTGTACTCTGCCTAGCCGAGCAAAGAGTGGATCTGTTTAACTGTTTTGGCGGTGCAAGGGAGAATATAGCTGATGTCTTGTTTTCGAGATGCAGAATCCCAGTTTGAGAAAAACGGTAGCCTGGCCAGTCGATTTGCGTTTTGGCGATAGGATATTCTGAAGGGTAACACGGAGATTGTTCTCGTTTATCTTTTTGCGAGAAGCCAATACATGTTCTAAATGTTTTCTTCTGCACTCTTAGTTGAATATTATGTATCTTCGGGAAAAACAACATATTTTTTGTACAACCAAACCAGTTTTTTTAAATTCTGTCGGCATATCTGTGAGACCCCAAAAGTCAATTTTTAAACAAATAGTTGCCTGTCATGCCTCCACTTATCATATTCAAATATTAATGTTTAGCCGTATCACGGCGAAAATTTAAATGGCTCAATAAATATTTGAGATCAATTTTAGAATAATTAGTCGTGTTTTTCGACTCAAGACCACTTATATTGACATCTGGTACTTAATTCTGTGAAGAGCTTTGTTATGTACTTTTGAATCTAAATCTAATAAATTTTCCTAGCTTTCTCAAACTCTGACAACTACTATTGGGAAAATAAAGTATTGACCGGAGCAATTGGACGACATTTCACTATGTACTTAAGTACTTTCACTGAGTAGATTTGATAATTCTTTGTTTATTTCTTCTTACGCAATACAAATTGACAAATTGATTGGAATTTGGCATCTTTTTGTTGTTTTTGGATGGAAAGTTTTAATTAAATGTTGAACCTGCTACATGGGTCTTTGAGTGCGCAATACGGGGGGATAAGGATTTGAAATTGGGGAACATTTTGCCATGTGAACATTAGTTGGACACTGTAGTGATATTGTTGACTTCATTGCCACATGTTGACCCTGTTGATTGTGTGACATCATGAATTATTTTGGTGAAAATTTCCCATTAATCAGCTGTTTGGGTCCATTTGAGACGAATGCAGATTGCTCAAGACTGGTACTCGTATTCCTCCTTGAGTGATTATGGGCTGTTTGGAGTTGATTTTTTAATTCAAATTGCTTGTGGAGTACTTTTTAGGAGTTGCGTTTCAAGAGGTCTGTTGAGCAGGTTGCAAAAAGTTCTGGCCGGATTCTACAACAAAGTTTAAGTTTTCTTCTCCCAATTGTGACCGACATATCCATCTATACAATTATCAATCACGATCACCATTTTGTCACATGAGCTGCTATTTTAGTATTATATTATGTCGTCTATTCTGTTTCCCCATGGAGAAGCTTTATCAAATTATCGTTCTGGGGTTCTTGCTTGGGTGATTTTACAGTTTTTCTGTGGTGTTGTTTTACGTGGAAATAGAAATTGGTTTACATTGTTTCCTGGAAAACTTGAGCAGAATGATTCTGAAGTTCGCAATGATGACAATATTTTCCACGCGCAGTGCTTTTCTGCATAGGTCTTATTGACTAGAGAAGACTATAGTTCTGACGATTCAACGCTGGTGTGCAGGAACTGGATTTGAAGTCCGTAGAAGCAATTCGATGGACGGCCACTTGCTTGTAAATTTGTAGCCTCAACGCTGGGCGAAATCAGAGTATGTATTTGGCGTCTGTGTTTGCTGCTGAATTTTTTTGCTCCCAAATCCATAATGATGGCAAGGTCAAATTCTATTCAGTGTCAATTCTCTCTTTAAGAAGCTCGTGAAAGTTTTAGACGCAAAAAAGTGACCATAGTCACCAAAAAAGAGCAATGCTGCTCATAGAAAGAACAGTATGAAGTGTGGGGAATAATAAGAAAAAAAGGCAGATGAGAACAGGCCGCTGTCGCTACTCCTGTTCCACTGCGATTGCGCAGGAACCAAAATTATCATTATTATTACGAGATTTATCATGTTTGTAACGAAGACGTCTCGAATGAGGGTTTCCTCCTTGTCTCCGAAGTCGCATTTCTTGGATGACACTTTAAGTTTTTATTGATGTGTTCACTAGATGTGTTTTTGTTTCTCTTGATGATCAGAAGTCGTTTCTCTGAGAGATGATTAAGCGTGAACGAATGAACGCCTTCTCTACAAGTTTCACATTTCTACATTATTGAGGTAAGTAGTACGGAGTTTTTTGGATTCATATTATTGAATATGCGTAAAGCTACTTAAAATCTATGCTAAAAATAACGGAAGCTGTTTTTCGGCTCACCAGTGGACCAGGTTTTCCTCGACGGAAGATTTTAACTTCTATAACTAGTTGACAATTTTTCCGACATTTCATCTTTTGCTGAGCAACCTTTCAATGCGTTTGCGTTCAAATTGAGCTGAAGTTTCTTGGATTGATTCCTTGTAGATTGGTTTCAATGACAATTTAAAAAATTTTGAGTTAGGGGCAAAGCAATTTTTCTAAGACGATATTCTCTTGAGCAAACAGGGCAAGTTTGAAAAGCTTTTTTGGCTTTCGAGTTGGGGATCCATTGTTGATTTATCGCAAAAATGATTGATTCCAAAGAGGGTACTCTAGCGTTTGCTGACCGCACCATTTTGTTTTCAAATACATTTCAGTTGATATTTTGCGGAGCGAGTGCACTATGTCCAATTTGAAAATTTATTTCGCCCGGCGGAAATTTTTTATGCTTTTGATGCCTTTTTTGGAAAGAGAATCACACAGAAATTTTTTTGAAAGCGATTGAAGAAAATGATTAGCGATTAACTTGAGAACCAGAATGAACAGACAAACTTTTCAAGATTGGTTTCACTTCTTTATGATCGTCTGTTTTATTTTGCCGCTCATTTCTTTATTTGTAATGTTTTTTTGAAAGTGTTCAGCTATATATAAAATTATAGGCAAAATATTTTCGCGTTGTCCAGGTAAAAAATAAATTATCAAACATAAATACTATAATGATAACAACATTTCAAAAATTAAAAAGAACAATTACAACACTTTTGATAATTATTAAAATAAATTTTTAGTGATCAGACAAAAAACAATTTACAGAAATTATTTCTGACTATAGAGTTACCATTTGCAAAAGATAGTGTTATCTCGACGGCAGGTAGTTTACGTTTAGCATGTAAGAGTCGGGTTGAGATCTTAGCTTTTTGCTCCAAGCTTTTCCATATGAATTTTGCATGAATATCATAAAACAAAACATCATATTTTAAGAGCGGATGAAAATAAGTGCCTTAAACTAAAATTAATTGATGTTTATTGCAAAAAAAGTTAGTAAAAGCAAATTTCAATTTTTTAAATTAAAAATTAAATTTGATAGAAGAAACTCGATTAATTTTTAAATTCTGCTGTGATGATTTATAAAATTGCATTTTAAAAAACTACTTCTTTTTTAAACATCACTTTCTTTATATCCTCTAAGGGTCCATACGACAATTTCTTGATGCCTTTATAGATCTATCGGCTTCAGAAATTTTGTCGCAGAACAGTGATTTTTAGGAAACATTCCGGAACAATTGTTTTCTTTTAATTCTGTGATAATCAAAACAATGTGGAGGCTATAGTTCCCGCAAATACAGCTTGAAGAAAACTTTCTGTAGTATGTTTTTGTTTTTCGGATACAGCAATGCCTTCTTTGGAGCTGTTTATATAGCATTTCTAATATAGCCCAATTAAATTTCGCGCATATTGTTTTTTTGCTTTCTGGGCGAAGTTTTTTTAAGTATCACGATGAACCAATCAAAGAAACAGTTCAGTTTTTCACATTTTTAGAACTCACAGTTTTCAAGTCAGTTAGTGTCACTGAGTATAATTTCGGCTTTTTGATGAATTGAGTTAAATTTCACGAAGGTATTTTTCAAATGTAATTGAGGTCTCAAAAATAAACTTTGGTAATTTATTACTATTGGTGATACCCAGAACGAATTGGCCAGATCGAAGTGACCTCTGATCAGATTATCTTCCAGCGCACACATGTTCTAGGTGTGCTCGAATTACATGGTCTGGATAAGTCTTCGAGGGTATATTCTTCTGGACAATGGTCTGGAAATTGTCTGATCAGAGGTCACTTCGGTCTAGGACGGTCTGAACAGGGGGACACTTTCGAGTGCACACTAGTATGATTAGAGACAGATTCGATCAAATTTATTTCAAAGTTTTTTGTACTAACAGATATTTTCTCTGCTAAGAGTCAACAATACAGCAGCATTTTGATCAGAGACTCATCGAGAGTTTTATGGGTTGGTCAGAAACAAAGGCTCCATTTGATAGCATCCCCTTTTGAGAAGTTTTTGAAGAGGTTATTAGGCAAAGGTGTCTAATTTCATCAATTCAGTCAAAAAAATTAATTAATGGCGTGCTCGATAAATTTTTTTTAGCAATTGGGTTTTCTTTTCATTGGTATTAATTTTAGAATGGCCATTTCTTTAGTTGAAAATAATGCTGAAACAACAATTTTCATGAAATGAATTTATTACAACAATATTGAGAGAGTTGTTCATCCATTCTTTGATCAAATTTTTTTGAACGCACTTCAGTCTGATCAGAGACCACTTCGAGCGCTCTTTAGTCCGATCATAGACATATTCGACACTTTAGTTCTTTTATAGGCGTTTTCGAGCGCTCTCCA
Organism: Convolutriloba macropyga; assembly: GCF_964194025.1. Classification (NCBI taxonomy): domain Eukaryota; kingdom Metazoa; phylum Xenacoelomorpha; order Acoela; family Convolutidae; genus Convolutriloba; species Convolutriloba macropyga. The sequence goes on along the minus strand of NC_134481.1, from coordinate 13,393,107 downwards.
GCATTATCAGAGGTGGATTCGAGCACACAATAGTCTGATCGGAGGACAAATCAGTCTTTATCGTTCTGATCAGAGATCACTTTTGACTGGGGAGGTCTGATGAGAAGCAATTTCGGTCTGGACCTCTATTTGGGTATAGCTGTTGATAATTAGTTTGATTCTCTGATGAAATCTCGACAAAAACATTTTTAGCATTTGACTGATACTGATATCAACTAATTGCGTTTTAATCAAGCGTACATAAAGAGATGCGTATTTTTATATAAATAAACAGTAAAATTTTTTGTTGCCTTCTTTTTCTTTTTCTTATCTAATTGTCTTCAAATATCCTGTCGGTCGTATCTTTTTGCGTCAAATCACTTACTTTCTCGGAGACAGTTGCAAAAAACATTTTGCAGAGAAAAATTGTTGTGGTGGATATAATATCTGCATGTCCATTCATGGTTATTTTAATAATGATCCGTTGTAAATAACTAATGATGACATATTTTTAAAAATGACTCAAAAATATCTTTTTTATTCAAAATTTGGAGCTGGTCTGTTTTACGTGTGTGTGTTTTTTGAAGTAGAAAGTCGCCCAGTAAATATTTTTTCTGAAAAAATTTTCTGTGGTAGTTATTCATTTTGAATTTATCAATAAGCAACTGTATCATTGAACTCAATTGAGCTATGATATTGAATTGATGAGTAAAACTTAAGTGCTTGTCACTCAAGTTGATCCCAAACGAACAGACCTACCCTACTCCAAAAGATAAATCTCAGGAAAAATCAGTTCTGTTTTCGCGGTGATGTTTTCTATGTCATTACTGCTCAGATACATAGAGAGTCCCCGTTGTTTTAAAGCATATCTCTAGTCTAATCTTTTGTTAAAAGTGCACGCCTAAGTTTCAAGTTGGGAGAGTCAAATTTATTGCTGCAATTTTGGCGGTTTATTTGAAACATTGTATTCTTGAAGATTACAATAACATTGACAACATGCTGCAAGGACACAAAGAGGGCATCAAGGGCTTTCGGAGACATAACTTGATTGAAATCTTTTGTCATCTTATTTTAAATAAGGCTGAAATTTTGTCAAAACCATCAGTACATCAGTTTGTGGGAATATGTATAACTCATATTGCCTATAACCGGAGCAACAAAAATTTTAAAAAAACTACGGAAAAAAACGCGTCAACGGAAATGGGTCAAAAGTACGTGCCGTAAGTAAGCGTTTTTACCATTACGACTCGTGTTTCTCCATCTTGTCATCGTGCTGTCTCCATGACTCTTCACTGTGGCCAAATGCCTCTTGGTGTTTGGTTTTTCAACGCCCAAACAAGGTAGTCCACTTTGAGCGAGCGATCGTTGCTTTTTGACCATTTTCACTTTCTGCAGATACTCTTTCACCAAGCGTCCCCAAATGTGTTTCAACAGTGTCTGCGTGTTCTACCATTTCTTCAAGTTTGATAGTCTCGAACTTGTCCTGGTGGGAAGCTATTGAAGGAACACTGAATAAGAAAGTGGTTTTGAAGCAAGGATTCCTCGTTGTCAGTTTGATCAGCAACGTTGGTCAGCGGTCTGGAATTGAGGATTGATTCATTCTGTTTCCATATTGATTGAGAAGAAATTGTCAAAGGGCAGTCGTCTCTATACTAGAATGAGGCGGAAATCTTTTTTGGCGGTCGGAATCAAGCGCTCCCAGACACCGCCGAGAGGGCGGTTGAAGGATTGAATTTCACCGTTGAATTGGCTGCCGCTAAAGCTTTTTATATTTTGTCGTTGTCCAAGTCTTTAATAGTTTTCTTCAGTTCATTGGAAGCGCCAAAGAAGGTTTTTCCGTTGACGCAGTAACGAAATATGATCTTCTGCAAAATCTTCTGAAGGCGTTGAGAAATTTATCTTATCTGTCTTTGTGAATGGACACGTTTCTAAGTGAGCTGCCCGCGTCACCATGCACATAAACAACAGACTATAGAATTTCTATACAATGCAATTGGAATCTTCATTTAGAAGGGTTCAAAGAAATCTACAACAAAATTAACGAAAAGAGAACTGTGCTTCTGCTGTTGAAAATTGAAAACTGAAAGTCTAAAATGGTGCCGTAACTGGTTGTGTGCTTTTCGTGTCAAAGCGTCGACATATGAAGCAATTAAATCTTATGATTGCTAATGCTTTGCGAAGACAAATCCCATGGTAGCGTGGTTGATTCAATGTTTTGGTTGTTTCTGTGGACTGGTTAAAAAATATTTGATGACATTATCCCAGTACAACTGAACAATTTTTTCCTCGGAGTGCAAAATGATTGGACGTTTTTCGAAGTACTGTATATTTGGTGCATACTGCAATTGACGATAGTATACGAGCAAACGATTCTCATCCAACAAGTAATTCAGGCATCGTAATTTGCACTTGAAACCTTGTTTGATTCTACGTTGTAAGTATTGAACGGATTGGAAAAAATGTCCTGCAATAATTTCAGGAGATAATTGCTAGATGATTGAATGTCTTCAATTGTGTTTTGGTGATTGTTCGTTTGCATTTTTACGAGATAAATTAGGTTGAACACCGTTGCAAGTTTCAGAAGAAGTTCGTTCCATGTTGTGATTTTGCTCGAATCAACTACATGTTTATGCGTCTTGGGACTTCTCGCGACTGCAGCACATGCTGTTCGTGGTTTGTTTATCTCATACCACGACGGCTAACTTCTGCAATGAATTTGAGTGGCTTCTAATTCCAATTTTGGCACGCTTATTTGTTTAATGGAGCAACTTTGCTCTTTCTAACAAGAAAAGAGGCTTGTTGCTGACTGTTTTAGCTACTAGTAGTACGAAGGTAAGCAGCGGCTGCCATAGCATCATTGAGGCATTCACAAGAATTCGAAATTGGGTTGTTGCGTTTTTGAACAGTTCTGATTTTTGAATTTCTGGCATTGCACAAAAGCTGTTTAGAAATTTCTGAAATGCATTGTGTAGTTCCAGTATTGTCAATCAGCCTCAATTTATTCCAAGTTTTTTTCCAAATCCGCTGCAGAATTATTTTCATTATAATTGTCAGGGAGACAACAGGTTGAGAGGATAAAAGATTGGGGATGCCAAACTGATTAGTTTCCTTTGTGTGTACACTGGTGCATCTTTAGGCAAATTTGGTAGGGGGAAAATGACAAAATCTTAAGTTTTTAAGTTCCATTTTTGACCAAGATTTCTCTTTATATTTTTTGCATCGTCTTTGTCATTGGCTGCCATTTCAGCGGTAACCTCTGGTTAGTTTGAAACAAACTTTGTCAACCTGAAGCCGCCTTTTGTAAGGCAACCCCTTTTTCCGTGAAATGAACTTTTTGGCTTCCGCTATTGTTGGCAGAGACTGAATGTGGTCGTTCATATAAAAGTGATGCTTAATGGAATTCAAGGCTGCTGGAAACTGAATTTTGTTATCTTCTGCACACCTATGAAGCTCAAAAATGGAGTTATGAACATCTAGCAACAAACTTTTTTCTAGTAAACAGGAATAGTCGGATATTGTTGTCTATCATCCAAAGGAAACAAAGAGTGGACTGGTTTTCTTGTCTGACGGCAATTTGCATAAACATCCCTTCGATGTGTGACAGGACAGCAACCGTGTGTTCTCTGAAAATCAACAAAACTCCAACTAAATTATTGAGCAGATTGGTCAAGTTAGAAGATTTGAGCTCAAGGTTTCACCGCGAAACTTTGATGCAGAGTTGGCAACTCTCGTCTCTTTTACTGGTTTGTTTGGATCAATTACTGGATGATGAGGTAAATACCATATCAAATCTGGAAGTGTTGCTTGCATTTCGACTGGTTGGACAAAATTTTTTATCCAAATCTGTACTGAGTGTGTGTTTGTACTTTTGATTGAGACTTGGATCCTTTGTTGTGTTTGGTTGACTCACAGCTGAGAAGTAGTTTTTATGGAGTTTCTTTACATGTTCCCATGGAGGACCACTTTGATATCTTTCGTCGTTGTAACAGATTGAGTTTCCCATTGTTTGCACTGCTAAGTTTTCTAGTGAGCTGTCTTCATTTGGTCCGAGTAATGTACCTTCAGCTTCTATTTTCCAGAATCGTTGAACCATTTTGTCCGATGTAAATTCTTCAATGTCTTTTCGGTAGATATGGCAAACGAATGGTTGTTGCTGAGGTTTTTTTGTTCATTGTTTTGTGAGGAATCTCGTACTTTCCAGCGAAAGTCCAACCAAGCTTAGTTTTGAGACTAAATGGACGACTTTTGCTACCTTGTATTATATCGACTGGGTACGTAAAAGCAAACGTATGGACACCAAGGAGAGAACCTTTTGTACTTTTGACTATGCCAGTGAAATATATGTGACTACGTTCCTTGAAGGTGTCGCCAGCTTGGTTGAGTTCCAGAACGTTAGCGGGTGATACGTTGAAAAATGGCGTGCTATAGTCTGATGCAGTGCTGAATTAATGTTTGATTTTGTCAAAGGTGATACTGTCACTGTTTCACACAAACTGACAGTCTCATTTCACTTTCAGTGTTGAGGTACTGCAGAGTTGTTGATGCTTGACCTTCGCAGGAAGCTCATGAAATCTAGTAATTTTATCCAGCCGGAAGGTGAACTGGCCTCCGAGATCAATGAATTATCAAAAAATCTACTTCCCTTTACATATGAAACAGGTAGTAATAGGAGTTGTTCATTCCTTTCAGGAGGAGGGAACTTATTTCGGTTGACACTGAACTTTTGGGTCAATTTGGAGGGATTCAAATGGGCACGTTGAAAATTTTGTTGTTGTGATTGTTGTTTACCAGAAAACGACTGACCATATTTTAATCACTGGCTCTTTTTAATCTTGAAAGTTTCGGTGCCTTTGTTTCAATATTGTTGTTTCATGAATGGCTGGGTTTGCTGGCTTGCAAGATTTTGTGTCAGATGATTGTGATTCTTTATAGAAAGATCAACAGTGGTCGGCTCAATTTGTTTTGAATGATGATGCCAAGTTGTGTTGTTAAATCCCTTGCGTGTTTAGCAGTGTTTTGTGGAAAACCAGTACTGCTTAAAATGTTTGTTGCTTAAAAACAATTCGATCAAGATTGTTCTTGCTCACAATTTCATACCTTTGATCTGGCGAACTTTTTTTGATATTCAAGGCATGTAGCGAGTATGTAACTTCCTTTGCATTTTTTGCGAGAATTGTTTGGTTGATCAGCATTTTTACGCGTCGGCAAAGTTGGTTGACCATCTTGGTTCGCAGGGCAATTTGAGTGCAACAAAATTTGTTTCCAATTCTTTGATAAATTATTAGAAAATTGATTTGTAGCATTACTGTTCCTATTATCAGTGTTAATGTTTATTCTACTAATGATTTTATTGTTTTTTCCTAAAGTGTTCAGACTATTAAACGGCTTATGAAAATTTTCTCTGTTAAATTTGTCGTACACTTGGGCCTGCACTTCAAGCCATTGTTGGAAATCAGAGATTGTTGCTGGATTACCAATTGAAGTGTTTGTATACTCAGTTCAATTTATCAGTTTTATGTGGAATTTTTCTTTTCGCTGTTTTCATCAATTTTGAGCTTTGCGAGCCAGTTTTGAAGCCTAAATAATCAAAAATTTGCACTAACTTTTTGAGAAAAGAAGCAAAAGATACAAAATTATGCTTGTTTTAATCATTTTTTGAGCGCCAGGCATGCAATTGGTTGATGAAGGTGTTCACAACAATGCTAGTGTCCTGAAAATGATTCATAAGCTCTGTCAAAAGCAATCGGGTAGTAAACTGGGTCACACGATTAAGCTTGCTTTCCTCCCTGTTTTTTCCTACGACCGAGTTTTGCAAGTATTTTTTTACGATGTGTAGCTGTAAAGCTGATAATATTTTGGACAGCGTTTAAAGAAATGTTTATCTACTCATGGTATTTCACTGAGTTTCCATTGAAACTTTGAATTGTTATTGGTGGAAAATTATTGGAATACATGGTTGTGGGTTGTAAATTAAAATTGTTTTCAAATGGGATTCATGCTGCTTGTATTTCAATTCGTGGCTGAAACTGTTGACTTCAAGGAAGAGACCAACTTGGAATCTAATTCGAGTTTTCAGGAACTTTTGGTTGATTAACTTGTTGAGCAATAGAAGAAAAGATTGCTGTTTGGTAGTCTGTAAATGGATTTTTTGGAACTGGTGGAAATTAGATTGGTTGTGATGGTGTACAACTGAAAAGAGCGGTACCAGTCTTGTTCAATGTTATATTTGAGATAAAAATCATTTCCTTTTGTTTGATTCTTGTGTTTGAAATGATCTGTTGAAATGAACTGCAGTTGGATTATGTGGGTTTGGATATTGTTGAGAAATGTTTGGTTGCACTACCCTTGACAATGGTAATAATGGCAGTTCCAAGACCAATTTCCCATTACTCTGGTTTTGATTGGCTGGAAAAGCTGTAAAACTGGTGTTTAAAACTTTTGGAGCAGTTGAAAAGTGGTCATGGTCAAATTGCAGCGGCAAGTGACTACAGTTTTGAAAAACGGTGTGGATTGGTAACGGTGATTTTTCTCGTTGTATTTTCTTCTTTTTCTGAATGACATTGACGTTGAAGCATTTGTTCGTTTATTCTTAGTGCATTTCAATTCTTTTTGTGTTGTTTGTCAGCTGAGTCGTTATGTTGTAGTGTGTTTTGAAACTCAAGTGAACAACATTGCATAATTTGCACTCCTGTTTTGCTATTAAAGGGAGTAAAAGATGTTTTTTTTCGGTAGAACGGCGGCGCTGTTGCCTTGATTGGGTTCTGTGAATTAGAGAACTGGGGCAATTCTCCTATTGTTGAGTGAAATATTTGCCGCTGAATATCGTTAGGTGTAACAAAAAATAAGGCTGCAGTTTGTTTCAATGGAATGGAGGGTTGTTGGATTGAAGCAAACCGGTTGAAAATATTCGCTTGTTCTCTGAGAGCAACGTTGTCTTCCGGGGATTAAGGATTACTCAAGACAAATCTGTCTTGAATATTTGCTTTGGGTTGATGCTGGTGTTGCGGCCGCTAACAACGACACTAATTGATTTTTTTATTCAATTGTCGTAAAGTCTTTTAATGATTCTTCATTCAATTTTCTAGTATCCTGAGCAAACTGTTGGTTGCTCCGGAGAAAATCTCAGAAGAGATCAATGGAAGACATCGATGGCAGAGTGCTTTACTGTCTTGTCGTTTTTTGATGATTTTGGGAAACCGGTGTCGATCGCTGCAACTCGAGATATCACCTTAATTATTGGCAGACGCGACTGATGTCATCGCGTACTCGAGTTGATGATTAGCTCAATTTAACATCATCGTCGATACTGTTGACTTCTAGTTCTAACCTCTCTATACCAGAGATCAAATTTGAGTGACCTTTCATGACTGAGTTTATGCTCCTAGAGATTAATTTTCCATCATGATCCTGCCGAGTTTTGTCGTCAGTTCTTCAACGCTCCCCTTGGTCTTGTTGATTAACATAGCGAGAGTGTGAAAGTCTTCTATCCTCTCCACGGATGTCTGTAAGAAATCAAGCTGATTTTCCATGTTGAGATCAGCCATTTTGAACATGTTCAGGGCTTATTGTATTTCTGGCTGTTTTTTGACATTTTGATTATCGGGTTGTAGTCGACTCCTAATTGCTCAGTCTTATGTAAAGCAAAGAAAAAAGTAGCTTGAATTAACGGGGTGCCGTTTTTTTGGAAAATAAAAAACCTCTTATGTTTATGTAGGCTAAGAAACCTAGCATTTTGGTTCAAAAAAAGCGACCCAAATTTTCACAAAAAGGTCCTAAATGTGATTTTTGTGTTGCTAAATTTTTCTAAAATTTTGATTTAAAAAGAAGAATCTAAACGTTTGCGCGTGTGTTCCTGTCATTGGTTGAACTGGATCAAATAATAGACCCAAACAAACTAAATTTAGATTGCTTTGCTACCTCTGCAAGAGAGGTTAAAATGTTAAATGTTAAAATATGAGAAATTAAAAAGCAGTGCAACCAGAAAATCTAAGTTACTAACAAGCAGAGAAGACTGCTGGCTTAATTGCAGGCTCTACTTCGAACTTTTTTTCCAAAAACGTTTGTTTTGCAATACTAGTGAAGTTAAGGACGACTGCTACCATTAAGATGCTTCTATTTGTTTCTGGATATTATCTGCAACCATTGAAATGCTCATCTTCATTTTGGTGACTATTGCGACCCATAGAAAACTCACTGCTCTTCAATTGGCGACTACAGTGACCAAAGGGGGAAAAAGGACTTCTCTCGACAACTTCTGAGAGCGCGGACAAAAAAGGGGAGACGATTGAGTTTTCCATCTCAAGGGGAATATTTGCGCAATCAATTTTCTTTGGCAAACTTTTTCCGAGCTTTTGATTCTCTTGTTTTTGAGCAAAAGACAAAGATATTTGTCTTGAGAATGTATTTCCAGTGCATACAACCCATTATCTAAGCGCTCGGCTAGTAGAATGCACAAGATGAAAAAAATAGGTGTGATTTTTGATGTTCTTAAAAAAACATACTATCCCATTAACAAGGCTTAGCGCTAGCAATATGCAACTAAGATAACAAAAAACAGAAAACTTTTCTTAGGTTTCTTTCAAGAAGCGTTTCAGGAACTTTTCTATCCGTTCTTTACGGTTTTGCAAAATGGTCAAAACAATTTCTCAGCTTGTGTTGTAATGAACTGAGGCGGCTTATCCAATAGCTATTTTTTTGAAACTCTATTGATATTTTTAATAAGAAGTTAGAAGAAACGTTTTTTTTTGTTTTTTTAAGTCAGAGAAACAATTTTGGCACTTTTCTGTTGCTTTTTTGCAGTTTTGCAGGAGTGATGATATAAATTTGTAACTTGTTTTCAAACAAGTTGAAAAGGACTGCTCAAAGGCTTTGTTGCTATCTACTGAAATTTTCAATGAAACGTTGGAAAAACGTTTTTTGAATTTTTTTAATTCAAAGAAGCAAATTGTAAATTTAAAGTTACTTTATTACAATTTTGCAAAATCGATCAACTTTTTTTGAAACTTGTCCTCTCACAAAATGAGGGTGTCGATTCAACAGTTTTTTGATATTGATTGAAACTTTTAAATTGCAAAGTTGACAAATCAATTTTGTAGATTGTTCTCTAAAAACCTGAGGGGGCCAATCATTAGGTTTTTTGGATTTATTGCTTTTTAAACCAAAACGATAGGCAAACGTTTTTGGAATCTTTTCAGTCAAGGAAGCATTTTTGAAAATATAAAGTTTCTTCTTTACTAAAATGCATTAACTTTGACGCTTGTTTTCTATAAAGCTGAGGCGGCTCAGTCAATAAATTTTTTTGGATTTAAGTTTTCATTGAAAAGTTAGAAAAACGTTTTCTGATTTTTGTTACTCAAACGGAGCACTTGTGTCGCTTTTTGCGTTTTTTGAGCAAAAATCTTTCACATGATGGGTTCATCCAGAAAATTGATTTTAGGTCACATCGAAATGTTCTATTCAACTAGTAATTTTAATTTCATGCAGATTTCTTGCAACAAATCCAGATAAATTTTTTGGTTTTTTCCCATGCAAAAAACGCTCTATCTTTCTTCGTGCAATTTGTGTTTTTTTTGTTAACTGCTGGTATATATTTTCTCACTGCCATTTATTTCATAAACAATCCACAGAAGCTCGTTGGGGTCAATTTTTAAGTGTATGAGATTGTTTGTCGCAAAAAACTCAAATTTTTTGAATACATCTAACCAGGGAAGGGAATTCTCAGTTGATGCCTGGAACCCTTGGTGGGCGATCCCTTCTTGGTGACGTCCGTAACCAAAAACAGATGTCAGGCCTTCCTGGTCGGGTGACGTCTAAAAATTCTGGGAAAAAATTCTCATCACGTCGAGTCAACAAATTTTGTTTTAAAACCATCTCTAGTATAATATTTTGTTAATTTGTTAAAGAGCACGTCTAAGTTTCAAGTTGCTGGACAAAAGTGTCAGAGTTGTTGTTGCAATGTTGGCGGTTTACTTGAATCATCAAATTCTTGAAGATTACAATAACATTGGCAACACAAATATTCAGGTATCACTTATTTGATCAAGACTCAGAACTAATTTTTGGTGAAATTACAAGGTGTGAAAATAATAAATCTTTCACTCAAACCCAATGCATTGAATAAGTGAATCCAATATTGTCTTTTGGAAAAGCTGTTACAGTATAGTCGCTCAAACAAGAGATTATGACTTTTGCATGGTAACTCTGACGTCACTTGATTGTAATTGCGTTTGAAGACAAAACTCGAATAAAATACAACCACCCCCGTTGAGAGGTCGGGACTTATGAAAAGATCGTTGTCGACCGATATTGGGTATGAAAAGACAGTGCTCGAGCATTATTGGCCATGGTGGACTTTAGGTCGAGGATAATGGCCATGGTCGACGAAATCGGTCAAAGTCGAAATTGGATTGGCCTCTCATGGCCATGCTCTACCATGAGCAGGCATAATATGATCGCAAAAAAACCGTTAGTGCAAAAAAACTGAATAATACAAACGATTTTAGATGAAGGTTTCTTATGAATTCAATCACGTTTTTTATGGTCGCTTGCAACAACTTCCACTAAAAAATTCAAAAATTGAAAAAATAAATATTTATTATACCAATTTTTATTGTTAATTATATATTATCACACTTCAATCGCACTTCCCAAAAAAATGCGAAAAAATCTCTGCTTATTTATGCTCAAAAATAGAACAACCTAATTGTCACTATAGTTAAAAAGTATCAAAAAAATGCCGAAAGTCCGTGTATGCAGTTAAAATACAATATCCGAGTTTTCTTCTAGCCGCGAAGGGTTTCAAAAATTAAAGGGTGAGATCATTTCGGATTCTTAATGAAATTAAAAGAAAAGGCTAAATTTTTCCAACTGTTTTTCATAGATTTTGAAAAAGCAAACCTGAAGTTGATTTTGAGATCAATTTTTCACAAATTCTGATAAAAATGAAAAAAAATTTAGTAAATTATAACAAGCAATTTAATAATTACAAGTTCAAAACTCTAAGGGGAGAGCTCTCATGATTGATCAATTATTTTTTGCTTTCATAGGAACTTGGCTACCGTATACGACGATATTGAAGGCATTAAAACATGTCGTTTCACATCTCACACAATAAAAGTTTTTGCCCTACATGAACTTTAGTCGTGTAAGATCTGATAGATTACTTATCAGATCTTAAAAGATATTCAATCAATTTTGCTGTTGTTATCTTATAAAATATGATAGGTACCTTTTCTGACCGCACATAATAAAAATTCACGTAGTGCAGAACTTCCATCGTGTGAGATGTAATGAAACACGTTTTAACGCTTTTAATTTTGCCATATAACGCAGTCAGTTTCCTATGAAAGTGAAAAAACTTTTGTTGACCCTATTTTGGTGGCAGTTTTATTCTGAGTCTGAACTAGCTACTATGGCTCAACTTAGCAGTCCAAATTAGTTTTGGTCATCAAAAAAAATTCAGCCTGATTTTGATAATCACCGCTTCAGAAAAAACCCTGATACTCGATAAATCTTTTTCACGTTATCCTATAAGTCTCAAAAGACAATATAAGATAAGCTCTGACACTTAAGTGTTGAATGCTGCAGCTAATTGTCTGCTGCTAGAAATTAACTCAGAATTGTCTTCAGTTTGGAAGGCATGCCATACTTAAAAAATTGTCATCGTATAAGATCTGATTAAAAATCTTATCAAAAAGATGAGTAAAAGCTTTCCAAATGGGGGGACAGAATAGATCCACAAGAGTTTGCTAGAAGATATGCGGTGCATTTTGAGCAAATTTTACGTTTGAGCCAAACTTACTTATTTGGATAAACTTCTAAAACTGATAATGCACATATGGAGTGATAGCCATTTAAAATAAAGCTGAAATTCTTTGTTTTTCTCCGTTGATGCTCTCTCTTGGGTTGACTAGGGTTCCGATTCGCTCCAATTGTCCTATAAACTCCTCAATTTACGAAAAAAGCATTTGAAAAACTGGCATGGCAAGTGCCAATATTTGTTCAAACAGTCACAATTTCAATTTTATGCCCTCTCGAAATATCGCTGACTTTGAAGTGTGCACTTGGATGGCCCTTTCATGCGTCTGTTGTTTATTTTTGTTGTTGTTGTGATTGTTTTTGTTCATGCCAGGCGCCCATTAACATGTATGTTTTCTGCAAGCCATGGCGCCATTATGGGTTATTGGTTGCAGAGAGAAAATGGAGAGATAGAGTTATGCCACTTTGTTTATTTTTGTTTTTGTTTACCCTTTTTTGTTTATCGCGTGATAAACTGTATAATCATCGTAATGAAAAAGACAAATAAACAAGTAAACTATCAGAATGACGTCAGAATGTGTTCATTAAAGCGTTGTGGGATAAAAAAACTCTATTTTCCTGTTTTCATTGGGAAAACTCATTAAAGTGTGTTGAACAAAAATACGACGACAATATTTTGCAACAGAATCGAATATAATTCAGGATCATTTGGTCCATAATGATTATTTTCAATTTATTATCATTATTATTACCATTTATAACCACCGAATATTATCTTTGTTATGATAGCTGCTCAACGCTCCACTTTTTATAACCTTAGTCTTCACTCCGTGCTAAAAGTGCAGTTTTTATTATTTCCAGCTGAATTTGTGATACTTCGTTATAACCGGCTCGTTATAACAAAATTTGTGAACAAACAATTTTGTTTGGTGATATGTTTTCCATTGTCGCGTAGGTAGTTTTTTTTTCACTCGTTTTTCAGTCTTAAGTGTAGATCACGTTTGTATTAAAAACAGTAATGGGTGGGTCTATAATTTTGTTTTGATTAATTTAATACGATAAAAACACAAAACGCTAAATTTTGCTACTTGCGTGGACATTTTAAATCGCCTTTTTCCAAAGTTGACGCCAAAATAAGAAAGCGTACATTGTATGGAATATTTTATAGAAGAAAAGTGATTGAAGCCGGAATAATATATGTGCCAAAATTATACTTACTAGCACACCAAACAAAAGAATACTGGAAAAATTATTCACCTCCTAAATATGGTGTGCGGCCATTGGTAGTTTGTGGGGGGGGGGGGGGGGGGGGGGTCTTGAGCGGGAAAAGAACAAAAAAGTATTCCTTTTCTTATGAGAAGTATAGTAGAGTTTTTCACAGATGCAGGAGTGATATCTAATGCAAATAAACAGGTTTATTTGTAGAAGTTGCCGTATTCTTATTACCTATCCCAAGGGCATAGAAAGCATCAATTACAGTACCATTTAGCCAATTTCTCAATAGTCCTAATTTCACTTTGAGACCGAAAACCTGGTCCAAATTTACTTGAGTACCAACAACTTAAAAACAAATAATAAAAAGGCCCTCACAAAACAAACTTTAATCCAAGCAAAATGGGGGGCACGGGTGTACTGCGGCTGTAAAATGACTAGCGGCTTGGCTAATTTTCTGCTTTTCAACTTAACCTTATATACCATGTTTTGTTTTATTTTTTTTTTTGGGGGGGGGGGGTCTGTTTTTTTTAAACGTTGGTGTTTATCATTTATTAACACTATTTTTTTTTCCTTATTTCGGCAAATTTCAAATGTTTGTGTTTCTTATTTTGGTTAAACAAGAGAGAGATGAAGTGTGAAAGAGCTCAGATTTTCTGTTTTTTGAGCCGTCGGTTTAACTGACAGATGACCACCGCATTTTCGCTTGTATGGCGTTGACTAAGCAATAGTTGGATATGGAAAAAAGTACCCCCAAGGAAAAAGCGAACCCTCTTTTCTTTGAACCCTTTAGAGATGAAATTGAAATGCCCAATTGTTCACACTTTGAGCTGAAAAAGAAAGCTTTTGTGACATTCTCTTTGTGATTTTTTATGACTTTTCGCTCCTAAAATAAGACACGTACGCTGAACTTATTCTCATATTGTTAACCGATATCCGGGAAAAATTGTTTTCATACCGGAATTATACAGAAAGTAAATAATTTTTGCTCTATATATACTTGTGTATATAGTTGTGCGATTGTTGTTTGACCACTGCCTATCTTTAATACGGCATCAAAATATGGTTGAATAAAATATAAAAATCAAATAAATTTAATTATCTTAGCGTGTTTAAAAGTGTTTTTGTTTCCCTAACATACAGAACACAAAGCGCACATTGGCTGTGCATTGTTTTTTGATTTTTAGCTTTCCGACAAGCTTTTGTTCACGTCGTGGCTGAGAACACCAAAACCGGCCAAGCGACGACTAATTCCACTATCAAAAAACAAATAAAAACAAATGCTATTATTCATACTCCCCGAAAACAACACTCAATCAGCGAAAACAGCAAAATAAACAAGCAAGGAAAACCTTTACCATGTTGTTTGGTTGGCTGCTTGTTTGTTTGTTTGGTTGGTTTCAAAAAGGTATAGGTATAGTTTATTTTAAACTCATAGTATAAACGCTGGTTATTATGTGCGTATATAACCACAGGTACAACCATATAGCTTGATAGTATTGTGCTATAACCATAATAACAAGGTAGAGCCGTGATAGCAAAAAAAAAGCGGCGCTGAGTATGTTTTTAACTCAATACCGGCTCGCTATGGTAGAGTAAGTTTTATTTATGGAAAACATAAAAATAATTCCCGCGCTCCTCTTTTTAAAATCATTCATTTTGTAATAAATTTATACTACTATGTTTTGGCTAGGCATTGAATCTGTTCACATGTGTACAATATCATATGTATAGGTATCACAATACCTAATACATACTTACAATTATAGAGGGGGGAACCATAGTCGCGATATGTAAAGTCAAGCTATATATGTGCTCAATTTATATATCCTTTTCCAATCTATACATAACAATTATAGCACCATTTACTTATATCAGCCGATCATGGCTATATTATTGGACTGTTATTTACCTGTGCTCTTTTAAACTGAATTATTATTATTATTATTATGGTCTGCTGTTTTTGTTGTTATGATTATTTAGCGTTTATGTGGTTATCCTGGTTATGGGCAGTTATGACAGGTATGATTAATGGACCCGTTCGCTTATAACCTGTTATTTCTTAATTCATCATCTTAAAGGTGAGTGTCTTCAAGTCACCCCAGGTTGAAGTACCATATCATAGAGACCTCTGATCAAATAATTACCAAACTCTCACATTACGGCGTGCTTTAAGTTACTGGGTCTCATTCTATGTTAAATAACGCAAAAGACCGGATAGCTCCCACTGGTTTAGGTCTGGATTGAGTGTGATTAGAGGTTACATTGAGTTGTAACCTGAAAGTTAGAAGAGTTCCAATAGAACTCAAGTATCGTCAAATTAAAAAATTTGTCGACTTTCACACATTAAAACAATAAGTTGAAATTTTGAAATTTACAAAAAATGCATAGAAACATTAGTTTGAGTTGAAAATTTTGTGGAGCTGCTTCCGTTTTCAAAAGCGCAATCTCTCGTTTCGAACAGCTGACCTTGCTTTATTCGTGTGTTCTTAAAGAAGAAAAAAGACAAATTGAAACAGAATTTTAGTTTTTCTTTATCTCGTTCTTAACTCTTATAACTTTTATCTGATACTTTTAACAACTTTAATAGATCTTAATTATCAATATGATGAAACAAGAGGAGTTCAATTCGCATAATAAAAATGAACTGTACCGAATTTTTGTAGATTTATTTGAAAAAGTTGAAGAAAAAGACTCAATTATCAAAGAGTTTGTTATTTCAGCAGGTCAATTTTTGCTAAAAAAGCAGTCAAATGACGATCCAAAGGAATCAGGTAAAATCACGAAGCAATATAACCCCCCCATCATTCAAGAGGATCGTGTAAGACGTTTTGAGCCGAAAGAGGTTCCCACAAAAACACAAAATCTTGTTATTGGAAGCAGTCTGGTGAAAAATTTTGGTCGGGGATAGTACTATACCAGAAGATATCTGCGTACATGATTATCGAGGCTCAACAACCTGTGAAAAAATTGAAGTTGTTAAACAATTGCCCAAAACAGTGATCAAAACAGTTCTCATTCAGGACGGGACGAATTCAATTCTGAAAGAAAAACAAAAAAACATTGACGAGTTGTTTGAGAAATATACAGATTTGGTTGATTTAACAAGAAACACGCTATCTCCTGAGAATATTGTACTAATGCAAGTACCAACAATTTGTAATCTGACAAAAAACGCACATATTAATGAGCGCATTAAACTTTTTAATGATAAAATAAATGCATTAGCAGGTGATGGAAATTATAAAATTGCAAATGTGTACGGCCTCATGAAAGCCATGCCCAGCTATGATAGTTTGTATTATGATGATTTGCATTTCCATTACAAACAAGGTGTCCCTTTTTTGAAAAATTGGGTGCTTTCTCAATTGCTTCCCACATCCAATAATTTTATAGCTCTGAATAACAACCAACGTAATCCAAACCAATACCCAAAATACCGCAATCATTGGATACAGAGTTACAATTATATGAGAGGTCAATACTAGTCGAGATAATTGTTTTGCTGAATATTCAAGTTTCATTTGTCTTCTTTTAATTTTATTGTTTCAAAATGAAGCTTCAGTTCCACTTTATTCTGCTTCTTATTTTGTGTGTAATCACATCAAAAAGGAACTGGGTCTTCACTACTACACCAATAAATCCTGAGAGTGAGAGGATGTCATCGTGCATGTCTAATAATAATGCGTATCCAAAAAAGAAGATCATTTTTACCTGCCTGTTAATGAATTTTCTTTACTCCTTGGTTGTCATTAGATTCCTTTTGTTCTTGTCAGGTGACGTAGAACTAAACCCAGTGCCACCTCTCAATTACACGCAGTTTACCACCTTAATGAAAAAATACAACGATCAAGTAAAGTTTCTACATCAAAATTGTCAAAGCGTGCTTGGACAAAGGTTGCTCCTTAAGAACTTTCTATCTGACCTAGGTGACAATTGTATTTCGGGCTTCTCAGAAACGTGGTTGAAATCAGTTAACGATATTCCGTTTTGGTCGATACACTCAGAATACTTAGTGTCCTTTAGATGCGACCGACGTACTGATCTTCAAGAGAAAAATAAAGGCGGTGGTATTCTTTTGTTCGTTCCGAAAAAATTTCATCCAAAAGCACGAAATGATCTAGAGACAATGTCAAAGGACCATTTTGAAAGTGTTTGGTTAGAGTGTAAAATAAATAAAAAGACCGCGTTGATAAATTTGACTTAGTGTCCAAAAAAAACAACTAATAAATTTGTTTTTGGAAGAGCTAGCCCTGGGTTTAGATAGAGCAGCGACTGAAAATAAAAAAATTTTTCTACAAGTTGACTACAAACTTAATTACTTTAATTGCAATGAAAGAAATCTCCTAGAAACTCTGATCTTAACGTACGGTTTACTGAATTCAAATAAAACTTTAGCAACAAGAGAAACATCAAGAACGAAGTCGCTAATAGACTATGTTGTATGCGAAAATTGTTTTAGTTCCCAGACACTAGACTCGATTCTAAAAAGTGATCACTTAGCCACGCTTAATTTAATTGGTGAAACTGTTAAAAATAAAAAAGAAGCTATCAATAAAATTGTGTTTGATAAAACAAACTACTCTAAAAATGCTTTTTCCCTAGATGTTGGAAAGATAAATTGGAGATCATTTTATTGATCAGAAAATCCTAAAATCATGTATAAAAACTTTTGCTCGTCATTTGAAACGGTAATTAAACAGCATGCTCCACAAAAGTCCGTCTTCATACGCCATGACAAGCCTAAACTAACGCTACATCAACAATGGATATCAAAAAACACAGTAAAAGGTTTGCAAAGACATCAAATAATAACAACAAAAATGTTTTGAAGCAGGAAAATGAAAAACATCTGCTAGATGTGTTTCAAAACTTAAAAAGTGCAAGAGAAAGGTGGAATTTAATCAACGAAATCAGAAACTGTCAAAAAACGCAGACAGAAATACCAAGACTCATAAACAGTTTTGAAACGGTTTTGACCAATGGAAATGATATTGCCAATCTTCTCAACTATAAATTTTCAGCGTTAGGTGATTATTTTGGTAAAAAAGAACAGTATCAATTCAGGTATACCACAACCAAGGAGATATTTGATATACTCAACTATTTAAATGTTAAAAAACCGTTGGGTCCATCACTCTTTCCAGCTTGGGCTTTAAAAGATGCAAGAGAACATCTCTGTACCTAGCTAAGAAAACATAGCTGAACCTCTCTTTTTTTGTTTAACTAATTCTTAACTGAAAAACGCTTTCCTGACCACCTTAAGCGTGCCTACGTGTTACCTCTTTTCAAGAAGGATGATCCTGAAGATCCGATAAATTATCGACTAATTTCGCTTATTGGAGCTCTAGCTAAAATTTTCGATATCCTTCTTCGAGATCAAATATTAGCTTATTTAGAGAAGAATAAGTTGCTTGCAACAACACAGTTTGGATACAGAACAAAAGTGTTAACTACAGATGCTCTTTTATATTGCACTGAAAAAATCAGATATGATCTCAATAAAAAAACATCGTCACAGGAGCTTTTTTAGACCTATCTAAAGCTTTTGATTCGATATCACATCCTACTCTTCTGCACGAAACTAAACTTTTAGGTTTTAGTGCACAAGCAAATACAATTCTAAAATCTTATCTAGAAAACCGTGTGCAAAAAGTCAAATTCTCGAAGTATGAATCAAATTGGATAACACTTAACCGTGGAGTACCACAAGGTACTGTGCTAGGCCCACTGCTTTTCAACATATAAGTAAACGATATGAAAGATGATAGTGATGTGAATTCTAATATAATCCAGTACGCTGATGATACTTTTATCTCTTGCAGTGGAAAAACAATTTCTGAAACATCTTGAAAAAAGTATTGCTAAACTCATTCTCTTTTTCAGGAAAAATGAGTTAAATGGAAATGAAAGCGAAACCGAGTTCATTATTTTTGGAGCCCCTAAAAGGAACAAAATCGAAGAAATAGTTGTTAACGGATGTACAGTTCTCGAGAAAAAAGTTGTGAAATACTTGGGAGTTCATATTGACTGTAATTTTTCTTTCGATGAAGAAATAAAAAATGTACTAAGAAAAATGGCTGTCGGCATAAAGGTCATTTACTCCATCAAAAATATTTTTCCTGAAAAAACTAGATCTGCTTTACTGAACTCCCTTGTTTTAAGTCAATTGCATTACCCAATTGCTCTGTTCTCAGGACTTAAAAATCGCTTCGAGTTACTCTAAATAAACAATTGAACTGGGGAATAAAGGCATGTTTCAATAGAACCAAATTTGACAGGACCACTGATCTCAAGATCAAAATACAAAATCTTACCAGTAGAATACCTCATAAAGTATCGGGTTACTATATATTTCATAAAACTTCTAAAAGCAGATCTACCAGCTTTCGATGAACTCAAGTTAGCCACCCTAAGTGCTAAAATGAATGACCGTACAAACAAGCTGTCATTTGGAGCAAACCAAAAAACAAATATAATGCAAAACTGTTTTTCAAAAAAAACAATTGACTGATATAACGATTTGCCTCTCACATTGAAGCGGAATATCCCTAAAAAGCCGGCTCTCAAAACTACAATAAAAAATCATTTGTGGAATGAGTTTCTAAAAGACCCAACGGTTTCTGAATTGAATTCTAATCTCAAATCTTTCAAGTTCAATCTTAATTTGATTTAGTTTTAGGGCGTCTTTTAGTCTTCTATGAAATGTTAATTGGAGGATTAGCATTTTTTAAATGATTTTCTTTTCTCAAAAATGTTAATTTTAGAATTAGCATTTTTGAAAATCTATTCTCAATTATAATTCATCTCTCTTAATTTGTCGATATTTTAGCACATTGTAAATTTAATACAATTTTAAAATTTCTCAATATGGGACGTTTGTTTCATTTTTACTTCTTAACACTACTTTGCCTTTAAACTATGTTCTGTATTTTATAGATCATATTCAAAGGAATTAACAATGTTTTTCTTTTTTTTTGCTCTACGGTAAAATTGACATAACAAAGTTGCTTTTGCTTAGTATCTGGATTATAGTTTGACAAAGAGTTCTAATGTTGTAGATCAGTTTGTTTTTCCACTGAATTTTGTCTAAAGCAATTGAAATGTCGGACTTTTCCTCAAACTTTCCGTCAAATTTTCACGCTGGACGCAGAAAAATTGCGAGCTCTTTAAATGCCAGTTATCGGGTAAGAAACTCACATGGGTTGAGGTCTGGATTGAGTTTGCTCAGAGGTCACCTTGAGTACTAATAGATCTCAAACATCGCCAAATTAAAAAAGGCCACAAAAATTAGCCAACTTTGCATTTAACACTTAAAAAAACAAGTTAGAGTATTGAAATTCAAAAAAAAAATAAATAGAAAATGTGATAAGTTTATTGACTTTTCAGGTTTGTTTTTGTGCTTAAGCATCATTGCTTCGAGATAACTTTATGAAAAACAATTAATTTCCGAAAAGTCCCTAACTTTCGAAATAGGGTTTTGGAAAACGAAAATAGCGTCAACTGATATTCCTTATGGTTACCTCACTATTGTTTCATAGTGTTTCAGGCTGTTGTTTGTATTCAAGAATAATCGTTTTCAGGTAAATTTGAGTAAAATCAAAAGAAAATAAATTTCGAAAAATCCCTGCTTCATTTTCGGGTAATGGAAAAGGAAATTAATATCAACTGATATTTTTGATCGTCGCCTTGCATTTTCTTCATTGTTTGTTTTTCAGGTATTTTCTTACTTTTTTTCTTACTTGCATTCAGGCATCATTGTTGAGACACAATTTTATGACAAATTGACCAAACAATGATTTCTGAAAAAGTCCTCAGCTTCAAATTGAATTAGCTGTTTCATCAATAAACCTAGCATTTAGCAAAAACTCTATCTATAAAACAATTGTATATCTTGTAGCAACTTCTAAACTCCTCTTGTTTGTCCATAACAAGGATTGACAGAAGCAGATTTCGGTATGATTTGATTACAGTTTTTTTCCTCTGAAACTGATTTGAAGAGTGACTTTTGGCGTCTAGTTACAGGTTTAAAATATAAATGCAGTTTGAAAAAGAAAATCTAGAGCAGACGCTGAAAAATTGAGAGATTTTTCAGATGAAATTATAACACACCTGTATAATTTCTTCTGAAAATCCCTCAATTTTTCAGCGTCTGCTTTTGATGTTTATTATTTTTTAAAAAAATTCGTCCTTTCCACGACTACTTTTTGGGTCTTTTTACATGTTCAAAGGCGCCTATTAATTTTTCACTCAACTTTTTCTTTCGTCGTCTATTTTAAGGCTTATAGGTGTCTACTAATTCTTTTGCGTATTTTCACATGTTTACAGTTGTCTAATTTTTTGTGCATTTTTCTTTCATTCCGTTCTCTCTCTCTCTCTCTCTCTCTCTGTCTCTCTCTCTCTCTCTCTCTCTCTCTAGAATCAAATCTCACAAAAAATATCACAAGCAGATATTTACAGATTCAATCTATCAATGGTAATTTATAAACGTTAACAGTTGAATACAAACAAAAAATTTGCAGTTCTTTTAAATTTAAAAGTGTAATGAAAAAATGTAATGTAAAAAAGAGTTGCTATTCCCCTTGGGATTTCCAAAAAATTCGGTCCAAGTGGTGTATCTGTTGCAATGGTACTGGAAAATAAAAGGGTGTATATCACATATGAAATGACCTGTGAACAGCCTGAGCAATCAGTCTGAGAAGTCCTGCGAGTAATATTTATGACGCACTGTGTGATCAGTAGCCTTGGCACACTGTGTGAGTTGTCTGTGAGGTCTCTCACTACAGCAGACCGGATCATCAGGGGTCTCTATCCAAAAAACAACAACAACCACAATTCGAAAAAAAAACTCTAAAGACTTTAAATAACATTGCATGCTCAAAGCTTCAGATCAATTTTGCATGCTCATTTAATAAAGCTTCATATTATTTTTGCTTGCACAAAAGCGCGGGTTTAGTTAAGCTCAATTAAAGATATATTTGTTTCAAACAATAGATACCTAAAATAAAGAGAAAACGTGCTACCAGGCTTGTCACTTTTTGTACAATTTCAAAATTTCTGTTTCTCAAAATGTTGATACCATATTTGGGAAGAGAAGCATACAAAACTTGTCTCCTAACTTCTTTTATTTGATGTATCTATTTCTCCAGCAATTTTGATTAAGGGAGAAATTTTTGGTGTATAGCTCTCCGGCGCTATTAGAAAACCTCATTCAAATCGATTCATGATATGAAATAAGTACCACGCAAACTTTTACCAGCTCAGTAAAATCAATTTTTCCCCAGAAAACTACCAAAAATGTCCACCTAAATGGCATCCTTTTCATAATTTCTCTAATTCAAAGTAGAACGTGTCTACACACAAAAGAACTAACTAGTGAAACATTTGAATTGTCATAACAAACATCAAAATCAATAATAAATTATTGTAGCCGAACAATGTGCAAAAACGCATACTGCTATCATCAACGACACTGCTGTAAGTTTAGCAAAATTTTCCTCAAAAAATTATCAGCATCTAATCAAAATGCATGCAAAAATTATTTTGTACTGACAGTCTCAATCACATTTCAGGTAATTGTCCCCTGTAAATAGGCTAAGCGAATCAACAAAAAACTTGTACCTTGTAAACCCAGTACCCTGTTAGCCAACACAGGAGCGCAAAAGTGACTTTGCACAGATGCGATAACCAAATTATAAGGTCAAAAAGTCTTCAGTTAAACCAGCAGCGTATTAGGACATATCTCAAAATTAAAATTATTCTATGGTGACAATACACATAAGAAGCAGAGAACTTTGAAATTTTAATTGAAAAAGTTTTTCAAAATTCTTTGACCTCTTTACAAGTCTATCACAAACTTTTATCACTGAGGCAAAAAAATAAAACAATTTGAACCCTACGAAACCAACCACTGCTGAGTTCAATTACGCCGAGTTCAAGACTTCAACGCAACAATCTCTACTCAACGATGAGACCATTAATTTTTGTTTGTTGATTTTGATGTTGACCATTTTTCTCTTTTTTGACATCTGCAAATGATTTAGAAGAAAAATAAACAGGTCGGAGTTTGGCCTTATCAAACTTTAAAAAAGACAGTTGATTTTTTTAAAAATTTTTATTCCCAGTTTGCGTTTTTCTTGAAAATGTTTGTTTGCCTTGGAAAGTCCGGCATTATAAACTTTTGGTATGGATATGTGTGCAGAAATAAAAAAGATTCACAATTCCAAACGTTATTTCCCCGGCAATAGTCGCTACTCTTAGACAAATATTAGATTATCATAAAAACAATCTGAAGAAATTCAGATTTGCGCTTTCCCCTAATCTTGCGTTTAGTGTATTTAATTGATTTTAGTTTGTACTTGATATTGGCTCATTTTTAGCTGTCAATTTTTTTCGCTTGTTATGCACTTCTTAGTAAAAAAAGGTTGTAAGCTTTAAAAAATTGGCCAATATCAACAATAAACTAATATCAAGCAACAACAGATGTTATTGCTCCTGATTTCTTTTTTCTGCTAATAAAATAGCACGCTTAGGTGCTCTGTAGACACATTTCGTCAAATTGATGGCGCTGGTATTTTTGAATTCTAGAGGAAACCAGCATGACCAGAAACAAAAAATTTCTAGGCTTAAAGAACTATATTTCCTCTTTCTCTTTTTGTTCACATTAGTTATGTTTCAAAATCAACCCTGTACCGAAATTTTCTGAGGATAGAGTTTATCTTGGGACTGCGCACCAATGTTCAGTTAAAGGAAGACTTTCATAGAGGACAAAAAGACAACTGATCTCAATTGCTCTTCACTAGTGCTCATTGCTTCCAATTTTCTGGATAATTTTCGTGCGAAATCTAACTTTCACTCAAATTCCAAATAAGTTTGTACAGTATTTGATTTGTTATGTTGAGCTTGGACTTGACTTATTTGGAGTAAATATCAAAATCCTAGGTTTGATAAGAATACGGGTCTAGAAATTATAATTAAAAAGATTTTTGAACAAATAACAATGTTTTGCGAGAAATATTGAAGAAGACGGAACAACTGAGTCAGTGTATGCTCTCTTGGTTTTGATTATCAAAGTCCAAACTAAAGATTATCAACGTAACTACCTTAAAGGAGCAGGGTATTTAAGTCTGGTGGGTTTCTTACATTTTAAGAAAATCAAGATTCTAATTGTGCTTTTATGAGATTTCAAGCTAAATACACCTTATTTGCTTTCTCTATGCTAAAGCAATATTATTTCAATTCTAAAAAATGTTTAGCTGTTGTACGATTTTGTTTTTGCTTTTCTATCTCTACCATAATTTATTGAATAAAATTGAATATGCCTAAGCTATGTTAGCTGGGCCAGTAAACACAAGTTTATTATCCTGCTTTTTTGCGCAAGAAGTTTTTTCGAAGTTTAAAGTGAATCTAAATCATAATAGCCAATCAATACTTTAATGCAGAAAAAGTCAATTATTTGTTGATATGCCGGTCTTGAGTCGCAGAGCATTTCAGCGCTGAACCAGTTTATTTCAAGAGTAAGAATTTGATTTAGTTCTGAATATGTGCATCTCAAGAAAATTTTAAATTTCTTAATGTGCAGTTCTTTTTCATTAGGATTATATTGAGGTCATGGAGTTAGCCCAGGTTAATTTTAAACTATACAGACTGAAAATTGCTCATACCCCTCAATTAAGTCTGAGAGGAATAAAGTCATACTTTTGTAGCTTATAGCTGGTTATCACTATAGTAGTATACACACTATTTATACATAAGCTAGTTCGTATGTAATTATCGCAAAGCCGATTTAGATTAGTGGTTAGAATTTGCTACGCAAATTAATTGCTACAAATAACCACGCTTGTGTTCGAATCAAAACTTGTTGGTGGTAGTTAAGCTGAACATAGTATCTTTCATATAATCAATTTACTTAAAAATCAAATCGAAATAAATTAAAATGGAACATGAGCAGAGTCCTGGTCATCCTAAAAAATAGAATGTTTCTAGACTGATTCAGCGCTGATTTGCTCTGCCACCAACCTCCGGGATAATGCAGCGATTTATGTTTTAACGGAAAAATTTTCCAAAGCTTTTAAAATAAGTTTACAAATTACTGTCATACACAATTGAAGCCGTTTCTTCATGGAGCAAGATAGGCTAACTCTACTTAGTTTTTCGGGACGAAGCAGACATCAGTTTTGGCTTGATCCAAAACCAGTATAATGAAAAAAATCCGTCGTTTTCTCGAAGCTTTTTTGAGAAAAAAACTCGGAGAGAGAATTAAGCGCATATGAGTACGTACAGATATTTGTCAAAACAGGGGGGAGAGTTGGGATTCGACAACGCTTTTTCTTCTTTTGGTAACTGACGTTTACTTTAAGAATTAGCATTTCCTTTAATACTTTAAGAATTAGCATTTCTCGTCTTTTTTAACTAATTATATAGTCTGGTATAAAGAGAATACATTATTTGAATGGATATATTTTCTCAAACATTTAATCATTGCACGCTTGTTTTAACAGGTTTTTGAAGAACTATTTTTTATGTATGTCAAGTAATCCTTTCATAAATCTGAAAATTCTGCGAGCAAAAGTTTAACACGCTCAACGCGCCTTTTCACTTCAGAATAATCAGTTCTATTTTCTCTTTCCATTCTATACCTCGATGATAGAAATGTCAGTTCAACTTATAATTTTTTGTTCAACAGTTTTTGCTTTTTGCAAAAGGATGTCGTCTATTTTTGCATGGTTCAAAATCTCATCTAATTTAACATGACGTGAGCTTCTTTTTAGCCCTGAGATATTTATTCTCTGGTGTCTTAATATTCCTGCTTTACCAGGGCGCTTTTCCCACCACCTTCATCGACCAAATCACCCTTCATTTCACCCCACTCCCCCCTCCCCACCCGCCCTCAGCACTTTTTTACACCACTTTTATATGTCCAGACAACACTCTATTCTCTCTGGCATAGAATACTTGCAACCCAAAAATGAAAATTTTTATTTACTGTTAGATTGTTCAACCGAAATTGTGCCTCTTTTCTGCTGAAATAGTCGTTTTTCCGTGCAAATCAATATTTCAAGACATTCTTTACAGAAGGCCATTAGCGCAAAGCGTCTTTTTGACCTTGACAGTTTTGATGGTAAGTGGTATCTTTTCAACTCTAAATTTTTTTTGTGCTCGGCTGGTTGCAAAATGTATTTCAGATTTCCGGCTTTCAAAACTCTCTTAACCATAAAGATTTAACTTTTGTTTAGCGTCACAATTTGAGAAAGGCAACTTTTCAGTGAGCTTGTCAAAAAACAGATAATTTTGTCCCGATTAGTAAAAAATATTACTATAATAACCATAATAGAAATAATAATAAATATGCTTAAGATAATAATAATACAGTGCTTTTATGTCGGTCGAGAGGTGAACAGCCCCAAAGAATGATAATCTAAAACTGTTAATGTACCGTTGTACTGTACTGTTAATGGTTTTCTTGGTTTGTGTTTTCTTATACGTCATTGCTATTAAAAAATTAATGCCAGGAAATAGAAAAACAAACCATTAAAATTCATGCTGTAGCACGAAGAGGGAAGCATTTCCAAAATTCCAAAAAAAACTGAAGGCTGAAGAATGATCTGTTTCAATTTGCAGTATCTAAATGAAGTTCACTTCAAATTAATAATAAAAAATTGTTCACATGATTGCATCAAAGACATATTAAAAACCTGGATAAAACGCGTTGTCTAAAGATTTCCATATTTCTAATGATTTGCATCAAAAGATTTGGGTCAAAAAATTCAACAATCTAACAAGAATTTACTTGTCTTCCTTAAATTTATTATCCTTAAAAGTCTAACTATTAAAATTATCATAATTTTAGAACACCATTTTCTTCGTTTTTGTAATCTTTTTTAGGCCATTTTAATTTAGTTCAATTACTTATAATGTGCCCAACAAACAAATCATCAAGTTTTGACCTGCTATTCCTAGAAAACTTAGATAAACGTTGGACGTCGTATCACGCTAATTGGGATTCACTTAACAACGATTTTGTCAGAAAAATGTATTTCTGGTAGAATTGCCATCTTCTTTAATGTGTATCTGCATCATAGTTTCAAATAAGAGCTGTCCTGTAGTCTAAAAAGGCTTGTTTCAAAACTCTTTATGCTTAAAATTTAGTTTTTGAGTAGTTATAATTTAAATAGTTGTAATTTGCGCTGTCAATGTATAGTTTCAAGAAAGTCCTGCCTTAGGGCTGATTCAGTTTGATATAGAAAAAAATATATATTTCATCTTTACTCAAAAATCATAAATTTGGGAAAAAATGACTAAGAGTAGTTGAAAAAAAAATGGTTTCGTTATGGAATTTTATTAACAAAGATCGTCTAAATTTGGACAAAGAACAATAAAAAATTGAAAACTTTTCAGGGATTTGCATTAATTTATCTATTGTTGAAGAAATGGTGCCCAGACCAAAATAACTGCGATGCAAAATTTTCCTCAAAGCAAAGTCTGTTTAAAATAAAATAATTCACTGAGAAGTTTGTGACAGTTTTTATACGGATTGGATAAAGTATACGAATTAGATAAACATATCAAAAATAAAATCCATAAAGTTTTTCCAATGTTTGTTTGTTTTATGTAAACACTTGTTCAAGTAATTCTTTAAAATTTAACGAGTTTGATATGTTTGCTCTCTGCCTTTATGAAATAGAAACTCATAGCATTACCTATCCTAAAAATTCAAATATATTTTTTGTGTATTAATTTTTTGCATTATCCTAATTAACATCCATTCGAAATTTAATCAGCTAGGGTTAAAATTTTAAGTCCTCCTCTAGATTGTAAGTAGGCAGAAATGCAGGCCTAACTTCAACCATTTGAGTACAAATTGTTCGTCATAAGTCGGCTGTGTATTTTTTAGGGAAAAAAACACTGAATAAGCTCTCCTCGTAGGAGTAAGCGTGCACGCTTGACTTTGTCTGTGATCAATTGTTTTACGTAAGTTAGCTCGTTAATGACAGTGCATCGCTGCCTTCTAAAACCCAAATTTTCATTGTTTGATATTCAATTTAACAAATTTAACAACGTGTTCGGATAGTTTGAGTAAAGAAGCGCTTCTTGTCTATGCTTAGGCAGGTCCAGAGTCTCCCAGCTCACAGAAAGTTTTCTTCTACATGGGTTTTAAATATTTTTCTTGATTGAATTGAAAATTTTTTTGCACTAGGTGTTTAACCCGCAAGGATCAAAATTTCTGGTCACTTATTTTTATAAGTTCATCCTATTAATCCTGTTTTAGAATTGATCACTCTCCTTAATAAAGATAATGAACCTCAATTTTTTTCACGCTATCAACACAGTTCAAATCTTTTCACTATATCTCATTTTATCGCCCATATTTAACATCATATCTTTTCACCCGTACTCTATTTCACACCTCAAATTTTTCACAACTGACGATTACCAAAGCACTACGAATTTTTCATTTTGATTGTACTTATTGTATCACGAATTAAAATTCATCCCGGATCAATAATTTAGCTATAAAACTGGTTACGTGACAATATAAACAATGCCAAACTACCGAATGTGCCAATAAACCCATTACCATTATACACAGTTTTTTCCGTTCGATATTTTGCTCGATAATGCGATTACAAAGTAGCACGCGCTATTAAAAGCACGCGCTATTAAAAGTTTTTTCAGAATTAACCCAAAATTTTAATCCCATGTTTGATTGTGAACTTGATGTTAGGACAACTTACCCAATTCCTTTTTACCCAATGCCATTTTAACCTTGTATATAATAAAATGGCCCGTGGGACTTGATATGAACCTATATCACAACCGAACATCGGATAATTGAACGAAAAGATCGAAGATCATTGGGTAAAATGCCTTGAGCAAAATGGCTGCTTGGGTAAAGTAGCAATAGGTAGAATGGCATTGGGCCAAATGTCATGTATCCGACAGCCTCACGTCAATACCGCGGGCCGCTCTGGCATTGCCATGGCACCAGAAGAAGGTCGCCGGTCGAGTCGAAGGGACGCAGAGCAGAATTCCATAAAATGAGATTTAAAGACAAACGCTTCCCATGTTATAATTGCTTAATCTTAAACTCATTACTTCAGAGGCAATTGTTAGCGAGAAATAATTACAAAATAGAGTAACGAAGGTCTATCCCTGGTGGCAATCTCTCCCTCGAAATTACCCCCACACTCTTACATCAATTTACCCCCCATAGACAAATTACCCCCCCCCCCTCACTCTTACATCAAAATGGGAGGATTTTACGGAGGACATTCGACCCGGGTCTCCGTCATGGGTTGTTGCCATGGAAAGACCGATTGAAGAGCAACCCGACCACTGCCATAGATAATCATTGGACAACAATTAATTTCTTGCAATTGTTGTACACTAATTTGAACCAATCAGATCATTTGGCCAATCAAATTAAAGCATTCGGCTGGTTCTCATTTTTCTCTTTGCGCCAGTTCTAAGCATTCGGCTCCGTGCCCGTTCGGCTCTAATTCCTAGCTCCGCACGAGAAGCACTGTCAAATTCACTAGCTAAATATTATGCGAAAATCGTTCTGGTAATTTCAACATTAAGATAAAATATTGGGTATAGGTTGGGTATTTGTCACATAGGGTAAATTGACATTCGGGTATTTTGCCCTGACACGGATGACAACAATGAAGTTACATGTTTATGTTCTTTGATAAACGCTGCTTGTATAGCAAGCTAATATACATGTCACAAGATCAATTTACTAAATTTTATATAATTTTTTTTTATCTGTATATTACTAAAGGTACATGCTTATAAATTTTTCTTGCACGGAAATTTAATAAAGTTTTGCATAATTTGACGACTAACGACATGGAATGAAAATTGGGGGGATAGTCAACTAACTTGACCTCAAAATTTACCCCGTTAAAATGTCTCTCAACATTTTTTCACGCCCCACTGAAAACTTGCGCAATTCCTTCAATTACACGGATTGTTGTTGTTTTGTTTTAAAATTTTTAGTCTATTTTTACCCACTCTATTGAGGACTTTATGTTAGTTGCGGCGGCAATTGAGGTGGCTTATTTTGAGGACGTGACTTTTGTTTGTGGGGTTATTGGAGGGTAATTGGGTATTGAAGGTTGCTTACGAAGCGTCTCTATCGTTTCCTGCTTTTCAAACCCCCCTCTTTTCCCCAGTATCAATAGATTCCATATTCACCCTGCTTCCCAGTTTCTTTCCATCCGATTATGCTTACACTCATTTGCCCCACCCTCCGTTTATGATTCGCTAATTTCACTGAGAATTTATAATTGGTCACTTGTTAATTGAATCATAACAACCTCCAATTGACCAGAATACTTCTTGTTATCACACTTAACTTAGATTATGATTTAAAAGTATTCGAACAAAAAACTGTGAAATTTGACTCAGACAATAAACTTTGGGAAAAAAGAAAAGAATTATAATATTATATGTTATGATATAAATATTATGATATATTATGATATAAATAATATAATGCTATGTTGACAAAAAAATTGGGGAAAATGAAAATTAAAATCTGGCGCAGATTATGGCCATAAATTAAGGAAAAAGTAAAACGAATCATATATTCTACTGCAAATAAGTTGTAGTCCAAACCAAAACGAAATAGATTGACGCGTCGCAGAATGAATGACTATGATACAGATTTTGAACGCTAGTCTAATCAACCATTTTGCTGAAAAAAAACATCTAACCTTACTTAGAAACAAAATTCAGTGTATCATTGCAATTGGTGGTGTGAACAGAATCAAGTATATTTTTGAACCAATTAATAGCCAATTAAATGTCAATTGAACCAATTAAATGTTGAAATGTTTTGAAAGGACCTTAATTTTGCGATGAGCGACCTAGAAAAAGTTGAAAAGCCGTTTTTAATTATATTTTTGTAAATTGAATGAATGCAATGAAATGGATAAAATTGTTTTATGTAAAGGTGAGACCATTTAACGCTGATATATTACACAGGTGTGTTTAGGAAACAATAAAAAATAACATTAGCTATTGATTGATAGAACGAGTTTCTATATATGGAATAAAGACTATAAACTGTTTCTTAAAAAACGACGCTAGGACAACTTACCCAATGCCATTTTATCCAACCAGTCACTTTGCCCAACCTGCCATTTTACACCATTCTATTTTAGCCAATGCAAACTATAATTTACCCTATTATTCAAATTACCAAGACGACTATTTAGTTTACTATGTAATTAAATGGCCCGTGGGACTTGATATGAAATTATCAGAACGAAACATTGGATTTCAAATGTCTATATAATTGAATGGCTCGTGGGGACTTGATTTTAAACTATCACAACCGAACATCGGATACGGATAATTGAACGAAAAGATCAAAGAGCATTGGGTAAATTGGCATTGGGCAAAATGGCATTGGGTAATGTAACGGCTGCTCTCCTATCAAAGTCAAGGAAAACTTTACACCGCCCAGTTCAATTCAGCGGTTTCAAATCTGTCCGGATATTGTGTTTTTGCTGTTAACTTTTGTGAACTGTATTATCCACTATACTGTAGCTTACCGATGCATTATTTGTTGTTCAATTACATGGAATGAAAATTGGGGGGATAGTCAACTAACTTGACCTCAAAATTTACCCCGTTAAAATGTCTCTCAACATTTTTTCACGCCCCACTGAAAACTTGCGCAATTCCTTCAATTACACGGATTGTTGTTGTTTTGTTTTAAAATTTTTAGTCTATTTTTACCCACTCTATTGAGGACTTTATGTTAGTTGCGGCGGCAATTGAGGTGGCTTATTTTGAGGACGTGACTTTTGTTTGTGGGGTTATTGGAGGGTAATTGGGTATTGAAGGTTGCTTACGAAGCGTCTCTATCGTTTCCTGCTTTTCAAACCCCCCTCTTTTCCCCAGTATCAATAGATTCCATATTCACCCTGCTTCCCAGTTTCTTTCCATCCGATTATGCTTGCACTCATTTGCCCCACCCTCCGTTTATGATTCGCTAATTTCACTGAGAATTTATAATTGGTCACTTGTTAATTGAATCATAACAACCTCCAATTGACCAGAATACTTCTTGTTATCACACTTAACTTAGATTATGATTTAAAAGTATTCGAACAAAAAACTGTGAAATTTGACTCAGACAATAAACTTTGGGAAAAAAGAAAAGAATTATAATATTATATGTTATGATATAAATATTATGATATATTATGATATAAATAATATAATGCTATGTTGACAAAAAAATTGGGGAAAATGAAAATTAAAATCTGGCGCAGATTATGGCCATAAATTAAGGAAAAAGTAAAACGAATCATATATTCTACTGCAAATAAGTTGTAGTCCAAACCAAAACGAAATAGATTGACGCGTCGCAGAATGAATGACTATGATACAGATTTTGAACGCTAGTCTAATCAACCATTTTGCTGAAAAAAAACATCTAACCTTACTTAGAAACAAAATTGAGTGTATCATTGCAATTGGTGGTGTGAACAGAATCAAGTATATTTTTGAACCAATTAATAGCCAATTAAATGTCAATTGAACCAATTAAATGTTGAAATGTTTTGAAAGGACCTTAATTTTGCGATGAGCGACCTAGAAAAAGTTGAAAAGCCGTTTTTAATTATATTTTTGTAAATTGAATGAATGCAATGAAATGGATAAAATTGTTTTATGTAAAGGTGAGACCATTTAACGCTGATATATTACACAGGTGTGTTTAGGAAACAATAAAAAATAACATTAGCTATTGATTGATAGAACGAGTTTCTATATATGGAATAAAGACTATAAACTGTTTCTTAAAAAACGACGCTAGGACAACTTACCCAATGCCATTTTATCCAACCAGTCACTTTGCCCAACCTGCCATTTTACACCATTCTATTTTAGCCAATGCAAACTATAATTTACCCTATTATTCAAATTACCAAGACGACTATTTAGTTTACTATGTAATTAAATGGCCCGTGGGACTTGATATGAAATTATCAGAACGAAACATTGGATTTCAAATGTCTATATAATTGAATGGCTCGTGGGGACTTGATTTTAAACTATCACAACCGAACATCGGATACGGATAATTGAACGAAAAGATCAAAGAGCATTGGGTAAATTGGCATTGGGCAAAATGGCATTGGGTAATGTAACGGCTGCTCTCCTATCAAAGTCAAGGAAAACTTTACACCGCCCAGTTCAATTCAGCGGTTTCAAATCTGTCCGGATATTGTGTTTTTGCTGTTAACTTTTGTGAACTGTATTATCCACTATACTGTAGCTTACCGATGCATTATTTGTTGTTCAATTACATGGAATGAAAATTGGGGGGATAGTCAACTAACTTGACCTCAAAATTTACCCCGTTAAAATGTCTCTCAACATTTTTTCACGCCCCACTGAAAACTTGCGCAATTCCTTCAATTACACGGATTGTTGTTGTTTTGTTTTAAAATTTTTAGTCTATTTTTACCCACTCTATTGAGGACTTTATGTTAGTTGCGGCGGCAATTGAGGTGGCTTATTTTGAGGACGTGACTTTTGTTTGTGGGGTTATTGGAGGGTAATTGGGTATTGAAGGTTGCTTACGAAGCGTCTCTATCGTTTCCTGCTTTTCAAACCCCCCTCTTTTCCCCAGTATCAATAGATTCCATATTCACCCTGCTTCCCAGTTTCTTTCCATCCGATTATGCTTGCACTCATTTGCCCCACCCTCCGTTTATGATTCGCTAATTTCACTGAGAATTTATAATTGGTCACTTGTTAATTGAATCATAACAACCTCCAATTGACCAGAATACTTCTTGTTATCACACTTAACTTAGATTATGATTTAAAAGTATTCGAACAAAAAACTGTGAAATTTGACTCAGACAATAAACTTTGGGAAAAAAGAAAAGAATTATAATATTATATGTTATGATATAAATATTATGATATATTATGATATAAATAATATAATGCTATGTTGACAAAAAAATTGGGGAAAATGAAAATTAAAATCTGGCGCAGATTATGGCCATAAATTAAGGAAAAAGTAAAACGAATCATATATTCTACTGCAAATAAGTTGTAGTCCAAACCAAAACGAAATAGATTGACGCGTCGCAGAATGAATGACTATGATACAGATTTTGAACGCTAGTCTAATCAACCATTTTGCTGAAAAAAAACATCTAACCTTACTTAGAAACAAAATTGAGTGTATCATTGCAATTGGTGGTGTGAACAGAATCAAGTATATTTTTGAACCAATTAATAGCCAATTAAATGTCAATTGAACCAATTAAATGTTGAAATGTTTTGAAAGGACCTTAATTTTGCGATGAGCGACCTAGAAAAAGTTGAAAAGCCGTTTTTAATTATATTTTTGTAAATTGAATGAATGCAATGAAATGGATAAAATTGTTTTATGTAAGGTGAGACCATTTAACGCTGATATATTACACAGGTGTGTTTAGGAAACAATAAAAAATAACATTAGCTATTGATTGATAGAACGAGTTTCTATATATGGAATAAAGACTATAAACTGTTTCTTAAAAAACGACGCTAGGACAACTTACCCAATGCCATTTTATCCAACCAGTCACTTTGCCCAACCTGCCATTTTACACCATTCTATTTTAGCCAATGCAAACTATAATTTACCCTATTATTCAAATTACCAAGACGACTATTTAGTTTACTATGTAATTAAATGGCCCGTGGGACTTGATATGAAATTATCAGAACGAAACATTGGATTTCAAATGTCTATATAATTGAATGGCTCGTGGGGACTTGATTTTAAACTATCACAACCGAACATCGGATACGGATAATTGAACGAAAAGATCAAAGAGCATTGGGTAAATTGGCATTGGGCAAAATGGCATTGGGTAATGTAACGGCTGCTCTCCTATCAAAGTCAAGGAAAACTTTACACCGCCCAGTTCAATTCAGCGGTTTCAAATCTGTCCGGATATTGTGTTTTTGCTGTTAACTTTTGTGAACTGTATTATCCACTATACTGTAGCTTACCGATGCATTATTTGTTGTTCAATTACACCTGATAACTAATTGTTCGTCTTTGCTGTTTAACAAAGTTGTTTTTCTCAGAATAACAAAATAATTCAAATTGGAACAATCAAATTTATTGTTGAGTTTTTGTTTTATTAACTCAACTTATAATTCGAAATCGCAAAACCCCCTATGTCGAGCTCTAGGAAACTGTCCGAGCTAATGGTTAGAGCAAATAATTTCTATCACCGATGTGTTAATTTTTTCGGAGAGTTTTTCCCGATAATCAAATTTAACGAATGTAACCATAATCTCACTTTGTGCATCTCAGCGCACTCAATTGCTCACTAAAGCAATTGATGAACTATGCTAGGCTTCGTTAAAGCCAGTTAAAGACTCTGTCTAGGTGCTTTGCCCAAAGTTTCTCTCAATTAGGAACTTCGTTCCTCAGAAAGAAAGTTTTGTGAATATCAAAATTAATTCTCTTTTCAACAAGTCAAAGTTAAGTAAAAAATGTACAATCAGTAATCTGATCTACAAAAACAAGACACGATAACAAGTAAATCACCGCTCAAAAATTGTGCTTCAGTACGCACTGTATGTCAGTATAATATATCCAAAATTGCGAAGTTCAACTGATTTTTGGTAGTTTTTCAAGCTCTTTTTATATTGCCGTACATGTCAAAATTGCATCTCTGATTGTTTGTAGATCACTATTGCGTAAAATTCTCTGAGTACACTGAGTTTGAGGCTCGGGATAGCTTATACGGTCCCCGCGCTCTCTAAATTGGTGGAAGAATTGTAAAATTCTTCAAATCTCGCTTACCAAGTTTGGTATCTCCTACTCCGTTTGAGCTCAATTTTTGTGATTGTGAACACTTGAATACGTGGCAATAATAGCGTAGTCCGATTTTGAGTTCCAGTTTAACTTCATGTTTGATGATTGCGTACTAATATTAGTTACTAAATATAAATGTTGAACAAAATGAACAAATCCGTAGGGCTTCGAGAGAATGTGGCATTAAATTTCGGTTGTCATGCTATTCTAGCTTTAATGCTTGAAATGACGTTGAAGCGTTATTCAATTTGGCTGTTAAATTAGTAAACTCAGCCACCACGGGTAAATTGGCCGGTTGGGTAAATGGCATTTGTAAACTGGCATTGGTTAAAAATATAATTAGTGTCTTTAGATTTTTCTCTGGCTTAGTTCTTTTACGAAGAATTTTTGAAGAGTTAACTTTTGCAAAGGTTTTCTTTTGTATTTTTTTTCCAGAAAGGTTTTTTTGAGAAAAATGAGGAACAAAATGCACTTAGTTCTGTCATCCATTTTTTCTTTCAACTGAAAAATTTAAGCATTTTTGTGTGAAAAAGGGTTTTTGACCTCTTATTTCCCGTTATAACTTTCTTATATAGTGAATAGTAACTTAATTTTATGAATAATATGGAGCTTGGTGGCTAAAACAGTGATACATAGTTTCTATAAACACTATAGTGAGAACTATTTAAAGAGTGATATTTCTCTGTAAAGAGCGTAGCATGATTCAAAATTTAGGAATAAGGAGACATTTGCAAAATTATATCGTCGGCTTTATAAGAAAACATAGAAGGTTTCTTTCAAATTTCTTGTACCAAGTTTTTGTTTTTTAAATCTGAAATCAAATCCTTTTTAGCCAGCTAGAATTTTGAAAAACATAAAAGGCAAAATATTCTCTGTATGTTCATTTTACATATTGCAATTGATATATGCACATTTTGATGAAGCAATTTTCAAGATGTCACCAAAACTGGCATGCCGTTGAAAAATTTAGAGAAGTGATTTTTCAGCCGCTACACTGTTTTGATCTAATTTGCTCCATGCAACGTGATTAAAAATATTAATTGAAAACAGAAGCAGTATTCCTTTGATAAGCTTTTCAATTCGTTTCTGTACTCCTTTTCAGAATTTACGCAAAATTTTTCCACATCCATGTGACGAAAAGACGATGAGATATTAATTATTTGGTTGGTTTTTAAAATCTTTTTCAATCAGTTATATTATAAAAGTGGCGATACACGGTTAATATAAAGTAAATTTTATCGGATTTGCGGGTTTTTTCCTGAATTTCCTGTATTTTCCCGTATTTCTGACCAGAAAAGCTCCAAAATTTTGGAAAGACTTCAAGGTCATTGAAACCTTAAACGATCTCTGAGCGTGTCAACGCTGCATTAAAAACTTAGTCTGACGAACAGTTTATCATTTATTTAAAATGACAGCTGACTGGTTGATTAAACTTTTTGCAGTTAAAACCGTATGTTGAATGCAAAAAATTGTTTTCAAAAAGATCAAGATGAGGTTTTTTGTCCACCGTAATTGTTTTTGCCTCAGATAAATTTCTGTTTTAAAATTTTTTTTCAAAATTTTAAATCTTATCATAGAAATGTGGTATTTAGGTTTCTTCGTTCTCAATTAATGCAAGCATTGAGCTCTACCAATGTCAATATTCTGCTATTCCTATCTTTTTACATAAACATTATATTATTTAAACTTAAGCATCTTTTACTGATAATATTTCCACCACGAAATTATCTCTCGGCTTCTTCAAGCTTTTGTAAACGCAATTTCACTGCTAACTATTAACTTGTTCATGTGATTGGTTGGTTAGTCCTCATTAAAAATAAAAAGATATGTGTTTCTGTACCGTTATATAAGTTGTTGTTTTATCTATAACTGATAAAAATTTTGGAAAAAGTGTGCAAATGAGAATTTTGATGAGGTTTCTGGATTCATGAATTTAAGTTCTCAAGCTAAACAAATCAATGGCTTCAATCTCTGACCAATTAATCTTTTGACAATATTAATTTATCAAAAGAATTAAACAAGGAGGCTTGGTAATGTGCGTTTGCACATAAATTTCCCACCCCACTCATCCAAATTTTTGGCATAATCGTCTGCCAAATGTGGAACAGATAGAAAACCCCAAAAAGTTCAAGTATTTTTCAAAACAGAAACTGTTTTTGAACAAAAAGATTGCCTTTAAAGCAAATAACTCAGTGGAGTAAAAAAGGCGCATTAGATTGATGAGATCTGCCATTATTAATAAATCGATTCGAGACGGACAACAAAATCAAACAACAGTAACAACAAACTTCAATTACATCCAACTTGTACTTCACCAGCAAATAAATAGGACCAGTCCATCAAAAGGCTGGATTCAAATTTGACAAAAACAAACAAAAACGGCAAAATTCAAAAAATTAGCCTTCATTTTTTAAATAAATTAACTTCAAAGTAATGAAAGCCATTAGATATCAACTGGAAACGTCCTACAGGTTCATGATCACCTATGCCTCTATAGGAGGGCATTAAGACCTGTCATTATCCGTTTTGTATGCGAAATGTAAATAGGTTTGTTTCATCACCCAAAAGACGCCCTTAAGTCTTGTAATTATTAGGAATATGTCTTACGTCTACAAAATTTTTGCCACATATAGAGAAAAACCAAAAATTAACTTACTGTTTTGCGAAAAACCCATGTCGAAGCCAGTAAATTCATTACAAATTCTTTAAAAACGTTAAATTTTGCTCTCTTACGCCTTCCCTCGAGATCAATAGTATCATGGGGCCTGTAGTTAACAAGAGTAAGTAACAAATAGACAATATAAATAACAAGAATGCGAAATTAAAAAGTGCTTTTTTTTATTTTTGAAAACAATTATTTTCAAAATCATCAAATCCATCAGCTGTCTACTGAACTTTGATCATCTGCTCCTCTATTTCGTCATAAAAAGCAAACAACACCGGTCATTATCCATGAAACTCAATACGACTAAAAAAGCCTAAGTAAAAACGACAGTCAAAAATAAAAGGTAAATAATTTCAAAGAAATTCGTCGAGAAAGTGATGTCCAAGCCGTTATAATCATAATCTATATCTTCAAAAGATTTTGAAAGGTTCGTTTTTTTGAACGCCAATAATGTAATATGTGAACTGCCAATAGTGTGAAAATGTGACAAAACGAGAAAAAAAACCCTTAAAATTGTGCAAATAACTAAAAATGAAAAAGTTGTGATATCTAGTTGTATGCGAGCCAGAAAATCATAACTTAAGGGATAGAATGGCAACGAAGACTTAAAGTTAATTCAATAGAAAGAAGACGCTTTCTTTCTTTGCTGACACTAAGCTACAAGTAGCTACATTAAGCTACAAGCCATTATTTTTCTAAAAATTAAATAAATTTAAAGCTATAATTAGCTTTCGAGTTAAAAAACTATATAAATCAATTTGGAGCTGCTTAGGAAGTTAGTTCTATCTATCACCAGTGAGCTTTGATTTGAATTGTTCTGTTCTTTAATTATTATAAGATCGATTTTTTCTAAGAAGACCGACAGAATACAATCCCCATTTTGGATTCTAACAATCCAAGACTGGACTACAACTAGGCTTCGGTTAGCTGTTCGTCCATTTGGAACACGTAATTGCTTCAAATGCTATAGATATAGATAATTTGCTAGTTAAAAATCAAAAATAAATGCTGCGTTTTTGATAATCAGAAGTTAGACAAAAAACGGCAAAATTTTAATTACAGAGCACTCTCAATGGAAATAGAAGTAGGAATAGCTCTCTCTGGAATTTACAAACACGAAGTTGTTTTAGTGTTTTTATGGGTTTGTACCTCAGGCTTATTTCTTCAAAGTGAACCAAAGAAGCTCATTTCAAAACTTTTAGCCAACATTTTAGCCGAATAAATTAAATCAAAACAGTCAACAATACTTTTTTGTCTTCAAATTTAAAGTCAACAACACTATTGTCAACAACATCAACATATTTTTAGTAAATTTGGCCGAATTTTAGGCGAACGTTCCGGAAATTGTGAATGAAAATAACGCAAATCGGAATAAAATTCACAAGAATTTCAACCTCAATAACTCGCTCCAGGAAACCAAATTCAAAAAATGTTTTTAATTCCATATTAACGCTGGATGCGTTTTTAATGACACCACTCAGAACTCATTAAGATTAATATATCGATCGGTCAAAATTGACTGAACAAAAAAAACCCATTTGAATATATATCCCCCCTCTCCTCAAGTGCGGTCGCAACAACAATACTAGCAACCGGAACCAAATTTGAAGAATTCATTTGATAACACAAAAATTGCAAATGCTAAATCATCGTTTACCATTTGAATTTTGGAGATAATCTTGTAGCGGCATTTCCATTTTGCGCCCTAGAAGAAAAGCGCAGTGGTGAAAAAGTCCAGAATAAAATCTCTATTCAATTTTTCTAAAGTTTTCATTCAGTTTTCATGTAAAACGGCTGGCTGTTGTTTTTTAATCGTTAAGATTTCATATGCTTTTGTCTGTTAAATTGTATGATTCTTGATTTTATAGGCATCGGACACTTGATTTTAGAACTTTTTCAGGAATTATTCACCATTGGGATATCTCGGTTCCCGTACATTTGTGCTTTGTCACTATTTCGTGGAATATTTTCTGAAAAAGAATAAAGATTTTCAAATCAATATTACTGAAAACATTTTGCAACCTCTGCCACCTTCAATTATTTTAGTTTTTTGTAAATTTCCTGTTCTTTAGGGTATTTCATAAAAGCAGCGTGAGGAGTTGAGCGCAAAATTTTTGAGAGCTACATATTAGTGTATTCTTTTCAGACTTAAACGACAGGGTGTTGAACAAATTTGTAAAGGGATAGATCGGATTTAAATATCTATCCCACTTAACGACTTAGTTTTTTTTTGAAAGCTTCACTCAGAATAAGTCAAAAACGCATTTACTAAAATTTTAGGACAATTTTGTTAGCTTGACTATAGCTAAAAATATAAAACATTTTTGTTTACTGGGGGATTTGGTGTACTTAGCTAATGAGAATTTCAGTTCAGATTGTTAAATTTGTCAATCATTGAAATATGAACAAAATGTTAATGAGAAAGCGTTTCCATTACTAACCAACTTATTTAGAACACTTTGTTTATTCTTTTTTAGAAAACAAATCACGTCAGCGAGGAAGAAAAGTGAATTTACTAACCTTTTGTTTTTCAGTTGTAATTCAGTTTTCCAGCTCAGGTGTTTAATTAGCCTAAATAACTCACCGAATCGAAACTTGATACACCTTGGTAGGAAATTCACTAAAACACATCAAATGTGGCCATGACCTTGGCATGGCTCTTACTATGATAACATCAAGATTTGGCCCAATTTGCAAGATCTTCGTAAGAGTATCATGAAAATAAGGTCTTGGCAAGATAACGAAGCAAGATTAACCATGACCTAACTTGACATACTAAGATAAAAGAATTAAAACTTTGCATCTTTACACAAGATGTAATGGTATAATTCATCCACTTCCACAAAACCATAATTTCAATCAAACTTTTGGTTCCGACCCACTTTAGTCGGGGGGGGGGGGGGACTATATACTCAAATGGGTTTTTTGTTCTGTCAGTTTTGGCCGATCAATA
Organism: Convolutriloba macropyga; assembly: GCF_964194025.1. NCBI lineage: Eukaryota > Metazoa > Xenacoelomorpha > Acoela > Convolutidae > Convolutriloba > Convolutriloba macropyga. The sequence continues at coordinate 13,351,686 of NC_134481.1, read as the reverse complement.
TATTCATCGTAGAGAGCTATGAGTGGTATCATCAGAAAGCCCGTCCAGCCTAGAATATGGAACTAAAAAGATTCTTCTGATTTTCGCTTTTTTCAGGGAGCTAACGAATTTTTGTGAATAACCTTTTGGAGTTTTTGCCTATATTTTTGTCTGTTTTCCTAAATTATGTTAAAATTGTCTGAAAAAGTGTTGTTGGTTTGTTTTCCAAAGATAGAAGATTATCGTTGTCTTTCATCTAATTCGTGGCTCAAATTTCTGTTACTAATTTAAAAGAAATCAGGCTTTTTTCAGGAGAATTGCAGGAAATAGGCTTCTTTGTATATATTCCAAGACAGTTTGAAATTATAGTTGTTCCTAACTAAGCTTTAGGCTAATAGAAGTATTTTCCACATTTTAAGCTTAGAATTGCAAATTCATTTTCAGGGAAAGGAAGCAATTTTTTTATTCCATGTGGTGCGCCTTAAAGGGTAAAACAATAAAATAGTCCGCGTTCATTCTAATGGGTATTAACTAGTCATAATTGGGTCGGTATTTCACATCCGGTGTTAACAGGCAAGTCAGAATTCTTTTTAACTTGTTTGACCTATTCCGAAACAGACGCTAAATTCGGTTAATTTATTTGATACAAAAACTTTTATCGGTTACAAAACCGGTGAAATTAAGTTGAAAATTGATATATGCTTCTTTTGGTTGATTACTAATTACATTTTGGGCTTTAAATTGGTTTTACGGGGCTCTGGTTTCTGAACAGCCTCAGTTTGTAAAAAATACAGAAAACCAATGATATATTGATTTTTGATTGCAAATGACAAAAAGTTTGAGGCAAAATACTCTTTGTATTTCACCCATTCTTTTCTACACTCCTCTGTTTCAAGTAAAATATGAACCTTTTTAAACTGTTTCCGTATTTTTTGTGTAGTTCAAGGTACAGGCATGCGTTACAGACTATATAAAAAGGATAGTTCAAATTTATGTCATGGTTGCTTTTTTCAAGTTCTTTTTTTGACTAAAATGCAAGAATTCGAAATATTGCAAGAAACTTGCAAGTGTCTTGACAAAACCCGACAAAATTTTCTATTGAAAGAACTCTTTCACAACTTTCTCCCTCCAGTGAAGCTTACTATTTTTTCGATTGCTTTTCAGCTGTTCTGTATTTCACATGTTTAAAACTACAATTGAACCCATCAAAAAACACGTTTTGATGAAAATGACACGTGGAATTAAACAATTTATACACTCCGCAATCGGATATCAACGTTTCTAAGGAAAACAGTTCTGAATGTCTTATTTATGAGCCAGTTACGCTATTCCTTAATCTTAATTCAACCAATTGATTAAAACTTGCTTTTATCGCTCGACTTGCTTTTATCGCTTTTATCGTTCTAAATTGGACCATTTGTGCATGAGACTCTAGAAAGAAGATGGTTTAAACAAGAGATCTCAAAATAAAGTATTCTATTCTCCCTGTTGAATACCTAAGTAAGTTGAAAAGAACTTTCTATATGAGGAAACTGCGAAACTGCGATCTCTTAACCGCTTTTAATCCTCTTGATGCCCTAACATCACCCAATTTGTCCATCAAACAGACCTTGAGAAGCTGTGATAGGTTAAACTCAAAAATTAGATTGTTCAATTATAAAAACTGCATCAAAAGATTGGAGTTCGCTTCCTAAAGAACTAAAGGGTTTGGAGGAGAAAACACATTCCCAAAACAAGTGCAACAATTTTACCCGAAAATTTGTTCGGATAACAAACATACTCAGCTTATGGGTCTGTTTGCTGGATATCTATCAGATCTAAAAAAGATTAACAAGACATGATTTATGAAAAAAATATTAGCATTTGGTCGATCACAGAATTCAGTTATTTAATTACAGTTATTCTTTTATATTAAAAAACAAAACTACAGACAAATTTGTGAAAAATTTTTAACTCTCTTATTACGACTGCTACAGTTATAAAAGTGTTGTTTTTTTAACAATCGTTTCCAAGTGCTGACATAATTAAAAATATTTAAATTCAATCAGATTTCGTTTAATGACAATTCCGGTTGTTAAAAGTGCGTAATGATTAAATAACTGTAACAAACATTCAAGAATTCAACTTTTTCAGCATACTGCAAGATAAAAACCAGATCAATGCTAGAGAACATCTCCAATCAGAGTTAGTGAATTTTGTCTGTTTATTTTCCTTTTTCCTACTGTTAACTGGAGAACCCCAGTTGTTACATAAACAAAACAAAACGGTTCGTGTGAGACTTGTGCAGCACACAGTGTTTAAACATACATCTCAAGTTTGCCAAAAACTTCTCTGTGCTCTCAGAGGAATAACTCTTTTGACAATCAGTTTTGCAAAGCAAGCTCAAGTTCAAGAATTTTTTTCAGGGCAAGCCCAAATACGGTTTTCTTTTTTATAAGAACGAAAATTCAGTAAATTCATTGTGATATGACTTCAACAGACAAAAACACAGTAAATGTCTAATGTTTTGCGATATAAAATAGTAGACTTTTACTGTCTACAGTAGACAGTTTTGACCAAAAAAAAAATAAAATTGAAAAAAATGTTTCCTAAATTTGTTTTTTGATGTTCTTTTTGTTTAATTTTTAGCTAGTTGCATCGATTACAGGTCGTAAATCACATACATTTGATTACATCTAATGCTTATTGTGTATTGCTTAATGATTTAATAGTTTCGACGACGGTTCTTTCAGCAAAAATTTAATTTAATTTTTCGTTTTTCACTGTGTTTGTCGCTCTTTCTGCAGACGTACGAAATGTTTTGAACGATGACTGATCTCCTTCTTTTTTCTGGGAAACAAATGGACCTTTTTACCAATTTCAAGGGGTAGCTAATGTTTTTATGACTTTGAAATTAATTGTTCTCGAAGAATACAAATATTTTTTGTAATTTTTCCATTTTTGCTCTTTTTGTCTATTTGTTACCTAGTCTCATTATTTAGAGGTCACACAGAAAATTATTGGTGTGCAAGGAAGTTGCAAACGACAACATCTTACTTTTTTACGGAATAGATTATAGTTATAACGGCTTGGACCCGGTTCTCTTGTAAAATTTAACTGAATTTTTGTTTTTCGTACAAATTTCTATTATGTTTTTGTAGACGTATGGCATATATCTGGACAATGACAGGTCTCAATGTCTTTATATTGAGGCACTTATGAATAGGAACTTTTTTAAAAATTTGGTTGATATCCAATTAATTTCATTAATCCAAATTATTCGTTTTCAAAAAAATATAAACGTAGATTTCAACTTTTTTGATCAATTTTGTTCTTTTTGGCGACTTGTTACCGAGTCTCATTATAGGCTGGTGCACTGTCTTTTCTAATAAAATACAAAGTAAGTTGTCTAGCTTAGGTTTTGTTTTACGCTATTTTGACGTTTAAATTAGTTTTTTTCAAAGAAATGGACATTTAATTTTGGATCTAAATAATGTTAGTTGTTATATGACTTTGTTGTTTATCTGGTCTCGTTGTCTTGATATTAGCTGCTCTCATTGGCCATCTAATGTGGCCTTATTTACTTTATTTTTTCAATTCATACACAAATTTTTCTAGAACAATATATGAATTTTTGAAAGTTTTCATTTGGTAGACAACTAAGCCAAAATTGTGGATGAGCGGTGACTGAACATTTTTTTCGAACGCACATTACTGAGCATCCTTGTTCATTTTAATGATTGCCAGCTTAAGATGATGATCTGGAACTTTAACCTTCCAATCAATTTCGTTCAGGCGATTTTCAGTTGTTTTTCTAATGTTTCACTTTCGTAGCTTTTCTCACTGTACTGCTTGATGATACTTTTCCGCGTCTAAATGTAATCAAGTTTTTACCTAAAGCTCGTTTAGGAAAACAAAAATGGTTCTTACAATTGTTATCAATTGCCGGAAAATATAAATTTGATTCTTTTAAGCAGTTCTTGAATATAGAAAATAGTTGACAGGCTGACTACGGTTG
>NC_134481.1:12844350-13347510 GCF_964194025.1 Convolutriloba macropyga | reverse complement strand
GGGTGTTGTTCTGGGACATTCTAGAATGATATCAATGGCCATCATTTATTCTAGATCATTCTAGAATGGTTCTCAATTGTTTTAGAGCTTCACTTCTCAACTGGAGGAGATAGAGTACCCGAGGTACATGTTAGAGGCGCCCAAAACACCCCCTTACACAATTCTTCACACCTCCACATTTAAACAGACTTGGGATTGGGTGAGTGTCTTGCGCGTAAATTTTTGTAGTGGCGATAATAAACGCTTTTCCTTGATTTCATACAAGAATCATAAATGACTTTCTTGATTTCATACACTTTTCATGCACAATAACGCCCAATAGTGTCCTATTCCCTTTAATTAACGCAAGGATCATGCATGATTTGTTAGTAGTCATACAAGGAGATACGTTATGATTTGTATGACACCATATATGATCCTTGTATGGAACCAAGGAAGCGGCGATCCGGGTGGCAGGTTTTTGAAACCTTTAATGCTATTGCTGGCGGCTTGAAAAAAATAGATCTTGAAATGCTTTCATACTTACATGCATGAACGAGCAGTCTGTAATTTCTACAGAGCTTCAGTTTTGAAATTTTATTCATACTTATTGCTACTAAAATTTAGTTTTTTGTAATTTATTTTAAGTACCATTTTGGACTAAGAATATTTTGAAAAATTTTCCCGCGAAATCTGAAAAAAGTATCGGCAGTGTATGACGCTACTGATTAGAGACTCTCAAAGATATTCAAGGTTGTTCACTTTCAAATTGATTATCCTATCCCCCTAAAGAATGACAGTTTCTAATCAGAGTGAAAACGTTGTCTGGCTATTAATAAAAACTTCAATTTGTTCCAAATTTGAAAATTTCATTTATCTTTATTCCCATATTGATTAGAAAGCCATGGCATTAGCTTTTAAATTGAATTTTTCCAAAAATATTTGAAAAAACAATTAACAGTAGAAAATACAGCAAAGGAAAGCATATTGCGAATCTAATTGCTGTACATATGTAATTGTCATATAACATTTTTTAGGAAAAAAAGCAATAAAAAACAAGTTAGTAAAAAACTTCCAAAAAATGGGAATAGCGATAAGAACTTCCCTCCGACTCCGACCTCACCCTCCCCTTCCTTACTGGACCATCGTTACTGGATACTTTTTGTGCACTTTTTTTAAAGGGTATTAGTTTCCTTCATTCATCTCCCTCTCCTCTGTCATCTTTGTCTGCATACATCTGCCAATAATTATGCTCATTTATCAGAAATGGTGTCTGTTATCTTTTTGCATAGTAACGTGCAAAATTCCAACACATATTTGGCTGAATCATATACTAAAACAAATAGCAGTGTTCTCATGCAAAAAAAAACAGCCGGGAGGACGCATAGAAGATTTGGTGGATAACTTTGGAGTTACAAATTTAAATGCATACCTTAAACTTATAATTTGTATAGGTTATTTCAATAGTGTAAAAAAATCTATTGTTTGCTAAGAAATGACCGACGAGTGAGGCAGTGGGGTCCAAACAATTCAGCTCAGTGCGATGAATTTATGTCTCCTTTGCATTAGTAGCTAATCAAACACCTCTTAGTGATTTTAAGCCTTAGGATTTTCCCAGTTTTCTCCGTTTCCTTTGAAAAAATGTTAATTATCAGGCTACATAACTGTCGTTCCAATAACTGTACAAAACATATTTAAGGTGGGTTGAATATCCTTCGCACAATCAGCCTTAATAGGGAATACATCCTTGTGCCAAAACGCTCTTGAAACCCATTCTAGTTAATGATCGAAAGATTCTGCATGACAATGTCATATGGTGCTCTCAAAAAGACCAAAAGCGCGATAAAAATGAGGTTAAAAAGGGGATTTAAATTTTTGCGTGTTTTGGAATAGTCCATAGGAAACCATGTAAACGGGGGTCAGATTTTCCCTTCGCTTTTGTTCAGTCGTACGTTTGCACGCCAATCACATTAGATGTGTAAATAATTTTATTAGAGCTAATTTTTATACAGGTACAAAAATTTTATAAAAGGACAAATTTGATTTTGCTATTAAGTTAAGTTGTTATAAACTCGTGAATAAAGTAAACACTAAAAATTGAGTTCCTCTATATTCTGAATTTATCAACTCAAAATTAAAAATTCGAGCGTGAAAATTTCTCTTAAAACACGGACGAACAATGCATAAAATTCCAATTGTCTGCAATGCCAGTTTTTCCAATGTATATCGCAAGAAGTTGATTTCCGTTAACTTTCCGCAATTTCAAACTTGCAAGTTACGTGTTTTAACTACATATCTTCTAAGAAATCACTTTTTGGAAATTTTGATATTCTGACTTAATATCTCGAATCGTTACACGGTTTTCGGTAAAGCTGAAAAATTTTCAGTGATTTCAAGCAGAGTCACATAACTTACACTCGAAAGTGGGCAGACGAAAAATCAGTCAAAATATTATCACTCCAAAAACACTTCTAAGAGCAATTAACAATTGATAACAGTATTGAAATAGTGGCCTCAAATTTTTTTTTGAAAGCAAATAAAAAACTGGTTCAAACATTACTCTGCAAAAGCACATATGCTCGAATATATATATATATATATATATATATATATATATATATATATATATATATAATTGGCTCGTCACTGTTTTACGCATGTTTTTTAAGCTTTAAGCACATCTATTAAGATCAGGAAAGTAAACAAGCACGAAAAGGTCCGACCGCCAGCCTGAAATTTTAATATAGGTTGCATGTATTGGCATTTTACAGTGCGCGAATACTATTGACAGTTGTAATTGATTCTAATCCTTAGATCTCGTGGCCGAGTCTAATCTAAACCTTTGATTTTGGGGGATTAGTCACTAATTTTTGCTGTGCTATTATCGCTAGAATTCACTGGTGAGATTAGTGACGAGGAATGGCAATTTGGTCCGTGATTTTCGCATTGTCGCTGATTTTGGGCAAATTTGGTAAAATACTAAAAACCAACGAAATGAATGCAATTAAAGTCTTGTTCACTGGAAAAAGGAACGGCTAAATTGAGACTAATGTTTTGTATTTAGGTGTTGTTTATGCTGACAGTGTACACAGCCATAATGGTGCCATTTGAGATAGTGTATGAAGTGGCTCAGGAGGACGTCTTTGTAGGCATCATTGACCTCTGTGTCGACACTGCCTTCATCATTGGTAAGAATATTCGCAACCAACGTCTCCAAATCGATAAGAATATTTTTATCTTTTCCGTTTGTGCCCGCCCCCAGCTTAGTGGGCGCATATTATCTGTACCCCCCATGCGCACATGCTATACTTTTAAATAATGATTTACTGTGTAATGGCTAGTGCTCTATGTGACTGGGGGCGCATAATGTACTGGGGGCACAAACGGAAAAGATCAGATTATTTTTTGCATCCAGCTGATTGTCGTCTGGATTGCCCGATCATAGCTTTGTGTTTGAATGACCCCCCGGATTTTAAAAGCTGGTACAAAATTAGCTTAAAGATTTCCTCACTTGAGAGGTAGTGCTAAGTTAGAAACAATGTAGAGAATAGAGCATTTAGCTTTGAACTTTAAATTTTGGAACTTTAAATATTTTAAAACATTTCAAAATTCGATTTTTATTACCTTCAAAAGCAGAAAAATGAAAAATAAAAAAGGAAGCTTCTGAGCTGCTAGCTATAGCTTCTTGAGTTACGACATTGAAATCTATTTGCATTTATGCTTGCATTTATTAATTGTTATTTTAACAAACCAATTCATATCAAAACAATCCTGGTTAATAAATGAATAACATTTGATATCGGTTATGTAGCTCTAATAATGGTTAGGGTATCGTTTGTTTAGACATAGTTATATCGTTTCGGACAACGTACGTGCACATTGGAGGGGAGGTAGTTAGTGACTCGAAGAGGATCCGAAACAACTACATCAAAGGATGGTTTGCACTCGATCTCATCTCATCTGTCCCTCTGGAAATGATAGATATGATCATTGAACAGATTGACACTAACGAGAAAGAGGTGAGTGGTTCAAGAGAACAGAACTGCAGACTCTAAAACTGCATGAATTGTAAACATTTACTGGATATTTTCCGTTTGTGCCCCCCCCCCCCCCCCCCCCCAGTACGTTATGCACCCGCCAGTTACAGAGCACGTGCCATTACATGTTAAATCTTCATGTAAAAATATGGCACGTGCGTCTGGAGGGTGCAAATAATGTGCACCCACTAAGCTGGGTAAACAAACGGAAAAGATCCCATTTACTATATACAGAAACTTTGTTTATAAGTCGCACATACGCACTTCTCTTTCGCTTAACAAATTTCCGTAAATATTTTTTTCACGATTTATTTTTATATCTCCCCAGTGAAATGAAACTTGATACATCTTGTATACGAAACATACAAAAACATGGTAAATCTTGCCAAGATCTTGCCATATAACATGACAAGATATCGGGATATGTACGAACTTGCAAGATCTTTGCATGGGTGTCAAGAAACAAGATCTTGGCAAGATTTTCAATTAAGATTAAACCTGACATGGCTAGATATATCAAATATGCGATCGTGTATATTTTATATGCGTATAAAAGTAGGACACATGATAAAACTCGCAGTTACACGAGAAATTATATAGGTTTACTCGATTTCGTCTGACTTCTAAACTCAAAATTTTGTCACAAAAAATCATGTATCTTTGCTCGATTTAATATTAATCAACCCTCCTTTTTAAGATCTTCACACAGCTCCGTCTGATCAAACTGGTGCGTCTATTACGACTGGTGAGAGTTATACGCAGACTAGACCACTACATGGAGTATGCAGGGGGTCAACTGCTCATGTTCCTGTCAATTTTCCTTCTGTTTGCTCACTGGTTTGCTCTGGTCTGGTACTCCATTGGCATATCTGAACAACATCTGGAGTACAACTGGATCAATGAAATGAGAGATCTTACCATGGGTGCGTTTTGAAAATGTTGGGGGCAAAAACGGCACCTGGGGGAGGGTTTAACACAGCCCAAAACGGCTTTAAAACAAAATTATAAAATATATATCCATTGGTTGAATCTCAGCAATGATCGTTGGTGCGCACAGCATTAAAGAAATTGACTTTGATGTGACACGGAAAATATTGAACGGTTTTCAGTCATTTTCTTCTTTCAGACCGCAAAATTTTGTTGTTCTTAGCTCACAAATTAAAACAGAAGATGTTGTTTTTGATACTACTGATCGTATAAATTGAATCTTGACGCTCTAAACGAACCCGCCATTTTAACATGGAAGCTTGTTATATAACAATGCTTACTTGTAAAATAGGACCAACACTCTGAAAAAAAACAGAAGCTTTTACTCGAGGAATTTTGTAGGTGAAAACCGAACTAGATGGGACGGTTCCGCCTCTCTCAACTCGTCCATTGTTTTCACAAGTTATGTCTCCTCTCTCTACTTCACAATGAGCAGTATGACCTCTATTGGGTTCGGAAACATCGCAGGAAACACCAACTCTGAGAAGATATTCTGCATCATCCTCATGTTTGTGGGCAGTTTGCTTTATGCTACCATATTTGGAAATGTCACTACTATGTTCCAACAGATGAGCTCTCAATCTACAAGGTTAGTTATCTTAAACTAGATATGTATTCATTCCAGATCTTTCACTTTTGTTGGTTACATTACAAAATACCCAATGTGCCAAAATACCCAATGCCATTATATACCCAATGCCATTATACCCGATGCCAAAATTTTGTCCTGACACCGTGTAGGTTACATGACAATGTTATACTAAATAATCGTTCTGATAGTTTCAACGTTAGAATAAAATATTGGGTATATTTTGCGGTGACGTCTTAACAAATTGAGGTACCAAAATATATAATACCCGAATTATCAACGGATGTGATTGGTTGACAAATTTAAAAAACTGTACCTTTATGCGTAATTTGCCTAAATTGGACATAGCCTAATGCTAGATGATCTCTTTTACCTCATCTGACCATGTTTCGCGGGCCATGGCCATGCCTCAGTGGCCCGTGGGACTTGATATGGATCTATCACAACCCGGACTTGAGTCGCACAGCTTTTTAGCACTTAACCAGCACATTTCAAGAGTTAAAACTTAATTCAGTTCTGAAACATCGTATCTCCAGAATATTTAAGTTTCTTCATATGCAGTATTTCTTCATTATGATTAAATTGAGGTCCTAGATTTCGCCCAGGCTAAACTTATCCTGTATAGTCTGAAATTTACTCATACCCCAAAATTAAGTTTGAGCAGAGTAATGTCATACTTTTGTAGCTCATAACTAGTAATTACTATAGTAGTATACACACTAGTTAAACTTAAGCTGGTTTGTGGGCAATTACTACAAAGCCCATTTAGCCTGGTGGTTACAACTTGCTACGCAAATTAAATATTACGAGTACCAACGCGGAATTTCGAATCACACATAAAGCAAGCCTTGTTACCGGGAGTTAAGCTGAACATATTATTTTTCATATAGTAAAACACATGAACAGAGTACTGGTCATCCTAAAAAAGAGAATGTCTTTAGACTGATTCAGCGCTGATTTGTTATGCCACCAACCTTCGGGAATCGAACTTGAGACCAGTTTCCCCCCAAAATAAATTATTTTTTCTTTTTCGGCTTCTCGCAATTTCTGAGCAACTTTACAATTACATTCATATCCTATTTTAAGACATGAAGAATTTGCTGAGCAATCAGCCAGTCAGAAAACTTTACTCCAATTTTTTCAATTGTGATTGGCCAGCAATAAATGTTCTATATAATGGTACGTCTGCCGTTTTCACTAGCGCCATCTTTTGGGTATTTTGTCACATTGCGTATTTTGGCAATTGGTATTTTGTCTTGAGACCTTGTAGTAATAGAGCGTGTACTTGGGGAGGGTGGTTCGAATGGTAAACAATATTTATCCACTAACAGGGGGCGGGGGATATGCTTATTAATTATAGCTGTTAACGACCATATTTCAAACATCGTTATACGACCAAATTTTAAACATAAGAAATTATTCGAGGGTATCAATGGAGAAATCTAATTAACATTTCATGAGTTCTGTCGTTTTTAACATGAATCAAGAGAAACAAAAACCCAGTTTTTTTCTCTAAAGTGTTGCTAAGGTATATCCTTATTTTGAACTAAAATAACCTTTTTAATTAGAAACATATACCACTTTCTCTCTCACACACAATATAAAAATGAGGGCTATTTAAATCTAGAAGAGAGATGGAGAAATCAAAATAGTTGTCGGCAAGATGTTGATATCAATTTATCTACTTTGTTACTGTACCAAATGTTTTACAATTAGCAGTCAATGTTGAAAATTTCCAAGACAAAATGCCTTAAACTAACAACTTTAAAAAGATCAATCAAGTTACATTTTCAATATTCAACTTTATAGTTTCTCTTTTTTGCCAAATTTTTGGATAATTATTAATAAGAGAACAGCAATTCTCTTTCAATTTGTTTAAATCGCACCTAGCAAAAGCTAAATTTTTGGGGAAAATATTTTTTATATGGAATGCATTTTTTTTGTGTAACAGTTACTATTCATCCTATTTTGTTATGTCTTTTCATCTCATGATCCTTTTTGTTTAGATATCACGAGATGCTGAATGACATTCGTGAGTTCATGAAGTTGTATCAAGTTCCAAAAGATTTAGCAGAAAGAGTCATGGACTATGTAGTGTCCACCTGGGCCATGACTAAGGGAGTCAACACTGACAAAGTAAGTTCGAGCCCCAGTGGGGTCCTAATTCCTGGTTTGAGTTAAAAAATACCGCTTATTTGACTAAACAGACGTCTTTTTAATGGCTGTTAATTAATAATTAAAAGGAGTTAATGATGTTTTTTTTGTATTTGATCCATGAAAATATACCTGATAAAAGATTGTTCCAAGAAAAAATACCTGATAAAAGATTTTTTTTCAGGCGGTGTAATTATATATACCACTTTGGGTTTATGAAAGTTTAAACAATAATTATTGATAAACAAACCACTGGGGGTTGGGTGCTATCAGGGTTTTCGGGAGAGATTTGTGGGTGGTCCTTTGACAAAAAAACTTAAAAAACAAAAAAGCCGCAAAAATTATGTCTACACCAACAAAATTGTTTGCGACCGTAATTTGACAATACTCTAATCACATTGACAATTATCTGCTAAATGCGCAACCCTAGTTGAGGGGGGACGGTTATCTCGCGAGAATCTTGTAACACTATGAAAGATTCTTTTAAGATTCTTTCAAGAACTTAAAAGCTAACCCTCCGAAATGCAAAGAGCCTTCCTTGTAAGAGTCTAAGCAGATAGAATCGTCCCACTTTGACATAATAGTGTTTTTCTGTGAACGCTAACAACTCCTAATTATATTATTCTGAAGGTGATGAACTACACCCCGAAAGACATGCGGGCAGACTTGAGTATCCACCTCAACCGCCACATTTTACGAGAACACCCTGCCTTCCGGTTAGCCAGCGAGGGTTGTCTCAGGGCTCTGGCTATCAACTTCGAAATGCACCACAGTGCCCCTGGAGACCTCTTGTTCCATACTGGGGAGAGTATTGAGGAGCTGTGCTTCATCGCCAGTGGTTCTTTAGAGGTCATTCAGGACGAGGAGGTCGTCGCTATTTTAGGTTAGTTGTGATAACGTAACAGCTAGCCCGTGATCATATATGATACTGTATTAATCAATATGGTAATTTCTAACAGCGAAAAAAATAATGTATGATATATACATATATGACAAAAAAAAATGAGCTCGAAAGGGTGAGAACTAATGTAAGGATATGCTGTCTTCCTGTTTAAATATTTCCTGCAAACTTTACGCAAATTAAAAAGTAAATTGTTACAGGACGCGTATATTTTTCTAAATTGAGAGCACTTAAACCCCAAATATAGATTAAAACAGTTATATAGGATGCTTTTATTTTATTCTTTCACATGCTCTATTTTTTAAGTGTAAACCTTATATGCCGAAAAAATCTCCGGCAACATTTTCATATCACGAAGACTGTATTTCGGAAAAAACGTTATTTTTAATGTTATTGTGATGGTGCATGTGCAAAACAGCCTCATTAGTTCCTGTGCCACACTACAAGCTGATTCCCATGTTTATAAAAATTATTGTTCCAACCCGACTTATAGACAGGAGTAACTATATGCTCAACTGAGTTTTCTCTTTTCAGTCAATTTGGGCCGATCGATGTACCCATAGCAGATAGTCATGAGTTGAAAGTGCTCTCACTGGAAAGCTTATGAATCTTGTTTTTTTGGATGAGTTCAGGAGTCCTAAATTTTTGAACAACTCACTTTTTACTCTAACTTTGTTCACTTTTAGAGAAACGTTTGGCCCTTTTCTGAATATTTTTGAAAATATATGTTGAGATTAGAAGTAAGTTCGTATTTTTTCTTTCATTTTGTCTGGTATTTATAGTTGGTGAACTGTTCTGGAGGACAACAAATTTATCATTTGGACCAATTGTTGATACTTTATCCAAATTCAGATAATTTGGCGCTGAATTAACTAATTTCTGCCTCAATTAGTTTTGCCTCAACTTATCAGAAATTACTCCGAGTGTTACCGTCAATTTTGGTTGAAGAAAAAATTATCAGGCTTCCAATTATTGTGGCGTTTGCAGAGAAACAAAGATTGTAGGTTATTAGCGTGGCAAAAATCAATTTACTTTGCGCTAATTTGAATCAGGAATAAGATTCCGTTTGAACAATTTAGGTTCTCGAGGGAATAATCACTTGGTCATAGTGGTGGTCATAGTGGTGACTTGGTCATAGTGGTAACTACATTTGGATCATAGTGGTGATCCAAATGTAGTTTGGGTTGTCAAAATTTTCATTTCAGGAGTTCCTTCTAACAAATTTTTATTATTCTCAATGTTTATTGAAAAATTTTCTTGTCATCTAATTTTTCTGTAAACTTTTCTAACCGCAATCAAAATTTCAGAGATTTTTTGTTCCCGAACAAACCTAAATTGCAGGATTTGCTACTCTAAATCCAAAAAAAAACAATTTAAGGTATTTTTTCGTTTTTTGCTTTTTTTCAGAGACTGCATTCATGTTTTTGTCCTTCACTACACTTGTTTTGTGATTAAGAGACGACAAAACAAAAAGCAACAATTACAGTCAAGAGATAAAAATTTACTGCAAAAATTGGGCGAAATTTAAAAATCCAATGATCGTTGAATGATTATCAACAAAAAAATAGCTGTCAGCTGAACTAATTCGATTATCTTTTTATCTTATGCCTCCTTGGTAAAAATGAGATCAAGCAGTAAAAATACTGACTTGTCGCCAACAGAAAGAACAATGATTACGTGAAATCATCAAAACCAATTAGATTTATTTTATGAACACCATAAATTCACAGTTGAAAATTCTAAATCTTTTATTTAATGTCAGATTGGAAAGTCAACGGCCGCTGTCACTGATTATAAAAAGTGACAGCACAAGAAAAACATGGATGTAACTCAAATTGTCCAATTTTTTTGTTAACCCACGTAATCATAAAGCCACACAAACCCGATGCCCATTAATGGATTCAAGTCATAGCAACTTCTGATTTCAGAGCATACTATTAATTTTAGTAATATTCATCATTCATTGCAAATAATGAAAAACCAACAGCCTAAACTGAAGACAAAAAGCCTCACATAATTAGCCTTTTCTCTGAGGCAATGTGACAAAAAATTTTGTTTACAGGTTACTGATTTTTTGCCTCTAGTACTTGATAAAACTACTACTCTGAAATTACGACAATTTGACTTCTCTCTGAAGTTAAAAGTCGAGCAAATTGTACGCAGTTCACAAAGAGCGCCTCAGTCTAACCAATTTATTTTTCATCGATCGACTCTCTTGCGCTCCAGGATCTCTTCAAATTACAAACTATATAATAGTTCTCTGTTTGCTTCCAAAAAATAACTTTAGTTTTCTTTAAGATGAGATGCTGTCGGGATATTATGTGCTCCCCCACATTACGGAGCCGCCTTGTTGTTCTGTTCATGCCGGAACACTTCACCACTGAGACATGAATATTCATTTGTGGGAATCAGTAACACAAAAAATTGCCAAATTTAGTGGAGAACCATTTTTCATTATAAAAACAACTTGAGGCAATTTTTTTCAAAAAAGTTTATTTCATTCCGCCCGACATAAAAAATCAAGCACCGAACTGCGCAAACTCGAATTGTTACATAAAACTTAAAATGTACATTAAAAAATGATTAAAACAGCATTGAATGTTCAGACATTGCATAGTTTTGCTTTTCAATTAAAATATTTGAAGACTAACGCCAAATTATTGTTCAGACAATTCGAAATTCTAGAAATTTCTTCGCAAACTTATTGCCTTATAATTGATTTAATCGTTTATTTTGTTTTCTTTTTTCATTAATGTGGTGTTTTGCTAACTCTATCCTTTTCCATGGGCTTATTTTTAGAGGAATGATGTTGAAAAGTTTGCAAATAAGCTTCTAAAGAATCGTGTATAGCAGTAGAGGTTTTAGAAACAAGATAAGATTAAAACCGTTTTTTGAAAACAATGGCAACAGCGGTGAACTAAACTCAAATTCAAATTCTTAATGAAGATGAATTTCTAAATAAAAAAATTGCTTGCTTTTGCAAAAAGTCGTTTTGAAAAATGTTCTATAATATTCATTCATAGAAAATCTTATTTACACTTCTATTTGAACTGCAAATCAAACGTTGAGAAACAATTAAGATGATAATAGGCGCAACAAGAAATGAGCATATGTCTTAATATCACTTTTTTTTTTTATTTTTTCAGACATTGCTTCTTCTGTGAAAATCTTTAGCGCAGTTTTTAATGACAATTACTCTAAAATTCAAATTGGTGCCGTGCACGCGGTTCGAACACGCCAAACTTTGTTTCAAACTACATTTTTGTCAAATACTCACTTTTTTAGGGGGCTGTGAATTGATTTAATCAGACTCCTTGCGTACCTAACTCTAGATTTTTGACCAGCAATAAATCAACCCAGTTGCATTTCTCTTGACTTTCGCCATGGATTCGATATCTTTACGAAATATAGTTAAAGGAGAAAATAAGTTTCAGAAAAAAAATGCAATTTTTCGAATTCAAAAACGTAAATCTTTTGATTAATTGTGAAAAAAATAATCAGAGGGCAAAAATTTTTGTTGTAATAATTGTTTTACATGCGATATATATAAATTGAAAACTGATCTGGTACTTTGAAATTCTTCATTGAAATAAAATATTGTAAATTGGTGGTGAGCTCCAAATAAAATCAGCTCTCATTACTTCAAAAAACTGATGACTCTCAGCGATTAATGTGTAGTTTTTTAGAAAAAAGGTCGACGCAAAGAATCATTTTAACTTTTAAATATTTTTGTAATAGATTTTTATATACTTAATAGCTTATATTTTAAGCTCTTCTTTTTATTTAAAACAAATTTATTCCTACAGTTTTCTTTAAAAATTGCCTAACAATGTTTTTTTTTAATTTCTAGTAGATTATTTAAGTTAATTTGGCCATCGTATTTTACAGCCATTCTAGTCTTTTTATAAAATTTTTTGCCACCACCTTGGGTTTTCTCCGAATTCCCGTTCTTCCTGTTGATTTTAAAACCTTTAATTGTTTAATCAGAAAATGATCGTAAAAACCAATTCCACTGACAAAGCTACTGAAACCGGGTCCTAGACAAAAATGTCAGATGGAGGGCAGTTGGTAATTAACCATATTCAGGTGAAAGGCATAGATGTTAATTAGCCAAACTCATATGGAGGGCAGTTAATAATCAACCATGAGCAGACAGAGGGCAGTTGTTAATCGGCTCTGTTCTGATCAAAGCAGTCCAATATCATCTCTATTCAGAAAGAGGGTAGAATGGGATGTTTCAGAACAGACGCAAATGCAGTCAAACACTGCTTGTTCAAAGGTTCACACTGACGATTTTTAAAACTATTTTTGAGGATTTTGCTTGGATTTTTTAAACTAAAGCACTCTCGGCATGCGCTTCAGTTACTAGTTGTTTAGTCGAGTTGTTTAAATAATTTGGGCAACTGTTATCTTATCGATATAAGTCCATATTGACTAAGCATTTTTGACTAAATTCATATATTGCCGCTATTCCTAGTAAATCTGAACAGTTTTAATGGCTCAGTGAAACTTGATAGCCTTGATAAGAAACATACTTAATCATGGATAATCTGGCGAAGATCTTGCCATGTTACATTGCAAGATAATATCAAGATATGTACGAACTTGTAAGTTCTTTGCATTTCTGGTAAGAAACAAGTTCTTCAGGTCGATCAACAGAACTTTCAAGAAAGGTTAACAATGACATGGCAAGACATATTAAGTTAAATATTTGATTATAAAAAAATAAAAGGCCGAAAAAAGTCACTGATCCACTTTACCCTCACTTTGTACTTTGAGATCACTGGACTTTGTTTTTTTCCTGGGACGAGATACATCGAAAAGAAATTGGAAGTGATAAAAGTGCCATAAAAATTGTCAAAAATTTTGTCAAGAAGAGCTGCCGAGAAACCTTCTTGGTTTATCTTGGCAAGATCTAACTAAGATCTTATCAAGATTTACCAAGAAATGTTGTTATTTGAGGTTCCTGGCAATATTTTTCGAGTTTTGCTAGAGATGCCAAGATCATGCATGTCTTTTCAAGATGGGAGGCATCTTGGTGACGTTTTCAAGTTCTCACCCTACTCTAGACGAACGAGAACGGTTGTCTTACAAGATATGGTAAGAATCTTGCGAGATGATGCTTCGCATTGCAAGAATATTGCAAGATCTTGCAAGATATCTGTCCTTGTTTGACTACGATAACTTATCGCCAGTTGCCAATTCTCCTGTTAAATTCAGGGCAATTTCCAACCGGGAATATAGGAATATAGGGTGCTTTCACGGGAAAATTATTGTTTAAATAACATATTTAACGGAAATTGATGCCCCCGGCAGATCGCATCTTAGTGACCTGTTGATGACCTTTCAACCCAGTACTTTTAAGTTTCGTTCAGAAAACCATTTGACTATTTTTTCCTTTAGGAAAAGGGGATGTGATTGGGGACAAATTCTGGTTGGAGGCGTCAGTGGGCCAATCTGCAGTGAATGTGCGTGCACTGACATACACTGACCTGCACATCATCTCAAGAGAGGCTCTAATTGAGATCCTCCGATTCTACGAGTCATTCGCCACTTCCTTCTCCAGAAATCTAGTCCTCGCTTTCAACCTTAGACATCGGGTGAGTTACTGTTAACAATTATCTACCCAGATCAAGGTGCCAGAACCAAGACGCTACTGATCAGACCATTTGCGCCACACTAGGGGTGCGTATAGTGCGACCAAGATTACGTGGTCAGAAAAGGGTTATGGCCGCACGATAAACTGAAGAATGGTCGCTCAAAAGACTCCGGCCGGAGAGTAAAGTCTGGACATAGTCTGATCATAGGTAGCACAAAAGACTGATTAGAGACCAAATTATACTATCATTATTCAAAAGAGAGAACCAATTACGTCATTGGCCCCTCAAGCTTTAAATCATGAGAAAAATCACTAACCAGTATCTTGCTCGTCAATCCAATTTTCACGACGTCAAATAACTGTTACAAAACCAAACGACTCCGTTTCGATTCCAAAAATGAGTCGGTTGTACCTGCAACAGATTCTGAAATAATGAAACCAGTCTCAATTTAAAACTGCTTTCAACCACATTCTAAAAAATGAAATTACCGTTTTTGACAGTTTGTCTTTCAGGTGAGGTTCAAGACGATCGCGGATGTGAAGAAAGAGCAAGAGATGGCATCTAGGAAGGAGACTGCAGTTGATCTCCCTGCGGACCACCCTGTGCGCAAACTCTTCTCACGATTCAGAGGAAAAGTTCCCCAGGAGGACCACCACTCCATCAACATCTTGCCCTCCGCCACATCCCCCGGAGGATTCAACGCCCCTCCACCCTTTCCACCCTCCACCACCACCACCCACAACAATACATCATCATCATCTTCATCATTATCATTAGGCATCCCCTCTCAGCAGAATCCCTCTCATCAACAGCACCCGTCTGACACAGGAAACCAATACGCCAAACAAAATGGTCAGTTCATGCTTCTCAACAATTAATGAAGGATCTATTCTGCTTTCATTACCCCCCCCCCCCCCCTCCCCCTCCCCCTCATACAATTTATACCATTTTTAGTGAGGATCACAAAAAAACAAGGTGGCAAAATGAATCCCGATTCCAAACCCTCGAAATAAAATGTGTCCTGAAGTTTATAAACTTTCTTCAAAAATCTCAAAATGTGGATATTTTCTGTTCATACCCGCCAGCTTAATGGGTGTGTGATTTTCTTGCAGCGCACGTGTCATCACTCATGAGTAACCGTTGTGTATTTGCCGATGTTTTGTAACGGGGGGTGGGTGGGGTGTGTATAAAAACGTGCCGGGGGAGAGGGGAGGGGGCAATATCGGAATAAACTAGGAAATCCAATTCACCTGTGTAAAAGAAACCATTTAAGATGGGAACTATATACGGATGTGTATTCTCAATTATCTTGAGGCGCAATTTGTACAATCATAATTCGAATATTATTATAGTAGAAAATTATAGTATAGATATGGAATCACTTAGGAATATTCAGAATTTCGGTTGTTATCTACAATGGGGTCTTTCCCATTATAGACCACCATGAAAATATAGCCCCCGTTATGGTATATTTACCATGACTGGGGGGGGGGGCTATAGGTTATCTGACCACTAAGCCGGGGGGGGGGGGGTATGATGGGAAAAACCCCAAAAATGTTGGTAGACTATAGGCTACTCGGGTCGACATTTTTAGTAATCACACGAGCATCATATATGATTTCATACAAATAATAACCTAGCTTGGCTACTGTTAGGGGGTCTATACAGGTGCAACTACTGTGAAAATGGACCAATATTGGATTTGAACCAGCATCTCTTACTTGCAAACCTAGTGTGCTAAACATTAGACCAATTGGTTTTAACCTCTCGAAATTGGGCATTTCCTTTGAATTATTCTCATGTTCTTTTCTTGCTCCTCGAGGCTTCTTTTCTCTAGCCAAGTATATGTTGAACAAATTGAGCTTCTTGTCAAGTTATTTGAAGAAAAGAAGTTATTTGCACAAATTAGATTAGTTCGCTCTCTCTCATCCTTCTAACAACTATCATAAAAAATTCCTGTCATCCATACAAGGTCATATATGTTTCCTAGTAATCATACAGGGATCTTTTATGATTTCCTTATTTCTATGCAAGAATCGTTCTAGAAAATATGTCATGATCTATTCTGCTTTCATTACCCCCCCCCAACCTCCCCTTCATACAATTTATACCATTTTTTAGTGAGGATCACAAAAAAACAAGGTGGCAAAATGGATCCCGATTCCAAACTCTCGAAACAAAATGTGTCCTGAAGTTTATAAACTTTCTTCAAAAATCTCAAAGTGTGGATCTTTTCTGTTCATACCCGCCAGCTTAATGGGTGTGTTTTTTTCTTGCAGCGCACGTGTTATCACACATGAGTAACCGTTGTGCATTTGGGATGTTTTGTAACGGGGGTGGGTGGGGTGTGTATAAAAACGTGCCGGGGAGAGGGGAGGGTGCAATATCGGAATAAACTAGGAAATCCAATTCACCTGTGTAAAAGAAACCATTTAAGATGGGAACTATATACGGATGTGTATTCTCAATTATCTTGAGGCGCAATTTGTACAATCATAGTTCGAATATTATTATAGTAGAAAATTATAGTATAGATATGGAATCACTTTAGGAATTTCGGTTGTTATCAACAATGGGGTCTTTCCCATTATAGACCACCATGAAAATATAGCCCCCGTTATGGTATATTTACCATGACTGAGGGGGGGGGCTATAGGTTATCTGACCTCTAAGCCGGGGGGGTATGATGGGAAAAACCCGAAAAATGTTGGTAGTCTATAGGCTACGCGGGTCGACATTTTTAGTAATCACACGAGCATCATATATGATTTCATACAAATAATAACCTAGCTTGGCTACTGTTAGGGGGTCTATACAGGTGCAAATACTGTGAAAATGGACCAATATTGGATTTGAACCAGCATCTCTTACTTGCAAGCCTAGTGTGCTAAACATTAGACCAATTGGTTTTAACCTCTCGAAATTGGGCATTTCCTTTGACCCATTCTCATGTTCTTTTCTTGCTCCTCGAGGCTTCTTTTCTCTAGCCAAGTATATGTTGAACAAATTGAGCTTCTTGTCATGTTATTTGAAGAAAAGAAGTTATTTGCACAAATTAGATTAGTTCGCTCTCTCTCTCTCATCCTTCTAACAACTATCATGCAAAATTCCTGTCATCCATACAAGGTCATATATGTTTCCTAGTAATCACACAGGGATCATTTATGATTTCCTTGTTTCTATGCAAGAATCGTTCTAGAAAATATGTCATGATCTGCATGATATCATATATGATCCATGTATGACTACAACCTGATGATGTATTTTCCAGTGCGATCTTTGCAGGGAACTAAAGAAATCATATATCCCGGGCCGAGGTGTCAACGCTAAAAAACGCAAAATTATGTAAGATTGGCGTTGAATGCGTAGAATTTATGTAAGATCTACGCTTGAGCGTAGATCTTACATAAATTCTACGCATTCAACGCTAATCTTACATAATTTTGCGTTGAATTTTAGCGTAGATCTTACATATTTAGCGTTGAATTTTAGCGTAGATCTTACATATTTAGCGTTGAATTTAGCGTAGATCTTACGTAAATTCAACGCATTCAACGCTAATCTTACATAACTTTGCGTTGAATTTTGGCGTAGATCTTACATATTTAGCGTTGAATTTTAGCGTAGATCTTACATATTTAGCGTTGAATTTTGGCGTAGATCTTACATATTTAGCGTTGAATTTTAGCGTAGATCTTACATATTTAGCGTTGAATTTAGCGTAGATCTTACGTAAATTCAACGCATTCAACGCTAATCTTACATAACTTTGCGTTGAATTTTGGCGTAGATCTTACATATTTAGCGTTGAATTTTAGCGTAGATCTTACATATTTAGCGTTGAATTTAGCGTCGATCTTACATAAATTCAACGCATTCAACGCTAATCTTACATAATTTTGCGTTGAATTTTGGCGTGGATCTTACATATTTAGCGTTGAATTTTAGCGTAGATCTTACATATTTAGCGTTGAATTTAGCGTAGATCTTACATAAACTCGACGCATTCAACGCTAATCTAACATAATTTTGCGTTGAATTTTTGCGTAGACCTTACATATTTAGCGTTGAATTTTAGCGTAGATCTTACATATTTAGCGTTGAATTTAGCGTAGATCTTACATAATTTCAACGCATTCAACGCTAATCTTACATAATTTTGCGTTGAATTTTGGCGTAGATCATACATCTTTAGCGTTGAATTTTAGAGTAGATCCTACATATTTAGCGTTGAATTTTAGCGTAGATCTTACATATTTAGCGTTGAATTTAGCGTAGATCTTACATATTTAGCGTTGAATTTAGCGTAGATCTTACATAAATTCAAAGCATTCAACGCTAATCTTACATAATTTTGCGTTGAATTTTGGCGTAGATCTTACATATTTAGCGTTGAATTTTAGCGTAGATCTTACATATTTAGCGTTGAATTTAGCGTAGATCTTACATAAATTCAAAGCATTCAACGCTAATCATACATAATTTTGCGTTGAATTTTGGCGTAGATCTTACATATTTAGCGCTGAATTTAGCGTAGATCTTACATAAATTCAACGCATTCAACGGTAATCTTACATAATTTTGCGTTGAATTTTGGCGTAGATCTTACATATTTAGCGTTGAATTTTAGCGTAGATCTTACATATTTAGCGTTGGAGTGTGGGGGTTACGGGGTGTTGTTGGGGGGAAGGTGGGGGGGGGAAGGGCGGAGGGGGATCGGTTTAATTTTTAGGTGGCTAGAGATCAAAAAAGTCGGTTGTTCATTGCAAAAAAATTGAGACCATTTTACGATTTCAAAGTTTTTCAAGTTTTTTTCAAAAAGTTAATTTTTTAACTGTTTCAACCCTATACTGCACAGGTGAGAAAAAACACTTTTGAGTGCTCTTTTATAGTGCAAAATCCGTTTCAGACCATTTTACAATTTCAAAACTTTTTCAAGTTTTTTTTCGAAAAATTAATTTTTTCACTATTTATAACCCTATACTCCAAAGGTGAGTAACAAGAAGTCAGAAAAAGTCTTTTTTAGTGTTCTTTTATAGTTTTTTTTTCGAAAAATTATTTTTTTTTACTGTTTCGACCCCTATACTTCACAATTGAGAAAAATGAAGTCAGCAAAAAATAACCATTTGCTCTCTTACGGTGCAAAAACCATTTCAGACCATTTTAGGAATTCAAATTTTTTTCAAAACATAAAAAAAAATTTAAATTTTTCCAGTACTTCTCACATGATAAATGCGTTGAATACGTTGAAATTATGTAAGATCTTGGCTAAATTCAACGAAATATATGCAAGTTCTACGCCAAATTCAATGCAAAATATGTAAGGTCTACGCTAAAATCAACGCGAAATATGTAAGATCTACGCTAAATTCAACGCAAAATATGTAAGATCTACGCTTTATAATGATTGCGGCTCTTAAGGAAACCAAGGTTCGGTGGCGGAATGGTAGAAGAGGCGACAAGTAAACAGGAGGTCAGTGGTTCGAGTCCCATACCAAGAGTTCTACGCGTTGATTTTTTGTAAGATCAACGCTAAATTCAACGCAAAAATATGTAAGATCTACGCTAAATTCAACGCTAAATATGTAAGATCTACGCTAAATTCAACGCTAAATATGTAAGATCAGCGGCAACTAGCGTTGACAAGTTAGAAAATTCACCTCCATTTCTTACATAATTTTGCGCTGAATGCGTTGAATTTTTGTCTTTAAATTCAACGCATTCAACGCAAAATTATGTAAGAAAATTGCGGTGAATTTTCCGACTTGTCAACGCTAGTTGCCGTTGATCTTACATAATTTTGGCCAAATTCCTCGGCCCGGGATGACCCTCGTATGGCATAGAGATAAGATATTTGGTTTTTTGTAGGACGAGGTATAGTTTTCAAATGTTTATAGAGCCTCAAAGAATGTGAACTTTATTCAGGTGCGGTGATAACCGCCAACCACCAAACTGAAGGCCGCAGAACTTCCATCAGCCCCGCTTTGAAGCGGAGGGGAGCAGACCCCCCGAAACTGTCCTCCAACCTTCTTTCCACAAACACTTCAGGCAGCATCTTCAAAGTCATTCCATCCCAACGCAAAATCAGCGGGTCCAAACTCCACACGAATGAAGACGATTCCGGTCATGGGGGCATCGGGAACCACTTATCAAAAAGCAAAAAGAGAACTATGTGGGATAAATTAGCCAACAGAAAAGACAACAATTCATTCGACAACGAAGATGAACAAAAACAGTTACCCGATTCAATGTTGCCCGAGCTTGAAGGGATTCCAAAACAGCCACACCCTGCTCCTAAATCAGTACGAATCGGGGGCGAAGAGGAAATATCGTCTGAGATTATAACTTATAACCCGCATAAACTTCAGGAAAAGTTGAAATCATTTGGTGATAATGACCCTGTAGTTAAAAGTTTATTAGATATTAGAGCTGATATGATTATGGAGGCATTATCAATGCAAACCAAACTTAAGAAACTTGATGACCAAATTTTAGAAGTTGCCCAAAACCTCAGGATTGCCAAACAACAATTCCAAACCAACTCCGAAAACAACGCAACCCAACAAGCTAAAAACAAAAACAATCCAGGAACCGGACAGAAAACAACACAAGCTACAGTTGAAACCGCAGCTGATCCCAAGTACTCGATAGTTGATAGCCAAACTCATCAGAATCAACTATTAGAGCGGGATCTCGATAATAACAGTTCGACAGGGGGTTCCGAAGAATCGTCATCATCCGGTCGAAAAACACCCAGAAAAGTTCTGGTCAAACAGAAGGTCGAAACCGAGAGCCCCAAGGTCGCCAGATCCGCCGATAGCCTAGAGCGGGTTGTCACAGATCCCGATTCGGCAACGCCTCACGGTTCCGATTCAGCTCGACGATTGGAGCCGAAGAAACGGGTTCAGCTTTCGATTCCACAGGATACGTTGTCGGGTTCCAGTCAACATGAAACTGAGGACCGTTTTGACGACCATCGGAAAATTGAGGACGTCACCACGCCAGCTGTGTCTCGACAAGGAACCGAGAAAAACAACGACAATGACACGAATGGAACCAAAAATGAACAAAACGGATCCAACTCGCCTTCCAATCTTTTTGCAATAGAGGAAACTTCGTTCAGTTTTATAGACGTTGATGAAAAGCCAGTAACTCTTTCAAACATTCCAGAATTTTAATGTGTTCAGCTGGAGATAGTTGAACACAATCAGGTTTCACTTATACAATCGCATTTGTAAAATGATCATTGTAAATTGAATCAATCATTTTTAATGAAAGTTTATTTTTGTTTATTATCAGTCAGCTATAATTTAATGCTAACTTCAGCTGTGTCATAGAGCAAATAGATACGATACTATACCAAGAATTTTTTGTTATCGTGCACGCAATAGATAACACCATAAGGCGAAAAATTTTGGGCTCATCCTTGTGGAAGATTTGGGGTTTTGGTGCATATAGACACTTCATAATGATCCTTTCAACGTCTTTTAACAATAAATTAGCATTCTCTCTCCTCCTTGCTCCTTTCCTACAAATCTTGGAAAACAAAGATTTCCAAGATCTTGGATTCCCACGTGAGCGTTTTCCAAGTACGTGCAAGTTCCACGCAAGCGTTTCTAAGATCTTGGCAAGATCTTGCAAGTCCTCGCGTGGGGTCGCGGAGTGTGGATGAAAATGAATATCATTGGGGAGATGTCCGCTAAAAAAACAATCATGAAGGTGGAACGAACATTATATGAAAGTTTGAAAGTTGAACCATAATCTGTACAAATTTTTGACATATCAATTTATAAGAGAATATTGAACTAAGGAAGAAAGACCAGAGAGTAAAACCATTTGTCATGAGAATTACAGAGAAATTGTCGAATATGGTTGGTTAATATTCAAGTTGATTGAACCCAGTTTTGCGAACATAACCGACTAACGTCGGACGAATTGCTCTCAAACGACCAGCGAGCGGTTGGCTTCGTCAGTACCTAGCCACTGTTTAGTGGGGTTAGCTTTAGCTTGATTGAAGGGGCCTGAGATTAGGGTAATAGACGATGACATCACTCCACATAACAGCCGCTGAAGTGCGGCATCAACAAAAGAGTTAAGGAGAGAGAGAGAGAGCGCGAGATTAAACGTGAGCGAGAAAGAGAAGGAAAGAAACGCCAGCCAACACAGAGAGAGAGAGAGAGCCAGGAATTTTTCCATGATGAGATTCGACTTTACATTTTCTAGTTTTCTAGCCTTGGTAGTAATTAAATCATATAGAAAAAACTGAAAGCTCAAAATTCAAAAGAAAAATTTTCACATTTCACAATGAAGCAAATGTTCAAAAAAATTTATTGTCTCTTGATTTCTGTCATGTAACCCATCCGCAAGACCTAAAAAGGTTCATTTGCCAGTAATGATCTTTAAACTCATAAAAGGACAAAAATATTCAAAAATTTTAAAAACAATTGCAATTTTAACAAAATCTTGCTAGAAATTGTTATATTATTATCTTCACAACCATTTCATTGTATCAAGAGACTATCCAGTATCCCTATTTCAAGCCTTAAACAGTTTCACTTGCTCATAAAGATGCATACACACGGAACACAACAATTTTTCAAAAATTTTTCAACTTAAATTTTATCAAAAAAATGCTAAAACTCGAGTCAATGAAATAATGATAACTATTCCTTTAGCTCTACAAATTTGACACCAGCTTATTATCAGACCTTGAAGAAGGTTTTCTGGCTCTTGAGGCTGGAAAAACCTTAAAAAATGACAAACAATTTGGGCTCATCCTTGTGGAAATTTTGGGCTCATCCTTGTGGAAGATTTGGGGTTTTGGTGCATATAGACACTTCATAATGATCCTTTCAACGCCTTTTAAGAGTAAATTAGCATTCTCTCTCCTCCTTGCTCCTTTCCTACAAATCTTGGAAAACAAAGATTTCCAAGATCTTGGATTCCCACGTGAGCGTTTTCCAAGTACGTGCAAGTTCCACGCAAGCGTTTCTAAGATCTTGGCAAGATCTTGCAAGTCCTCGCGTGGGGTCACGGAGTGTGGATGAAAATGAATATCATTGGGGAGATGTCCGCTAAAAAAACAATCATGAAGGTGGAACGAACATTATATGAAAGTTTGAAAGTTGAACCACAATCTGTACAAATTTTTGACATATCAATTTATAAGAGAATATTGAACTAAGGAAGAAAGACCAGAGAGTAAAACCATTTGTCATGAGAATTACAGAGAAATTGTCGAATATGGTTGGTTAATATTCAAGTTGATTGAACCCAGTTTTGCGAACATAACCGACTAACGTCGGACGAATTGCTCTCAAACGACCAGCGAGCGGTTGGCTTCGTCAGTACCTAGCCACTGTTTAGTGGGGTTAGCTTTAGCTTGATTGAAGGGGCCTGAGATTAGGGTAATAGACGATGACATCACTCCACATAACAGCCGCTGAAGTGCGGCATCAACAAAAGAGTTAAGGAGAGAGAGAGAGAGAGCGCGAGATTAAACGTGAGCGAGAAAGAGAAGGAAAGAAACGCCAGCCAACACAGAGAGAGAGAGAGAGCCAGGAATTTTTCCATGATGAGATTCGACTTTACATTTCCTAGTTGTCTAGCCTTGTTAGTAATTAAATGATATAGAAAAAACTGAAAGCTCAAAATTCAAAAGAAAAATTTTCACATTTCACAATGAAGCAAATGTTCAAAAAAATTTATTGTCTCTTGATTTCTGTCATGTAACCCATCTGCAAGACCTAAAAATGTTCATTTGCCAGTAATGATCTTTAAACTCATAAAAGGACAAAAATATTCAAAAATTTTAAAAACAATTGCAGTTTTAACAAAATCTTGCTAGAAATTGTGATATTATTATCTTCACAACCATTTCATTGTATCAAGAGACTATCCAGTATCCCTATTTCAAGCCTTAAACAGTTTCACTTGCTCATAAAGATGCATACACACGGAACACAACAATTTTTCAAAAATTTTTCAACTTAAATTTAATCAAAAAATTGCTAAAACGCGAGTCAATAAAGTAATGATAACACGGAACACACGCTCATAAAGATGCATACACACGGAACACAACAAATTTTCAAAAATTTTTCAACTTAAATTTTATCAAAAAATTGCTAAAACTCGAGTCAATAAAATAATGATAACTATTCTTTTAGCTCTACAAATTAGACACCAGCTTATTATCAGACCTTGAAGAAGGTTTTCTGGCTCTTGAGGCCGGAAAAACCTTAAAAAATGACAAACAATTTCAAAAACCATGAAGATTGCCAAAAAATTTTTCAAAAAAGTGCTAAGACTCGTTAAATGCTATAGTCTTTAAAAACACTCCATTGTAACTGGAAACTATACAATAACTTATTATCAAATTCTAGAGGAAGTTCCTTGGCTCTTGAGTCTAGATAAACCTATAAAATGACAAAAATTGTCAAAAAACTTTGAAAAAACTGAAAAAGTTTTATGAAAAAAATGATAAAATTTGTTATATTAAAAAATTGAAAACTATTCTATGGCCAATGAAAAGTTTTCAGTAACCTATCATCAAGGCCTAGAGCAGGTTTCGTGGTTCCTGAGACTGAATAAAATTAGAATGACAATAAATTTTGACAAATTTGAGAAAAAAATTCAATTTTATCAAACAATTGCTAAAATTCGTGATTTTAAAATGTTGAAACCCATTGGTTTACGGATAGAAACTATGAAGCCACCTTTTATCAAACCCATAAGGAGGTTTTTTGAACCCTGAGACTGAAAAACCTTGAATAATGACATTAAATGTTTAAAAAAAATTTAAAAAAGGCAATTTTTGTCAAAAAAAAGCTAAAATTCGTGATGTAAAAATCTTGAAAAAAAATTCCCTATAGTATAGAAAATATACAGTAACCTATCATCAAAACCTAGAGGAGGCTTCTTGGCTTTTGAGGCTTGATAAAACTAAAAAAGAAACGACAAAAAACTGTAAAAACAAAATTGCAAGTTTTGCCAAAAAAAACGCAGAAATGTTGAAACGATTGTATTACCACTAGGAACTATGCAGTAACCTATTATCAAACCATAGAGTGGGTTCCTTGACATCTAGGGCTGATAAAACTCAAAAAGCTTGAAAAAAATTGTGAAAATTAGTATTAACTTGCGTGTTTTTGGCGAGCAGTTGTTCGTCAGTAGCTAGCCACGGGGGGGGGGGGGGGGGTTTGCTGATGGAAGTGGCGAGAATCGGGTGGGGGGAACAGCGCGGTGGGGGTGAGGGTAATATTGGGGCGTTCACCAGTTGTGGGGGGGTCTTCAACCTCTAAGAACCACTCTTCATACAATAAGTATAGTATAAGTCTCCAAAATGGTTTGGGCTGAAAGGCTCTAAGAGCCATTAATGCCCGCTGTGCGCTACCTGTTTATCCGGTTTTTGAGGACGAAAAGTCAAAAGCGTCAGAAAAAAAATTGATCAAGCGAAAAATTGCATTAAAAAAAGACCGACAGGACTAATATAATTGTTACAAACTTCGTTTGAGCGCAATTAATAAATTAAAGTAATACATTAATGTACCGGACGAAGTACGATACTAATCAATGAGACATTAAAAGTAGTTCTTTAACTAACGCTAAAAGAAAACTTAATAATTAAGCAAAACGGCGTACTTCTAAATGTCATTTTTTCGCAACTACTGAGAAAAAAAATGAACTGTACTGATCAGAGAAACCAAGAATTTTTATGTACAAGATATTGAGCACGGCTCTCAAAACGCAGGATTTCCTGCTGAATCTCTACTGTCATCAGAAACTACACGATTGCGCTGCTCACAAATCAAAGCATGAGAACGAAAAACAAACTTTCTCATAAATAAAGAAAACTTCTCAGGTTCTGCTTGTTACAAAAAGGGACAAAATTTTATGTTATTGACTCTGATCGCTAGTTTTGAGATAGCAATTAAAATTTGTTTTGCTAACGAAATGAAACCATACTGCTACTACGGGGATCGCATAAATCTTGAAAGTACAATTTTTTAGGGATATAGCACTACACTACTTAAAAAACTGCAAATGAATGTTTGCTGTCTGCTAATCTGATTGGGGCGCCGGGATAGAATCTAAATGTCTTGCTATTAATTTTTAGCGTTTCTCCAGGATAAACATCAAACCTTGAATTTTGAGAAAACTGTTGAAATGTTGTGTTGCGGATGGAAGTCTTAAGTTCAAGAGGGAGAAGTCAGCGCATGAGAAAAAGTTGACTCCGTCCAAAAACTTCCAGCAAAAACGTAACCGAGGAAAACTGTAAACCAACAAATTGTAACCTGAACATACTTGACTAAAAACGTGTTTTGCTTTTTTATATGCAACAAGTAATTGGTTTAACCCTCCTTTCAAGAGCACAAAAACCTTCATTAATCTGCATTCAATTGGCTTCCTAAAACTAGACATGAGTCCCCTTTCTTCCTGAATTTTGTGTTGTTCTTAATTGTGCCGGACAGCGACTACTTGTAGACAACTTAAAGGCAAAGAACAAGAAGAGGCTACAACGAGTCAGATTGTAGCACAAGGAGACGAAGCAAAACGACAAAGAGAGACGAAATTTATAGACGGCAGAAAAACTTTTAGACGGAAAACAGCAAAGAATAAAAAAATTTCGACGCATCGAGATTTTTTTATTAAGTTACAGACGTCACCCGTCAAGAAGGCTTCAATTTGGGTTTCAGACGTTACCCCTGGAGATGTTTTTATAATACAACGGTTTCAGACAATACCGCAGCTGATCGCCCGAGGTTCCAATCGTCAGCTTAAGCAGTCCTGTCCCCAAGTTAAACAAAAATTCTAAATTCAAATTTTTTGTCAAATTTTCCACTGATTTTTTTTCAGTTTTCCTAAAAGTTTTCCGAAGCAAGTCATCATAAAAAACTGCAGCTTCCAAAAAAACGGTCTTAAGTTTTTCTTGTTTCAAAGAAAATATCTGATTTATTGCAATTTAGCCACCCGTGCTAGATATATGTTCATTTGACTTAAAATAAGCATAAATAATTTGATAAAAAGTTTGTGAAAGCCGTTGATGAAAGCACCTGTTGAAACAAAAAAAAATCGTCCATAAATCATGTTTCCAAAAACAAGAGAACAATTGTATATTTTTCTTGTTTTCAAATATCCGTGAAGACATAAATTCAATAAATTGATAACTAAAACATTATATTTTGCTATTTAGTGAGAAAAGTCTTTGTTCGAAATCAAAGGTAACCTAATTGAAAGAAAACAATTAAGGTGAAGAAACCAGGAAACAAAAAGTTCATTTTCTCGTTTCAAAGAAAATTGATTCTAGGCTCATCTAGGCTTTCTACTCTAATCATTCTAGGCTCAAGAAGGCTTTCCCTCGACGTATTCCAAACAATACTGGTGGAAACTGAAGCCATTTTGATTTCACATTTGCTCTTAAACGTCGCTGATCTTCCAGACAACGAGATGCCTCTCACACCTAACCACTTCCTGATCAGCCGTCCGTTCAGCTCTCTTCCGCCAGGAAAATTTGACAACAGTTCTCCAGCCGGCTTCAAGACATGGAGAAATCTACAACAGTTGATGAACCACTTCTGGAAGCGACTTTTCAAAGAGTACCTGCCAACACTACTCAAAATGTCAAAATGCAGTGAGAGCAACCAGTCGCCTCTCAGACTCAACGACGTTGTCTGGATACTGAAGGATATGACTCCTCGTAGAATTTGGTCTCTTGGGCGTGTGTTTGAGGTCTACACTTGAAAAGGTGGACAACACGTGGTGGTGAAAGTAAAAATGGCTTAAGGTACGTTCGTTCGCTCCGTTTCCGCACTCGCACGCGTTTTGGATGATTAGCCAATTTTTTTCTCATTAATTATCTCGGAACGGTTTATGGCCAACCTGGTTTACTCTCCTTCTTCGACGACCTGGTCAAACGACTTCATGTGTTGTGGCCTCCTTCTTTCCTCGGGTATGTTGCGGATGAAAGCCGCAAACTCAAGTGGGAGAAGTCATCGCAGGAGAAAAAGTTGAATCCGTCCAAAAACTTCCATCAAATCGGTTACCCGCAAAAATGTAACCGAGAAAAACTGTAAACCAACAAATTAACAAATTGTAACCTGATTCTACTTGACTAAAACTTGTTTTTAGTTTAGGAAGCACAAATTTAGGGAGCAAAAGTGCTGCGAGAAAGTAATTTAAACAATGCAAATTGAGAAATTCACTCTACTGAATGTTAATCTTCACCATTTTTTCATAATTTTTTACTGAACTTAAGAGTCCATTTGATATGAAAACTTTTAATTGTTTTGTATTAGAAGATAGCAAAAGCAATCCAGTATCCTTAGCGCTATGCACTGTTAGGGTAATGATAAACCCTGCTTATGGGTGTTCTAGTAATTGATTGTTTCAATCAAAATGTTCACATTTCCTATCTTTTTTATCTCTCTATCTCTATCTCTAGCTTCCATTAAGCGAAGACGCATTTAAGTAGGAAATTACGATTAATATTGGACTAAGAACTCCCTTGTAGATTGACTGGAAGCCAGCATGCCGAGCAAAGCATTAATAAATTAAATTAGACACCTTTATATAAAGGTAAGTCCTATGTTACGGCTTGATACTATTGCCAAGTTTTTAGTTTCTTTTTTAGTCCCTATAATTGTTAAAAAAATCTATTATATATACTAAGTAAAGGTGCATGTAAAATTTCAGAGTTCATGAGAAACACAATAAAATTTCTGAAATTCCATTATCGGAAATAGTCTACTTCTACGTCTACATTAAAATTAAATAACTGAAAATAACTGAAAAAAGTAAACAAAAATGTGGTCAAATAAGTTAAATAAGAACTCCTGCAGAAGAATGAAATGACATGGCAGCCCATATTGACAAAAATTTGTGATCATAAAACTTTCATATTATGGGCCATTGACTTCATAATTCGAAAAAGTTTTTTGAAGTTGGCATGTTTACATTTTAGCCATACATGAAAGTTTTATGACTACAACTGTGCCATAAAAGACATTTTAATGACTACAACTTTTTCATAAATCCAAGTTCTATGACTACAAATTTCTCATAAATAAAAATTCTATGGTAACAAATCGTCCATAAAACATTGCCATTTCTTTAAAGTTTTTTTCGAGGATCCTCTTAAACTTCCTTGACCACAAATGGACTGCGTGTCTCTACATTGCAGTCTAAGAAAAAATGGAGGTCCAAAATTGGCTTCTGAGATATTTAAATTGTTCCAGTTATGCCAGAAGTCTACAACAAGCACAGGGAAACGCATAGCACCAGAAACACACATAACAAGAAAAAACGGCACATGAAGTGAGGACCATAAAAGGCACAAGAGGTGGGGAAGTAATTGCCGGTTAAAAAAACTTTTTTTAATGTTTTTCAACTGCATACTCTTTCTCAAGTTATGAATGTAACGGAGGCATCCACGGACGGGATGTTGAGCGAGCAACGACTAATGTGGAACGGAAGCGCGAAAAATGGGACAGCAACCGAGCAACTGACGGCGAAACGGAAGCGGGATCGACGAGACGGGGCGCAACACCCAACGGAACCGAAACGGCACGGAGGGCACGTCGAGCAAGCGGCGCAAGACGAAACGGAAGAGAAAAGTAGGGGTCATCGTGACATCAGTACAAGCACACTCGTTCATAAATCTAACTTTATCTATTTAAGGACGCTGAAATCGTCAAAACAATTTTTTTCAATTTTGACCAAACTTTTGTTCCAGTCAAGACTAAGAACGTGAGTACAAGCAAGCATTATAAAATAACGGAAAAAAATTGAAAGATACAGTTTTTAAGGAAATCTAACGTAGGATTCAAAATGCGTCTAAGCGTCAATTTGTTCCGAAAACACAAGTTCATAAGTTGCTTTCAATCTTGAAAACTTTTACCTATAGTCAAGCTTACTAACGTTGGTACAAGCCCACTAGTATGAAAAACAGTAATTTATTTACTGAGAAACTTTTTTCATAGATATCTGTAATAGGACACAAAAGGCTTCAAAACGTTTTATTTTCAAAATACATTTTATAATTTTTTTTTAAATTTTTGACAAGAACTTTCTTCCTGTCACGCCTAATAAACTTGGTACACGAGAAAAATTACAAAAATTTTAACGTTTGAAGATAGAGTTTCGAAAGAAATCTAAAGTAGTATTCGAAATGCTGCTAATTTTTTTTTTTCACAACAGTCTTGTTTTGGTTTTTTTTTTCATTTTAGACAGAATTTTCCTTTCAATAACGCTTTATAACTTTGGTACAAAAAACATTTACCAAACATTATTGAAAAAAATTGAAATGTACAATTTTTAAAGAAACTTAAATTGGCATTCGAAATGCTGCTTAGATTCTTTTTTTCAGAACACATTTTTTTAGTTTTTTCTTTTCAAATTTGTCAAAAAAACCTTCTTTCAGTCATGCTTAATAAAGTTGTTACAAGAAAAAAACACCAAAAGTAACGAAAAAAGTCTTTACATCTACTAACCTCGGTATAAACACACTAGTACCAAAAAACTAACTAGTTTTGTAGGAAACATTTTTCAAAGATATCTATAATAGGACACAAAAGGCTTCAAATCGTTTTTTTTTTCCAGAACACAAATAATGATTTTTTCAAAATTGACAAAATCTTTCTTCCAATCATGCTTTATAACGTTAGTAAAAGCAAATGGTTACCAAAAATCATGAAAAAAATTGAAACGTACAGTTTTCAAGGAAATAGGATTCAAAATGCGTCCAAGCGTCCTTTTTTCCAAAAACACAAGTTTTCAATTTTTTTTTCAATCGGGACAATTTTTTTTACCTCCAGTCAGGCTTACTAATTTGGGTACAGGCACACTATTGCCAAAAAAAAGTAACTTAATATTTATAAAACCTTTTTCATTAATATCGATAGTAGGACACAAAATTCTTCAAAACGTTACAAAACAAAGTCTGAATGTTTTTTTTTTCAATTTTAACAATTTTTTTTTCCACTAACGCTTGATAAAGCTGGTACAAGTAAAAAAATTGTGAAAAAGTTTTCACGACTACTAACGTCGGTATAAGCACAACAGTACCAATAAAGTAACTTATTCAGTAGGAAACCTTTTTCAAAGATATCTATAATGGGACACGATAGGCTTCAAAACGTTTGTTTTTTTCAAAACACAATTGGTATTCAATGAAATTTTTAAAAATCGACAAAACGTTTCTTTCGATCAAGCTTTATAACGTTACTAAAAGCAATCAAATACCAAAAATCATGAAACAAATTGAAACGTACAATTTTTAAAGAAATAGGATTCGAAATGCGTCCATGCGTCCTCTTTTTTCCAAAAACACAAGTTCATAAATTTGTTTTCAATCTCGGCTAATTTTACCTTCAGTCTGGCTCACTAAGTTCGGTACAAGCACACTATTGCCAAAAAAGTAACTTAATATTTAAAAAACCTTTTTCATTTATATCGATAGTAGGACACAAAAATTCTTCAAAACGTCCATTTAACACATGAAAGACCCACAAACTTAAATTTTAAGCTTTGCGTAAAGTTAAATTGACGTTTGTTAGATTAAACGAGTTTGTGACAGTGTTGACTTGTTGAATAGCAGCCGTGTCAAATTACTTTTTTTCATAACACATTATTCGGTCAAATGTTCTGGGAAGATCCAATTTATACAATTGTGCATAAATTGTTTATACAAACAAACGGAACTGCCACTGTTGACCGTTAGGCACGTTACGGCGCTCTTGCAGCATCTTCTGCAAGAACAAATTTCACTGAACGGCACCTCGACTAAAGCTAACACACAGATAAAATAAAAAATTTTGGTTTCAAAGTGTTATTTGCCAGAAAACAGTTTTTCTCTCGGGCCTAAATAGAAAGTTTCATAAGCACTTTATAAATGATAACGTACTTAAAACACCAATTCACAGAAAAATGGTTCAAAAAACTTTTTTTTAATTTTCACAATGTATACATTACGTGTGACTAGTTTAGTTGGCAAATTAAAAACGTTATCAAAATAGGCATTACATTAAAATTAACTGTTAACAAGCACGCAAATTTATTTTTGATTTAGGAAATTTTATGACTACAACTTTTCCATAAGTTAAGGCAAAAAATACATGCTGAGGTTCAGATTTCAGTCTACTGTAGAATAAGCAAGTTTCAAAACATCTGGCAATTGTGATTGCTAAATTTTGGGTTGCAAAAAAAATTTTTGTATGAAGTTCTATGACTTCAACTTTTCCATAAAAACGGTATCAATGAAAAATAATTTTTTCCAATTTTTTTCTGACTAATTTTTCGAAACACATTATTTTTTATTGTTTTAGCCCTAATCAAGATTTCTTCGAAAAATTGTTAAATTACAACTTCATTTTACGAAAGTTTCAAGACTACAACTTTTTATAGACGCCATATTAAGAAGTTGTAATTTTGAAAATTTTTCAATTATGAGGTCAACCTGGGAGTTGATGTTGACCCCTTTGCCACTCTCAAACAGCAAAAGGACGAACCAACTTCGTTTGCAGGCTTTAAAAACCTTTTTGCGGTTGTTTACATAGTTTTATCTGTTATAACGGACTTTAAATCAAATAAACATTTTTGTTACTTGAGAAAAAAATTGCTAGCTGAAACGCTACTGAAAGAGCAATTATACACTTCCTGTCATCAATTATATCCAAAACATCTGTTCAAAATCAATCCTTGTTTGTTGTACAGCGCAGACACCGAGAACAATTAGCCAAAAACTTCGGACTTATATTTCTTATTTTTATATATTGTATTTTAAATTTTATTAGTTTTTATCCTCTTGTTTTTAAACCCGCAATAAAAAACTTGCATATTAGGCGAATATCTTACGCGTAGAACAAATGGGTAATTTTCCAGACAAACTGATCAATTTCATGGCACGTAAGCTGACAAAAGCAATTAGATTTTATCAGCATATCGCAGCCTCAGGTTCAAAGTATCCCAAATTTTTTGTAGGTGATATATTTGTTCGAGCTAACTTGTAAAGCAAACACTATGGCCAAAACATATGATCAATCAGAAAAATTACGAAATTTTTACAAATGCCAAAGAAATTAGACAAAGTTCAAAGCCGTAAGCACAGTCAAATCTATCGAA
Organism: Convolutriloba macropyga; assembly: GCF_964194025.1. Lineage (NCBI taxonomy): Eukaryota > Metazoa > Xenacoelomorpha > Acoela > Convolutidae > Convolutriloba > Convolutriloba macropyga. Next base: position 13,314,144 of record NC_134481.1, on the reverse strand, counting down.
CCAGTAGCACAGTTTGCTTTGATTAAAACATTTGAAAAGTCAATTTTAAAGATATCTCAGCTTAAGTTCTATTCGTGTCCTGTTTTTATTTTTTCAATGGCGGACATTCTTCACGGTCTTTCATAAAATGCAGAAATAAAATTCAATCTCTTTTTTAGTAACTAAGGTTTAATTTTTGCTCCTTTCTTTTCTACTTCTCCAAAAAATACTACTTTAAATTTTGAGCTGTTGTTCTGGAAACCGGAAAACGATATTGCAACCCAGAATGAGCCAGCTCTGTTCAGACTTATTTAGGTTGCACACCATCCAGACCAAACTCAGCTCTGATCAGAGCAACTTGAGTCACGCACGGGGTATCAGACCCAACTTTGGTCCAACACTGGAAACTCCAGACTAACTTGTGTTGCCCACTGGTGGTGACAGATCACTTGGGTCGCAAACTGGTGTACTGTGATTGACACTTATAACTGTTAAATTCTCAGTCATCATTTGTGTTATAAAAAGTTTTCAGAAAACTAGATGTCACCTGAAGTATATAACTTTTGAACTCTTTATGTATTATTAACAATGAAATTACTAAAGGCGTGGTTGTTGACGTTAATAAAGTTAAATTGGGAAATGCTCTTCTAAAAACAGTTCCGTCGGATTTTAATCAATGCTTCTATTTTTGAGGGATTTGCCATTTTCTAGGTTGGACATCTTAGTTTTGAGCAGGCTTTATAGATTCCAAAACAGTTGCGGAGTGAACCTTACGGACTCTGGGAAGGGCTTTGCTTACACTAAATAGATCTTACCACGAAACTATCCAGACGCTAGACCACACTGCAAACTATTCAGACTCTGGGTGGGGCTCTGAACAGATTTCACAGCCCCTAGGTGGTTTGCTGATCAAACCGGTCAGACTGTATTGGGCTTTCATCCGGCATTCCAGATCGTAGGTAGTCTCAACAGACTCTATGGAAGGGTGACGTTTTAATCCACATTTATTATTCTAGCGGTCTGATCAAATCTGGCTCTGGCTGCGCATCTCATAATGCGTAATGAATTTCGATCGTTTTTGCCGTATTACTTTTTGGGCAATTTTGTTTAAGTAAAGTTTTTTAACAATTTTCTTTCAATTTTTTTTGCAATTGTAAAGATCTCTTTGAACATATACAGTTTGAGGAGAGTTCGTAAATCATGCAATGAAAAAGTAAGAAATGGAATTGTATTCTATAAAAATTTTTGAACAGTTGTAATTATTATTTAATCACGACAATCATTATTAAGAGTCGGTAAAAAATCACAAAACTCAAATTCCGTTTCTACGCAGTTTTAGTCTCAATGCTTTTCAATTGATGGACCCAATATTCTGACTGTGAACACATATTAACAGCGAAAGTTGATAAGTATAGTTCTAAAAAACCATGCAAACTACAAAAAAATTAAAAAATTCTTAAACATTTAACAAAATTAAATTTACATCAGTGTTCTTTTTGAACCAAAAAGTACCCACCAAATAACTTGCTACCAATGATCAGCCACCAAGTAATTTTTAAATCAGTGATTGCCAACAAATTGAAATAAAAAAATTGGATTTGGATACGCTCATTTTTGATAATATGACCTAAATAAATGGGATTGAATCTCAAGAAAACAAAAATATCAACAAAGCACTCAGAATCATCAAATATTAACTCCAGCGATTCAAACACTTCTCCTGTGCTACGTAACAGTGAGATCTTTCATTATGCAGACTGTAACAAAAGTACAGAAAAGAACATCTAAATACAAAAAAAATTTTGCAAAATTTTTCACAACAATAGTTTCATGGTCATCAAAATTTTATATGTACATATAAGGAATTTATGTGCAGTATTATGGCTCTTTACAACATCAAAAAAACCTCTCGGTTTTAGAACTTAATTACCATAAAGTAAAAGAAGGGAACAACAAACAAAAATTTAATGAAAACGCGTGTGTCAAAGTATGCAGAACCAATATTTGACAGCAAAAAAATGCAGACCAGAGCATCCATGCAACATTAAGACAAAAACATAGCATTTCCTATGCCCCAATGATGTTTTGATAGATTCTTGTAAAAAACACAGGTGTATACAAAAAAGCTTCACAAGAATGAGATTAGTTTTATTTATTTCACAAGAATAAACACCAAACGAAATGGAACAACACATACTAAATCAGTTGCAATCCAATTTCTGAGAAAAAAGCAAATTCTTAACAGGTAAACAACTAAATTTACCAATTAACAAATAAAGAAACCCAGGAAAGGACATCTATCCAGTTTCAAAAATGAACTATGACAACTCAATTTAGGTGCATAAATTTCAAAAAATTACTTGTGCACTCACTTATAAATCTAAATTTAGAATGCAAATTCAAATAGAGGTTACACAATCCTGATAAGCATCATCTCAGTCGTGAGTGAGGTACCTGAGGTCTAATTTTAGCACTTACCAGCATCTGATCTTTCAAATCACTTATCAATTCATATCAACCCAAAGATGCGGAAAAAGAAGAGAAAAGAGAAAACTCACTATATTGAAACGATCCTGAGTGAAAAACAGTTTTCATTCAAATTTCGGTGTTGAAATTTGAAAAACGAAATAAGGATCTGAGGAATTTTTAAGAGAACTAAAGTTACTAAAAACAAGCAAACACGTTTGAGTACGACGCGGATAGAACTTCTTGTTAATGAATATAATTAGCAAGCCGACAGAGCAATACAGAGGAAAAACTTTCTTTACATAATCTCTTATTATTTTTGATATCTGTTTTCAAAAAAATTAAATCCATTCACTGTTAACCGGAAAAGTTCAGTAGTTTCAATTATGCTTCTGTGGGAACCACTATTGGTGTTATCAGCAATCAGAATAATGTACAAGTACATTTGAAAACAACAAATCATAAATCGAAAAAACCAAACGAGTGAGTAAACAAAGTGTGTAGACGAAATTCTCCGAGTATTATAATCGGTGAGATCTTTCATTACTCAGGGTGTGGCAAAATTATTGATGAAAAGACATAGATAGAACAAACACCAAAAATCACTAAGTTTTTACTAAAACCAAAAGAATCAAAGTAATCAATGCAATAAACTATCAATTGGAAGCTTTATTTAATTTCATTGACTTCGGGAGAACTTAACTGAGACCTGTCTTTATTGAGACTCAGTAACAAAGTAACAAATAGCGAAAATCATTTCGAACTGAAAATTTTTGGTCAAACCATCAAAATTAAGAGTTAGGGAAGACCAATTCAGACAACAGTACATATTCAGATTTAACGCAAATTCATTGCATTAGCTATACTTCGTCATAAACTCACGAGAAAAACCTGAACAGTAGTCAAGCGGCCAAAAATTAAAAACTTAAGTTTAGATCTACATCCATGTCCAAACTTGTTTTTTTTTTCGAGAAAACCACGATGAGACAAAAAGCTTAGCCTCAATGTCGCCTAAGGATTACCAAAACCCGACAATGAAGAAACTATTAACATAATTGTGCAGAAATTACCATATAAAGTTTTTAAATGGTCCAAAATTATCAACATGATTAATGTAAAAATTGAACTGTTCGCAAAATTTTAAACCAGGACATCTCCTCGAAAAAGAAAATAAAAAAAGCTTTTCAAATTTCATCAAAATTTCACGCTCTGCGCAGGACGGGTTTTCAGGTGATTCCACCCTCAAATATCTACAATTAATATATTGATCGGCTAAGGTTGAGTGAACAAAAAACCAGAAACGGTTGAGCGTATAGTTAATGGTGAGGAATCTTATCTAATGCAACAAAAAAAGCACCTGGTGGCTCAAATTTGATGCTAGTTGTCTGAAAACATTAAATACAGAAAATAGTTTTTATAAATTTTAGAAATCGGTATATAAATAACATTTTTGTGTATTAAATGGGACTTTATCACAATTCTTTAAACCATTTTTTCCCAATTTTAGTGCTTTTTGCGAATTTGCTGCTTTTCTTGAGTCAGAATTGAAACTAATTTATAGTTCTCAGTGCAAAAATCTTTAAAGCTCGTAAATTAGTTGGTCACTTTTCATCATTGTTTTTCGTTTAATGAGCTCAAAATTTGAGTGATAGCGATCACCATTTGGCACAGGCTTCTTTAAAATAGGTTTCACTTGTCGGTCGCTACAATCTCTGACCATACTAACTGTGCAACGTGGCACACAGACATTGACAGAACTACTCCCCCTGGACAATATCCATCAGACAGCCTCATACGGATTGGACCCATCTATAACCTAAATAGTCTAATCACTAATTGATTTATTAGTGCGATCAGAGCTCAGTTTAGAATCTGGATAATTATTTTAAACTATTTTCTGGAAACAGTTGGAAAAGAGAACATAATTAGACATGAAAAGTCGAATCAGAGCTAATTTTTAGTCACCTTTATGTGCATTATCTGTAAATTGTTTATCAAAAAATTTATTGAATGAAAGCGTCTGTTTAGAAACATTGCCAAAGTTTATTTTTTGTCGAAAACTTTCCACTCAAAATAGGTAATTTTTTCTGCTCTCAAATTAAGTTCTTGCATTCACCGGTTGACCAATTTACTTACCATAAAACGAACCATAAATGGTACTAATGCTATGATTTGTAAGTTACCATATTTGCTTTTTTTGATAATTAAGTCCTTATTGATTTTTTTTCTGTTTTGATGGTGCAGGTGATCTTTTATGGAAACAGTTACAGAAAGTTCTATGGTTACTAAAGTACAATAAGTGAACTTCCGAATCTCGACTTTTCATGCCTAGAAACGCAGTTTCAGAACTGCAAGCGGACTTTTGGAACGTTTATGAACAAAACTCAAAAATTTTTCTGACCGTTGTATGTTAGTATCTTTCCAAAAAATCCATATATGCCCGTTTATGATTGGTAGGTTTCTTTAATGGTGGTCCACACAGGTTTGTTGTCATATGTCTTCTTTTTCATGTTTTACTGACATGTTCTTCAATAGCCCTTTCAAGACAATTTGTTTGGATTTTATATATCTGTACCTTGATTTACATCCCATCATTGTGATTGCTAAACGAAATCGGGTACCGAACGACAACCAAATAACTGTTCAAACTGTATACCAAAAATTGAAGGGAATTTAGCAAGAACTGCGTAAGCTTTCTAAAATCACGCATGTTGCAATTTTTGAAAACCTTGCTAACTATCAGTGTATATGTCATACGGGATGGATAATATCATCAGAAAATCCATTACCGTATTTTAATTCAGATTTATTCTTTTCACTTATTTCAAGGGCAGTTGATCTTAATTCTGTTCATCATGTATCATTTGATTATTAATTCATGATTGTTTATTCAGGCAGTCTGTTCATACTATAAACAAAATTCTACTTCATTATAAAGTTGCTAAATTTGCTAATTTGCTTTTGATCTAACTTTCATCTTTTTGTTTTCATTCATCTCATTTGCATTTATGTAAATCAGATGCAATTTAAATTAGTCAACTGCTTTTCAATTGGCATGCTCAAAATAAGCAAAATCATTCGCCCGGCCAATACTCAGTTCATATTTCGGAAATCAACCACTGAACACTAAGTTGGCAATCGCACCGCAATTGCCTTAGTTAGTTAGTAAAGATAAAATTGCTACTCAATTGACTGGTCACAGATTAATTGAGTACAACATGGCGCAGTCAGCAGTCGACTGTCGCAAGACTCCTCTCCACATCGACGCTTTCTGGGAGAAACCTACTATCACACCACCACTTTCGTGGGACAAATGGACGGAACAATGGAAACTGGCATTGTTGGCGAAAGAGGGGGTACAATTGAAAACTTTGATTTATGGACCACCTTCAGCGCTCATATACCCACCTGAACCAGCATGTGGAGAATCTGTGGAAAACCATACTCAAGCAACCGAAAGAGACAGAAAAATCCGCAACCATAATTAAACGTAACATGCCAAAATAGATGCAAGATAAAAGAAATTGGTATTTTGTGCTGAGATACACCCTGGGAAAATTTCGAACAAAACGTTGCATCTCTCCTCTACCCATGTATTGGAACAGAAAGTCGTCGTATCTTCAAAAGCAAACACCCCCACTTCCAAATCGAAAAAGAGCCGTTAAAGGAACTTGGTCGAGTGATGGAGGATTCATTCATAAAAACAAAAAACATCACCTATGATCGTTCTGTTTTCTTCTCTTCCAAACAACAAAAATGGGAATCAGTGGAAATTTCCTATGGACGTCTCAGTGAACAGGCAGAAAATTGTAGTTTGGGGGATGAAAAAACCACTCTAATGAGGGATACTTTCATACTCAACATGCAAGATCAGGACACTCAAAGAGAACTCCTGAAAAAGACAGAATCGCCAACCAAAGCTCTTGAAGTTGCAATACACATGGAAATGGGGCCGCAAAATCAAAAGAAAAATAATCAAAATTTGAATACTAGCGCTCAGTCGGTCAACATTGTAAATAATTTCCAAGGACGCAATCGCAACGCAAATTACCAGCAGCCACGAAAAGATTTCACTCGCTTTCACACGCTAAAAACTACCCATATACAAGCATCAGCGCTATTTTTGGTCAGCGCTAGAGTCAAAACCATCAACAAATTCGCCCCGCAAATGGTAAGAAATGCAATAATTGTGGAATTGTTGGACATTTTGCCAAAAAATGTCACAAACCTAGAAAATCACACACCAAGCGTCCAAACCTCCACAAAGAAATGCCAATCAGATTGATACAAATACAACTAAAAGCGACGATGAAGAAAGCATCAATTATATAACAAGTTATCAACAACTCTATAATCAAGTCTATGATTCCAACTACGATAGTGACTCTGATGACTATGTGGAAGCAATCTCCAGTGATATGGCAAACCAATTAGAACCCCTCAACGCAACAATCAAATATGGTAACACCCTAGCACACTCAAATTGAGTCAGGCAGTGTATGCAGTCTCTTCACAAAGACTCTTGCGAATAAAGATCTCAAAACTACACCATTTGCAGGATAGATCATCACGAAGCACGACAAAGACCTCAAATCATTTTCAAATGAACCGATCAAAGTTCTCGGAAAACATTTAACAACAGTCACATACAATGATTGGACCTATGAAGAGGCTTGCTTAACAGTTGTGGACGACGGACACAAACTAATTTTTGGGAGAGATCTTTTCAACAGTCTTGGCCTGGCAGTGGTACAACAACAAAAAGGCGTAAATGTGTAAACAATATTGATATTTCCACATGACAACTTAAACAGACAATCGCGTCTGAATTTCCACACATAGTCTCAAAAATTGGCCTTTCAAAGACTTTTGTAGTGAAATCAAGGTTTCTTCAAAGGCTTACAGCAAAGCATCAAAATGGTTCAAATTTTTGATGTTCAAAAAGGTTCAAAAGTTTACAGGTCGCGTTCAGATTAATCTACAACCTAGAGTTACAGTCGATTTAGATTGTTTACAACAAGAACATATTGAAAAACTATCTAGCCTCTCAAACGAACATTTATAGTCCCCGACAGTAATCACAGTAAAGAAAGATCAATCTATAAAATTAGCACTAATTTCCAAATTTTGAATAAATCAATTCATAAAAACAAATATCGAATACCCAGCACTGAAATGTTAATAGATTCAATTTCACAACATCTTAAAAACACACAAAACGGACAACAAGCAAATTTTTCTACAAAAGATCTCAAGTATGCCTTTAGTCAATTACAATTGCACAAAGACATCGCAAAACACTGTAACTACAATATCATTTGTGGAGAATCCACAGTCACCTATGGATTGAAAACTGGATTTTACGGTCCTTCTGACATGCCAGCCGATTTTCAAACAGCAATGGGCTATACACTTGTAGGCCTTCAAACTCCTATTGTTTCCTTGACGATATTATTATTGTTAGCACAGGATCAAAAACCGATCACCTCAGTTATGTCACTAAATGCCTTAAAAAACAACACGATGACAACTTGAGAATTAATCTTCAAAAATGTCATTTCGCAAAACCGGAAATTGAATGAGTTGGGTACAAAATTACGCAAACTGGTATATCACCACTTGAAAATAAAATGGCAGCTATATTAGCAAATCCAACACCATCAACATTAAAACGCCTGAGACCTTTCCTCGGGTTACTACCTTATATAAGCAAATTCATATCATTTGTAGCACAACTTTGCCAACCCTTAGAGTACTTCTAAATTAAAAACGCTAATTTTCTCTGGACTGACGAACGCAATAATTATTACCACATTATAAAAGAAAAAACTACTGCAAGCACCGAAAATAGCCATTATACTCCCACACTGGATACACCTGTAAAAAAGGATGCTTCCCGTTCTGAAATGGGCGTTGCCCTCGAACAAAACACTTCTGATGGATGGAAACCGATAGCATTTGCATCACGGTTTCTTAATCCTACAGAAGAACGATACAGTGTCAATGAACTGGAACAATTGGTAGTCGTTTGGTCAATCAACTAGTTTAAATACTACCTCTACCGAAAGGACTTCACTGTATTAACAGATCATCGCGCTTTACTATCAATCCCAAAGGAACATAGATCCAACAAGTCCTACAATAGTCGTTTTCTAGATGGATTGACCGTTTACTTCCTTATAATTTTACGAATGAACATATGCCTGGAGCAAAAATAGGTCTTGTAGACTATATCTCAAGAAAACTTTGTCAAAATTAAGAAAATTTCTTCGTATGATGAACATTTTGTGGTGGGAACTATATCCAAAATTCGGGGTTCTTTTAAAAACCTAATCAAACATCAGTTTAAAACAGTACAAAATTTAGGTAGCATATTAAAGTTGCATTCACCCTTACAAACATCAAATAGGTTAATTGCACCGCAAACACCTAATTTAATTCATGACAATTTGCAAATTGGGATTACAGCAATTGCATCAAATTGACCATATCTCAATACTTCATTACCAATTGCATCACAATTGGCACATCAGAATACATCTATTAATCACCAGTTAAAAACCCCAATCCTGTGGCAAATACCAATACTTCCTCAAAAATCAAAACCACGTTTTGCACTAAACTATCTGCTACAGCATAAATCACATTCCATTAACAAATTTGCTGCATCTCCGCTACAAAAGTCAGACACTAAAGAATGTGAACAAACTGAACAATTAAACCCCATAAAGCCCATATTTGATAACAACTCAAATAATCACAACAAATTCCTCAAATTTGGCGCGAGAGTACAAAATTCGAAATATAAAAACAACCAACTCAAAAATACCTGGCATTTTGCCCGAAATTGATTTGGCATTCATCACTCAAAAAATCACTCCATAAACGCTATTTCCAATATGCCGAGAACTAAATCAACTAAATCAACGCCCACAAAAGCCCGAGTCAACTTCTCGGAAAATTCACCCTCCAACACGACACCAGCAACAAACACCTCCTCTAATATTGAAACGGCGCCCTCTACTAGATCCAGAGACACCCCGGAGGATATCAGAATGACTGAAACGATCAACAAGATCTTCGGCAAAAATTGTTGGCAATCTTGACCGGAAAAGACGCCATCTTGAAAGAGGTACGAGATTGCGTCATTCGCAAGGACGAGGAACGATTGAAAGATATCAGGCCACATATCCGTTCATACTGGCGGGACATGATTGCGAAACAAGGATGCTGGTGCATTGATGCGCGTAGAGCAAAACCCAAAGCCATCAAAAACGCTGTGCTGGAGGACATCCACTCCATACACCCCGGGAGTTTTGTTATGCTATCTCTTGCGCAAACATTTGGTGCGCAAACAATATATCCACCGAGATATATTGGCTAAAGCCAGTGAGTGCAAAGCCTTTATGAAAATCGGTAAGAACTTAAAACCAGTGATTCCGCATAGCAATTGGACACCTTTACCTAATTGTATTGAACCGAGCGACGAAATCCAAATAGATTTTGGTGGACCTATTGTTAATGAAAAGGGTATCGAACAATATTTCATTAAAAACATCGATCGATACTCAAAATAACCAACAGTTGAAATAGTAAATAACGCATCTAGCACGAACGTAATTAAATTTTTTAATAAATATATATATATTTATATATATAATCTTGGAGTACCCAGAACAATCAGATTAGATCCAGCTATTTGTTTGACAGGCAAAAAATCCAAAGAATTTTGTATTGACAATAATATTGAACCAAAATATGCTCCTGCAAATGACCATAGAGCAATACGTTTAGTCGAACGTCTCATTCAAACTATAAAACGTCAATTATCATGCATGAAAGCACAACTAAATAAAAAATTTAATCTTGAACTTTCAATACATGCAATTATACAACGTTTAAGAATATCTAAACACAAAACAACAAAAAATTCACCATTTGAAGCACACTTTGGCAAGCGTTGTAATGCACCAAATTCAAATATCACCATTAAATCAAATAAAAAAAATTTAAATTATAATAAAATAATTAAATATTATTTGGGCGAAGATACCATCCCAGGAAGATCGTATCTAACGGATGAACAGTGGACAGATACAGGCATGAGCTCCGATGTATGAATTGAGAAAATCATCTGCGCTGCAAACGCCCGAGCTCACGAGGAAAAACATGAACTAATAAACAAAGAGTCAAGACTAATGTCGTCTCAAGTCATCGGCAGACCAATCCCACGAAGTAAAAGGTGCGTACAGGTCAAAATTGCAGAAAAAATACATGCAGCGTACAGACAAAAGAAAAATGTGGATTGCTTATACGAAGGCCTGGCCCCAGGAAGCACAGTGGGGAGGATAAACCCGACAACTAGCGTCACTAAAAAACCAAATAGACCGAAGTTACGCGTCCACAATTCATATATTGCCAAAATGGGGAAGAAAAATGAGAGAGATACAGAACTCGGTCAATAAATTGACAGACGACCGAAGAAAATTCAAGAAGAGACGTTGGAGGAGAAAATCATTAACCATAAAATGGGATCTGTTGAGAAAAAATTTGGGGAGCAAGAAGATTAAGTGCATCCGTAAACAACCTGACGACGTCAGTATTGGAAGATCTTCTGGAAGATCTTGAATTTCAACCACCATTAACGTTGCTTGAGTTTTAAAGATGAGAATCCCCAAACGCAACCCCAAGCACGATGAGGCGTTCCAGAGCCGTCCAGATTTGACACAAATTCTGCATTTTGCCCAACAGTAGTAATTGCAGCTCCACCTACACAATCCGCTGAAGCGGGACCATCTGCGCCGCAAATATCCCCCTCTGCGCCGCAGTTAACCCCTATCTTGCGGCAAAAAGCGAACTATTCAAGTCAACGACATGTCTGACTTCGATACATCCTTAGTAAGAAGGAGTAAACGGCAACGTAAGAAGCAGAAAAAAGCCCCCAGTCTCAATCTATTGTGCAAAACATTCATAATACTGAAGAATATTCAACAGAACTTCCAATTTCGCATACAAACTTCATTGGTGTGGCGTCTCCGAGGATTCCGAATGAAAGATGGACAGTAGATTCATACTGTATTAGAGGCGCAAGAACGTTCAGATAATTCTCAATAAACTCTCAAAATATGTTTAAACTCGGTAATTTACTTTATTATTTTATATTTTCTTATTATATAACCGGTGAATACGTACAAATTTTTTGCTTTTTGTTTATTCAATTTTTAATTTTCTCCAACAGCGGGAAATGTCATACAGGATGGATATTATCATCAGAATATTCATTACCGTATTTTAGTTCGGACTTAGTCTTTTCATGCAATGCAATGGCAGCTGATCTTAATTCAGCTCGTCATGTATCATTTGATTATTGTTTCATGATTGTTCAACCAGGTAGACAAGAAACTGTCTGTTCATACTATAAACAAATTTCCACTTCCTTTTTAAAGTGTGAACAAGCCCATAATTGGCTAATTTCCTTTTGATCTACTTTTCATCATTTTGTTTTCATTCATCTCATTTGCATTTATGTAAATCAGATGCAATTTAAAGTTAGTCAACTGCTTTTTAATTAGCAAGCTCAAAATAAGCAGTCATTCGCGCTGCGAATACTCAGTACATAATTCGGAATTCAACCAGTGAATACTAAGTTGGTAACCGCACCGCAATTGCCTTAGTTAGTTGGTAAAGAAGCAATTGCTACTCATTTGACTAGTCACAGAGTAATTGAGCACAACAGTATACAAAAAATCTTACAGTCTGCATTTTGCAAACAATGGTACTGAAGAGATCTTACCTTTCAAAACCTGAACGTTCGTGGTTCAGGCATAGGCTACTGCTTCAATCTAGTGAGGTCAGTAAGAGATCCTTGCATTAATCAGGACCCAGGTTGAGGTCCAGACCCAAATTTGCTTCTGATCAGACTTTCCAGACCGAAATTATCTCTGATCAGAATTTCCAGACGGAAATTCACCCTGATCAGACTTTCCAGACCCAAGTGACCTCTGATCAGACTTTCCAGACACAGAAGGTCTCTGACCAGACTTTTCAGACCGAAGGTGTTCTGATCAGACCATCTTCAGACCATGGTCCAGACTCAAATTCAGACCATTGCCCAGACCTTAATCAGACTATGATCAGACTCAAATGCGCTCGAAGAGGTTATGATCAGACCCAGTTGCGCTCGAAGCAGTTATGATCAGACCCAGTTGCGCTTGCGGCTATTTATGATCAGACTGAAGTGCGCTCCAAACTGGTTCTGATCAGACTCAAGTGCACTCGAAATAGTCTGATCAGAGACAGATTTCACTTATGAAAAAATCTCCTAATTTTGCTATAATATATTCACTTCATAAAAACTGATGTTTGCTGTATTTAATTCATCTAAGGAAAAATCAATTTTAAAAGTATTGCTAAAGAAAACAAAACCCAACTGTTGAGAACAAATTTTATTTAGTGTACCGATTAGTTTATAATTCTGACTCAATGGATGAAATAAGACAGCTTTCCATAAGAAACGTGGTGGTCTCCAGTTGATCAAAATTTCTTCTAAAGGGGACCGGCCTCAGCTATCTGCTGGACTCTTTTTTTCTGATCAGAGCTTTCGGACTTTAGATGAGTCTCTGATCAGAATCTCTGCTTTTTGGCTGCCTCTTGGCAGAGCCAACTTCTTTCAGTAAAAAAAACAAAAAATGAAAAAAAAAATAATGCGCTCGAAATGGTCCCTGATCAGACCCAATTGCGTTTGAAGACATTTATGATCAGATCCAATTGCGCTCGAAATCGCCTCTGATCAGACAAAAGTGCGCTCGAATCCACCTATGATCAGACCCAATTGCGCTCGAAATTTCCTCTGATCAGACCCAAGCGCGCTCGAATCCGCCTATGATCAGACTTTTCAGACCAAAATGACCTCTGATCAGACCATCTCCAGACCATGATCAGACCGTAGTGCGCTCGAACTTCCGAAAAGACCCTGTAATTTCGGTCTGGGAACACACGGGTGTGCGCTCGACTGGGTCTGATCAGAAGTCAATTTGGGTCTGGACCTCAACCTGGGGAACCGCAGAGGGGTTCGATATGCTAGACATAGTTTCGAAATGACTTCAGTGAGATTCATTTAAATTTGAAACACGACTTGCAATTTTGATAATTGACGATGTAAAAACACAATCTGGCATCGCAGAACAAGGTACTCTAGGGATCTAACTTTTATAAATTGCAGGTGAAATTATAGATCTAAACAAAAATCTTCTTTTGTTGTTTTCTGGAAAAAAAATTATCCAAATTACAAAAACAACTAAAGGTTCCATGTTTTAAATTTTAGATTTTGATGACCCCAGACTAAAATATTTTAACACGAAATCGTTATTCACTTTTACTTGCTCGGGTAATTGCATTAAAACCAATACATATGCAAAAAAATTAATTAGTTATAAAATTTAGAAAATAGCTTATAAACTGAGATAATAAGAAACTGCTCTGCAGAAATATCTCGACGGACATATAAAATTGCAGTTTGCTCTGGGTGAATAAACCGCTTCCCACCCAACATATGCGCTATAGTTCTGGTGCTCTCACTGTGCACGATTTAAATTATAAATTTGATCATTGACTTGACTATTATTGTCTGTGCAACCTGAAACCCCTGCCCAAATCTGATGGGTCTTGGTTCGGGTCTCTCAACTCTCAAATTATCCACTTTAATAGAGGAACGGGGGGGGGGGGGGGCGTTGGGGCTTGAGCCAAAAGATTCATGCAAAAAATTTAAATTAGTCTCTAAATTGAATCACTATTGTCATATACAGTTTAAATTGGAATAAGCTTCAAATGTACACTTTGTGGATATTTAACTATTGGCTATGAAACATCACATTTGATCACATCTATTCGAAAAATAATTATTTGTTCATGTTTCGATTGAATAAAATTTGTAATGTTTCAACTACAAGTGATCACACACTATTTATGATAAATCTGTGAATTGCAATTTGAATTTACAATTCTGCTAATTAAGCTGTCGTCATAAATTAACAAAATATACAATTTTGATGTGCGGATACAAGAAGGAGCGTTTACATAGAATTCAGATACAATTTAAGAATTCAACAAAAATCGAGTTTAATCAATCAGCTAAAAATTCGAAGCTTGATTTAATGTTTTAATCAAATGTAAAACAAATTTTTCTAACTTCGAGATCTATTTTTCAAATATTTCAAAACTTCAATTATCAGTATCAAAAATTCAATAATCAAAATCAGCTCCGAATTTCAAGTAGCGCCTATTCTGCGAAGCTAAACGTGCAAATTTTAACCGACGTCATACTTAGCCGAAGATTTTGATAAACTACCAAATAGAATAAAACTTGAGTGATAAGATAGAAGTTCGGCCCTATGCAACGTCGGTTTAACAAACAACAGTTCAGATTTAATCATCCATTTTTACAATCAATTTTTCATTTTTGACATATTTATTGTCTTATTTGCAGGGTAGCTATCAGAATTTTTTGCAGTTGTTCACAGTTGCTTATGGTTTGTTTATTTGTTGTTTATTTGTTTGTTCACACTATCTGACATTCATTACTCCCCTCCCCCGAACATGCCCATGACGGATGTCTTAGCTGACTTGAATAGGAAGTTCGCTTTTTTCCCAACATTTTCTGCCGTGAGGTTTTCCATGGTTAGTTCTACGTCATCCTCGTCCTTGACAGGCATGGGGGAGAACTGTCCCCTGCCTACTCTACCGGGTGCGGGGGGTGCGAGTGCTGGGTCGTCTCTCTTCTTGATGTTGTACTACAAAACGTTGAAATATAATATTAATAATAAAAATGAATTCAAACCAAACATGGTTTCCAACATCTTGGTTTTGCCCCACTTAGGTGAGGTTCAATTTCGATTAAGGTACTACAAAATTTTGAAATATGTTAAGTACTATTATGTTATAGTGGTTGTCAAAGTTATGTAGTTCGTTAAAAAGTTCCTTCCCTGTATATAAGTGACCGCACTGTGTCCCATGTGTATGTTCAAAAAGGGTTTCATAAACGATCTCAGACGGAACCATCGACCTGAGTATGGTTCTACGAATAACATAAAAATTTACCCAAAACCAAAAACAACCAAAGTGAAGACTTTTTCGTCGAGTAATCCTGTTATAAATTATCAGTTGATATTGCAAGCATGATTTATCATACCAAAGCGATAATTTGATCTAATGTGGGCTGCTGAGGCAAGGCCATTGCCCGATAGGCATGGCGAAATGAGTTAGTTTTACGTTAACATTCTCGGTAAAGATACCATTAGAATAATGAAAACTTTTCTTTGAAATTTATTTAATTTAAACTTTTCTTAGAAATTTAATTTCAGTGAACTTTGAAATTAAATTTTCTAAGAAAGGATTTCTAGGACTAGAAATAAAGATATTGCTTATTATTTCAACCGTTAACTTTCACTAAAACGTACAGAAAAACTTGAGTTGTTTTCATTGGATAGGAAACAATTGAATGGTGTAACAATGTTTTTGGAAGGGTATTGATTTAGAGATGACATTTTAATTTTGTTGTGTTAGAATTTCGATCAAACTATAGTCTTAAACTTAGTGAGAATTAGAAAGAATGTTTGACTTACCAGATTAGAAAGACAAGCAATTTGATTTTGATCAAAGAAGTTATATAAATGAATCGTCAAGAAATGGTGCTGAGAATCAATATTCGGTTCAAATTGGTGAATCTAGATAACTATTATTAGAGTTAGATTAATTGATGTAAAATCTTCCCAGCATGTATTAAATGATGATGATATCTCCGGAAGTGTGAATGAATTCTCAGAAAAGTGCAAATGCATTCCATTTATGGTTCCCTTTGCGACTGATTTGCAGAAGCAAACCATATTGGGTAACCTTTGCGACCCCCACTATAAATCACGGTGCTAAGATTAGTTTTGTATCTTGACTTTTTCACACTGATAATGGGTATATATACAGCTGATTTTTGAGTCCTTTTTCATCCCCAAATTCAAATCACCATCTTGATCTAATAATCAGATCTCTCCTGTAAATCTCTAAATTCTACTGTAAAATATCATTTTGTTATTCTCTCATTTTTGAGAAATTAATTCTTTTACTTAGTTAAAAACGCTTTTTATTCCGCTTGCGAAAGTCCATAACCCAACATGTTGTGAACATTAGTGAATGACCAACGTCAGCTGTAAAACGAAAGTAAGAATATTCACTATGTTATCAAAATGCTGATATGTAAAGCTGGAGAAAATTTAAAACAATCGCCAAAAACAACAATTAACGTTTTAACTTGAGTTGAAGTTATATCTCTAGCAAAAAGTCATTACCATTTCAGCGTTTTAACTTCTAT
The DNA here is from genome assembly GCF_964194025.1 of Convolutriloba macropyga. Classification (NCBI taxonomy): domain Eukaryota; kingdom Metazoa; phylum Xenacoelomorpha; order Acoela; family Convolutidae; genus Convolutriloba; species Convolutriloba macropyga. The sequence goes on along the minus strand of NC_134481.1, from coordinate 13,297,340 downwards.
TAGATGGTTTTTACTTTTTCCAAGCAAGTTTCTAACAAAATTTGAGTCAAATTTCCTATTTTTCCAATCTTTTCGAAAAAATGTCTTTTTTCTTCATTTTGCTTCAAAAACTGTCCATAACTTATCTGACTCCTACTCTTTGAGAAAACTTTTCAACTTTTTTTTATTTATTGACAGGAGCATTATCTTTTGGAACAGTAATGTCTTAAACTGCGTTTTTTTATTTATTTCTTTGTAATTTCTCAAAATCTTCAAATTAAATAGAAACTTTGGCTTGTTAGAAGATCTAGAAACCATTTTCTTTTCATCCGATTAAATACAACCATAACATAAATGATCTCTTGTTCGACGACCTATCTATGTTTTTTGTAAAGAAATCTCGATACCTTTCTTTTATGATCTCGAACATTTCCATCGCTGAAGAGGTCTTGAGCTTGTTACTTTTTAAAGGGTTGAATGCACGCTGCATCGTAGATCTTTTAAGCTGACTTTCTTCTGTTTTCTGTCTGGTACACTTAGAAACAGCGTGGCCAACAGCAAAAAAGCAGCTCAACGACCTTTTTTTCTGCGTAAGAAGAGAAAATGGGAATGAAATCTCAGTTCATTCTTAAAAATTGCCCATTTTTTCCACGCCATAGCACAAATCAAATTCAATGAGCCAACATTGCGCTTAAAGGGCACAAATTGTGCTGTTCGTAGCGTTTTAGTACCATAGTGTATAATTGCTCCGACTGCCACAACACTTCTCAAACAAAATTTTTTTGTTATATTTAAGTCTAAAATGTTTTTGTCCGTTTTGTTTACCTCTAGAACTTCTGAAAAAAATTTTGTATAAAAAATTTTTTTGTACATATATGCGGTCTTAGCCAACAGTAGCGAATCGCCATGTTTAATCATACGCCTTCAACTAATCGAATTCCTTTGCAGAATTAGATGAGCTTAATAGATACAGATCTTGCAATAGAATAAAACGAAATCACACTTGCCTGCAACTCTTGGAATAATCGCCGAGAAAGGTTCTTGCATTAACTTACGATGTATATGAGCTCTTGCTGTTTTTTCTGCGATTCTAATTTTTTGTGCGTATACCAGAAAAAAATACAAACATCCTTTGCAGACGTAGTCCTTAATTTCCGCGAGCTTGGAACCCATCAAGCTCGTGTAGACATTAATACACAAGGCATATGGAGCTCAAAGCATGGTTGAATCAGTCAAAAGACTAATTTATCACAATAATGGATGACTTAATCATCCATTAAATGTTCGTCTGGTGTTTTGAAAAAGCAAAAGATAGAAAAGGCAATTTTTGCTATCGACATATTTAATAAAAGCGGTTGCGCAAAATTAAGCATGTCGTTATTAGAAGATTTATTTCTGACCAAAAAAGTTATTTATTTGCAAAAACAAAATTGTTGCGTTCGATATCCATCTGTTATATTAAAACCAGAAATAAAAAGCGAGAGAATTTACTAGACATATTTACCATTGGCAATGAACTGAGACCATTATCATTTCTTGACACCGTTGCCAGATGATAGTTACAAAGATTTAAACGATTTTTTGGCTTTTTATAAGCAGGTGGAGGCTTGCCATTAATTTGTCAATACCATATTTGATAGAGATAGATGTCTATGGGCATTTTCGACAAATTCCGACCCCCCCCCCCCCGCCTCCCGTTTTCTTTCCTTGGTACTTAGTACTAGACTTTCGATACATGTATTCCCGAGTCGACCGCCATAAACAAAATCTATTATCCATAAAACGCCATCTATGGATTTTGGGGAAACTTACCATCCATTAGACGGACAAAATATGGAAATTCAGTGCATAGCGAGATCATAAAACAAACTTAATTTATAGCTTTTAGAGATCATACATGATTCCTATTATGATAATTAAGTTCGCTAAGTAAGTTCGGTTGCAATTTTCATCCAAAAAAAACTAAAGTTGGTGAAATTCTCTCTCGCTTTTTGTTCTTGACTTGTAAAGATCTTCTTAATTTTCAGTTTAGCGGTTGTCAACAACATAACACCTGTTGTAAAAACGAAGTTGAAATGTGGCCTAAACGAGGTCTGTTGCAAGTGACTTTATAACCTCGAAGTATATGACTGAATAATTCAAAATCGACAAATCAGCATTGTAAAAATGTAAAATATTCAGAATAACTTCATTCAATCTCACCCGGTGAGAGGGGCGAACTTATTTGGCCAGGTGATTGAGCGGTATTCGAGCAAGATTTTTTATTACTTTCAGAATAATAAAACTTATGATTATGTCCAAATAAACTGATGTTAAATATGACCAGAAACCAATCATAGATTAAAGAAGATTAAAATCTAGGATTAAATAAGATTATACGAAGGATTTGATTCAACTAAGAATGTTTATCACAGGTCAATGCTGAACTTCAACTGTATACACTTTGAGTCAAATTTCCACCCTTTTGAAATATGAATTCATTTCATTTGTTGGCACATTTTAATTATAGAATCTGAATATTTAGGGTGGAGGTTTTACCCTATTCACAATTCCACAATTGTTCCTAGAATCTATCTTAGAGAAAACTACTGGACTGGATAGTAACTTCACAAAACCTACTACTCTTAACTAGACTGAAGGGTTATACCAGGCCCTCCGTTCAAGTCCTAAAGAAAGTATTTTCAGGCGCTATAGAACTGTAGTCAATAGCTAATAATAATGTTATTAAAATATGTTGGTAATGCCTTTCTATGTTATATGATATTTTAGCTTCCAAGAAATGCTTTACAAAATGAAATAAATTGGTGACTCTAAGATTGAGAATTATACCAGGTCCTCAATTCAGTTTCTAATTAATCGATCAACCAATATACTTAAAATAAATAGTAGATGACGTGAAGAGCTCGTCGGTGTTCACTCCACAACCCAACCAGACGAGTATTAACCAACTTGATAGAACGTTAAGACATTGCCCATCAGGTACTTCAGGTTACTGCAGACCTTTTTAATTGTCTACTTGGTTCACCATTCCATACTACATGGGTTAACTTAACTTGCCAAGTCTTCTACGAGCAGGCAGGCCTACCCTCAGAGTGGCTTCACTATGCGGTCTCCTGGAAGGAGCTTGGCCGATTAATACTCTGAGAAATCAATCGTCTTGATGTTGTCCTGGACTCGGTGCTGTCCTCCAGTCCGTTAACCTAACTTAACCTAATTATTGATTGGTTGATCACTACTTTACTAGTCACCAAACTAAATTAAATCCAATAAATTGAAGCTAGATTGAGTATGATTTCAGATCCTTAGAGATGTATTGTGAAGTTACTAAAGTTGTACAAGTACGCTTTTGATTAACAGAAAACCGAAAGAAACGATTAAGTTTTACCCAGTCCTAATTATTACAAGACTATGGTTCCTTCAAAACAACTAGTTACAAATGCCTATGAGTGCCACGTATCAAAGTGTTTAACAAATATCTACTAGATACCAGTTTAAACTCTACTAATTTATAAAAAAAGGTCCAAAAAGAGAAAATAGTTGAAAATTTGCTAAGTTAAATTAACGAAAAGTATAATTACCAGGGTATACTAGTTTCAACAATTATTACAAGTTCAGTACCACGACAGAGATCTGTTAACTCACTCCGAAATTTCGATTATCACGACAATATAACTATTTTCAGACTGATTTTAGTTACAAAAATTGGCTAAAATTGAGCCGTATATATACTGCTAATCTATGTTTGGTTATGATAGTTTAGTCCTATTTTTACCAAATGTTCCGAATCTTTGTGAGAAAAATACCTTTTTGGGAAAAGTTTTCAGAAGGTCATTCATGACTTTGATAACTTAGGCCCCTAATTTGGGTTTCTAATCCAATATTACGTGGGTGAGAATCTTGGTGTTCAATCCATGATATAATCTTTATCAGAATCAATATTTACTTATTCAACCATTCTCATCAGTTTAAATTTCTTTACCATTATTATCTTTGTACAGTTTCAAATTTAGAATTCGCTTTTGTGTTGGGAATAATTCAAGGTCAGTATTAATTTGGTTCTTTTCCGAAAAAAAGCTTAAGTTTAACTTTCCATTCCTACATCCCACCCATCCGGACTAAACTATTCTCCTGAATAGTACAATAAAGTGAAATTAGAGTATAAGTATATAAAAGCACCATCACCATATTTTGGTACGACAGTTTTTTTTTCTTTTAATCAGCGCTTGTCTCCTCTTTTCGCATTCTCTCAACTAAGTTTAATCTCTCCTCAAACTGCATGTCAGTTCCGATATCTCGTTGATCATCGCTGGGCAAATTATGAATATGTTTCGTAGTGTTCTTGGACTGGTAACACTTCTTCCCTGTCCAGACAGCCAGAAGGACAAAAGCAAGACACCATAAAGAGAAACCAAGCAGACCAGCCAGCTCTTTAAATGTATGCAGTGTTGACCCATGGCCAAAGGATTTGAAGTTGTTTTCGTCAGAAAGTTGTTGATGGATTTTGTCTTACATCTCACTGACTAATTCAGGCGTGACATCAAGCGTAGGGACATCCTTGAGTGCCGATCTGATCCTATGCAAGATCAAGTTCCGACTCTCTTCTGTAGGCGTGACCGCTGGAAAGCTCGGGATGTCGAAAGCGGTATCCAGTAGTTCGGGAGTTGTGATTGTTGTTATTAGTCCACTGTGTTGAAGACAATATGCTGGATCGGGCAACATGACCAGTCCATTCTGCGGGTGAACCAGTTTTCCATTGCAGGGGGGATGCACTAGGCAACTTTTACAGGCTGGTACACGGTTTGAAAACTTTCTGCCCCCACTGTACGTTATGTTGTAAAGAAATTGTTGATCGTCTGCCGCGTTGAGGAGGTACATAGAGTTCCCAAGGTAGATTGCTGTCGGTAAAATTGGCAATTCGGTTACTTCTCGTGTGCAAGTCTTCAAAGCAGCCACCTCATGATTGTATAGGAGTGAAGTCAAGCAGAGTTGATCTTGCGCGCTCACTAACGCTACTGGCTTAGTGCAAAGTCTGAGCCATTGTGTCCCCCAACAAGACAGATATTCCTCACTCTTCATTTCGGCATAGCTTTCTTCTCGCCTTGATACGATCAAATAGCTCCTTTCTAATTTTAGAGTTGCGGCCCTTGTCGTGTTCTTGATTGGTTGCGGCAGAGGGATTGCTTTGTAGGCATCGTGGATTGGTTCACCACTGTACACTGGCACCTCCATTGTGATTAACAGTCCGTGTGGATTGGAAAAAACATTTCTCACTAAGGGCAGGCTGTAAAGTAAACTTGAGTGGTCGTATGGGATTGAACACTTTTTGTCTCCCAGCTTCAGAGTTGTAATTATTTTCCGTAAATCCTCGTAGGGTACTAGTGCGGTTGGCAGTGTTCCTTTGGATAGCACTCCAATGCTTGTAAAAAACATGTTTCTCTGTTCCGTCAAATATAGTGTTTGTACTTGCAACTCACTGTGCATAGCATTGAGAGTCCACGATACGTTGTTAATTGCACTTTGGGCGCAAAAGGCATACATAAAAACGTCAGACCTTCGATGATCACAGGCTTGGGCTTGCTGTATTTCTTCCATTGTTTTTTTGAAGCATCTCCAGGTTTTTTTGCAGAATCTCAAAGTTATCCTTTGAATAGTTTAGCACTTTTCGTGTGTCTTCATGAAGCTTCAAACTACTGCTGGCCATGACCTGAATAGACTCTTTTTCTTCGTTGTGCAGGTGAACCATTCTTGATTCCAAATAGTGCAACCGTCCTTCCAGTTGTTCCATCTTTCGCTTGGAGCTTTCACACAGACCAAAAATTGAGAGTAGCCGGCAGCCTGCTTTTTCCAGTAAGGGTTCCAAAGTTATCGCCGTCGCAGCTCCCATTGCAAACAGCAGTGGTGATCGTCTCTGTCGCTGAAGAGTGATAGTCTGGTTTATAAACGATGCTACTTCTTTGACAAGCTTTGTCCTTTCTTTCTCTGCTCTTTCGTATTCTGTCTGACTAGATGAGATTATTCCGTCAAAGTGGTGCTGTAATAGTGCGCTTATTTCTGGGTTGTTGCAAAACTCAGAGCTCTCCCACGTTTTCTGTTCCAATTGTTGAAGTATTGAAGAGAATTTATAAATTGGTCGAAGATCCACGTCCAACAGCTTTGGAAGTGGGACTGCGATATCCACAGTCAGATATGAGTCGGCCAATGAAACTGGAATTTGAGGTTGGAAGAGAACATGCGCAGTAGTTCGTGCACTCTCCGCTGTTTGCTGTCGTACCGCAAGTATTAATATAAATATCACAAAGTTGTACATCTAAACACTACTATGGTTAATTACTGCGCTAAACCTAGATAGCATTTTTTCTGTATTAGAAAGAGTGCTACATTCTACAAAAATTCCCCCAAATTCCTTGAAATGTATTCGAGCTAATTAGTCTTTTTCATAATACCGGTGTTACATTAACTTGCAAGATAGTTTTTTTTTTAATTTGGTGCTATTCAAATATTTTTTACGATTGCCCCCGTCGTTAATAGAAATTTCGGCTCATCTTTTGATCTTTACATTTTTTTAGGCAATGCTATATAGAGAAACTTAATCAAGTTTCTTTTTTTTAAAGACATATATATATATACATATATACATACATATATACACATATATATACATATATATATATATATATATATATATATATATATATATATATATAAATATATATTTTTTTTTATTCGTCGTCGATTCCGAATCGTTTTGGGTATTTCACTGCGCGTCTTTCTCGGGTTTTAGCGATGGAGTTTACTGTTTCGTCAGTTTTGGTTCCCAAAAGTTCTGCAAATGTTCTTGGTTTGCACATTTCCCTTTTGGCGCTTGCAGGTGTTGACTGTATTTCACTGAGGTCCCTCAAGACATTTTTTGGCTTGTGTGGTCGTTGGGGTAGTGGTGTAAAGTCAATCTCTTTGGCTGGGGTTACATTTTAGTTGAATGTTCTCGCTCTGCAAAGAGATCGTAGAAAAAATCTTCATCTTCGTCCATCCATTTGAAGGGACTCTCTTGTTTGGGTCGTTTTGATATAACATCTGGAGTGAAAGTTTGATTGTTTACTTCAATGGGAACTTCCTGGTCATTTGTATTCTGGCGGCTGGGCCATTTCTCCTGATGTGATGATCTCGTTTCCATTCTGGGTAACTCGTCTTCCTCCTTCACAGGCTTCAATCGATTGTAGTGGACTATCTGCCATTTCTTTGCATTCGCATCCTTTGAAATTTTGTAATTGACCTCTGACGTCTTCTTTTTTATGTTCTACGGTCCGTCCCATGGAAGGAAGAATTTTTTTGATTTCGCTTTGTGGGGTGCAAAAAGCCAGACTCTCTCTCCCGGCTTCAATTCCTCTCCAAAAACGTTTTTCTGATACATATCTTTCTGTCTTTCTTGCTTGTAACCAAGTGTCTCTCTAGCATTCATATGTGCTTCTCTGAATTGCTCGTTGAGCCATCTTGCGAATTCGTATTTGGCAATTTCGTGACCAGGTGCTTTCGGGAGTAGCAGGTCATTCGGGTATTTGCATTCTTGTCCAAACACAAGGGAGAATGGAGTCTGTCCTGTTGTTTTGTGTACGGTCGTATTATAGACGAAGTTGAGATAGGGAATCATTTGATCCCAGCTACTTGGATTGTTTGCGCAATATTTGGAAATAACATCCGCAACAACTCTGTTGTGACGTTCTACCATACCATTTCCCTGCGGGTGATATGGAGATGTTCTTGTCTTCTCTATTCCAAAAATTTTGCACACTTCTAGTAGCAGTTCGCTGCAGAAGTTTGATCCTTGGTCGGTGTGTAGGCAATCAGGTGCTCCAAACGTCAAAACCCATTTCTCCACAATTGCTCTAGCAACATCTTCGGCCGTAGTTCTTTCTAAGGGAACGCAAACCACGTATTTTGTGAAATAGTCCGTCAACACGAGTATGTATTTTGCACCGCTTGTCTTCGCTCGGGTAACAGGACCTAGGATATCTGCTGCCACTTTGCTGAATCGGATCCCAACGTTGATGGTCTGGAGAGGGGCTATTCTTTTCTTTCCAGCGGTACTTCGTGCTTGACACAGGGTGCAGTTCTCACATTTTCGTTCAATGTCTTTTCTCATATTGGGCCACCAAAACCTCTGTCTTGCCCTGTCCAAGGTTTTTTGAAAAGCAAAATGGCCTCCACTGAGTTTTGAATCGTGAAGTTGTTCCAAAACTGTCTCTCTGAGTCCCTGCGGTACTACAAGTTGTTTTTGTGTTGTATTGCTTCCTTCTAGATGCCACTTCCTGTACAGCACGCCATCAGTCAGTTCCATCTGGTCCCAAAGGCCCCACATCGCTACTGCATCTTCTCCTTGTGCTATTGCGTTTGCCTTCTTGATTTTTATGTCTCTCAGCGGATTTTGGTCTGGATGTTTCTCAGCGTTTGCCCATTGCAAGATGAGACGTAAGCAGGGATCGTTTCTTTGAGCCAGTCTAAGTGAGTTTACGTCTTCTTGAAATTGGATACTCATTGGTTCGTTCGTGTCCTCTGCTGTAACTAAGTTAATTCTTCCGAGGGCGTCTTCCAAAGAGTTAGCTGATGGGCAACTTCCAAACATATCCAGTCTCTCAGCTTCAGTTAGCTCCGGTGTGATGCTGCACTGTCTTGACAGTCCATCTGCATTCCCGTGCTTGTCTCCTGGTCTATGTACTACTTGAAAATCAAACTCTTGCAGTCTTTGTAGCATCCTGAATATCATCCCATCATTGTTTTGTCTAAATAACCACTGTAGCGATGCATGATCTGTTCTGAGCACAAATTGAGTTCCCCAAATGTAAGGCTTGAACCATTTCATCGCCTGAATGACTGCTAATGCTTCTTTTTTTGTTGTTGAGTAACGACATTCTGCTGGGGTCAAAACTCTGCTTGCGAAAGCCACTGGGTATTCTACTCCATCGACAATATTCGAGAGTACTGCCCCAAGACTGTTGTCACTTGCATCCGTGTCCACAATAAAAGGAGAGTTGTAGTCCGGATGCTTGAGTACTGAGCTATCAACCAAAGCCGCTTTCAGTTTTTCGAACGCATTATGGCATTCAGGGTTCCAAGTGAAACGGCTGTTCTTTTTTGTTATCTGGTGAAGAGGTAGAGGTTTCGCTATCCCAGCGAAGTCTTTGATGAACCGTCTGTAGTAACTGCAAAATCCAATAAAAGACCTCACTTCGGTAACGTTTTCTGGTCGTTTCCAGTCCCGTACTGCAACGAGTTTGTTTTCATCTGGTGCAATTCCCTCTGGGCTCAGTTTGTATCCCAGATAGGTTACGGATTCTTGAAAGAGGCGGCATTTCTTGGGTTTGAGTTTAAGATTGGCCTGGCGAAGAGCGTGAAAAACAAGGCGCATGTGTTTTTCGTGTTCCTCCACATTCCTACTAAACACCAGAACGTCGTCCAAGAAGATGAGGACGAACGAGAAGAGATATGCATTGAAGATGCTTGTCATAAGTCGCTGGAAGGTTCCCGGTGCATTGCAAAGTCCAAATGGAAGTCTGAGGTACTCATAGTGTCCACCATCGGGAGTGACGAACGCAGTTTTTGGTATAGCACTCTCAGCTAATGGAACCTGCCAATATCCAGAGGCTAGGCGAGGCTTGAGAAAATCGTTGCTCCGTGAAGGTGATCCAGTATCTGGTAAATTCGCGGAAGGGGAAAAGCGTCTTTCTTTGCTACTTCGTTTAGTCGTCTGAAGTCTGTGCACATTCGATTGCTCCCATCCTTTTTGGTAACGAGAACGATTGGTGCACTGTACGGGCTGTTTGATGGTCGGATAATGTTTCGTGCCAACATGTCCTCAATCTCCTTCTTAACCACAGTGATCTTTCCAGGTGCAGGTCTATGGGGTGCAAGCTTGATGGGCAGCGTATCACCTGTGTCAATTTCATGCTGAACCAAGTGTGTCTGTCCAAGTTCGTTGTCGTTCATTGCAAACACATCTCTGAACTCTCGTAGCAGTGTTCTTCTGTCGTCTGTTTGTTGGTTTCTGTCTGGAAATGATAAAGAACAAATCTGTTCCAACTCTTCATCGCATGATAGGGTTAGGTTTGTTTCTGCAGTTGCCCTGTGCTGTGTTTCTTCCGTTGTTTCAATTTGATCAAGACCAGATTCTGCTTCCGTCTCACAAAGATGTACGTGCCTGGGGACTTCAGGTTTATAGGCAAATTGCAAATTTACCACATTGCTTTCCTTCTCCATCATGAGCTGCTTAGAATGGAAGTCGATTGATACTCTATTCTCCTCCATCACCTGGGTTCCAAGTATCAAAGGCACGTCTGTGTTTGGGGTCACCAGGCGATCGGCTTTCACTTTAACCCCGGCGTCGAACGTTATTTCGCCAGTAAAAACGCCAAGTATTTCGAAAGGATCATTGGTGGCCGAAAGAACTTGTTCTCGGAAAGGTCTTAGTTTGGAACGCTGTTCGTACTGTGAGTAAACTTTTTCTGATAGAATGTTCACATTGCTCCCAGTATCCACAAACGCTTTGTGTTTATGTCCGCCAAGATCAACCATCACGTAGACTGTAGGTCCAAAGACTGCTTCGGCTTGAACTTTGTTGATATTGCTCACTTGTTCTGGGTTCGCTCTCTGTAAAATGCTTTTTACGATTGGTTGTCTATCGGTGTCCAAGTTTGCGGGTAAACCAGGTTGTATTGTTCCTTTCTGTGGGCACTGATTGGACAAGTGCCCAAACTCGCGGCAATTATAGCACTGCATCGCAGACGTTCTGGGTCGAAAGCCTTCCGGTCTTCCCGGACTTCTACTCTGAAATCTGGGTTGACTTGATTCGGATAGAAATCTTGTTTGGGTCTCAAGAATCTTCTCCATGATCTGTGTATGTCGCTCTTGCTGCTCTAGCATCTTATTGAAGCTTCTGGTCTGAAACTCGATCATTTGATTGAAACCCGATGACAGACTGGTGTTGAGTGCTCTAAAGTCAGCTGCTACTGACTCATCATGATCCTGTTCACCCTTTGTCCATCTCACATGCCCGTTTCTTCGTCCTCGCAGTCGACTGGATTCCGCTTTACTGATGGCGTCTAGAGCAATGGCCCGTTGTGTAGCTGCATTGAAGCTTCCCGGTTCTTCCTTCAGGAGTGTGTATCTGATTTCACTGTCCAACAGTCCGTCCACAAAGGCATCTTTGTTAGCTTCCTGTCGTCCAGCAACATCAAGATGAGCATTGGCTGCCTCTCCTAACTTACGAACTCGCCTTGAGAACTCTTGGATTGACTCTGATTCCAATTGTTGAAGATTTTTGAATTCGGTGCGTGCACTCCTTGCGTTGGGAAAGTCGCCGATTCTGTTGTTAAGAGCGTTCAGAACTCTCGCTATGGTCGGGGCTGGTTGTCCTTGCACTTGTTGAAAGTAATGATTGGGCAGATTGTAATACTCATCTAACGCATAACTGTTCAAACACGTGGGCAGGACCTCGCGTTGTCTCTGGTCATCCAAATTATTGGCGTTTGACATGGATTCGAAGTGTCGAACCCATCTTTCGAAACTCTCGAAGTCGCGGCTAGGATATCGGAGGGGTGTGAGAAGGGGTGGTGCTACGACTATTTGCTGCTGATTGTTCGCCTGGTTCTGTTGTTGCTGTTGCTGGTTGTTTGGTGCGTTGTTCATTTTTGGTAATTGAAGTAATTTTCGATGCAAAACCAAATGACACAAAAAAATATAAATGAGTTTTACCTTTGGAACGTATTCCAAAGATCTAATTCATCGGTTCTCTCAAATTTCAATTCTGAGTTTTTTTTTAAAAAAAAATGCAAAACCGCCTTCTAATCAGAAGAATCCCTCTGTGGTCGCCAATATAGAATCTGAATATTTAGGGTGGAGGTTTTACCCTATTCACAATTCCACAATTGTTCCTAGAATCTATCTTAGAGAAAACTACTGGACTGGATAGTAACTTCACAAAACCTACTACTCTTAACTAGACTGAAGGGTTATACCAGGCCCTCCGTTCAAGTCCTAAAGAAAGTATTTTCAGGCGCTATAGAACTGTAGTCAATTGCCAATAATAATGTTATTAAAATATGTTGGTAATGCCTTTCTATATTATATGATATTTTAGCTTCTAAGAAATGCTTTACAAAATGAAATAAATTGGTGACTCTAAGATTGAGAATTATACCAGATCCTCAATTCAGTTTCTAATTAATCGATCAACCAATATACTTAAAATAAATAGTAGATGACGTGAAGAGCTCGTCGGTGTTCACTCCACAACCCAAACAGACGAGTATTAACCAACTTGATAGAACGTTAAGACATTGCCCATCAGGTACTTCAGGTTACTGCAGACCTTTTTAATTGTCTACTTGGTTCACCATTCCATACTACATGGGTTAACTTAACTTGCCAAGTCTTCTACGAGCAGGCAGACCTACCCTCAGAGCGGCTTCACTATGCGGTCCCCTGGAAGGAGCTTGGCCGATTAATACTCTGAGAAATCAATCGTCTTGATGTTGTCCTGGACTCGGTGCTGTCCTCCAGTCCCTTAACCTAACTTAAACTAATTATTGATTGGTTGATCACTACTTTACTAGTCACCAAAATAATTTAAATCCAATAAATTGAAGCTAGATTGAGTATGATTTCAGATCCTTAGAGATGTATTGTGAAGTTACTAAAGTTGTACAAGTACGCTTTTGATTAACAGAAAACCGAAAGAAACGATTAAGTTTTACCCAGTCCTAATTATTACAAGACTATGGTTCCTTCAAAACAACTAGTTACAAATGCCTATGAGTGCCACATATCAAAGTGTTTAACAAATATCTACTAGATACCAGTTTAAACTCTACTAATTTATAAGAAAAGGTCCAAAAAGAGAAAATAGTTGAAAATTTGCTAAGTTAAATTAACGAAAAGTATAATTACCAGGGTATACTAGTTTCAACAATTATTACAAGTTCAGTACCACGACAGAGATCTGTTAACTCACTCCGAAATTTCGATTATCACGACAATATAACTATTTTCAGACTGATTTTGGTTACAAAAATTGGCTAAAATTGAGCCGTATATATACTGCTAATCTATGTTTGGTTATGATAGTTTAGTCCTATTTTTACCAAATGTTCCGAATCTTTGTGAGAAAAATACCTTTTTGGGAAAAGTTTTCAGAAGGTCATTCATGACTTTGATAACTTAGGCCCCTAATTTGGGTTTCTAATCCAATATTACGTGGGTGAGAATCTTGGTGTTCAATCCATGATATAATCTTTATCAGAATCAATATTTACTTATTCAACCATTCTCATCAGTTTAAATTTCTTTACCATTATTATCTTTGTACAGTTTCAAATTTAGAATTCGCTTTTGTGTTGGGAATAATTCAAGGTCAGTATTAATTTGGTTCTTTTCCGAAAAAAAAGCTTAAGTTTAACTTTCCATTCCTACATTAATTTTAATTACCGCGACTAAATTATAGATTCATCAGATATATCAGATTAGCCGCTCGAATGACAAACTTGTTGTTTTGACGCATCTTCAAATTAAATTAATCTTTAATTATGTCAAAAAATTTGCTAAAGCTATCATAGCCAATAAAGATCGAAAGGTTAAAAAATTGAGACTTTTTCCCCACAAAATTTCAAACACATTCTCCTCTGGGATAATGGGGGTATAATTAAAATTAGCAATAAACGAGAGGAAGGGGAGGGGAGGGGAGGGGAGGAAGCTATAATATGAAAGACTCAAAAATATTTCAATTCAAGTGATCTGCAGATAACGCTTAAAGAGATTCGCTATTTGCAACAATTGAACCTATTAAAACGGGCAAAAATAATGACCTCCAAATTGCGACTGTTTTGCATTTGCAAAATGCAACTAATAATTTGCAAGCTTTTAGAAGCTTTTAGTTCCTTCGCATCCGAAAAACGGATGAAGCATTAAACAATCATAAGATTAAGAAAACAGAATAGGAGAACTAAAAGGAACCCACAGAAAATTGTTTAAAGTGAAATGTTCATTTGTAAAATGGGTTCAAAGGAACGAAATTCTTTTATAAGCAGTCTTAAAATTAGACAGCGCATTGACTGGGTGTTCTCCATTATCAACGAAAAAGAACGCATTTCGATTCAGGTACAAAATAAAATTTAGAAATAGGTTTCACGAAGATGAAAAAATTCCGAAAAGCTGTTGTCAAATGTGGTACATGTAGCCTTTTCCGTTCGCTAAGAACATTTACTTAAGTTTACAAAGCAAATAAACGTTCAAAAAACCTGTAGAACATTTATATGAACTGTAGCATGCAGTTGCTTATATTCTTCCCCAATTTAAATATTTTTTTGTCATTCCAAATGATGCCATGCGAGCCTACAAATTTTTGATTTTGCACTTGTCCTACGGTTTTGTAACGTCTTCGAAAACCATTATGTAATTTTTAAAAACCATAAGCCTCTTTCAGAAAAAAAAACACGGCAAAGACCCTCCTAAATTTAGATGAAACCCCGGAGGAAAAATAACCCACAAGGAAAAAACCAGACGAAATAAAACCCACTTGAATCTTAAAGAGCTACCGCATTTACCGGATTTGGCTATGTCTCGGGTGCCATAATCATGCTTTAGGGTCCGAGGAACTTGAAATGAAACTGTCACAACCGAACAAAACAGAAGTTCAATGGCAAAATAGCAGTTTATTAATATGGCTAATTGGGAAAAGAATGTGCTGGAGTTGCAAGATCTGAGAAAAAAATTCAACAAGATTTGCAAGATCTGGTCAAGATCTTGGAAACATTTTCTGCAAATTGCTCGTCTATGGAAACACTCCTCAGGAAATCCAACATCAAGCCATGATTTAAATATTTTTCAAAAAAGTGAGAGTCTGGATTGCCAGAAAGACACGCGAGGCGTACCAAAAATGTGTGCCCTTTTCTAACTCCGAATCTTCTGTTGCTACATCTTGAACGCTTCTTTTGAATAAACGCTTATCTGGCAATATCTTGCGAGATTCCTGCACATGGCGGTAACCAGTTTGAGGTCTGCGTTAATGATCATTCGATTAAAAATGCACAGTTGGGTTAGGGGGTGGTAAACTGCATTTTTATTGTACAGACGAGGTTGCTGGGCAAATTCTGGATAAGGAGTTGTTATTAACGGATTGAGTCTGATGTCGGCTGATTTGTTCAGGATGCGACGATCATCTTGTAAAATTTTGCAAGAATCATTCTTGTCAATGACGCTCGTCTTGCTACTCTTAAGATATCTTGTACTGTCTTACAATTCTTATCATGGCAGATCAACTGTCTGACTGGGTCTGTCTAAAAAGGAGATAAAAACGAGCACGGAAAAACGAGCCAATTAAATCTCTGATCATGGCTAAATATTGTCTGGATGGGTCTGCACACGCCAGATTTTTTATTAATGAGCCCTATTTTCGAACACCTCGACCTATAGCCCTCATAAATAGACTCGGGTTGCCTTGAATTGCATTGTATTGTATACCTTATCTCTGATGTCTTGTCGCATTTTCTGTCTCTCTGCCTCGAACCTCTCGTGTTTCAATCGTCTCTCCTCTTCTATCCTCTGTCGTTCCTCCTCCACCTCGGGATCCACCTCGCCTCCACCTGCCGCCTCTTTTGTCTCGTCTCCTCCACCGCCCGTCAGATTCTTCATCTGGTCTAAACAGAAAAAGAAAGTGAGGACCTTTTTTGACATTATGATTCATGCTTTGTAACTTGATTGTCCATGTTTCTCAAAATATAATTTAACAAAAAAAATAAATGATTAATTTTTTATAAGAAAAACAGTAACTGATGTGAGTGCGTTTGCATGTAACGTTCCAACCCTTCAAATGATGAAAAAAATCAGTATAATTCAATAACCTAAAATCTAACTTAAACCTCGATTTTAATTTCAGTCAAGTTTCAGAAATCATAAAATGATGCATGGTATTGCTAACGAGTTGAGTTGTTGTATATCAATTTGAGACTGTCTCTCAGTTTTGAGACTAATTTAGGCGGCCAATTTTCTTTTTAAAAAATACAACAGCTTTCAAATAATTGTTCCATCCCCTCTTGAGGGGGGATGGAGCAGACAATTTTTGTGCAGACAATTTTGACCTATCGATATATTCCTCGAAGGGAGTTGAGAGTGGTATCATTGAAAATCCTGTAGAGTTTAGAATATGGAATAAAAAAGATTTTTTTGAATTTCTTTTCTATAGCGAGTTATCGTGGTTTAAATTTTTGTGAATATTAGACCGATTTGCATTGTTTTCATTCACATTTTCCGCAATTTCAGATCCAATTTCGCCAATTTTGCTAAAATTGATAAAAAAAACTTATCAATAGTACAGTTGATTTATTTTTCAAGACAAAATTTTTTTTGACTATTTTGATTTTATTGTTTTGGCCAAAATTTTGGCTAAATATTTCAATATTCAAAGTTTTTCATCCCAAAATTTTACAAAATAAGCTTCTTTAGTCCACTTGGATTAAACTTGCCAGAATTACACACACAAAAACAACTAACACGAACTTTTTAGACTACGAAAAGAGCTAGTCCTACTTTCACTTCCTTTGACAGAAGTGTGGAATTAAAATTTTACTGCCGTTTTTTGCTATTTTTATTCTATGATTATCAAAAACGCAGCATTTATTTCTGATATTTTAACAAGATATCTAGATCTATAACATTCGAAGCAATCGAATGTTCGTAATGGACAAACAGCAATAGCAAGTCTGGTTTTTGTCCAATCTCGGAGTGTTACAATCCAAAAATAATTCAGATTGTAATCAGTCTATCTTTTTTATTTAAAAAAATTCGATTTTTTATGTTAATCAAAGAACGGAACATTTCAAATCGAAGCTCACTGCTGATAGGTCTAAATGGTTTCCTTAGAAGTACCAAATTAATTTATCTAGTTTGTTTACTCATTATTCCTTTTGACATTTAAAAGTGTTTGATTTTATAAAAGAATGGCTAATTGAAATTTACAACAACTTTTCATTTAGTTTGGTCAACTTGTAGCTTAGTGTCAGCAAAAAAAGAAGGCTTCTTCTCTCTATTCATTCTACTGAATTAAATTCTTATATCTTTTTTGCGTTTTTACGCTTAAAGTGATGGTTTTCTGGCTTTGATATTATTAGAATTCACAATCTTGTTTTTAGGTATTGGCCCATTTTTCATGTTTTTTTCTCTTTTTATTAAATTGTCAAATCATTGATGTTTCAAATATTACTTTATTGGCGTTCAAAATAAAGCACAATTGAACATATAAAATTCTTGAAATGTATATCTTATGGTTTTAACGGCTTCGACACCCAGTTTAAGTTACTCGAACAGTTTAATTAAACATTTTACATGTCTTTAACTGTCGTCTTTACTTTGTCGTTTTGGTTGCATGAAATTTAATGGATACTGACAGATCTCAATTGATATTTTATTGAGGATTAAATGGGACTATATTATGATTTGAACTGATTTGTATTTTAAAAAAGAACACTTTTTATTTTCTCATTTTTTTTGTGTTTTTTTATCTAGTCTCGTTTATTATAGGTCATTTATGACATTGCCGTTGTCAAGAGAGGATGCAATTGTACAAAATGTAACGTTTCTTTTTAAGTAATTGTTATGAATTTATTGGCTTCGACTCCGGTTTTTCGCGAAAAAAAAGTACTTTAGCTTTTGTGCATGTTTAACGCTCTTTTTTTAGACGTAAGGCATATTCTCAATAGTTACAGGTCTCGAACGCGTTCTTTGGACAATTAAACGAACCTATGTAATAATTTTATTTTGTAGCTAATGGTTTTCATGAATTTGAAAGAAATTCTTTACACTTTTTCTCTTTTTTGTCTGCTTGTTATCTGTTCCCATTGACGAGACTTCCTATGACACAGTATTGTCGTTCAAGGAAGGCTCCATTAAATATATTTTGGTGGGCTAAATATGGTTTTACGGCTTCGACAGCGTTTTCTCGCAAGTTTCAATTGAAACTATGTTAGTTGTCTCTATTTGTTCTTCTTTTTTTAACCACATAAAAAACTGAATCCTGACACGCCTTTATGCCTTCCCATAGAAAACTATGAGATCATAAACATTTCAGACGTTTTTAATTGCTATCTATTCGTTTTCATTTTTTTTAAATTAATTGTTTTGAAAAGCAGAAGCCAATTTTTTAATTTTGCTGCTTTTTTGTTCTTTTTTGTCTAATTGTTACCGAGCCTTTCTATGGAGTATTCCCATAATTTTTCTAGTGAAGTACAAGTTGCTTTTTTTAGTTTCAGTTTTATCCGACGCTATTTGACCTCAATAAACGTCGGACCTATCGATAAATTTTTTTAATGGACATAAAGTTTTGTATGTAATTATTGTTTGATTTTGTTGTTCGTATTGACTTGCTTTCCTAAAAATAGCTAATCTCATCAATCTGATGCGGCATTTTTCACTCCACTTAGTTTTTTGCATTGAGGTGATCTCTTTGTTCATACAATGTTTTCTGGAAAGTACTTGAATTTTTGGGATTTTTCTATCTGTTACTCAATTGGTAGACAATTATGCCAAAATTGTGAATGAGTGGGTCGTAACTTCATGTTGGAACGCATAATACCGAACCTTCTTGTTTGCTCTCTTTCCAATTTTCACTTGCGGACAACTCAACATTAAAACTTCACTCATCTGATTCTGATAAAGCAAATTTTGTATATGTATGCAAAAGGAGTTTCTTTGTTATATTAAAGCAAACCAGCATTTGTATTATCTATAAAACACTAACTTTCAGGATAAAAATCAGTTAGTTTTTATTTATTTTGCAAAAATTTATCATAACTGAGAAAGTACGACAAAAAATAATATTTTTAAACAAAGTCATAAAATTTGCCTTCGAGGAAAAACATAAAAAATACGGGACGATAAAGTAATATATGAATATTGCGTTGAACAAAGAAATCTTACAATAAAAGTATTTGCTTCCGCGGAAAAAAAATAATAAATGGGACGATCAGGTAAATTAAATATAGAGATTCGTTTAAAAGAAACTTAAAATAATAGCTATTCATTTATCGTTTCATTCTTCACTATAATTCGACCAAGTTTTTGAGCGTACTGACGCAAAAGTGTATAATTCACTTATGATTAAAAAACATACAGAATAGCGTGCGTCAAAAGAGTCTTTAAAAAACTCTTAAAGAATGAAGCAGAGGTAAAAAAAACTGATGTTCGTTTATTACAGTTATTATTTTTGAAACCCCTAAAATCGCCAAAAACTTTTTGTTATAGTTTGCTTTGAAAACAAAAAAGTTAACCTAATTTTTCTGATGTATATTCCTCATCAAAAAGATTAAGCCATCAGAAAATATTTTTTTCACATTTTATTGGCTTTTTGCAAGGTCAAATAGTAATCCTACTCAAGACGTTTATTAATTGAGCAGAATTGTTAAAAGCGCAATTTTTTAACTGTTTCTTGATGCTCTTTTAATTTAAAACAAACATTTAGAAAAAATATTTTCGTTGATTTGTGGTTCTTCGCAACAGTTGTTTTGTGAGCAAAAATGACATATAATGTTTTCTTTTAGATTTTTTCAAAATTCTCTCACGAAATTACAAAGAAATAGCTAAATATTTACGCGTTAGTAGCGTTCTTTTTTTCCGAGCCGAATCAGAAAGTTTTTTTTGCATTCTAGAAATGTATGAGCACTATCAATTCAAAATTCTTGATTCTAACATTTAAACAAAACGATTTTCTTTTACTATTTTCACTGAATTTAATAGTTTTGGAATAACGTATTTTTGGCACTAAATTTTTGTACTTATTAGTTTCTTTTTATAAATGAAGAGTAAAAAATCTTGTTTAATCTCATATTTGCCGATTTTAAGGTTTCCAAAAGAAGCAATTGTCCTCGAAAATAACGACAACAAAATTTTTCAATAATATGATTTCACTTTTGCGATTTATTCCAATTTTTTGCACTTCTAATGGTCTGTTTCAATTTAAAGACTAAATTGTTGTTTTTGTTGGCTTGCAAATTTGCTAATTTGTAAATCCACGATGAACTATGTTTGTTCTGAATGAATAAACGCAGGTAATATTGAGCACATTAAGAATGAATAAAAGTGAACGAATTGATGACAATTTGTTCTAATTTATTTGTATTTTTGCCTGAAGTGTTCATATTGATTCCTTTTGGTTCCCATTTAAAGTCGTGTGATGATAAAAATTGGCATTTAAGATAACAAAATCTAGTATTAAACAAATTTGTTTTTTAATTGAATTAAACTTGCCTCAAGTTGAAGAAAGGTGATAAACCCTAGAAGTTTCATCCTAGCAAAATTCATTCAAGCCCTTCTATCTAAAAATCTGAATTGTCAATTTTCAGTTGAAATTGGTCGTTGTCCTATCCATCAATCAACAATTTTATTCTGGCAGTTTTCTAATTGTAAATAAACCTCATCTGTATTAAGAAATAAGTGAAAGGGCAGGAGACCATTTTTTCAGTGACAATAGAAATGTACAAATGTTTTGTGTCTCTGGTCAACGTTAGCATTAAACTAAATACCCGAGCTCAGATTCGCACATTTTTTGTTCTGTGGAGGGGCCGGGTTGTTTACCAATGCTGAAGAAATTATGAAATACAAAAAAAATATTTTCTTCGGCATTTGACTGTTTTGTCGCGTCGGTGCTTCTTATCATCAAAAGGGAGCTGTGAAATTTTTCTAAAAAGTATCTGAAACGGGAAAAAAATAAAGGGTAAATAAATTTTGAAGACAAAAATCTTTTTAAATTTTTCTGTAAACTTGTTGGCAAAAAGTTTTAATGCGTTCTCTGGTGCCATTTCAACGAAACTTCTACCTGCTTCAATTGTTTTTTGGTGTTCTTTAGTCTTTTTTGCTGCGACAGATTTCTCATTCTTTTCAACTCTTGCCATTGGTTTAATGATCTAATTATTTTGCATTTTGAATGAAATTTTATCTCCTGCGTAGAATACAGAATAAAAAGTTCATTAAAAAAATTAGTTTTTTCGAAGGGTTGTCGGCGTTTAAAGTTTTTGTGATTTTCCACTTTACACGAGGATTTTTTTCATATTTTATAGTCATTCTTATAAAAATTTTGGTCATTTTTGGTAAATTCCTGCTCACTTACGTTACTATTTTCATCATGTCCGTATTTTAGTAGCATCGATTTGACAACAAGGCTATCATTCATTATTTTCATGGTTTCATAGTGGTTTTAACAAAAATATTTAGATTTGGATTTGAATACCAAATTTTTGACATTAATAGGATTTTTTTTCACATGCGGCCATTTGACTTTTGTTTTATGTTGCCTTTTTTTTCTCGTAACCCTACTACAAGTTTTACTAAAAGCAAGGTGTGGTCTTCAGTGAGGCTTAAATTTTCAACGGATTGACGTGTGCTGAACTAATAATTTTTGACTTATGTTTTCATTGAAATTGCAACTTTCTTGCAAATGTCAACCCTTTTTGTTCTTTAAATTTTGTCACCGTCCTTCAATACCGAGAGGACCCATAGAAACTCTAACGGAGTCTAAATGAATTTTTTCAGTGAATAAATTATAGTATTAGTTACTCTAAAACTGTTTGTCTTCCTTAGAAAAAATGGAGACTTTTAAATTTCACCTAAAACTGTTGTTTTTTACAATCCTGGTTAAAAAACATCTGATTGTGTTATTACAATCCTGGTTAAAAAACATCTGATTGATTGCTCTAGAATCAAAAATGATACTTTTGGCTGCTCGAGCAGCTTGGTATTATCATCTATGACTCTGACACTACTAATCGGTTTTGAAATAAAGATAAGTCAACTTCTAGTTCTTATCAATTATGTTCTCATGTCATTTATTGCTGAATTGCCATTATAATTTCCTTCATTATTGTTATCCAAGCTAAAAAAAATGAAGAAGTAAATCCTAAATTTATTTTCAATTGATAACTGATTGTAGATACGTAATTGACAGTTATTTGTTTGCAAAAATTTCCATATCGTATAGAGTTCTGCATTTATTTGGTAATTCTAATAACTTGTCGCCTGGAATTATTTTTAAAATGTCCGATTTTCATCATAGGGGTTGATAAGTGCATTTTTTTTTATTGAATTCGTGGTTTTTAGATTTCTGATCGCTATTGGGTTCTAGATATTGCTATTAAACAGATTTAAAAAATAATGCGGCTCTTTTTTCTTTTTTCTCGTGTTCTAAATTAACATCATTAAAAAGGAGTCTTGTCTGCTTAACCGAAACACATATGCATGTGATTGTTTGTAAAAATCCGTTTCGTCTTCCGGCTTCGATTTATGTTTAATGTTAGAAGTGAAACTTTGGTGATTTGCCAATAATTGTTGTTTTTCGATAAGTTGGTCCATAGTCTCAAAAATAATTTTGATTAGCCTTCTGATGAAGCATTGTTCATCTTTCACACGATTAAGCTCATTTTACTGACCGAGAGATCAGTTATAAAACAGTTTTTTATTTTTCAGAAACACGGCTTAAAATAACTGGTATCCACTTCCATTGGTGTTATTGTTGTCTTTTTCTCGCTTAGTGAACTTGAGAATCGATGCGTTTGGGTTCTCTATGAACATTAGTAACCAGTAGCTTACATATTTAACACATGATTTTGTTTTTTTAATTTAATTTTCAAAAAGTTTAGTTTTTTCGCAAACGTTCCATTTTATCCCATTTCCCAAAAAAAAACCCGTATTCAGAAATTTTATAAGTTTTAGTTTTGTTTTAGAGAAGGTGGACTCGTTTTTCCAGATCTTTTGCAGATGTTGGTATATAGGACTCAATACAGAATTTGTCAGACCAACCGTTTGATAAGTTCCATAGAAAACATGAGTTATTTCGTCCACGACTTACCTCGTGCTTTTCTAGATTGGAAAAATTTCAATTTGCTTTTTCAATTCATATTTAAAAGTGCGTGCAGATCAAAACTTAAAATTCAGAAATTTCGATTATTTTTTTAAATTTTGAAGGAAGTTGATCTTTATTTCAATTGGCATACAGTCATGAAGTTAGATAAGCCTGGTTGGAACATTATGTGCCATTGCAGATTAGCGAGCCTCCTTGTTTAAATAATATTTTAAAATTTTCCTGGCAACATTAGAAAAATTATTCTAAATTTTCACAATTGGGTGGTTGAGTTTTGTGGTGAGTTTCAAGATTATTATTCAAGGAAACAATTTTCTTCCGAACTTGCCGAAGCACATTATCGAGTCTCCTTACTTAAGAAAATAAAACTTGCACACTGATATCATAATAATATTGTGTCATCATTTGAAATCTTTTGAAGACGGGAAAACTATTCGCAATAATAAATGTTAATTCTCATCTGGAGTTAACAATGATATTAGTGGTGTGGAAAGTAGAGATGTTTCAGTAAAATTGTATTCTACAATAATATTTCATAAATTGGCAAATGATATGAAGAATTTGCTTACCTCCGACCATTTGTTTTACTACGAAGTTCATCTTTGAAACTTGATAATGTCACTTTTTCCGTATGGTAAAGCTGAAATAAGAAATAAATCTCGTAGATAACGCAAAATTGAATCTAAATTAAGAAAGCAGGAAAAGTTCTTTTTTTCCAGGAAAATAAACAGCCAAATGGTAGGGAAAAAATCACAGATTTCAATTTTTAACTTTGGGTTTGCTCAGGGGTGTCAAACCGCGTATGGTTAGGGTTTCAATAATTGATTTTCTCCCCAACTTATTGCAACCACTAGCAAATATTTTTTCACTAACAATATTAGCAGTTGAATTAACAATTTCTGCCAAACAAAATAAAAAGGCTGTATCTTCAAATTTATTATGTAAGGAAACAAAGCGAAGCGAATTCAATCAGAGAGAGGGAGAGAAAAAAGGGGGAAATTTTGTATAAAATTCAGATCAGTGGTCAGTCAAATACAGACTTTTTGCTCGCTCGCTTTTCAAATCTCTTCTTTCGCAGATATGGTGGCAAATTTGCAACGCTGAAATATGCAAATTACGCGGACTTAACAATGGTCGTCACACACACAGAATACCGGGGGAGGCTAGTATGGACAAAGCTATGAACAAAAATAACGGAGTGAAAAACGCAATGTATAAGTACGTTGAATTAAAACTGAACAAATTTCAATCTTCCGTCGTTATAGTTTTTTTTTCAAGATCTTTTAGCACGCAATGTTGATGAATAGAGCTGCAGTGTAGATTGCTGTGGGAAAAACAGGAAACAATTTTGAAGGAGCGAACTTCCTTGATATCTGGATTTTCCCTCTTTCGTTCACACACCTCAAAAATCGGGAGCTGCGAAGGAAAAAATTTATTATAGGCTGGTTATGGTCAATATAGTAATTTATAGAGTTTCGCGCAGGCTATAAGAAAGGGGAGGATAGGTATATACATGTAATATGGGACGGCTATATAAGAAAAGCAGCACTATGTTAAAATAGCGGCTTACGGTTGCAGGATAACAATTGCGAATTTTTAAAACTGTGCTATGGTTCACTAAAAAATGGAAAAAGTATCTGCGCAAATGCAAATAAGAATCAATTTTACATTTTTTTCTTTGAGCGTCTATTTTCTTGCCTCTGTTTTGATATTTGAGATAAGCCTTCCCGAAGGCAAGCAGTGCTTTGTGTATTATAGCCTTATATAACTGAAAAGAAGCAAGTAAAACGAAGCAATGATTATTATACGTTAGAGCAGTACCGGTGAGCGAAAAGCAATAAAAAAGAAATAGCAAAATCGAATTGCAGCGACGCCTTTTACTTATATAGCGACTTACGCATGCATGTATAGTAAGTATATGTATATATGGTAAGAAAGAATAGTTGGGGGGAGGGGGAGGCGTGATTACCACACGATGAAAGGCTTTTCTATTTTATTCCCTGTAAGAACGAAGGGAAAATTGGGGAAAATGGGGGATAAAAAGTGGCATGAACGTTGTGTAATACATTAACAACGATTGAAGTCTACCAACGATGAATTGCACATACATAGGAAAAAAATAATATAATTCCCGCTATTCAGCTGAAGGGATTTTACATATACACCAAGCCGATTTCTTCAAAAATGGAAAAGAAAAAGAAAGGGTAAAGGTATATAGAAGAAAAAGCGTTACTATTGTAATTTTTACCTGGATAAAAGAAAGAGCTTGGTTATTATTTTGAAATGTATAAAACACATGTACATAGCATGTATGGAATTTTTTTCCCATGGAATTTTTTCCCAAAAAGACATCAATAGCAGCTTAATGTATTTCTTTATTTGGTCCCGTACTTAACAGGGGGTACAATTTCTCAAAAAACTCTTAGCATTTATTCAGCCGCCTCCTTTTGAAGCTTCTCAGGAACTATATCGCATTCTCTTTTAACTTCAGGCTTGAATACGACGCTGCGCACGTGAAAACAAAAATTTCAACCCGCATTTGGGCAAATCGTTATTCACCATTAAGGATTGAAGCCCCCCAGAGATTTGGGGAGGGCGAAATTGGGTCTCTTAAAATAATTAGGCATGTTGTAAGCCGCAAGTGATGGTTCCAAGTTAGATCCGCCCACGCGCCGTAATCGCAAATGTCACCCCCTGTAAATATTTCACTCACTTACGTCACGGCGGCATGCTAAAATAGATAATGTATAGTATAACGTATTGATTAAATTAAAAAGTGCAAAACGATGGTACATTTGAGCTCGAAAAGGAATTTAATTTTTATTTGTTCCCACCCCTCTTGAGGGGGGTGGGGGGGGGGTAATATATACTCAAATGGCTTTTTTTTGTTCAGTCAATTTTGACCGCTCCAAATATTCATCGTAGAGAGTTGTGAGTGGTATCATTAAAAAGCCCGTCCAGCGTAGAATATGGAATTAAAAAGATTTTTTAAATTTCGTTTTCTAAAGCCAGTTATCGAGGTTTAAATTTTTGTAAAAATTGAGCCTGATTTGTGTTATTTTTATTCGCATTTTCCGGAAGTTTTGCCTAAAAATTAGTCAATTTTGTTTTTAAAAAATATGTCAAAATTGTTAACAATAGTGTTGTTGAACTTATTAATGAAGACGCAGAAATTATTGTAAATAATTTTTATTTAAATTTTTGGGCGTAAATATTGGCTATATATTTCAAAATTATTGACCTACAATTATTGTTACCTACGATTATTGCTATACATCAAAAAGAAAACAAAACTAAATTAAAATCTACAAATATATAAAGCTCTCAAACAGTTTATGAAACCTCGTAGTAACAGTAGTGATAAAGCCGAGGAGCACTGGAAACGGGTTGTGACCTGTGTTTACGGAGACTGAGCAGCAAATCAACAAAAAACCTATTTAAAAAAATGACGAAGCTCCAAAACCTAAAAATGTTTTTGGATATTTTTTTCCAGAAGTCATAAAGGCGTTAGATTTCAACGAAAAGCGATGATTTAAGTTGCAACACTTCAGGAAGCCAATTGGGAATGATAAAAATGAGACTAAGTCACGATCCCACAAATAACAACAAATACATAAAGAAGTTCAAACAATTTTACGACATCACACTGTTCAAATCGATATATTTGTCAGGCATTGTCTGCAAGAACTGTTAATTGTGACTTTCTCCTCATCTTGACATCAACAAATCTTCCTTATAAAAGGACTACGTAGACATGACAGCAAAAAACACAAAAGTTGAACAGTACAGAAATCTCGAAAACCTTTTTGAAACGAATGGTCGAAGCAATCAGTCACAACTCACAACCAAGCGCGAAGAAATTGTTTGAATCAAAAAAAGTAATTGAGATTTCTAAGTAGTGATATTGAGTTATATGGTGAAAAAAACAAAGACAAAAATGAGACAGTTGAAAAAAAATCTTTTTTAAATTTTAGTTTGAAAAAAAAACAGCTATAAACTAAAATCTTTAACCAGATTGAGTTATACGTCCTGGGGAAGCAATTGAGACCTATCTTTATTAGTTATTTGGCGTACAACAACAAAAAGAAAGACAAAGAAAGGCAAAAACGAAAAATTACAAAATTTTGCGAAATAACTGTGTCTCAGTCCGAAAAGCATAAACTATTCAACAAAAAAAAATAACAGATCCCGATACGCCTTTTTCCAACGCTGTGCATTTTCCGTATTACGCTTTCCTTAAATTGGATTTGTCAATAGTAAGAAAATTTGATAAAAAAAGAAAATGAACTCATAAAAAAAGGAATTAGGCTGAAAATTTTTCTGAACAATTGAAAACACTTAGTATCAAAACAAAGAAACCTTTGATTGAAAACAAAACCGTTACCAATATTAATTAATAACTCCGAATAACTCTGAAAATTGGTTTCCGCCAGTTTTTTACTGCGACTGCGCCCGAAGTTGACATAAATAAGACAAAATAGAGGCAAAAATCAAAAATTCACCAACAAATTTTAAAACAAATTTTTTCAAAGCCATAACAGAAAATAGGTAGCAACTGAAAAAGTTGTCTAGGTTCATTTATTCCTCCTAAGCTAATTGGATCTTCGATTGGGGGCACTAGGCCGTTGGTCTACAAAAAGTTTAAAAAAGGAAAGCAAAACTCAAGAAGACCACAAAACTTTTACGAAAACAACTGGTCAGAGCCATAAAAATCAAAAGTGTAACTCTGAAACCAAAACAATCTTGTTGGGCCTTGTTCTTTGTAAAAGGTATCTGTCATTAAATGAATCCTGATTTGCATTTCTTGCCAGTAATTTACATAAAAACATTTACATAGCGGAAATATGTTGAAAAAACTTCGCGCCCTATTAAAATCTAAACAAAATTTTATCAAAACACACAATTGTTCAATGGTTGCGAAATAGATCATTTTTGAAACAAAATTTTTCAATTGTCTAAAATTAATAATTAATTTTGCATAATTATCGATTTTAAGTTTACAAAATTTGGCAAAATTTTAATGTCAGAAGACTCTAAAAGCCAACGGGAGTATGACTCCGAGTTTGATGGTGTCAACTTCCAGCAAAATTAAAGCAAGTGGGCTAAAAAAGAGCAAATTTAGCACAATTTTTTTACGTAAAAAGTCTGAATATTGAAAAATTTAGCACAAACTCAAGTCCAAAAACTCGGATTGAACAATTCAACAACCCTTCCAATTCAAACATTCATAACACTACAGTCAATAATTTTAACATATTTTAGCAAAATTGACGAAAATGTGGTCAAAAACACCAAAAATGTGAAAGAAAACAGCTGAATTACGTCTAATATTCACAAAATATTAAGCCTAGATAGCTCTCTAAAAATCAAAAATTGAAAAAGTCTTTTCATTCCAAGTTCTACGCTGGACTGGCTGTCTAGTGATACCACTCACAACTCTCTACGATGATTATATCGAACGGCCAAAAATGTCTGAACAACAAACCCAGTGGAGTATATAGTCCCCTCACTAAAGTGGGTCGGAACAACAGTTCAAATCAAAGTCTAAGAGAGATAGGTCCATTTAGCCTCCTAAGCAGTTCCAAATAAATTATCTAGTTTTTCACTAAAATGATTGTGGCTGTTTTGACCTTTTAAATTATTTGATTTTTAAATAAACAATTGCTTTTTGGACTTTGTCTTTATTCTTCTTTTCTTTTTGTCATCTTGTAGCTTAAGATCAGCAATGAAAGAATGCTTCTTCTGTAAATTGATAAAAATATTAATCTTTCATGCCGTTTTACGCAGTAAGTTACGGTTTTGTGGCCTTGATACTACCAGATTTCAAAAATATTTTTTACTTTTAGGCATTTGCCCAATTTCACGCTTTTTTCTCGTTATTCACATTGTCAAATTTTTGACAGTTCAAATAAAACCTTACTGGCGTTCACAATAAGCAGCAATTGAGAAATCAAATTCTTTAAAGCTACAGATTATGGTTTTAACGGCCTCGATACAACTTTTTCGACGAAATTAATTCAGTTTTTTTTACTTTTGTCTTTAACTATCGTTTTCACTCTGCCTTTCAGTCGTATAAAATTTCCTGAAAAAAACAGGTCTCATTGACTTTTAATGGAGGATTAGATGAGCCCATATTCTGATTTGAATAGATATTTGATGACTTTCATGACTTTGAGAACAAATGTTTAGAAAAACACTTTTTAACTTCGCATATTTGTTCTTTTTTTCTGTCTATTTGTTACCTAGTCTCGTTAATTACAGATCACATATGACATCATTTGTGTCAAGTGAAGGCACAAGTGTACAAGTTAGAAGCTTTTTAGAGAATTTGTTTTGACTTTACTGGTTTCGACACGGGTTTTTTCGCAAAAAAATAAATAAATTAATTTTTGAGTTTTGTCTACATTCGACAAAATTTTTTGTAAACGTAAGACATCTTCTGAATAAATACAGGTCTCAAGGGATTCCTTTGGACGAACAAATTAACCTAATTATTTTTTTCATTTTGGTAGCTAATGGCTTTCATTACTTTGAAAATAATTGATTTTCGAAAAACACAAAAGTCTTTCCTAATTTTACACATTTCTCTTTTTTGTCAACTTTTTACCTAGTCTTGTTAAGAAGAGATCACCCACCACATTATTGGCATTCGAAGAAAGCGCAATCAAACTTATCTTGAGGGGAAGATTAGGGTTTTACGACTTCGACAGCATTTTCTCAAGTATCAATTGAAATTTTGTTTGTTGTCTCTATTTGTTGTTCTTTTTGTAACCGCAGAGGAAATTCAATAGAGACCTCCTGTGTAGGCATCGGTAATAATGAAACATTTGGAAAGCTTCAGTTGATATCTGATGGTTTTCATTACTTGGAAATAATAGTTTCTAAAAATATAGGCGATTTTATTAACTTTGCTGTTTTTGTTCTCTCTTTAATCTAATCGTATCCGAGTATTATTATGGACTGGTCTCACATCTTTTCTAGTAAATTTAAAGTTATTTTTCTCAGTTTTAGTTTTATCTGACGCTATCTTGATTTTGCTATTAAGTTTTCTTTGAAAAGGAAAAAGTATTTTGAATGTACTTAATGTTTGTAGTTGTTGTTTGATTTTGTTGTTCGTCTTGCCTCTTACCAATCTAATGAGGCATTTTTCACCCCATTAAATTATTTACGTTGGAGGCAATATTTTTTTCATACACCAATTTTTTGAAAAATAATTGGTGTATGAAAAATAATTGGTGTTTTCTGTCTTTTCCTCATTTGGTAGACAATTATGCCAAAAATGTGGATGAGCGGGGTAGGAATTTTATGTGCAAACGCTCATTACTGAGCATCTTTGTCATATATAAATATAGATTCCATTATTTAGTCTCAAAGTATCTTCAAGGCTTGTAAAATTGAAATTGCGCAATTAAATATTTTCTTAAAATGTACGGAAATATATCACAGAAGACTTTGGCACACAATAGCACAAGAGTTTTCATACATCAAAACTGATATTTCATTCCAAAGTAATTTTTTTTACATTTGAAGAAAATGTCAGTAAAAGTTAAAAAGAGCAAGCGTTACAGACACAAATTTATGTCTCTACTATTCTTGATTACCACTCGAACATTATTTCTAAAACTTAGATATATTAGACGCCTGAAGAAATTCAATCACACACCTGAACCCATTTCAAAGCTATTTTCTGGCGGCTAAGTACTTTGAAGCCCCGCAAAGACAACATCGACCCGATTTCAGGACCGATTTTGAGAACGGCCTAAGTATCACATCTTAGTGACAATCAATTATCAGTTGTTTTAAATCTTATCATCCAAAATACTCTGTTTTCATAAAAAATATTAATCTCTATAGAACACAGTTTTATCATTTTTACATGTCTATTAGGCAAGATTTTATCATTTGTTACTTAAATTTATGCAAGTAGTCATTAAATAAAGACATTTGAGACAATAGACGCCCGATAGTCTTTTCTGTTCTGCACCTGATCCAAGTTCAAAGCAGTTTTCAAGACAACTAAAAATTTTAAGAGATGCAAAATCTCTCAGCAGATGTTTGATGTAAGAACAATATTTAAATAATACCCGGGTTGGAGTCCCAGTGAATCCCACCGATGGGTCATAGAATTTTTATGAAACCTAAGTTTCCATAGATGGATCTATTGCTAAATCTATAAATGTACAAAAGCTATCGAAAACAATAGAAACGGAGTTGTAAGTGTCTCTGATTTCGGCATATGGATTGGGTAAAATGTGAAATAATAATCAATCAATGCTCGGGAGATCTTTTAAAGGCATAGAAAAGACTATTCTCCGTAGAAAATTCTAATTTTTGAGATCTTTTATAGAAATACACTGTAAAAAAAGGTACCAACAAAATCCCTGGTCGAGATGTCAACGCTGAAATTTGCTTAAAATTGTTAGAACTTCAGAGTTGCGGTGAGTGCACTAAAAGGTCGTAAAACTGTAGTTTGAAAGTTCTGAATGCGTGAGAGCAGTGGAAAGAAAGATTTCACCGCTAAAAAGTCAAACCTTACAAAAAAAATTAATGCATATATTTTACCGTAATGTGGAGCAAATTTGATACAAAAAAAACACAAAAATGTAATTGAACTGTGGAGCAGTGGAAAACGTGCGTGCCTGCTAAAGAAGCGATCAGTGGTTCTCAGAACGGGCAATGATAAAGATTTTTGTAAGAATTGAGGTGAACGCGGAGAACAATCAAATTTCACCACTGAACTCACAACAATTATTACTAAAATTCGCCGCTTTCACTGCACTCACCACTAAAAGATTCTGGCTCTTTGCGTTGAAAATTTATCTGCGACGCTGTCTACAGCGAACCTTACATTGCTTTTCTGTATAGCCTCGACCTGCCATCCTCATAAATTTTTAATATGGCGGTATTTTCATTCCTTTTTTAATTAAAAACACCATAAAAATGGTTAAAAAAATGGTGAGCAATTTTTAAACCCCAGGTTTGTTGTAAGTCTATCTGTTTCAAAATTTTGATACTAATTATCTCGATGGTAAGATTTCATGTGGTCTTAAGAAAAGATCTTGAATGTCGAGATCGAAATATAAAAGTACGATAGAAACATAAGAGTGCGTATGATCTCACAAGTTCTTTCAAGAAAAAGTGGAGCTCATTAAGTAACAAAGTTGAGTATAGAGTGTAATCAAAACTGTATTGGAGACAAAGAGTAGTAGTACCAGTTGGACATCTGAGTGCAACATTAAAATTCTACTCCATAGCTATGGTGTATGCAGATAGTTTATACACACAGCTGTGGTTTATAAATTTGATGTTACACTAATAGCTCCAATTGCTAGTACTTCTTTATCACCAAAGATTTGTGATTACACTCTAATATCAATTGTGTAACCTAAAAAGCTCCACTTTTTTCTCAAGAAAATCTAGCAGATAATACGCAATAAATATATGAGAAGAGCAAAATTGTTACCACGAAACTTTTATTGTTCCGACCCCTCTTGAGGGGGGGAGGAACTATATACTCAACTGGGTTTTTTTTTGTTCAGTCAATTTTGGCCGATCGATATATTCATCGTAGAGTTGAGACTGGTATCATTAAAAACCTTGTCCAGCTTAGAATATGGAGTTAATAATTTTTTTTTGATTTTCGTTTTTGACAGGGAGATATCGAGGTTTAAACTTTCGAGAAAATATAGAGTGAATTCCGTTATTTCATTCACCTTTTTTCGGAATTTTTTGCTAAAATTTGGCCAATTTTGATAAAATTTAATAGAATTTTAAATGAAAATGTTGTTGATTTTACGTTTGAAGACAAAATACATCGTCGGCTATTTTCATTCAATTTTTTTGTCACAAATTCTGGCTAAAAATTTCACAAAATTCAGACTTTTTCATCAAAAACAGCACGAAATAAGTTTCTTTAGTCCACTCTAATTAAATTTGCAGGAAGTGCACACCCAAACACCACTAACACAATCTTTGTAGACTGAAGTTGAGAGTGCTAATTGCACTTCAACTTCCTTTGAGAGTGCTCTGTAAATAAAACTTTGCCGTTTTTCGCCAACTTTATTCGTTGATTATCAAAAAGGCAGCATTTACTTTTGATTTTTCAGCAAACAAAAAATCTATATCAATGACATTCCAAAAATTAACAATTCCTACTGGACAATCAACATTAGCAGGACTAGTTCCGTACCAATCTTGGACCGTTACAAACCAAAAATAATTCGGATTGTCATCAGTCGGTTTTTTATTTTAAAAAAATCGATCTTTTTTATATTAATTAAATAACAGAACATTTCAAATCAAAGATCACTAGTGATAGGTCCTATTGGCTTCCTAATAATCTCGAAATTAATTTATTTAGTTTATTGCTCGAAAGCTTATGGTCGTTTTGACTTTTAAAAAATTTGATTTTTAAATAAAAAATGGCAATTGAACTTTGCCTCCATTTTTCTCTTACTTTGGTCAACTTGTAGCTTATTGTCAGCAATCAACGAGTGGTCATTCTTTCTGCTGAATTCAAAGTTAGTATTTATTGCGGTTTTACGCCTGAAGTTATTGTCTTCTGGCTTTGATACTACTAGATTTCACAAATTTTTTCTAATTTTTAGATATTTGCCCATTTTTCATGTTTTCTAATTTTGTCAAATTATCACGTTATTGTCAGTTCATATATCACATTTTTCGCGTTCAAATTAACGCACAATTGGTGATATTTAAATCCTTAAAAATATAGATTTTGGTTCTTTACCGCTTCGACAATACTTTCTCGAAGAATTTAATTGAATTTTTTAATTTTGTCTTTAACTGTCGTTTTTACTTTGTCTTTTTAGTCAAATTAAATTTCCTGTACAATGACCCGGTTTCATTGGCTGTTCCTGGAAGAGTAAATGAGCCAATGTTCTGATATTAGAAGATAGATAATGGCTTTCATGACTTTGAAAACAATTGTTTTGAAAACAATTGAAAACTTTGAAAACAAGTTGAAATGAAAAAAAAAAATTTCAACTTCGCAATTTTGTTCCTTTTATTGTCTGTTTGCTACCTGGTCTCGTTAATTAAAGGTTAAAGATGACATTATTTTTGTCAGGGGAAGGTGTCAAAAGGGATTCGTGTCATAAAATCTAATGTTTTAAAGAATTCGTAATGAATTTACTGGCTTCGACACGGGTTTTTCACAAAAAAAAAGTAAAATTAATTTCAGATTTTTGTCAAATTGGACGTTCATTTTGTAGACGTATGACATATTCTGGATAATTTTAGGTCTCGAGGGCTTCTTTTCGAAGAATAAACGAACCTATTTAATTTTTTCATGTTGTAATTAATGGCTTTCATTTTTTTGGAAATTAATTTTTTTCGAAAGAAAACCAGTATTACATAATTTTGCCTTTTTTTCTGTTTTTTCTAACTGTTGCTTAATTTCGATAATGAGCGCCCACATAATACATTATTGGTGTTCGACGACGTTGCCATTGAACATATTTTGGGGGCCAAAGTATGGCTTTAAGGCTTTCAAAGCAATTTCTGGCAAGTTTTATTTGATTTTTAGTTTGTTGTCTATTTGTTTCTTTTTGTAACTGCATAAAATATTGAATACCAAGAGTTCTTAATTCCCTTCTATAGAAGCATTGTTAATTGGAAACCTAAGGGATGTTTTAGTTGATTCCTAATGGTTTTCATTACTTTGAAATTAATTGTTTTTTTTTAAATTCAGCGAATTTTCTAACTTTAAAAATTCTGTTCTTTTTTGTCTGATTGTTACCAAGCTTTATTATGAACTGGTGAATAACCATTTCTTTCTGGTGAATTACAAGTTATTTTGTTTATTTTCAGTTTTATCTGACGCTATTTAGACTTTGTTATTAAATTTTGTTTTTTAAAACAGACATAAATTTTTTGATGTAATTAATTTTTGTTGTTGTTGTTTGATTTTGCCGTTCGTGTTCGCTCGCTTTCTTAATATCGGCATATCTCATCAATCTATTGCATCATTTTTTTACTCCACTCAGTTAATTGCTTTGGAGGCTATCTTTTCGTTCATAGACCAGTTTTTTTTTTGAAAAATACTTTAATTTTTTTTGTTTTTCTATCTGTTCCTCTTTTGGTAGACAATTATGCCAAATTTGTGGATGAGCGGGGTCGGAACTTATGTGCGATCGCACATTACCGAGCCGCCTTGTTGGTTCAAAATTTAATAGTTTTCTTAAATAATCGACAAAGCTGGTTCAAAAAAAGACGCAAAGAAGAGGGCTATGCGTAAAAAAGATATCTAAGCATTCTGCGCATGGTAGCAGATGGAAGTAGCTTTGGAAGATAAACATCTTCAAATTGATTTTGTCCGTCTTATTATTTTTTATTTTTCATTTTAACAAGAGAGTAAAGAGTTGATAGAAATTTTTTATTTCAATGGAATTTCAGAGAAGCCGAAAACAAATATTTTGCGGCAAAATCTTTCAAACAGATATTTGAAATAAACTTCAGCTAAAACGGACAATTTTTCTCTAGCATTAAGCAGAACTTTAATTCTTTTGGACTTTCAATGAAAACGAATAAAAAATTCCGCATAAAGTATTCACCATTTTGTAGTGGTATAACTTAGAAAGAAACCCACAAAACGAGCAGCATAAAAAAGATTGAACAATTATCAAAAATCAGTTAAAACTGGTTAGTTTTGTCTTATAAAACTGATGTACGTTTTGAAGCACAATTTCTTGAGTGGTAAATTAGTTGTTATCGTTTCTTGTTTCTGTAAATCATCTTAGCGATTGTACAGTTTAACTAAATATGACTGAGAAATAGAACTAACTTTGTTATTCTCAATCATTCTTTCTTAGGAATGAAGTTCCTAAGCATGAAAACCTTTCGGGAAAGCACAAAGTCTGTTGCTTCTCTGGCTTTAATTAAATCTAACTTAGCTTGATATTTGTGGTATTAAGGCCAAATTAGAAGCGAAATTTATTTTTTAATTGAATCAGATTTGAAAATCCGAGCTGCTTTAAAAACGCCCTCCTTAACGAGGAGGTTCGCTACAAACTTGAATTTTGCTTGACAGTTACTCTAGGTCATCCTTAACAATTTGCGAGGAGCCGCATTTCCAATTTGAGTTTTTCAGTTCGCTTGAGTTATAAACAAAAACCGAACGATAAGTTATTGAGACTAATTGAGTAATTAACTAATGCAAAGGTAATGTACAGTATAGTGGATAATACAGTTCACAAGTTAACAGCAAAAAACGTAACATCTGGAAAGATTTGAAACCGCTGAAACGAACTGGGTGTTGTAAAGTTTTCCTTGTGTTTGATAGGAGAGCAGACGTTACAATAATGTCAAAAATTTTAATTCAGAAGCCATATGGATCCCAGAAAATGCAAAAAAAGACACCTGTGACTGCTGCCATTTCTCCAACATGCTTTCGACAAATAATTAATAAGTTTTTCTCTGACGTATAGTTTGCTAATACACTGTGAGTTTTTCTTCTATCCGGTCATACTTTTGTTTCTGCTACGCTATATTCAAATTTGCTGCTACGCTATATTCAACTTTGCTTTGCTCTTAATACAAACAAAAAATAACTTGCTTGAACACTTGATATATTTCATTCCTAAAATTTTCATGAAAATTATTTCAAAGCTTGGAAGGCTTCGTTTTTTTTAAAAAAAAAAACATTTAAAAAATTGTTAACGTCTTGAACATTTTTTTTTCAAAATTAAGCATTCTCCATCATGAAATTCTTATTCTCTAAAATTAAGCATTTTCTATCATCAAAATTGTTTGCATTTAAAGGTCACGGCTCCCTTTATTTAAATTTCCTGAAAAACATTTATAGGCGATTTCAAGGCTCAAGGAATGAACTCGTTTGACTCATTTCTGACCTATTTTCAATCTATGAAGCTGATGACAAATTTGATTGCTGCGGTACCATAAGTAAAAATTAAGGAATTTACGTTCAAAATTTTTCAAAACTCATTGGCAATTACTGCTTCCAAAAATAATAACGTCAATGACGACCATCGGGCGAATTACTCTCGAACAAAAGTCGGCTGTGGCTAGTTTAAGGGAAGGTTCGATACACTCCGAGAAGGAGGCAAAAAGGTGAAAATGGAATGGGGTAAAACGAGTGCGGTCCAAAGTCAACCTTTAAACCATTGATATTTGTCTACTGAAGCGTTCCTCAGCTCCTTTGCTGAAGACTAACCTCAGAGCCCGCTGATGGTCTAAGAGTTGCTCGGATCTTTAAAGCGCTAGGCCTCCGATTTTGAAAATTTGCCTAAAAATACACATAAGTTGACAACAATAGCTCAAAATTTTGTTCGTAAGCAGTTCAAAATAGCATTCAAAATAATTTCAACGTGCTAAAAATAATGAGTTTTAAATTTGAATTTTCAAAATTGAGAGCAAAGTGAAGAAATTCTCAGAGAATGTCATTTTGGGATAAAGAGATGCTTCGATCAGGGGCCATATCCATTTGGCGATAACAGACTGCAACCTTTAAATTAGTATCGAATAGATCTTTTATATACAGTTTTTCAAAACCTAACTTAAAAATTGACAAAATTGTCACAAAAATTTATTACAACTCTATTACAAATTTTCGGGGCAAGGCAGAATCTTGAGTAGTCCCAGAGAAAATGCTCTGTTGAAATAGGGTCAACATGAAGTGTGTTGTCAACAAAACAATTGAAAGAATGCAATTCGTTGGAAAAAAAATATTCAAATTTGCCCCTTAAATCATATTTTAATCGATCCGTTATTAATCTTATGTTGATCTGCAGTTCTATTAACATCAAAATTGTCTACCTAATAGTTTTGACAAGGGTTTTGAGCAGCAGAAATTTAGTTCATTTCCTTTGTTCAGTACTAAGGTGACGATTTTCTCAAATTTTTACGGCATCAGCGTTTCACTGTGAGTAGTGCATCTGGTTTTAGATACAAGAGTCTAAAATTTCAGCACTTGCGTACGGTTGATCTCTCATTTTCAACGAGCAAAAAAGATCTGATAAAACTTAACAATTCAAATTTGGATATTTAGCACACAAATTGAACCCCCCCCCCCCTTCTTTCACAACTCAAGCAGTGGTCTAACTCAACAGATGTCCAACCTTACAAAAGAAGATAAGTTTCACATTTCACAAGGCTATATTTTATTCATTCCTGTCACAGCCGACAAATTTTATAATATCCAGGTATTAGAACGTCTTTTGGATGAAACAAAAGTTAGAAACATTGGATGGGGCCCTGATGAAGACTCATGAATCAACTCAAAATCAATTTGGTCATAGTAGTGCTTCAAAAAACCTTTGAGTAAATTGAAAAGAATAACTCCCAAAGAATTAAAACAGAAGATAACCTTCCAGATATAGAAACGTTGCTGCACACTTAAGTCACAACTATCCGCTATGTTCCTATCAATGTACGGTACAAATGGTCAGAGCATTTCTCTAACGTCATTATCGATTGCATTGAAGATCCCAATAGAGAACTAAACTGGAGAAAACTGTTCGGATCATCTCATTGCGTTTTACGTACCAGTAACAGAGGAGGACAAAAACTCAGGCGGAAAAACGACCAAAGAATGCGTGAAAGACTTCATCGTTGGAACAGCGGAGACCTTGGAGGGCCATGGAACGAAGCTTGCTCTTTGAAACAATCAAAACGATAAAACAACAAAAAAAATGAAGAGATTATCAAACGTGCAAAAAAAACGTATTTCAGGACAAATTTGGTGGAGCAACGAAGTTTTGGCTTCCGATGGTTTTGCACCAGTCAACGAGGCAACCCTCGATACTCTGAGAAAAGTTGCATCCCAAGAAAAGCCTATTATATTCCACAATTTTTCATCACAAGCTTATCAATTCAATGAGGAAAATGTTTCGGAGCAGGTGAACTCGTTTTCTAGGTTTACAGCAGCTGGTCCTTCAAAAAGAGATATTTTGCATGCTGTACTGTGTACCGCTTCTGATCAATCACAAAAAGCTTTAGAGTACTGACTAAGCTAGTAAACATAAGCTGCCGTGGGGAACTTCCCCAATTTGTTTCACAAGCTCTTTGTAGTTCATCACTGTCGGCCTTGTTGAAACAGATTAGCGGCATTCTTCCGATTACAGTCTGAGAAATCTTGAGGAGGTTTAGAGCTAAATATTTAACCAAAGAAGCAAACTCAGAAGCAAAATTTTTTCCAGAGCCCGCAATTGGGTGTCGGAGTGAAGGGTGGAGCGGAAGCCATTATACATTCAACTGAGCTTCCGTATGAGAAAATACTCAACTCGACAAGATCCTTGGGTATTTTATTAATTGGTTTTTTGCAATGCATTCAATTCAATAAAACGCAGTAAAATGCTGAATGATGTTGCCAATTCAATGCCTGGTGTTGCCATTTTTACCAATTTCTGTTATTCACAACGCAGCCTATTATTCTATGACAAATTTGTTGTGAGCAGTGAAAGCGATATCCAACAAGGCGACTCATTGGGCCCTTTGGTTTTTTCTCTGACACTCTGGCCCATTATAGAGAAAATTCAGGAATTGTCGCCACAGCTTCGACAACATTCCTGGTATCTAGATGACGGTGTCTTGGTGGGCTCAGAAGACGATCTCATAAGATCTTGGTATCTTCTATGTGAGCTCGGGCCTGAGTGCGGCCTCCACAACAGGGTTGGTGGATGCAAACTTTGGTCCACGGTAGACTTAGACAGACTCAATATAAGAAGAAAATGTAATGATATTTCCGGCTTTGAAGTCCTTGGAGCTGCGTTAGGAACCCCAGAGTTTGTCTGCATGAAACTTAACGAGGGATAGGGAAAATAAGGGTATTTTTGAAAAAAATGGACTACCTTGATGACCCTCAGTGCGCCTTAGGTATCCTGTGCCATTGCAAAATTGTTGTATTCTTTGTGTTGACCAACGCCCACAAGTCCAGTTATTAAATCCCTAGAAAAAATTGTCGCCCAACAGCGCGAAAAACTTGAGAATTTCCTTGACAAATTTTATAATATCCAGGTATTAGAACATCTTTTGGATGAAACAAAAGTTAGAAACATTGGATGGGGCCCTGATGAAGACTCATGAATCAACTCAAAATCAATTTGGTCATAGTAGTGCTTCAAAAAACCTTTGAGTAAATTGAAAAGAATAACTCCCAAAGAATTAAAACAGAAGATAACCTTCCAGATATAAAAACGTTGCTGTACACTAAAGTCACAACTATCCGCTATGTTCCTATCAATGTACGGTACAAATGGTCAGAGCATTTCTCTAACGTCATTATCGATTGCATTGAAGATCCCAATACAGAACTAAACTGGAGAAAACTGTTCGGATTATCTCATTGCGTTTTACGTGCCAGTAACAGAGGAGGACAAAAACTCAGGCGGAAAAACGACCAAAGAATGCGTGAAAGATTTCATCGTTGGAACAGCGGAGACCTTGGAGGGCCATGGAACGAAGCTTGCTCTTTGAAACAATCAAAACGATAAAACAACAAAAAAAATGAAGAGATTATCAAACGTGCAAAAAAAACGTACTTCAGGACGAATTTGGTGGAGCAACGAAGTTTTGGCTTCCGATGGTTTTGCACCAGTCAACGAGGCAACCCTCGATACTCTGAGAAAAGTTGCATCCCAAGAAAAGCCTATTATATTCCACAGTTTTTCATCACAAGCTTATCAATTCAATGAGGAAAATGTTTCGGAGCAGGTGAACTCGTTTTCTAGGTTTACAGCAGCTGGTCCTTCAAAAAGAGATATTTTGCATGCTGTACTGTGTACCGCTTCTGATCAATCACAAAAAGCTTTAGAGTACTGACTAAGCTAGTAAACATAAGCTGCCGTGGGGAACTTCCCCAATTTGTTTCACAAGCTCTTTGTAGTTCATCACTGTCGGCGTTCTTGAAACAGATTAGCGGCATTCTTCCGATTACAGTCTGAGAAATCTTGAGGAGGTTTAGAGCTAAATATTTAACCAAAGAAGCAAACTCAGAAGCAAAATTTTTTCCACAGCCCGCAATTGGGTGTCGGAGTGAAGGGTGGAGCGGAAGCCATTATACATTCAACTGAGCTTCCGTATGAGAAAATACTCAACTCGACAAGCTCCTTGGGTATTTTATTAATTGGTTTTTTGCAATGCATTCAATTCAATAAAACGCAGTAAAATGCTGAATGATGTTGCCAATTCAATGCCTGGTGTTGCCATTTTTACCAATTTCTGTTATTCACAACGCAGCCTATTATTCTATGACAAATTTGTTGTGAGCAGTGAAAGCGATATCCAACAAGGCGACTCATTGGGCCCTTTGCTTTTTTCTCTGACACTCTGGCCCATTATAGAGAAAATTCAGGAATTGTCGCCACAGCTTCGACAACATTCCTAGTATCTAGATGACGGTGTCTTGGTGGGCTCAGAAGACGATCTCATAAGATCTTGGTATCTTCTATGTGAGCTCGGACCTGAGTGCGGCCTCCACAACAGGGTTGGTAGATGCAAACTTTGGTCCACGGTAGACTTAGACACACTCAATATAAAAAGAAAATGTAATGATATTTCGGGCTTTGAGGTCCTTGGAGCTGCGTTAGGAACCCCAGAGTTTGTCTGCATGAAACTTAACGAGGGATAGGGAAAATAAGGGTATTTTTGAAAAAATGGACTACCTTGATGACACTCAGTGCGCCTTAGGTATCCTGTGCCATTGCAAAATTGTTGTATTCTTTGTGTTGACCAAAGCCCACAAGTCCAGTTATTAAATCCCTGGAAAAAATTGTCGCCCAACAGCGCAAAAAACTTGAGAATATCCTTGGAATGTTCTTCCAGAAGAAACCTGGACTCAAGCAACCTACCCAAAAACCTATCCGGTTTGGGGGTTCGCGAATGCCAAGACCAGTATAAAGCATGATACGTTGGTTCTGTTCTCTTCTCTGACGACCTTATTTCAAAAAAGTGCAATGTTTTCCAGCATCTTTACTAAAATATAGCACAACCGGAAATTTCAAACTTTTCGCATAGACAATCCAACAGCCTTTTGATCCTGAAAATTTTTAAGGTCTCAAAGATAATCTAGCTTCGGAAAGAGAATCCGCCCTACTTCTCTCATTTTTTGTACAACATTCTAAATCATGGTTGTCTGCTCCCCCCATTCCAGCTCTTGGGCTTGATATGGCACCCAATGAGTTTAGATTTAGTGCAAAAAACAGGTCAGGTGGCCCTGTCTACGACACCGATAGGAAGTGCCCGTTCTGTAAAGCAGGAGTTCTTGACATCTATGGGGATCATGCCATTGCGTGTCACGGTCGAGGAGACCCAATTGCAAGACATGACCGGATTCGAGATAAAATAGTGTCTGCTTGCTCATCTGCCAATCTCTCACCAGTAGTGAAAAAAAGAACCTCATTCCAGAGGGCCCATCACGCCCCGGAGACATCTTTTTCCCAACTTGGAAAGCGGGGGAAACCTGCTACATTTGATGTAACTGTTACTTAGTCGCTGCAATCCAACTCTCTTACTAATGCGGCTACAAAGGCAAGATACGGGCTTGATGCGGCAGATGAACGAAAACATTGCCTCCACGACAATAACAGCGCAAAAATGGGATTCACATTTGTTCCCCTTGCAATCGAAATACTTAGCGGAATATCGGCAACTTTCAAAAAAACTCTCAAGGATTTGACTGTGTTAATTGACAACCGTTCTTTCCAAGCGCAAAGGTTGTCTGTAGCTTTCTGTAAACTCTTGCAATCCTTACCAATCACCACTATTAGGGGATCAAAAAATTTTTTGGTCGAACAAAAGTGGAACTAAGATTCATGGTTTTTTCAGAGAAGAAGGACTTGAGAAGCAACATTTTGCTTGCTAGCCTCTGCTTGTACCTGATGTGGACCTCTTTCTGTCGCAACAGATCGAAATTGGAGTTTTCTGAAGGAGCGAAAAGCTGCATTGCTTCATCTGACAAAGAGTTCAGTCAATTTCCTTACCCTAAAGAAAATTAAACTATTACACTATTTTAAACAAACTTTTGATCAAATTGCTTCCTTAAGAACCTTATGAAAATTTTTAAGGTCTCAAAGGAAATCTAGCTTTGGAAAAAGAATCCGCCCGACTACTCTCATTGTCTGTTCAACATTCAATATCATTGTTGTCTGCTCCCCCCGTTCCATCTCTTGGGCTCCACATGGCACCAAATGAGTTTAGAATTAGTGCAAAAAACAGGTTAGGTGGCCCTGTCTACGACGCCGAAAGGAAGTGCCAGTTCTGCAAAGCAGTAGTTCTTGACATCTATGGGATCATGCCATTGCGTGTTAGGTCGAGGAGACGCAATTGCAAGACATGACCAGATTCGAGATAAAATAGTGTCTGCCTGCTCATCTGCCAATCTCTCACCAGTAGTGAAAAAAAGAACCTCATTCCAGAGGGCCCATCACGCCCCGGAGACATCTTTTTCCCAACTTGGAAAGCGGGGGAAACCTGCTACATTTGATGTAACTGTTACTTAGTCGCTGCAATCCAACTCTCTTACTAATGCGGCTACAAAGGCAAGATACGGGCTTGATGCGGCAGATGAACGAAAACATTGCCTCCACGACAATAACAGCGCAAAAATGGGATTCACATTTGTTCCCCTTGCAATCGAAATACTTAGCGGAATATCGGCAACTTTCAAAAAAACTCTCAAGGATTTGACTGTGTTAATTGACAACCGTTCTTTCCAAGCGCAAAGGTTGTCTGTAGCTTTCTGTAAACTCTTGCAATCCTTACCAATCACCACTATTCGGGGATCAAAAAATTTTTTGGTCGAACAAAAATGGAACTAAGATTCATGGTTTTTTCAGAGAAGAAGGACTTGAGAAGCAACATTTTGCTTGCTAGCCTCTGCTTGTACCTGATGTGGACCTCTTTCTGTCGCAACAGATCGAAATTGGAGTTTTCTGAAGGAGCGAAAAGCTGCATTGCTTCATCTGACAAAGAGTTCAGTCAATTTCCTTACCCTAAAGAAAATTAAACTATTACACTATTTTAAACAAACTTTTGATCAAATTGCTTCCTTAAGAACCTTATGAAAATTTTTAAGGTCTCAAAGGAAATCTAGCTTCGGAAAAAGAATCCGCCCGACTACTCTCATTGTCTGTTCAACATTCAATATCATTGTTGTCTGCTCCCCCCGTTCCATCTCTTGGGCTCCATATGGCACCAAATGAGTTTAGAATTAGTGCAAAAAACAGGTTAGGTGGCCCTGTCTACGACGCCGAAAGGAAGTGCCAGTTCTGTAAAGCAGTAGTTCTTGACATCTATGGGATCATGCCATTGCGTGTTAGGTCGAGGAGACGCAATTGCAAGACATGACCAGATTCGAGATAAAATAGTGTCTGCCTGCTCATCTGCCAATCTCTCACCAGTAGTGAAAAAAAGAACCTCATTCCAGAGGGCCCATCACGCCCCGGAGACATCTTTTTCCCAACTTGGAAAGCGGGGGAAACCTGCTACATTTGATGTAACTGTTACTTAGTCGCTGCAATCCAACTCTCTTACTAATGCGGCTACAAAGGCAAGATACGGGCTTGA
Source organism: Convolutriloba macropyga (assembly GCF_964194025.1). Classification (NCBI taxonomy): domain Eukaryota; kingdom Metazoa; phylum Xenacoelomorpha; order Acoela; family Convolutidae; genus Convolutriloba; species Convolutriloba macropyga. Next base: position 13,252,936 of record NC_134481.1, on the reverse strand, counting down.
TGCAGCAGATGAACGAAAACATTGCCTCCACGACAATAACAGCGCAAAAATGGGATTCACATTTGTTCCCCCTTGCAATCGAAATACTTAGCGGAATATCGGCAACTTTCAAAAAAACTCTCAAGGATTTGACTGTGTTAATTGACAACCGTTCTTTCCAAGCGCAAAGGTTGTCTGTAGCTTTCTGTAAACTCTTGCAATCCTTACCAATCACCACTATTCGCGGATCAAAAAATTTTTGGGTCGAACAAAAATGGAACTAAGATTCATGGTTTGTTCAGAGAAGAAGGACTTGAGAAGCAACATTTTGCTTGCTAGCCTCTGCTTGTACCTGATGTGGACCTCTTTCTGTCACAACAGATCGAAATTGGAGTTTTCTGAAGGAGCGAAAAGCTGCATTGCTTCATCTGACAAAGAGTTCAATCAATTTCCTTATCCTAAAGAAAATTAAACTATTACACTATTTTAAACAAACTTTTGATCAAATTGCTTCCTTAAGAACCTTATGAAAATTTCTAAGGTCTCAAAGGAAATCTAGCTTCGGAAAAAGAATCCGCCCGACTACTCTCATTGTCTGTTCAACATTCAATATCATAGATGTCTGCTCCCCCTGTTCCATCTCTTGGGCTTCATATGCCACCAAATGAGTTTAGAATTAGTGCAAAAAAACAGGTTAGGTGGCCCTGTCTACGACGCCGAAAGGAAGTGCCACTTATGTAAAGCAGTAGTTCTTGACATCTATGGGATCATGCCATTGCGTGTTAGGTTGAGGAGACGCAATTGGAAGACATGGCCGGATTCGAGATAAAATAGTGTCTGCCTGCTCATCTGCCAATCTCTCACCAGTAGTGAAAAAAAGAACCTCATTCCAGAGGGCCCATCACGCCCCGGAGACATCTTTTTCCCGACTTGGAAAGCGGGGGAAACCTGCTACATTTGATGTAACTGTTACTTAGTCGCTGCAATCCAACTCTCTTACTAATGCGGCTACAAAGGCAAGATACGGGCTTGATGCGGCAGATGAACGAAAACATTGCCTCCACGACAATAACAGCGCAAAAATGGGATTCACATTTGTTCCCCTTGCAATTGAAGTACTTAGCGGAATATCTGTAACTTTCAAAAAACTCTCAAGGGTTTGGCTGTGTTCAGTGACAACCGTTCTTTCCAAGCGCAAAGGTTTTCTGTAGCTTTCTGTAAACTCCTGCAATCCTTATCAATCACCGCTATTCGGGGATCAGCGGCAATGTTGTTTGCACGGGCTCCCTAGTTGACTATTGTGCATTTTTGGTGCTCGCCCGATCGAAGGGGAGATTGCGTGATCCATTATTGTTGCAATCATTGTCGACCGTTATGATCGAGGGGTCTGCCTCAATGATTTTGGCTCGCTCGTTTTGGTCAAATTTATTTACGAGTTCAGAATAAGAAGAGTCCAGATTGGTCCTCTTATGATGAGCCGCATAAACGAGAGCCTTTTTAATGTGCAGTTCTACTATTTTTCTTCTTACCTGACCAAAGTGGGGAGAATGAAAACAAACATTTTTCATTCGATAAATTAAAAAAACGCTGATGAAATAAGATTCATAAACTGTGGATCTGTTGTATTGATAACCACCGTTTTGTTAACGAAGGTAATTGTCACTTAAAAAATAAAAAATAATCCATTTTTCTAAGAAGTAAAGAAAAGGCTAGTTTCCTTTTCACAATCTACAGGACATCAGTTAAGCTGATTTTGTTTTAAGCAAATGCTATGTAAAACAAGGGCTCAGTTAATTCTTACTGCTTGTGTTCGAATAAAAATGGAACTAAGAGTCATGGTTTGTTCAGAGAAGAAGGACTTGAGAAGCAACACTTTGCTTGCTAGCCTCTGCTTGTACCTGATGTGTACCTCTTACTGTCACAATAGATTGAAATTGGAGTTTTCTGAAGGAGCGAAAAGCTGCATTGCTTCATCTGACAAAGACTTCAGTCAATTTCCATACACTGAAAAAAATTTTCTTTTACAGTATTTTAAACAAATTTTTGACCAAATTGCTTCCTTAAGCACCTTACGAAAATTTTTAAGGTCTCAAAGAGAATCTAGCTTCGAAAAGAGAATGCGCCCGACTTCTCTCATTGTCTGTTCAGCATTCTAAGTCATGGTTGTCTGCTCCCCCCACTCCAGCTCTTGGGCTTCATATGGCATCAAATGAGTTTTGAATTAGTGCAAAAAACAGGTTAGGTTGCCCTGTCTACGACGCCGAAAGGAAGTGCCCGTTCTGTAAAGCAGGAGTTCTTGACCTCTATGGAGATCATGCCATTGCGTGCCACGGTCGGGTAGACGCAATTGCAAGACATGACTGGATTCGAGATAAAATAGTGTCTGCTTGCTCATCTGCCAATCTCTCACCAGTAGTGAAAAAAAGAACCTCATTCCAGAAGGCTCATCACGCCCCGGATATATCTTCGTCCTGACTTGGAAAGCGGGGGAGACCTAGTACACTTGATGTAACTGTTACTTAGTCGCTGCAATCCCACTCTCTAACTAATGCGTCTACAAAAGGAAGGTTAGGCGCTTGATGCGGCAGTTGAACGAAAATAGTGCCTCCACAACAAAAAAAGCGCAAAAAAGGGATTCACATTTGTTCCCCTTGCAATCAAAGTACTCAGCGGAATATCGGCAACTTTCAAAAAACTCTCAAGGGTTTGGCTGTGTTAAGTGACAACCGTTCTTTCCAAGCGCAAAGGTTGTCTGTAGCTTTCTGTAAACTCCTGCAATCCTTATCAATCACCGCTATTCGGGGATAAGCGGCAAGGTGGTGCATAGGCTCCATAGTTGACTATTTTGCATTTTGGGTGATCGCCCGATCGAAGGGGAGATTGCGTGATCCATTATTGTTGCAATCATTGTCGACCGTTATGATCGAGGGGTCTGCCTCAATGATTTTGGCTCGCTCGTTTTGGTCAAATTTATTTACGAGTTCAGAATAAGAAGAGTCCAGATTGGTCCTCTTATGATGAGCCGCATAAACGAGAGCCTTTTTAATGTGCAGTTCTACTATTTTTCTTCTTACCTGACCAAAGTGGGGAGAATGAAAACAAACATTTTTCATTCGATAAATTAAAAAAACGCTGATGAAATAAGATTCATAAACTGTGGATCTGTTGTATTGATAACCACCGTTTTGTTAACGAAGGTAATTGTCACTTAAAAAATAAAAAATAATCCATTTTTCTAAGAAGTAAAGAAAAGGCTAGTTTCCTTTTCACAATCTACAGGACATCAGTTAAGCTGATTTTGTTTTAAGCAAATGCTATGTAAAACAAGGGCTCAGTTAATTCTTACTGCTTGTGTTCGAATAAAAATGGAACTAAGAGTCATGGTTTGTTCAGAGAAGAAGGACTTGAGAAGCAACACTTTGCTTGCTAGCCTCTGCTTGTACCTGATGTGTACCTCTTACTGTCACAATAGATTGAAATTGGAGTTTTCTGAAGGAGCGAAAAGCTGCATTGCTTCATCTGACAAAGACTTCAGTCAATTTCCATACCCTGAAAACAATTTTCTTTTACAGTATTTTAAACAAATTTTTGACCAAATTGCTTCCTTAAGCACCTTATGAAAATTTTTAAGGTCTCAAAGAGAATCTAGCTTCGAAAAGAGAATGCGCCCGACTTCTCTCATTGTCTGTTCAGCATTCTAAGTCATGGTTGTCTGCTCCCCCCACTCCAGCTCTTGGGCTTCATATGGCATCAAATGAGTTTTGAATTAGTGCAAAAAACAGGTTAGGTTGCCCTGTCTACGACGCCGAAAGGAAGTGCCCGTTCTGTAAAGCAGGAGTTCTTGACCTCTATGGAGATCATGCCATTGCGTGCCACGGTCGGGTAGACGCAATTGCAAGACATGACTGGATTCGAGATAAAATAGTGTCTGCTTGCTCATCTGCCAATCTCTCACCAGTAGTGAAAAAAAAGAACCTCATTCCAGAAGGCTCATCACGCCCCGGAGACATCTTCGTCCTGACTTGGAAAGCGGGGGAGACCTAGTACATTTGATGTAACTGTTACTTAGTCGCTGCAATCCCACTCTCTAACTAATGCGTCTACAAAAGGAAGGTTAGGCGCTTGATGCGGCAGTTGAACGAAAATAGTACCTCCACAACAAAAAAAGCGCAAAAAAGGGATTCACATTTGTTCCCCTTGCAATCAAAGTACTCAGCGGAATATCGGCAACTTTCAAAAAACTCTCAAGGGTTTGGCTGTGTTAAGTGACAACCGTTCTTTCCAAGCGCAAAGGTTGTCTGTAGCTTTCTGTAAACTCCTGCAATCCTTATCAATCACCGCTATTCGGGGATAAGCGGCAAGGTGGTGCATAGGCTCCATAGTTGACTATTTTGCATTTTGGGTGATCGCCCGATCGAAGGGGAGATCGCGTGATCCATTATTGTTGCAATCATTGTCGACAGTTATGATCAAGGGATCTGCCTCAATGATTTTGGCTCTCGTGTTGGTCAGATTTTTTTATGAGTTCAGAATAAGAAGAGTCCAGATTGGTCCTTTTATGATGAGCCGCCTTAACGAGAGCCTTTTTAATGTGCAGTTCTACTATTTTTCTTCTTACCTGACCAAAGTGGGGAGAATGAAAACAAACAATTTTCATTCGGAAAAATAAAAAATGCCGAGGAAATGAGATTCATAAACTGTTGATCTGTTGTATTGATAACCACCGTTTTGGTAACCAAGGTAATTGTCACTTAAAAAATAAAAAATAAGCCATTTTTCTAAGAAGTAATGAAAAGGCTAATTTCTTTCTCACCATCTACAGGACATCAGTTCACTTGATTTTGTTTTAAAAAATTTCATTGTAATACAAGGGCTCAGTAAATTCTTACTACTTGTGGTAAAGAGTCACGGTTTGTTCAGAGAAGAAGGACTTGTGAAGCAACACTTTGCCTGCTAGCCTCTGCTTGTACATGATGTCTACCTTTTTCTGTCACAAAAGATCGGAATTGGAGTTTTCTGAAGGAGCGAAAAGCTGCATTGCTTCATCTGACAAAGAGTTCAGTCAATTTCCTTACCCTGAACAAAATTAAACTTTTACAGTATTTTAAATAAACTTTTGATCAAATTGCTTCCTTAGGAACCTTACGAAAATTTTTAAGGTCTCAAAGGAAATCTAGCTTCGGAAAAAGAATCCGCCCGACTACTCTCATTGTCTGTTCAACATTCTATATCATTGTTGTCTGCTCCCCCCGTTCGAGCTCTTGGGCTTCATATGGCACCAAATGAATTTAGAATTAGTGCAAAAAACAGGCTAGGTGGCCCTGTCTACGACGCCGAAAGGAAGTGCCCGTTCTGTAAAGCAGTAGTTCTTTACATCTATGGGATGATGCCATTGCGTGTCACGGTCGAGGAGACGCAATTGCAAGACATGACCGGATTCGAGATAAAATAGTGTCTGCTTGCTCATCTGCCAATCTCTCACCAGTAGTGAAAAAAAGAACCTCATTCAAGAAGGCCCATCACGCCCCGGAGACATCTTTCTCCCGACTTTAAAAGCGGGGGAAACCTGCTACATCTGATGTAACTGTTACTTAGTCGCTGCAATCCAAATCTCTTACTAATGCGGCTACAAAGGCAAGATACGCGTTTGATGCGGCAGATGATCGAAAATATTGCCTCCACGACAATAACAGCGCAAAAATGGGATACACATTTGTTCCCCTTGCAATCGAAGTACTTAGCGGAATATCGGCAACTTTCAAAAAAAAACTCTCAAGGGTTTGGCTGTGTTAAGTGACAACCGTTCTTTCCAAGCGCAAAGGTTGTCTGTAGCTTTCTTTAAACTCTTGCAGTCCTTACCACTCACCGCTATTCGGGGATCAAAAAATTTTTTGGTCGAACAAAAATGGAACTAAGATTCATGGTTTGTTCAGAGAAGAAGGACTTGAGAAGCAATATTTTGCTTGCTAGCCTCTGCTTGTACCTGATGTGGACCTCTTTCTGTCACAATAGATCGCAATTGGAGTTTTCTGAAGGAGCGAAAAGCTGCATTACTTCATCTGACAAAGAGTTCAGTCAATTTCCTTACCCTAAAGAAAACTAAAATTTTACAGTATTTTAAACAAACTTTTGATCAAATTGCTTCCTTAAGAACCTTATGAAAATTTTTAAGGTCTCAAAGGAAATCTAGCTTCGGAAAAAGAATCCGCCCGACTACTCTCATTGTCGGGCTCATGTAGCTTTCTGTAAACTCCTGCAATCCTTATCAATCACCCCTATTCGGGGATCAGCGGCAATGTTGTTTGCACGGGCTCCCTAGTTGACTATTTTGCATTTTGGGTGCTCGCCCGATCGAAGGGGAGATTGCGTGATCTATTATTGTTGCAATCATTGTCGACAGTTATGATGAAGGGGTCTGCCTCAATGATTTTGGCTCGCTCGTTTTGGTCAGATTTATTCACGAGTTCAGAATAAGAAGGGTCCAGATTGGTCCTTTTATGATGAGCCGCCTAAACGGGAGCCTTTTTAATGTGCAATTTTACTATTTTTCTTCTTACCTGACCAAAGTGGGGAGACTGAAAATAAACATTTCTCATTCGGAAAAATAAAAAAACGCTGATGAAATGAGATTCATAAGCTGTTGATCTGTTATATTGATAACCACCGTTTTGTTAACCCAGGTAATTGTCACTTAAAAAATAAAAAAAATAATGCATTTTTCAATGAAGTAATGAAAAGGCTAGTTTCTTTTTCACCATCTACAGGACATCAGTTCAGCTGATTTTGTTTTAAGAAGTTGCAATGTAATACAATGGCTCAGTAAATTCTTACTACTTGTGGTCGAAAAAAATGGAACTAAGAGTCATGGTTTGTTCAGAGAAGAAGAACTTGAGAAGCAACACTTTTCTTGCTAGCCTCTGCTTGTACCTGATGTGTACCTCGTTCTGTCACAAAAGATCGAAATTGGAGTTTTCTGAAGGAGCGAAAAGCTGCATTGCTTGATGTGACAAAGACTTCAGTCAATTTCCTTACCCTAAAAAAAATTAATCTTTTACAGTATTTTAAACAAACTTTTGATCAAATTGCTTCCTTAAACACCGTAGACCTGTAGCGAGTAATTTCATCAACTCGTCGTTGCGATAACAATAGTAGCATGACGTATCAAAGAAATAACTAGTTACAACTCGATCATTGGTAGAAAGCTATGAAATAGTGGTACTATGCTTTGAGAGTTTTGATTTACTATACCTATTTTTAGCACTGTTGCTTTATGAAGACATGTGGATAATGTAGCTGAATTGTGTGAAGTGAAGCAAGTCTTGTATTCGCGAAAAGTTGGTTTAAACATTAAAAATATGTTAGACTACAGATCTGGGAAGCCTAAAGCATTTAAATCACAGAGTCGAGGGCGCTTTCTCCGAAGGCTGAGCTCCAATTGCCAAAGTACTATTGGAAAGAAATTTTAACTGATTTAGACCCCAACTTTGCTGTTTTTTGTGGGTAAATGCAGATAAAATGTTGAGAATTGTCGGAAAATAGAGACACCCCCCCCCCCCCCACCACGCATATTGGGATTGAAACAGAAAACGAAAAAATAAGAGATAGAAATTGACAAATTTTTCTGTTAGTGTCAAAAAATGTTCTAATTTGGCCTGTGCAGCTTCAGTCAGATTTTAACCTCACACTTAATTCAGCCTCTAAACTAAAAGTTTAACATTAATGCTAGCTAGCAAACGTTCTAATAAATATCGATAACATATTGCACCATAACTTAATGAGCCTCCAAGTCCCTACAAAAACCTAACGCGGTACTCTGACAATCCATACAACAAACTCGTCTGCTCTATCCACCTAATGGCAAAAAGACGCACTTAATTTCAAAACGAGACAAAATAAACAACAAAAAAGAAAAGTCACAAAACACTTTAAAAAAAATAAAAAGAATCCAAATGTGCATTCACTTTCTGTAAAAACTGCCTCGTATAAACTTGAAGTGTCAATTCGTGGTCGCAATGACTGAGAATATCTCCAGATGAAATTATGAACAAGAAAAGCAATTGCAAAATGCTTAAGTTTAGAAGATTCAGCGGTAAAAAATTTGAAAAGAAAACAAACGAAAAGCGGCCGAACGTTGACTTAATTTATTCTTTTTTTTCAGCAAAAACGTCCAATTTGATTTCAAATAGATGGAAAGATTGCTGAAATTACTAACCGGTATAAATTAAACCAAAGATAGCTCAAAATTAAATTTTAATTTGCATATTTAATTCAGATGGTCTGTTCAAATATGCTCCAAACTTGCTAAACTCTTTCAGAAAATCAACTTTAGCTGAAACAGTTCGAGGCAAAATAACGCTTTGAAGATGCCGCACTAGCTATCTGTGCGCGAATTTCTTATTACACCAGATTTTCGAGATCTCTTTCAGAATGAAGCACGAACGAAAACCACACAGAATTGTCTCTCTGCTTTAGATTTTGTTCAACAGGATGAATGAACACTTCTCATCTCCCGCATCATTTGACTTCCTCGAAAACCCATCCTTTCGAAAATAGAATTCACCGATTAACAAAAAACGTAGCCAGAAGGCTGCGGATTTTGAATTAACTTTTGACAAGTTTCTTCTTCAAAAAATTGTTTATAACACATCGGCTGTTGCAGTTATTTTTAATTCAGAAAGTAATTCTTTTTTGGTAGAAAAAAAAACAAAAACGAAACATATTAAAAAAATTCGAGCAAAATGAAAATAATTGAAGAACCAAATCAAAAAGCTTTTTATTACACGATTTCTACTAAACTTTTATACGTCATAAAGCAGCAAAGAATCAAACACTGTTCTCAGCGCACCTTTTCTATCAGTTTCTGTTCATCCATCCATCGCCTACTTTGCCACCATAATTTCTGGAACTTAAAAAGCAAGCAAAATTCTGTTAAAAAACAGCGAATTTGCTTCATTTATTTTATGGATATCAAAAACAGAAGACCCGGAATCCAAAAAAAAACAAGACAGACAACAAACTTCAAAAAATGAGCAAAAAAACTGACTGAATTTAGCCTACTATCTGCAACTAAACTGATCTTAGATTGATATCGATGGAACTAAAATGTCAACGAAACTAAAATAAAGAATAATTTCAAACAGATAAACAACCCGAGACGGTGGAGATTATAGTATACAAAAACATCTAACAAAGCGTCTAAAACCGGGAACTCACAACAGCTCAAGATTGCATCTAAAAACTGTTTTATGATTGAGATGGCCCGAAATGCTCTGAATTGTCCAAGTAGTGTTTTTATGGTTTCAAAACAACTTTAAATGATAATATTAATTTAGAACTAAACTTCTTGCTTCAAAAAAGCCGAACTTGATCAAAAATTTTTTTCGCACTTAGCAAAAATTCTGTCATTTTTCTCTCGCTCAAAAATGCGATATGATCACATTCTCTTCTCTCTGCTCTTCACGTCGTTCAGTCGTTTTACCAAAAGACTTAGTTTCATCATGCTACAAAGATTTTTTACATGTTTAAAATTCGCTCCGACGTTCCGCCAATACGCCTCCTTGAGTATTAAAGAAAGATCACCATTACTCCTCTTCGATTTGTAAAAAGACAGCGTCCCAATAGAATTCAAATTCTTGGAATTGTAATAAAACAGCGACTAAAAAGACGTCGAGAGGCTGATGGCAGCTTTTAAAAACAGCAGTACAATCTTTCTTCTGTTTGATGCGTGGAAGTGGATTTCCTTGACCGAAACACTCGTGCAATTTGTTTTTCAGATCAGTTGTCGTGTACAAGTCTTCTTGAGCAGTGGTTTCCAAAATTGAGCGGAAAAATTCACCGAGTTGTACTAGGGATCCAAGGAATTTTCAAAGACGCTTGCTTAAAGATGTTTAAGAGTTTTACCAAGAAGTTTGCTCAGTATGAGTCAATTTTTTAACACACCGTTTCATAACGATTTTTCAGAGAATGTGAAAACAAAAATGACATTTTGTTATAAACTCTCGAAATTAGTGACCATGCTTATAAACTGTTGCTTATTAGCAGCAAAAAATGGTGTGGTAATGTCTAAAGTACGGTGTGGTAATGTTCAATTAACGTTTAAAAGAAGCACAACTGCAGCGGACAAATTCTCAAAACATTTCGCTGAATAGTCATATGGCCAAGGGAGTTGCGTACAGGGCGCGAGAAATTTTCGCCCTAAAAATTTTACACAACAAAAAGCAGTTTTCAAAAGGTGATGCAAAATGTGCGGCGTATTCTGACGTACAAAATCCAGTTACCGTTCTTTACTACTGCCTTTGAATGCATCAAACCAACTGCACCATTACAGTCTGATTTTGCATATTTAGAAAAGTGCTTACTAATTACCTCTGAATTTCCTTAATCCCGTATTGGTCGGACTTATTTAAATAACACTTCACGGGATCATCCTGTAATGGGAAATTTTTGCTTAAAAGTAGCAAAAGAGAAACAATGGAAATACGATTTTCAATTCTCTCTCCCATGAATAAAGATTTTGAAACAGACTTTGTCTACTAATCGGAGCATATACTCGCCTCTTAGCTCTAGAAGGTCTATGATAATGTTTGCCGGCAATGAGTACTTTCTCTTTCATTACTGTCTTTCTTTTCATTAAATTGTCGTTTCAAAAAAACAACTTCAAATAACAAATAAATTGACAAGGGATGCTGTAAAATCTCACAAAACCATCGAAAACAGAAATGATAACATATAAATCTAGTTCAAAACCCTCCAAACATTGATTCGTTTACCATATCGCACATATGGTTAACGAGAGCCCTTTATAAACTATTTTCGAATCCACATTTCAAGAACTCTTAATATCAAACCATCCGTCAGATTACTCCACTAATAAATACATTTTAAAAGAGAATCCCACTCTTTGCTTTGACTTTTTATGTGTCTTCATTGTATCTACATTCTGCATTGGAATAAAAGAATTTTCAGGGAGGGTCGAAAAGAGCAGTTTTCAAGTCTTTTAAATCAGATCTTGAACATTCATCGGCATTTCGTCTATTTGCGTCGCGTAATACTGTTCAATGTCCCTCAGAATTCGAATGTCATCGCTCTTCACAAAGTTGATTGCTACACCTGAAGCAGTTGACAAAATTCATTAAAATGACCACTCTATTAGCCGACGAGGTTTTAGCCGACGCCGTTTTAGCCGACAAACCAAGTTCAAACAAGGACACTTGAATCTGAATGTAGAGCTTTTCCTGCTATATTTGGTCAGCTCAAAGCGAACTTTTCAAAAAATATATATTTCCGCCATGTTTCTATTAACTATCGTAACGATGGTCTGTCTATCTGTGGCCGCCTCTAAAACCGCACCTGGTGTTTTCTGATCAAGTTTATTGGATCAAAAAACTAATTCATGCTCCACTTCAGTTTTCGGAAGCCATTCGCCTTAACTGAAGTTCGATCAAATTCCCTGCTCTTTTTCATCGCTCTATTTGTCAACAATGCTGACTATTTGGACAGCAGTATGACTTGAGTAAACAAACTTTCTGCAGCCCTTAAAAATGCCTGCTCTCTTTCAGGTCTATTTCAGATAAAGGTAAATGACCTCTTTATAAAGCGTTGAGTAAATTTTACTGATTGTAAACAATGCTCCCTAACTGTTTTGCAATTTATCTCTAGTTTTCTCTCTCAGCAAGAGCAAGCCGTTCAGATATTGAAATTTTATTACTGTCGGGAGACAGGGGGATTCAAACACTCAAACAATGTCCCATTAAGAAACAAAAGAAACTATTCAACTTAAGTGACACTATTATTCGAGCTTGATTAATTCTGAAAGTTAGGGGTTCGATTCAACTGTTGTCTACTTTTGGCGAAGGGGATTGTTAGTGGGCAGTATTAATGTCACTAGGAGGTTTCAAATGATGTTATTAGAGAACCCAGGGTAAAAAAAATCAGGAGATAAAAGCTGAAAGCAGGCATAACGAAGCAAATTAATCACGGATGAAGTGAAAACGCACGCTAAGCAGCACGTGCTATATAAAACCTGCTAAGCTTTCAACCATGTGCTAAGTTTCGGTCGCGTCTGTTAAATTTGTAGCCCTGGCTTAGCTAGATTTCCTTTCAGTAATGGTTAAGTGACTCTGCTTGAAGTCACTGAAAACTTCAGGCGTTTATCGAGAACCGCGAGGCAGTTCGAGATATCAAATCAGAATTTCGAAGTGACTTCTGCAGAGTCACTTAAGTGTTATTAAATGAGAAATTGTTGGGAGATCAAGATATTGCCTCTGAAATTGTCGGATCTATTCTGTTCTGCCCCCCCCCCCCCCCGCTAAGTGGGCATATAACTTCTACCACCCCACCTCCGGGGGTAGTATCAATACCAACAAACATTAGAGATAAATATACCCGGCAGATTGCCGGAAAATACCAGCCGTTGATTCTCATAACCATGATTGGGATTGAAATAATGGAAAAACGAAAATTGACTTTTGTACAATAACAGTTTTAAGGTGCAAACTATTTTGATGTCATTTCGTAGTTGAACATACTCCTGTTTCTTAGTGAGAGGATCCAGGGGCTAGTATCAATACCAATAAGCATTAGAGATGGTACCTAAGACTTATAAGAACAAATTTCAAGTAACGGGCATCTAAAATTGGGCTTTGTGGGTTTATCACTTTCTATTTCTGATTTCCTTTTTATATACTGACTCCGTTCAATTTGAATTGCTTTGCCGAGCAACTGCTGTTTAAAAGCACTTTGAGCAGAATGAGAGCCGAGAAGCTAGAAACTAGCTTAAGGAAGTCAAAATTATTTCACGCAAGATGTCGAAAAAGCGGTAAAATGAGGTAAAGCGAAACAAATTTAAATTCGACGAAGCAAAAAGACAGCAGGACAAGCCGACAATCTGAATCATTGAATTAGCTAATAACATATATCCTATATGCGCAAAAGTGAAACATACCCGGCAGATTGCCGGAAAATAGCCGCCGTTGATTCCAATAAGCATGATTGGGATTGACCGAATAGAATATATTGAAAAAAAAAAGATTTTGTACAAAAATATGTTTTAAGTCCGATTTATTTTGATGGCATTTCGTAGTTGAACAAACTTCTGTTTCTTAGAGAGAGGCTACAGGGGCTACTATCAACACCAATAAGCATTAGAGGTGGTAACTAAGACTTATAGGAACGACGTTCAAATAGCGGGCATCTAAAATTGGGCTTTATGGGTTTATCCCGTTTCTATTTCTGACTTCAATTTTTTATACCGACTCTGTTCATTTTGAATTGCTTTGCTTAGCATCTGATGTTCAAATTCACTTTTAGCAGAATGAGAGAAGAGAGAAACTAGCCTAGAGAAGTCAAAAAGATTTCACGCAAAATGTCGAAAAAGCGGCAAAATGGTAAAGCGAAAAGTTTGACGAAGTAAAAAAAAACACAGCCGGAAGAATTCCGGAAACGATTCGAAGTAGAAATCTGACTATTCTCACTAATCAGATGCATCACCAGCATATTATCAATCGACAGACAGTGTAACCAATTCACAAAGAAAAGACTGGAGAACTGGAAACTTGACAAAAGACCAAATCAAAAAATAAAATTCTCTAAAAATCCAAACAAAATTCTCTACAAAAAGATAACATGCATCTTCCCATCCATAACTCATAGAAATCAATTAGTTATATATTTGGCTAGATCAATCGCCCACCTAGTACTTGCAGAGAAACGTTAAACAACAAACTAAAAAAGACTAAGAAAAACTCTTTAACGAATTAGAGATTTGTATAATTTGTTTAAATGAAAACTGCCCTGCTAAGCCTTCAAGTGCAAATTCATAGTATCAACACCTACAAAAATGCTCCTTATTGAGAAAAAGTTAGCAACAAAAAACATTAAATTGGAAGAAATAGGCAATAAACTTAGAAAAAAGACAAAAAGTTGCCAAAATTTGCTCTGATTTACTCGATTTTCTTTAACAAAACAACTCGAAACTAATATCAATCAAAATGACAGACAACCAAAAAAGCTACAACAACTGACTTCGTCTAGAAAACTCCCCAAATGCTATCAAAGGTTGAGGAAGAATAGAAACGACAATTAAAACCAAATTGAACAAATAAAAACCGAGAAAAAGTAAGGTGTTTTTTAAATTTTACAGGAAAAATAAAGCCAAATAAAGTTACTTTGAGCAAATAGAGCAATGAAATGCTCGCGAAAAAATGGGCAAGTCATAACAAGCTAAAGAAATTGTCTACCATTGAAAAAAAAACGAAAAAAAAAGCCAAAAATTTTTTTAAAAAAAAGGTTAAAAAACTCCTAATTTTGCTGTCATTTTTCTTCAGAAAAAATGGTTTATAACAACAAAATTGTAATCAATTTGTATTCCTGATGATCATTGAGTAACGAGCTTCTATGCAAATTGCACTTAAAGCAGTAAAACAAAACAAAAAGCCAAAATACATTAAATTTCGTCGAAAAATCAGCAAAACTGATCAAAACCTCCAAATTTGCATAAAACTCAAATTAACTACTTGAAACCTTCAATTCCTATCAGAACGAGCCCAAATCCAACACAATATCATAATCAAACCTCATAAACAAGTAAAAAAAATTGCAAAAAAACTGCTTTTAAAAGCCGCACGTGCACAAAAAAATTTCGCTCGCTCAGAGAAAATTTTTTCACACATCAATTTCTCACTCTCTCAAAAACAGCGGTATAAACCAAAAACCATCTCTTTTCGCTCTGCTCTTCACTTTTTTTCAGCAACCAAATCACTCCAAATTTTTTCACGCGTTTCATTTCCCGCTTCAAAATTCACTCCAATAAAATTGATTAAAAAAAAGGACTTCTCCAATACTCCTCTGCGAGTCGTAAAAATACGAGCGCAATAATAGCCAGCTGAGAAGATGAGGGCGGCTATTAAAAAAAACTACAAACAAAACATGTCTGTTTCAAAATACTTGTGTTTTAAAACTCACTAATAGCATCCTTAGAATGAGTACAAAAAGAACAAACTCGCTGTAATCAATGACATAAAAAGGAAAAAGAGGCAAAAACAAAAAACTAAAGAAATTGGCAAAAAGCATTACAGCAAATAATTCTGAAAGCCAGCGGCGTCAAAGAAAACCACTTAACTACATGAAAAATCCTTAATCACAGCAATCCCTAAAACTTATAAAAAACCTTTATGCAGTTTTTTGGCTGAAAAATGGTGAAAAAAACTACCAATGAAAGCAATCTTCGCTAACCCACCTAAACGTTCCAAAAAACCGGCATCTCAGTCAAAAACAACAAACACGCAAAATCAAATTCCATTCTTGAAAAGAAAATGTCGAAACAAAATAAAACGGAAATCTGAACTCAAGCAACTGGTTAGCTTCATTAATTCTTTACTAGTAACTGTGAAATCTGTCACTTGAGATAAAATGATAGAACAAAAAATTGAGCCAAATTTTCGGGAAAAAATCGTCTAACAAAATCTTCATTAGCAACCAATGAGACCTGTCTTAAGTGAGATTGAGTGCTAAGACAGCTATCAGTAAAACAAATAGTAACAAAACTCAAAACTTCACTTATATTTTCTTAAAACTAACCGGTTAGTCATAGAAAGCAAAAGATATGGATTTAAACGATCATTCCGAATAACTAAGGCGTTACCGATGAGACCTGCCATTAATGAGACTAAGAGATACAACAAACAGCAAAGAAAAATAACTCGCATAACTCAAAAATTCTATATTTCTTGAAAACAATTAACGTCATAGTCATAGAAAGCATTGGCTTATAACAGAAAAACTTGAATTCACTTATTTCCCATCAGCAACATATGAGACCTGTCCCTAAAGAGATTCCCATTACCTATATGATAAGACAACAGAAAGCACAACAAACATTCGCCAAACTCAAAAATTCGCAGAGAAAAAGTAAAGTCACGAAAACCGCTAGAAATCAACTCGAACCATTAATTCGGTTTATTTATATCTGTCTCATTGGGAATCAATTAGATCTGTCATCAGTGATACTAAGTTATGATATTACAAACAAAAAACTTAAATATTCACTAACGTTTTGTCACCACAAATAGTGTCAAATTGATTGAAAGCACTAGCTACCCGTTCATGAATTCAAGCAATTGCAAACAGGAGCCATTAAAACACATATGCATCATAGCAAAAGCAATAATTAACAGCCATATAGAAATCAAACTGACACACGTGTAAAATATATCTTCTCGAAAACAAAAATTTTGTTCAAACACTCAAATTATCCATCCACTTTAAAGTTAGTTATAAAAAATCACGCCTCTAACCTACTCGATCTTTTGCTCCATTTAGTACTTCAACTTCACTAAAATCGCCACTCTAATTTGACTGCTCACTGACGTGAAAAAGCCGAAAGAAGTGTGAACAATCTTTAAAAGAGCGCACCAATACAACTACAACCTGAATACTTTGGATTGTAAACAAAAACATAGCAGAACAATTCCTGGACAACAATCAATTTCTGGAAATTTTAAATTCCATTTTTAATTAGTAAAAAATCCAGTTGCCAACTGTTGCGTCTTGAGATAGTTGTTGAACACTGACCAATAAACGGATTGGCGTGAAATTGCTAAACTGGCGGATAATTTGAATAATTGAAAGTATAATTTCATTTCAAGTTAAAATGTCCAAATACTTCGAATTAATTCCTAGTATGCTTTAGAGGGCTCTCTCTTTAAACAAGAATCTAACTTGTCTGAAGAACAATCTAACTTAAGTAAAAAAAAACTGGTCAGCGATGTGGCAGGAAATTTAAGTCGGTCACTCAAATAATCTTCAATTAGAGTGACACACACTCAACTGACCTTATCTCCTTGAATCGAAGTATATGGTCATTTTAAACGTATGAACACTCATTTCTGAGAGTCAGGTAAGTTACGTGTGGCCAAAAACTTAATCACGGGAATAAGAAACTGGTTTCAATAATAAAAAAATGATGTCGCGCATGCAATTTAGTTGAAATTGCATGAATATGTTGGTTAAAGCAGACTATAAGCGATCGTTACTACGTTACGCGTTCATAGCAAAAATCTTGTCGACCAAATAAAAACAAAGCCAAGCAAATCCTGAATTGTAATTCCAAAAATTGGACGAATTAAATACGAAAATATCAGCCTCCTTAGAAGAACATCTGATAGTAAACAAATCATCAAAACACATCCAAGGAAAAACATACCCGGCAGACTGCTGGAAAATAGCCGCCGTTGATTCCCATAACTCTATTGGGATTGAAAGAAAAGAAAATATCAACAAAAATTGATTTTTGTACAAAAACATTTTAAGCGCAATTTATTTTGATGTCATTTCGTAATTGAACATACTTCTGTTTCTTAGAGAGAGGCTACAGGGGCTACTATCAACGCCAATAAGCATTAGAGGTGGTAACTAAGACTTATAGGAACGACGTTCAAATAGCGGGCATCTAAAATTGGGCTTTATGGATTTATCCCGTTTCTATTTCTGACTTCAATTTTTTATACCGACTCTGTTCATTTTGAATTGCTTTGCTTAGCAACTGATGTTCAAATTCACTTTTAGCAGAATGAGAGAAGTGAGAAACTAGCCTAGAGAAGTCAAAAAGATTTCACGCAAAATATCGAAGAAGCGCAAAATGGTTAAAGCTAAAAAAAAGTTCGACGAAGTTAAAAAAAATTAGGAGCGCTATAATAGCCGACTGCGAAGATGAGGGCGGCTATTACAAACAGAACATTACAAGAAATTTTAAATATTGAGGTCTTTTTTAGATAAGTAGGTCTGTCAAAGTTATTAGGACCAACGATTTAAGCAAACACCAATCTTTAGACAGCGAACGCCATCTTGTAGAAAACCACTGAGATGCAGCATAAGGCCAACAAACATTTGGCAAGAATCAATTTCCGTGACGTGTATAAAATAAATAGCATCAAACTCATTGAAATACGCAACTAATAACCGAAATCTTTAACATCTATCACACTATTTTCAATCGCATAAATCAATATTGATTCGAAACACTTCAGGGGCCCCGGTAAAAAAAAGCAAACAATCAAAAGTGCAAAAATGTCATATCCAAAGAAAATCAAATGCAATTAACTGACAACTGTTGAATGGATTCAATTATGCCTCACTAGATAGCAATTGAGAAATTTCATTTAAAAACGAAGCAACAGAACAACAAAAAATTTCAATTGTCAAAAAAATTGCTCATAACTTTGGAAAGCTACTTGTATTAATTAACAACATAGCTGGCAGATTGCCAGAAAATAGCCGCAGTAGCTTCGTAGATCTGCAGTCTCAAAAAAACAGTAAAAAAAGACAGACCAAAAAAATTCGTCTTTTCCTTGAAGCTGATATGTTATATTTGGATTTAAAATCTGTTAAAGTTTTTGCTGCTTCTATTAGCTGCTCTCTTTTAACCTTCATTTAGATTGACACACACCCATTTGACCTTATCTCTTTAAATTAAAGTAAATAAAATAGGTGGTAACTAAGACTTATAGGAACGACGTTCAAATAGCGGGCATCTAAAATTGGGCTTTATGGATTTATCCCGTTTCTATTTCTGACTTCAATTTTTTATACCGACTCTGTTCATTTTGAATTGCTTTGCTTAGCAACTGATGTTCAAATTCACTTTTAGCAGAATGAGAGAAGTGAGAAACTAGCCTAGAGAAGTCAAAAAGATTTCACGCAAAATATCGAAGAAGCGCAAAATGGTTAAAGCTAAAAAAAAGTTCGACGAAGTTAAAAAAAATTAGGAGCGCTATAATAGCCGACTGCGAAGATGAGGGCGGCTATTACAAACAGAACATTACAAGAAATTTTAAATATTGAGGTCTTTTTTAGATAAGTAGGTCTGTCAAAGTTATTAGGACTAACGATTTAAGCAAACACCAATCTTTAGACAGCGAACGCCATCTTGTAGAAAACCACTGAGATGCAGCATAAGGCCAACAAACATTTGGCAAGAATCAATTTCCGTGACGTGTATAAAATAAATAGCATCAAACTCATTGAAATACGCAACTAATAACCGAAATCTTTAACATCTATCACACTATTTTCAATCGCATAAATCAATATTGATTCGAAACACTTCAGGGGCCCCGGTTAAAAAAAAGCAAACAATCAAAAGTGCAAAAATGTCATATCCAAAGAAAATCAAATGCAATTAACTGACAACTGTTGAATGGATTCAATTATGCCTCACTAGATAGCAATTGAGAAATTTCATTTAAAAACGAAGCAACAGAACAACAAAAAATTTCAATTGTCAAAAAAATTGCTCATAACTTTGGAAAGCTACTTGTATTAATTAACAACATAGCTGGCAGATTGCCAGAAAATAGCCGCAGTAGCTTCGTAGATCTGCAGTCTCAAAAAGCAGTAAAAAAAGACAGACCAAAAAAATTCGTCTTTTCCTTGAAGCTGATATGTTATATTTGGATTTAAAATCTGTTAAAGTTTTTGCTGCTTCTATTAGCTGCTCTCTTTTAACCTTCATTTAGATTGACACAGACCCATTTGACCTTATCTCTTTAAATTAAAGTAAATAAAATTCAAATTGAGGAAGTCATTTTTGTGAGTGAGGTAAGTCAAGTGTGACCAAAAATTTAATCACGCAAAAGAACAAAAAAACTCGCTCCACTAAGAGCGAAAAATGACGTCACACACGCACTTCAGTTGAAATTGCATGAATGAGCGAACAAAAAGCAGATTTGAAGTGGTTGTGACGTCATATGGTCGTAACAAAAATCGCGATGACGAAATAAAAAAACCAAGAGAAGGCCAATAATATCCCGAGCTATTGCTGTGCGGCTATTAATCAAGAATACTGTTAAATACGAAACAGAAAACATACATGACTCATTACAGCGCCAGCAGACCTGGCATTAATATGCTAACTTGTAGAGTTAATAAAAGTAGAAACGCAGGCAAAGTAAAAAAAATTATGAAAACAAGTAGTGTCAAAGTAGTTAAAACCGTTGAATTTGAATTGCAATATTTGAAAAAACTCAAACACGCCTCATTACAAGCACTTGAGACCTGTTATTAATGAGACTAAGAGAACAAAAAAATTGAAGCAGAAAATTCAAAATATCACTTGTACTTCATGAACACAAATAGCATTTGTCTGAAAAACCACATGTTGCCTTTCGAGTGGTTTTAACAACTACATCTACGCATTATCCGAACGCACGTTCCAGCTTTTAAAAGTATTGGTGTATAAACTTTTCTCGCCCTAGAATTACTTAAATACCTCCAATTTGACTTCCCATTGACAAAGGTTGAAAAAGTGAACAGATCTTGAAAACATAGCCGAAAGAACCTCAGAAGCAATCCGAAGCAGATAATTGACTACGCTCATTGAGATAAAGAACCTTCTGCTTCATTATACCAACCATTTTGAAAAAAATGAATAAAAACAGCAACCCACAAAAAAACAAAATATCTGATAAAATTTCTTTTCTAGTCACTCCAATCAACCTATTGGCAAAACACATGTTAACATAGTTTATTTTCCTCGATAAACAATTACCGATTGACAGCAAACCCACCAAAAAACAGTTCACATAGAAGATCAAGGGAAATGAAACAAAGGACAAAATCAAAAAACATTATTTTCTACGATATTCGGTACAGAATGCTACTTCCTAAAAATTATTCTGTAAATTTTAATTATTCCTTTTGCTTTATCAGCCACCCATCCCATCAATAGCTGACAGAAATCTAATGCAAGACAGCCATGAATGCCAAGAAAAAATCATGAAAATAGAACTAAATCATTTATTTTATTGCATCGCTGTCTTCCATTTAAATGTCGTCTCTTAGCAGCATCACCTAAGCAAAGCTTTCAATTATACATTAAACAAGAAAAACTATAACTAAAAGAACAAAATCAGAAATAGGCAAAAAAACTTCGCGAACGACAGGCGGCGCAATTTATTTCAAGGACTGTAGCCTAGATAAATTATTCTTTATGGGTGCAAAAAAAATCACCCGACGGTAGGATTCGAATCTCAACCTGATTCCGATTCCACCACCTCGACGGAGTTATTAACCACTCGGCTATAGTTACCTTGTCATCGAGTCTCTAACAATCGGTTTTGTTTGAACAACAAACTTTATTTCGGAGTGAGAGCAATTGAAACCACTCAAAAATCAAGAAAAAGTGCGTGAAAAAGTCACTTGAGAAGATTAAGGTTATTCTAGAAAAGCAAAAAACGTTCAAGCAAAAAATTTTAATGAAAAGAACTATTACAATAGTTGCTTCTCATTCGAGAGCAATTGAACAGCTGGCAGGCGTACAACACGGCAACATAGCCGGCAAAATGCCGGAAAATAGCCGCCGTTTACGCGTTTGATGCACATCGGGATTGAAAGAGCAAAAGAAAATAGAAGCGATAGAAATTGAGAGAATTTCTTCCCAAATTTTAAAACGTGTTCTAATTCGGTGTGCAATTTCAGTAATATTCTAAAACTTTACTTAATTCAGCTTTTAAACTGTTAATTCAGCTTCTAAACTATTAAACTTAATAACAATGTCAGCTAGCAAACGCTCTAATGGACTTTGATAAGCTAATGCACTATGAATTAATGACCCGGTTTAACTGCTTATCCCGTTTCTTTGATTTCCCGTTTCTTTTGACATTGACCGTATTTACTACATTGCGTAATTCCATGCGTGAATGAACTTAAAATCCACTCAGCTGAAGCAGTGAGTGAGCCAAACGTGAAAATCGTGACTAATGTAAAACGAAAAACGTGATCAAAAGGTGAAGCGAATTTGACAAAAGGAGAGCGCCCAAATAATAGCCATTGAAAGGCTGACGGCGGCTATTAAAAATGTCAAAAATAGCCAAACATCTGATGTAGAAGTCTAATTTTTTGTTTCAGATGGTCAAAAAACTTACAAGCGCATTAATACTACCATGGATAAACGAGGCAAACACCTTTGATGGGAAACGTTTCGACCTGAACAAATTTTGCTGACTAAGCGATTTTTTACCACTCCTATTTTTATTGCTCCCTCTCAAAAATGCGGCATAAACAGGAAACCACTCTCATCTCTCTGCTTTCCTAAACACTTTGTTTTCACGCATTTCACTGCCTGTTTCAAATACACTCTAAGAAAATTGCGGATCAAAAAACACGCTCCACCAATACTAGTCTTGAAGCCGTAAAAAAATCGCACCAAAACAATTCAAATTATTTGAATTGTAAAAAACCAAGAGAAGGCCAATAATAGCCCAAGCTCTACCGCTATTAAAAAAAAGATCATGTCGCCAATAAAGGCATCGCTCTTTGTTCGATGTCCTTAAATAAAGCCCATCGTTTACAAAAGTTACGGTTGTTCAAATTGAATTATGACAGTAGCTATCAAACGATAAGATTGCTAACAAACTATTTACATACCCTTTCGACCAAAGCGGCCTGATCTTCCAATCCTGTGAATGTACAGTTCTCTGTTGTTTGGCAAATCGTAGTTGATAACCAGGGACACCTACACAAAGCAAACATGTTTATAAGTTATATTTGATAGATTTAAATCTCAGATTCAGAACTGATCTATTCTGTTTGGCCCCTCCCCAGTGTTTTTTATGAACCCCAGTTACAAATTATGTGTTGTTATGTAGCACGTTACTATTTAAACACAATGCACGTGCGCCTGGGGGTCATAAAACATATATTTCCACAAAGCTGGGGGGGGGGGGAACAGAATAGATCCCAGAACTGAATACTTATGGAAGTTCTCGCGCTGATTGTAGCTCAAAGCTATTTCCAAAACATTAAACTGTTATCATTTCAGATTGATCAATTGATAATTATACACACGATCAGGTTTAAGAGAATGATAACCATCAATCAAGACACAAACCGATTAAGATCAGACGAATTGCTCCCGAACGACTCCATTGTATTTGTCTGGGATGAGTGGAGGGGTAGCAATAATGGGGTAGGGGGGATGGGGGAGAGGTGAGGTGAGGGGAGGGGAAGGAGCAAGGCAGCTGCGCAAAATTGTGAATAAGAGAATGTTTTAAATCACGCAGAACGGAAGTCAGGGACGCAATGTTAAATATCAAAAGTCAAAACAGTAAAAATTGGTTTCAACTTCGTTCGAGATCAATTAAACATACCTATCAGATTGGAGTATTAGTCGATGTACATATTTATTCGCCAATGGTTTAAAGACTATGTTGCTGATTTAACGTCCTGATGTGAAATGAAATCATTGTAACTGGAAAGTTGCTGAGCTTGCCTTAAAAACAAATAAAATTTCCCGTAAGATGTAAGAACATAGCCGGCTAATTGTCAAAATAGCTGTGAAATAGAGTGCTAAAGAGTATAGATAGCAACAGATACATAACTGAATTGACGGAGTTGCTGATGCATCATTTAATACCTATTTAAAAAACTAAAATAATTTCAATTTTTTCCCAAAAAAATTGTTTGAATCTTTTAAAATGTTCACTTTGTTCCGGTCACCGTGCTGAATTTCTAGGAGCTTTCATTATATAGGGGTCCTTTATTGACCTTGCAATTGGTTAGAGTAACCTTAACTGACCTTACTATTAGTGTTAAAAATGTCATTTAGAGAGTGCGGTAAGTATCTCACGATCAAAGAACAACTTATCACGCAATTCATCTTAAGACTCATTACCATTTAGTTTCAAATTAACGTCAAGCACATAAAAGCAGTAATAGCAAAGAAAAAGCAGCAAGAAGAGATCAGACAAATTTCTCTTTTAAAATTCACGGCGTAAAAATGTGAAATATAGAATGACCGTCAGACGACGAAAGAAAAAAACATATCAAGACAGGTCCTGGGCTAAAATTCAAACAATTTTCATCGACTAAAAAATTAGGCCTAGAAATGACAACGAAATGATTTGCAAAAATGCGGAAAAAAAGAGTAAATAAGTCAAATTGCCGCACGTGAACAAAAAAAAATCACAATCCAGAAAACCAGATGTAGTTAGCTGACATTCAAGTAGTCCATAAATGTTCAAATGCATTCAAGGCAAAAGGATTGTTCGGGAGAAGGAGGAAGTCATGCGTAAAAACATTGACTGTATTGATCGCGTGAATATACCAACGCGTGAATATATCAACTTATGAATATACCAACTCGAACGCAAGAATATACCAACTTATGAAACATAACCGAATAACGTCGGGCTAATTGCTCTCAAACAGTGGGGGGTTGGTAACGCTGGGAGGTGTCTTTGGCTGCACGGGGCCCTTACGGCCTGAACGATGTGCAGGTGTGGGGAATGAGGGTGTGAAGTAGGGGGCTGATAAGGGGGGGGGGGGGGTAGTTGGGCAGTTTCTGTTAATCACATACTTGGGGACTATTGAGCTGAAAGGCTCTAAGAGTACTTAATGCCCACTGGGAGCTACCTGTTTATCCCGTTTTTGAGGACGAAACGTCAAATGGGTCAGACGAAAAATCGGTCAAGCGAAAAATTGCATCAAAAAAGACCAACAGGACCAATATGATTGCTACAAACTTCGTTTGAGAGCAATTAAAAACTTATATAAAAAGCGGATATAAAGCTGAGATTTTCGTGAACGCAAAAAGAATGAAACGGATTTGAAAAACAACAACATTATTGCAAATCAAATATATATTCTGTCCATCAAAAGCTATCATAAATTAATAGTAATATTAAATTTTGATTAAGAATCTGTATAACCTATTGCTGCTTCTATTAGCTGCCCTTAAATAATCTTCAATGACCTTAAATTTTCTGAATTAAGTGAAGAAAAGTCAAGCGAGGAAGTAATTTTTGAGAGAAGTAAGTCACGCGTGATCGACCAAAAACTTAATCACGCGAAAACGAATAACATAACCGACTAACTTCGGGCGAACTGCACTCAAACGTCCGGTTAGCTTCGTCAGTTGCTACGCAGGGTTTAGTGAGACTAGCTTTAGCTTACTTGAAGGGGCGTAAGTGAGCGCAGCGTGGGGGTTCACAGGGGGGGGGGGGGGGTTGATGGGGTGGCAACAGTGGGGGGGTCAATCTCAAAGAACCACCCTTCGCACCATAAGTATAAGTCTCCAAAACAGATTCTATGAATCGCATACTTGAAGACTAGAGAGCTGAAAGGAGCTAAGAGCACTTAATGTAATGCCCGCTGTGCGCTACCTGTTTATCCCGTTTTTGAGGACGAAAAATCAAATGCCTCAGACAAAAATTTTATCGAGCGAAAAATCGCATAAAAAAGACCGACAGGACTTATATAATTGCTACAACTTCGTTTGAGAGCAATTAGAACTCGCTTCAAGAGCGAAAACCGCACGCAATTAAGTTGAAATTGCATGAACGAATGAACAAAAAGCCAATTTGAAGTGATTGTGACGTCATATGGTCGTAACAAAAAGCTATCTCTTTGCGGCTATAAAAAAAAGACCAACATGTTTACCATAATTGCTTCACACTTCGTTCGAGAGCAATTTTGGGTCATCAAATTTTGGTTCATTCAATGCATGTGATACAAAGTTTGAGGTAAATTAAGTTCGAAATTAATCTACTAGATAGGGGAGAATGAAATAAAAGTTTAGAAACCTTCAATTTTCTTAAATGTTAAACCAATTTTCCATTCAATTAAGCTCAATTCACTAATTATTGAAGAACGCAGTTCATACAAGACCACGAAATTAATATCTAAATTGCAATCCAGTCGCAATCAAAGATCACGCAATGGTACACACCTGTGGGACGTCGACACCTCTGGCCCAAACATCCGTGGTGATTAGTACCCGAGTGGCACCTGATCTGAATTCCTTCATGATTTCATTCCTTTCCTTCTGAGGCATGTCTCCGTGCATGGAGGACACTGTGAAGTTACTCTCTCGCATCTTCTCAGCAAGCCACTCAACCTGTAAAACCAACATTCTTGAAAACATAAGACAGCAACTTTATTACTGGAGAACCTGTCTGAAATCTTTCCTGTTTATTTGGTTCCACTACTTTTTAAACCTAATGGAAACTGACAAAAATTTACAATTCTTATGACTAAAGTAATTTTTAGATTGTTGCTATATTTAGATTGATCGTTATTGTTGAACATGTTCAAAGTAATTCAACCGTGAACGTTCGCTCGAAATTTTTCATGGCCGCCAAATTCCACCAAGTACTTCTCTTGCTAAGTTAAGCAATTTATCTTTAACACGCGTTGATTTTTTTTGCTGGAGATTGATTCAATTCAAATTCAAATCACCAGTTCAATCTCGACATGCATCACGGAAATTCGACATTTTTTTTCAAATACCGAACTTCAGAACAACGGCTTATTGAGTGTAGTTATGGTGATTAATGCTATTAATAGTTTTTTTCTGAAAATTTCAATAGAATTTACAATTTTTATTGCAGAACGCAATTATTAAAGAATTCTAAGTTTTGTCTGCTCTCGGTAAATATTTATAGAATCACAACATAAATCCACAATTCTCCAAGACTTTTTCTCGTATTCAATTCTTTAAAATTTAAGATTTTCAAGTTTCTCTGCTCTTTTCGCAATAAAATTAAATGCAAATATATACACTCGAAAATACTTGCAAGTAAGCTAAAAAGCAGGGCTGGCAATTCTTCAACAGATTACTATTTTCAAATCTTTCCATATCAATGTCCCTAAATGAGCCTACATACATCGGTTCTGAATATTATTATGCTTTCAGAAACATCTCTAGAGCATAGCCGGCAGATTGCCGGAATAGCTGCGAAAGAACAGACTTGCGTGCCGTATATTAGAGATAGAAACAGATACAGTTCTAAATTGGAAAAAAAAAGAAAAATTGAAACCGCTCAAAAAGCCAGGTAAACCATTCAGCGATAAATCAAAAAAGCTTGTTAAAATTCATCACGCAGAAGCATTTTATTAGGGACCTTTACTACACATATGAGTTCCTTTGACCTTAAACTAATTCAAATTAAATTTAAGTTTTTAAAGTGCAAAAGTCACTTGCTTGAGTGAGGTAAGTCACGTATGATCAAAATCTAATCACGCAAATGATCTTAAAACCTTTGCTAGAGAGAGAATGAGAAATGACGTCACGCGCGCAAACGCGGTTAGTCAGAAGAAGTCATTCAGAAAATTTGACTTTTTCAGCTTTACTGTGTTGTGTGAACAAATGTAAAACGAAAAAGAGCGTCAGACGACTAAGCAAAACACATAGCCGGAAGAATTCAGGAAACGACTCGACGTCGTATCCACCTAAAGAACCTTTTTCTCAATTAGCTAATGTCTCCATGCATAACGCATCAATGCAGAGAAAACGACAATCTTAAGTCAAACAACGTAAAACATAAAAATTTAGAAAATTCAATTTATTTTTCATGTAGTGCAAGTACATATACGTTGATTCGTGCAAGGAAATCTAGTTGTCCAAGCACAAAATATCAGTCAAGCCTTAATGAGCTCCAAAACATCTTTTTGAAGAAAAGAAAAAAACTTGTAAAATTTCTCGATTTCTTGTCAAATTGAGACAACTTTGCATCAAAGGAACCTTGTATCCTTTGTAGTAAAAAAGCTTACAGTCATGAGGCTTAAATTTAATTAACAATGGATTCAATAAAACAATACAATGGGCCAAAAATCACAAAAACAAAAACTTGAAAATCAACACAGTAGTTGATAATTTTAAAATTAATCACTAAAAGGACAAACGAAACAGGATTAAGGCAAAAACGTTGAAAGTAAAAACTAAGACTCCAAGACTATTTGTAGAAAGTAATTATCAGTCAAATTATTTAGAAGACATTTGAAGCAAAATCTACTTCAAATGTCACAAGTGCCGCACTATGCAAAATGAAATCAATTGCATACAAAAAAATCTGAAAAAAAGGCCAAAATCATAAATTCTTTTAAAAACTGAAAAAAGCAGACCTTATAAAAACTGTACGTCTCAGGGAAGATGGAGGGATACACGCTAGAATGCGTAGAATAAGAAGAAACAAAAGCAAAAAAAAATACGAAAAGACTTGTTCCTGATTTTTGAAAGTTAAAAATCAAATTGAAAAAATATGAAGTGGAAAAACAATTACAATTCTTTATGAAGCATGAAATTATGTAGCTATCCTCATGTATAGATTAAAATGTATAAACAGAGTTCAAAGATTGGAAACAATAAAAAATTTTGCATTTAAATTGTCAAAAATTTTCAAAATTTCACTGATGAAAAAAATCTTGCAGAATTTCAAATATTAAACTCCACAAAATATTCAATTATTAGTAAAAGTAAAAAAAGGATCCCTGCCAGTGCACAAAAAAAACTTTTTCTAGTAATTAAAATCTGACTACAGTAATTGAATCCAAAAAACAAAAGAAAACAGAAAAAATTGGACAAAAAACTACCAAATCGGGTGAGCATGTGTGCAATTTTATAAAAATATATACTTCACGTTATAAAGATGCATTTAATGCATGAATTATCGAAGTTAGATAACCATATGCACTGATTTTCGAAAAAAGCGAAACAAAATAAAACGAAATCTGAACAAGCAACTGGTTAGCTTCATTAATTAGTAACTGTGAAATCTGTCACTTGAGATCAAATGATAGAACAATAAAAAATTGAGCCAAATTTTCGGAAAAAAATCGTCTAACAAAATCTTCATTAGCAACCAATGAGACCTGCCTTAAGTGAGATTGAGTGCTAAGACAGCTATCAGTAAAACAAATAGTAACAAAACTCACAACTTCACTTATATTTTCTTAAAACTAACCGGGTAGTCATAGAAAGCAGATATGGATTTAAACGATTATTCCGAATAACTGAGGCGTTACCGGTGAGACCTGCCATTAATGAGACTAAGAGATACAACAAACAGCAAAGAAAAATAACTCGCATAACTCAAAAATTCTATATTTCTTGAAAACAATTACCGTCATAGTCATAGAAAGCATTGGCTTATAACAGAAAAACTTGAATTGTTTCACTTATTTCCCATCAGCAACATATGAGACCTGTCCCTAAAGAGATTCCCATTACCTATATGATAAGACAACAGAAAGCACAACAAACAATCGCCAAACTCAAAAATTCGCAGAGAAAAAGTAAAGTCACGATAATTGCTAGACATCAACTCAACCATTAATTCGGTTTATTTATATCTGTCTCATTGGGGATCAATTAGATCTGCATCAGTGATGCTAAGTTATGATATTACAAACAAAAAATTAAATATTCACTAACGTTTTGTCACCACAAATAGTGTCAAATTGATTGAAAGCACTAGCTGCCCGTTCATGAATTCAAGCAATTGCAAACAGGAGCCATTAAAACACGTATGCATCATAGCAAAAGCAATAATTAACAGCCATATAGAAATCAAACTGACATACGTGTAAAAATATCTCGAAAACAAAAATTTTGTTCAAACACCCAAATTATCAATCCACTTTAAAGTTAGTTATAAAAAATCACGCCTCTAACCTACTCGATCTTTTGCTCCATTTAGTACTTCAACTTCATTAAAATCGCCACTCTAATTTGACTGCTCACTGACGTGAAAAAGCCGAAAGAAGTGTGAACAATCTTTAAAAGAGCGCACCAATACAACCTAAATACTTTGGATTGTAAACAAAAGCATAGCAGAACAATTCCTGAACAACAATCAATTCCTGGAAATTTTAAATTCCATTTTTAATTAGTAAAAAATCCAGTTGCCAACTGTTGCGTCTTGAGATAGTTGTTGAACAATGACCAATAAACGGATTGGCGTGAAATTGCTAAACTGGCGGATAATTTGAATAATTGAAAGTATAATTTCATTTCAAGTTAAAATGTCCAAATACTTCGAATTAGTTCCTAGTATGCTTTAGAGGGCTCTCTCTTTAAACAAGAATCTAACTTGTCTGAGGAACAATCTAACTTAAAAATTTAATAAAAACTGGTCAGCGATGTGGCAGGAAATTTAAGTCGGTCACTCAAATAATCTTCAATTAGAGTGACACACACTCAATTGACCTTATCTCCTTGAGAGTCAGGTAAGTTACGTGTGGGCAAAAACTTAATCACGCGAACAAGAAACTGGTTTCAATAAAAAAAATGATGTCGCGCATGCAATTTAGTTGAAATTGCATGAATATGTTGGTAAAAAGCAGACTTTAAGCGATCGTTACTACGTTACACGTTCAAAGCAAAAATCTTGTCGACCAAACAAAAACAAAGCAAACAAATCCTGAATTGTAATTCCAAAAATTGGACGAATTAAATACTAAGGTACCTGTATTGACATTGCGAGACATTCCGAAACTCAAAACATACCCGGCAGTTTGCCGGAAAATAGCCTCCGTTGATTCCCATAACTCTATTGGGATTGAAAGAAAAGAAAATATCAACAAAAATTGATTTTTGTACAAAAACATTTTTAAGCGCAATTTATTTTGATGTCATTTCGTAATTGAACATACTCCTGTCTCTCAGTGAGAGGCTACAGTGTCCAATATCAATACCAATAAGCATTATAGATAGTAACTAATACTTATGAGAACAAAGTTCAAGTACCGGTACCGGGCATCTAAAAATGGGCTTTATGGGTTTATCCCGTTTATTTCTCACTTTGATTTTTTGTATACTGACTCTCTTCATTTTAAATTGCTTTGCTGAGCAGCTGCTGTTTAAAAGGACTTTGAGCAGAATGACAGGAAGAGTGAAACTAGCCTAGAGAAGTCAAAA
The DNA here is from genome assembly GCF_964194025.1 of Convolutriloba macropyga. Classification (NCBI taxonomy): domain Eukaryota; kingdom Metazoa; phylum Xenacoelomorpha; order Acoela; family Convolutidae; genus Convolutriloba; species Convolutriloba macropyga. Next base: position 13,222,269 of record NC_134481.1, on the reverse strand, counting down.
AGATTTCACGCAAAATATCGAAGAAGCGCAAGATGGTTAAAGCGAAAAAAAGTTCGACGAAGTAAAAAAAAAATAGGAGCGCTATAATAGCCGGCTGAGAAGATGAGGGCGGCTATTAATTATAAGCAAAAAAAATTGGGCCAATTGGACAAAAAAAACGGCTAAAAATCGTTACCTATATGCGACATTCTGTCAAAAACCCTTTTCAAAGTCGAAAAGTCATTCACTAATTGGAGCGCATGATCAAAAAACTTGTTCAGATGGCAATTTTACTCTTTCCCTTTTAAGTTGAAACGCCGTCTGAACAAATAGCGCTTCCGGTAAAAAAAAATCCTAAAACCAATACTCCTCTTCGAGTCGTAAAAAAAACGAAGAGCAACGCAATAGATCTCCGCTCAGCGTACAGCTTCGCAGATATAATCAGTGATTCATACCTTCTTCCGAGTATTGCAGAAAATGACAGCCTGTGTGATAGTCAAAGTGTCGTACAGATCGCATAGAGTGTCAAACTTCCACTCTTCTCTCTCGACAGCCACGAAGAATTGTTTGATGCCTTCGAGTGTCAACTCATCTCGTTTCACAAGAATGCGGATGGGCTCAGTCATAAACTTTTGTGTCATTTCCAGAATCTCATTCGGTAATGTCGCACTGATCAAAACAACCTAGTAATGAAACAATTGCGTTTATTAAAAAATGAGATTTTTTGTTTGTGCCCCCCCCCCCCCCAAGCTTAGTGAGTGCATATTATTTGCACCCCCCTCCCAGATGCACGTGCCATAATTTTACATAATAATTCACTATGTAATGTCACGTGCTCTGTAATGGGGTGCATAACGTACTTGGGGGTGCACTAACGGGAAAGATCCATAGGATCCACGGCAAATTTCAATAGCTATTTCCTAATCCTTCTTTTAAAAAAATATTGTTCATTATGCAGTCTCCATTCGCAAGCTTCTCGTTACTGCAGTGCACACAGTTACAGCGTGTTGTTGTATAATGTATACGGATACATTTTCTCAAGATGCGCACTTAGCTAAACTCGTTGTCACATTGTCAATCTCAAGTACTTTAGCTTAGTCATTTAGTTTTGTTACGTTTTGTAGGAGCTAGCAAATACTTCCCGAACGTACTTATAAACCAAACTGTGAAGTGGTAAATTTCAGCTCACCTGAGTAGCTGGTGGAAGATATCTGTACACATCATAAATCTGGTCTTTGAAACCTTTGGACAACATTTCATCGGCTTCGTCCAAAACGAGCATCTTGATATTTTTGGTCTCCAGATTACGTCTTTTGATCATGTCGAATACTCGACCAGGGGTGCCACTGACAACATGGACTCCGAAGTCTAACTTCCGGATATCTTCTCCGATGTTAGTGCCCCCAATACAGGCATGGCATTGCACATTCATTATATCTCCCAGTGCCAGAACTACCTGTACAAAAAACACTACTACTTGATCACCAAGTTCTTGCTAGGTGTAATAATTACCACACTTTTATCCCATGAAATTGTAATTCGGTTAATGAAAGCTTTCTCGGGTGGGTGGGGGGGCACCATGAACTTAGACAAACTTTCGATCAGGTAGAGTACAGAACTTTGAAACACCTCACCAAGAAGTTTATACATCTGGGCGGCTGTGCAGTTCTATGTTCACATACAGATATCTATTGTGAACAAAATAAGGGGAAAGGGGGTTCTGAACACTCGTACTTTTGCGTCCAGGCTTTCCTCACTAATACCCCTTTGCCCCAGAGGAGCACATCGCTGCGTCTTCGAAGTAACAACAAAAGTCAACTTGCAGCATATGAACAAAAAAGCTTAGCTGCATATACCCAGAACAGACCGCTGATGTTTCTCCGAGGAAAAACTTTTTGACATTTGAGACATTTTGGTCCTAAACAACACTTGAAATTGCCAAGCCACCAGCAGCACTGTTATCCATTCGATGGATCCGTTAAGGCGACAACAATTGTTGAACATTGAGCTGAACAAAAACCACGGGAAGGGAAATAGGATTTAAAAATTCTACTCTGATTTGAAAAATGCAACAGAAATTTTAGTTTTTACGGTTTTCACGTGGAGAGTATCAGCAGCAGCAAAAACTATTTTATGCTTAATCTTCAATGCTGGTTCAAAATCAAACAAATATATTTAAAAAAATCTTTGATTTATTGTAATTTCTTCTAAATAACTATGTCTTCAATTTTCAAAATTTTTCTGCCGTTATCATATTAAATTCAGTTACGTAGAAAGGATGAATAAGTTAACAATATGGTATGAGATAACAAATAAAAAAGAATGCCGTTGATACAAACTTAAATTATAGTCTGGCCACTTCGGAAACAGCCAAAACCATTTTTGAACAGTGGGCGCGTCAAATCATTTACTTCAGTAGATAATTCTAAAATTGGTCTTTTTACCTTAATAAAAGTGACTTCTGGAATTTAAATTATAAAATAGTTTTGGAAAAAGTGACAAAAGTTGAAGATTTAATTGTCTATAATAAAATTTACTTTGGTAAGCCATGACAGTCGTGAGCAGTTACTTAAGGTGATATTTAGAGTCGATATCAAGCATTGAGGAATAAAGCTCCATAAATTTTCAACTTTACTGTTCTACACCCATTCAGTGAGCCATTTTTTTCTCGAGTGTACTTTTGAAAACAAAAAAAAATCTGACTGGGAGATATTTTAGAAAAAATATGCAAACATTGGTTTGGAGTGAAAGTATTGAAAACGTTGGTTAAATTGATAAAATTTTGCAACAATCAATTTGCTTCTATTCCAGTAGTCTTTAGCTCTATGAGAAAAATGGTTATATTGCCTTTAGGATTATTATTCACGAAAAATTGAATCTAAATCCAAGCGGAGCAGTAGTTGCAATACTTCGTTATTTCATATGACTTTTCCCTAGACGATCACTCTGACCCTAAATTTTTCTGCTCCAAAAACGTCTTTTCAAAATGTCTTGCCATTGAGGGAAAACTTGGTCCCTTGACCCTTGGATTTTAAGTTATCACTTTGAACCTTGGGTTTTGAGATATAAGTGAAAACTGATTAGCAAGTGATTGGGCGGGAAACTCTATGCCGTAACAACAAAAAATTGATCTCCCTAGCTCTGAAAATGAGCAAATTCCTGAGCAAGTTTTAACCAAAAAACCCAATGATGTCGCAAATACGGTCTTCACTCCACTTCGTTTCAGGACCTTAAACCAAAAATAAACACTATTGAGAAACCACTTATCTTTGGAGATCGTTTCTGTCGAATTTGTGGTCAAAAACTGCGGATTCGGCTAGAAGTTAAACCGAAGTTAGGCCTTAGCCAGTTAAACATTGCTGGAAGAGCTTCGAAAAACAACTGCCAATTCTTCCGACTGTCGTTTCCAAAAACTGGTAGACCAGAAAGTACCTTAAAAACCAAAAAATTCTCTTCTGAGATACAATAATCTGACAAAAATCTCAATATACAGAAACCATAGAGCGAGCTAAATGAAGTTCCAATCAAGAGCCCAATAAGAGCGAAAAAAATATATCAATCACGCAACTTAATCTAAGAACTGCATCAATAAATTCAATTGAAATTAACGTGACGTCATATCGCCGGAACAAAATCCTTGACGAAAAACAGAACAAGGGAAGGACAACAAGATCTCAGCTCAGCTATCAGCATCGCAGCCATTAATTACAAAAAACAACCATTTATTTCATTAAAACATTCAATTGGATCTTCAATTACCCAATCCGAACTACACGTAGCCGGCAATTGACTTCAGTCCCAAGAAGAAACTCAGAGAGATCCTATTGCCCTGGCAATTAATGTTGTAGCCATACTCCCATTGCATGACCTCATCTTGAAAGTAAAGTATAACAGTGCATTAGGAAGGTTGGAGAACCTAATGAAGTTCCTCGTGGATCTATCCAATCATAGTAGGCTTTTGGACGCCCACTGAATGCGCCAAAATGCCAATTGATTGTAAAGGACCACACGAAATTTTGAGCCTCTGAAAAATTCAGAGCAAATGATGCCGACATTTTAGAAGGTTGCAGTATTTTGGGATCAGTCCCGGGCAGTGAAGAAGGACAAGAAACATTCCACGCAACATTGCAAAAATTTTCAAAATTGTTTGCAAAAACATTTCCACGAAACGCAAACTCTTCTTTCAGAAGAGGCTAAAGTAAACACTTGCGTTTATCGCTCAAAACGTTTTCTGGAAGCAAAATTTTCCGAAATTTTAGCAGCCGGCACTCTTCCACTCGCCGTCCCCGACGTCTCCTGCCAAATGTATTTTCCACCGACCCGGAGGATAGGTGAACTCAACAACACGGAACCGATACAAAACGACACGGGTCACGCTGCATCGCTCGGTATTGTCGAGCGTCTGGGAATAAAAATCTTACAATTTTCCACCTCATACAGGATATAATAACAGAAGACGCAAGCAACTCTCGACTTAAGATGGAAACGCAGAAACAACTCCGCGAGTTACCTACAGAAAAATGTCACGTCTTCGGATTGTCCTAAAACAGAGCCTCGAACTGTCTCGCTGCCATGCCACTAAATCGCTACGGTTTCACGCTGACCATATCTAATCTGCCTGACAGTTTGTGCGTTCAGTACAATCTTTAAACAAGAAATACACCAACCGATTGCGCTTGTGGCAAACGATATTAACCAATGCTCTCCACTGAGCGAAAGATGACAAACTTTCATGCGGCACAGCGAAATTACACAGCTTTGCAACATAATGTACGATGTATGCAAGTACGCCAAAGTTGAGCCATCACTTCAGTTCCTAGAAGGTGAAAGTTTTTCCAAATCTACATACTATAAAATACTATAAAAACGCTTGTATTTTAATGTTGCATAGAGAAGTTTTCTGAATTGGTCGGTTGGTAACTATTTGTTCATGTTACTTTGACACTCTCTGTTTTCATTTTAGAATGTTGCAAATTTGGCCGGAAATTGAAAATATGGCCGTTCTGTTCATTTAATGGAGTCTCAATAGTGTTAGCGTCACACTGAAGTTCAAAGTTGGTTATAATTATTTAAACTGCAGAGGCAATTAATGAATCAAAAATGATTCTAAATTTTGTTTTCAGTCAATAGCTAACAGTACATATGTAATTGCTACTATCAGATGAAAAAAATTTAAGCAGTTTTGAGTTTTGACTATTTGGTATTTTTCTACTGTAGTATCACTTAGGATGCTTAATGCCGAGTCCCGTACACTTTCTAAGGAGTCATAAGTTGAACTTCGTGCTGTGTCTATTTAACAGGCAATGGTTTTGGTAATGGTTTTTATTAAAACAAGATTTTTTGAAAAATTCGCCCCCCAATATTATTGTCGGGTTAATCATATTTATTTAGACAACCTTTTGTCGAGTTAACATTTGACTTTAAAAATCTCATTAAAGAGAAGACCAAGCTGCTTTCAATTGAAACGTGTGAACATAATTAGTAGTTTTAGTTTTTTTATGAGTTTTTCTACATTGATTTATGTTTAAAAGATCAGTGAATTTTTTGCGATTCGCTAGAACGTGTTGTTCTTATCTATTTGTCTCCTGAAGAACCATTTAAATTAGAGTGATTCCAATTTTTAGATAATTTTACTGTTCGAAGGGCCATTATTTTTCTATTATTCATTCCAGTGAAATAAGAAGCTTGATCTCACTGATTTAACCCGCGTCTTTCCTGTAACCCGCGTCAACGCATAATAGCGAGCCTCCTTGTCAGCAGTAACGGGCGCTTTGAGCTATAGACTCAGTGGGCCAAGAGGCTATAAAAGCAGGTATCCAAATATTTACCTTCTGAATTTGCACTGCAAGCTCTCTTGTCGGTGACAGCACAAGTGCTTGCGTCTGTCTGATATTAATGTCGATGGCTTGCAGAATTGAAATTGAAAAGGTTGCAGTTTTGCCTGTTCCACTCTGAGACTGCGCAATCACATCACGTCCCTGAACAATCGGCAAGATTGCTCGCTGCTGAATTGCCGAAGGCCTGTAAATTGAGTATTAGAATAACTATTCAAAGCCTACACAAATAACACTTTATAATGAACTTCATGCTCAGCAAAAGGCTTTTTACCAAGGATAGCGCACTTACAAAAGAAACATGTCATAAATATACGATATATCGAGCCACTTCTCTTGTGGAGGTACAGTAGAACCCGAAATTTAAAGCCAGTCTTAATTTCGCCTACAAAAACGCATAAACGTGGCTTACTTCTCAAAACCATAAGCGTAGATTCCACGTAATAGATCACTTTTCAATTTCATCTCCTCAAACGCCCGAATTACTTTGATTCCCTCAGACGTCTCATAGCCAACGTTTACGTCATCGAGATCAAGGACATTCTTGCTTGCCATATCGTAACCTGGAAACAAAGTTTTCAGAATTCTTTCAGATACTGATTGGGTTGTCACTAGGAGTAAGACTCCACTTCGTCAGAGCAATTAGGCTAAATTTCAGAATTCAAATGGAAAAAAGGGGCGTATGATCCCCCAATGGACGGAACAGTGAGCCCCCACTATGAAACATCACAGCAGCCTATTTTTAGCGCAAAAACGTTGTATTTTGCCGCGTCCGAAGGCTTCAGGAGACGCATTACGCTCCAGATCAATTTTCGGCTCCTTTCCGCTTGTGCACCCACTAATACCCCTTTTCAATTAAAAAAAAACAAAAAAACAGGCTCTGTGGTTGAAAACAGCCCGAAAATCTACGAAGGTGAAATATTTCTAAATTTTGCTCAAATTTACTTTGAAATATGAAAAACAACTGATTGCAACAAGGGGCCTAATTTTTAAAAGGCTATTTTTTCCGCAAACAATTTACAACTATTTTAATTTCAAAAAACCACAAGCGAGAACAAGCTCGAACAACATAGCTGGCAGATTGCCAGAAAATAGCCGCAGTAGATTCGTAGATCGGCAGTCTAAAAACAGTAAAAAAGACAGACCAAAAAAAAATTTGTCTTTTCATTGAAGGCTGATCTGTTATATTTTGATTAAAAATCTGTACAACTTCTGGCTGCCTCTATTAGCTGATCTCAAATAACCTTCATTTAGAGTGACACACACCCATTTGACCTTATCTCTTTGAATTAAAGTAAATAAAAGTCAATTTCAAATTGAGGAAGTCATTTTTGAGTGAGGTTGAGAAAAAAACTCGCTCCACTAAGAGCGAAAAATGACGTCACACATGCAATTCAGTTGAAATTGCATGAACGAATGAACAAAAAGTGGCTGTGACGTCATATGGTCGTAACAAAAATCATGACGACGAAATAAAAAAAAAACCAAGAGAAGGCCAATAATAGCCTCAGCTATCGCTGTGCGGCTATTAAAAACAATTTTGTCGCTATTTCGAGTTTGCTCTCTCTAAAATAAGCGTATTAATATGGATTATCTTTTCCAAAATTCATTTTTTGAATATAGTTGAACTGAACAGAACGCCAATTGTGATTGTACGTCTTTATCAATCTGAATTATTAAATAGTTTCAGCTTACTATGAAAATCCGGGCATCTTTGGTGTCCGTTCTCTTGAACGATTTTTAGAGACCGGTACTTATATGGTATTCTATATTGGTGCAAGTTGCCTGGACAATATTTCAAAAAGTCATGCCGTATCCAAATCAACTGAGACTTCTTAACATACTACCACTACCAATGTTCATGCAACTAAATGACATTCTACTTTTATCGAAATTGACAGAAGACGATAGCTTTTTACCAATGCTGAAACAAAATTCAGAAAAAGGGAGAACAAATGAATTATTCAAGCTCCCGAAAACCAGAACTGAAAAGGCTAGAAATGATTTCTTTTTCCGTACATGCAGACTAGCAAATCGAATAGAAAAATACATACATTGAATTTAATACGAAAAAAGGCCTTAAAAATCGAGTTTTAAATTTCATGTGGAAGTTTGTAGACGAGCGATTCGACGAAAAAAACATCTGTAGCTGGCATCTATGCTGTGACTGTCAGATCTGCAGAAATAATAGGACAATTTTCTAAGACGACGACTGGGACGAAAATCCCCTCAGTGAAAACTGTAAACCCCAACAACAACAACAACAACAACAATATTCGAAAACATTCAACCTTTTCTTTGCGACAAGTTCTTGGCGATCGTAAATCTGCGTTTGCTGTTCGAGGACTTAGCATTAACCCAGCCACAACAAACAAGTTGAAAGATTTGAATTATTTAATTAGACGAGGATCAATTGGTTGTAAGCGAGACATTATTCTCTGGCACGACGTGATCAGCAATTCTGTCAGCAAGCATAAAAGCAACAACAACAGGGCCTGTAGTTCTAGCCAGCTGATCAACCTGATTGAGCAGTTCAAAGATAAAATTGCTGCCATTATTTACCTACAAAGAGGAGCACCAAATTTGTTTTATCTCCTCAAAAACGCAAAGGTTCTAACTATAGACGCAAGAAATCTCCTCTCATATAGGAAGAAGAACAATAACTTATTACTTACGGAAGCTTATTCAGCGAAAGAGATCGAAGAAGAATAAGAAGGACAGAGAAGGCGACAAGAACTGCGTAAAGAGAAGCTCGACGAGAGCGATTAACGTGAGTTTTATACAAAACTGTTTTCTTCTGAAGCGCCTAAGGTTGATACATTGTTGTCTCGTAGGTACTTCCTGTACCCGCCTTCCGAATATTTTCTCGCCTAAAATAGATTAAGCTCCATCGTTCTAATTTATATCAAGAGATAAAGTTTAACATGCTTACAAGAATTTTTCTACAATACAGAGCCAACCTATTTTTCTACAATACAGAGGCAACCTTAGTCAAAACTTTGCAAGCAAACTGAAGAAACTATTTTTCTACAATACAGAGGCAATCCTAATCAAAACTTTGCAAGCAAACTGAAGAAACTATGCGAACACCCATTAGTTTTTACAACGTGGAAATTAAGATCGTGCCTCCCCACCCTGAAATCATCTTTCGATTGAGACCTGAAATCCCAGGTGGTATTTGAGATTAAATGTAATGGATGCGGATCCATCTGTGTTGGGCAAACAAGCCGGCATGTTACCAAAAAGATAACAGAACATTAAAAGAAGGGTTCACAGGTGGGTCAACATCTGGTTGAATGTCGTGGCGCCACGAATGACATTGAATGGAAAATTCTGGACGCCTTTCGGACAGTAGAAAAGCTAATGATTATCGAAGCTATATATATCAGCAAGCTGAAGCCGGCACTAAACACACGCCTTGAATATAGGGGGAGAGAACTCACGCTAAAAAATTAGTTCAAATCATAATGTTGACTAGATGAGAATACTTAGGGCAAAAAATATTTTGTGCATGACAAAACGAAATTTGCAAAACCTCCACAAATGGGATACTTATGGTTAGGGCAAATTCGGAATAATCTTAAAAATTCAAGAACATGGCCAAAATCGAAAAATCCGGTTTTTAAATAAATTGATAGCAAATGTAAATATGAGTTGTAAATAGGCTAAATATTGTATATAGGGAAAACTTTTCGATTGATTTTATAAAATAGTCCTAGAATTGTTTTAATTGTCGTCTCAGACAAATGTAAATACATATTCGTTTTATCTTTTAACAATTTGTAAAACAGTTTTAACCTGACGAAGAACGTAATGTTCGAAAACGTTTGTTTTAAATATTGGAAGTAATTTTAATTTGACAAATTGTTTTCCTTTACTTACAACAATCGTTCTGAAATCCCTATCGTTAATTTAAACACTCACGTTCTTTCTTGTAAGGAAAATTAATATGTAAAAGACTCGAATCGCAATAAAAGGACTATTATCCGACGGTTGATGAATTGATTGAAGAAGATATGAGCACTGTCAGTAAACATCTACAAAAAATGCAAAAAGATTGGGTCACTTGCCTCTTCCGCGATTTATTAGCCCAACACAAAACCACACGTAAGCTGGTCAACGAACTGCCAAACATTGATAACATTAAGGAAACCGTAAATAAGTTAGTCAAGGAAAACTTAGCTAATTGCTCCAAAATGAATGAACAGCTGAAAATTGTAACTGAAGGCGTTAAGGAAGTTTATACAGAGAACCCATGTGCGCTCGAAAAATGGAGTTTTACTAGGAGTGCGCCAGATCAGGTCATTTTAACCCAAATTCGCATCAGTGGTATTCCCGAAGCCAAAGCCAATTCCACTGAAGAACTTCTCAACGCGGAGCACAATCAAGTTGATAATTTAATTCATTTCCTTGGTGAACAAACAAATGTCCAGAACATCAGGAGGTTAGGGAAGCAGAATCCAAATCTAACGCAGCCAAGAACCATGTTGGTAACTGTAAGCAGTCCGTGGGAAGAGATGAAGCTTCTCACAAAAGGACGGAAGCTGGTCGATTATGATTTTCCTGTCTTTCTGTCAAGAGCTCTGAACCAAGGAGAAATTCAGGTCGAGAAATCAATGCTACTCAAAAGTTGTGCCCTAATAGACTTTGGAGCTTCGAAACTAGAGATTTGTATGAAAAACCAACAGCTATCTTTTAAGGGTCAAAAAGTAAAAGACCTGGTTTTAACGAGCGAAGAGGAAAATGCTTTGAAACTGACGCGTAATCAAAATTGACTACAAAATTTTTTTAGCTGATTAGTTATCAATACAAGAAGCCTCTCAAATTTAGATCGTCGAAGAAGGTTTGCTGTCGCTGCTGAAACCCCTGCATATGATATCATCCCTTTAACTGAAATTTGGTTGACAGCTGACATCAGCGATAGTAAACTTTTCCTGTAAAATTATCAGCTTTACAAAAGCAAAAAAATTGCAAATCTGAAGAGCAAACATGGAGGTGTGATGATTGGCGTGCGGAACAACATTACTTTTTCCCAATTGATGTTACGAATCTAAACGACAAACTAACATCTGCGTTTGCAGGTTCGCTCATAAATGTTACTGATGAAAAGCTACTTATTTTGTGCTTGTATAACCCTCCTAGTAACAGCAAATACCGAGTCACAGTTGACGAATTCAACACTTTCTTCTGCTTTCTAGACAACGATGAGTGGAGAGAGATAAAAGTCATAGTAGTAGGAGATTTTAATCTTCCTTATGTCAATTGGAAAACATTAGAGTCAGCCGACTTATATGAGAAACTATTGGTCAATCTATTTGATTGCCAGAATTTTATTCCCGTTGTTTTCTTTCCCACTTGTTGTAAAAACACACTTGATCAAAATTTTGTTAATGATGACAGCATAGTTATCGACGTCAAATGCGACGACTCCGTGCTCAAAATTTTTAGTTTATATGATCACATACCTGTATTATTAGATCTTTACTTGAGTCCTGCTATGAACGAGAAAACCAAATGGCACAGAAATTTGAGCTTCTGTAAATGCGATTACGTTGGTCTGAAGGAAAATCTGAGACTTAACTCTTTTAGTCCTATTTGTTATAGCAACTGCGATCGGATGCTCAGCGAGTGGTATCATTGGTTATTCGATACGATCACAAAATTCACACCAAGACGGAGTAAGCATAGATCTAACTTGCCCCTTCCCTGGATCACGCCTGCGACATTACATCTAATGAAAAAGCTTAACAAGCTTCAGAGAAAACCAAATTCACTAGCCAACAATGATTCGTTGAGACTCAAGATAGAAACGTCGAGAAACAGACTAGCAGAAGCCGTACACCTAGACCAGAAAAATAACGAATCAAAGCTTTTCAACTCACAAAATTCTCAAACCATGTACAAGTTTTTTAAAAGCTTACGAAAAAGACCGTCAGTTCCGCCACAGGTTAAATGGAACAAAGATGTAGCAAACTGTGATGCTGAAAAAGCCTCTCTTTTTAATAAATATTAAATATTTCGGTTCAGTTATCACCGTCTCATCGGTCTTCAAAAACAGTTTGAATGAAAATAAAATTTTGAACTACTTTACTGTGACGGAGGAAGCAATAGTTGAAATTCTTGGGTCATTAGACGTATCAAAATCATGTGGGCCTGATAACTTGCCTGCAGTTGTCTTCAGGAACTGCGCACAAGAACTGAGGAAGTCCAGCTTTGAGTTACTCAGAAATTTTAGGCGCCTCGGAACCTATCCAAGTGCATGGAAATTAGGAGCAGTTAGCCCAATTTTTAAGAAAAAAGGATCGAAAGCAGATGTGGTAAATTATCGTGCTGTATTATTTTTATGCATTGTCTCGAAAGTTCTAGGAACATTTTTGTATGGCTAAATTGTCAATTTTTTTAAAGGACTCATAACTGATTCAAAGTACGGTTTTCGTGAACGAAGATCAGTTATTCTTCAAATGATTACCTACTTAGATAAAATATACAAATTCTGTTCTGAGGACAATCGAGAAAATAGCTCATTTCTCTTTGATTTTTCCAAAGCTTTCGACCAAATTGATTATGGATTACCTACTTAGATAAGATATACAAATTTTGTTCTGAGAACAATCGGGAAATTAGCTCATTTCTCTTTGATTTTTCCAAAGCTTTTGACCAAATTGATCATGGAATACTGCTACGTAAGATCAATTGCACTTGAATAGGTGGCAAGGTGTTCAAGATTTTAAACAGTTACCTGAGTGACAGACTGCAATACGTGGAAATTGAAAATCGAAATTGGAAGCATTCGCCGGTCACCTCGGGTGTACCTCAGGGCTCAATACTTGGGCCCCTACTTTTTCTTATTTTCATTAATGACTTACCTGAAACTATTTTCAACTCCAAAGTGTTTCTTTTTGCTGACGATCTCAAATTATCGTAAAATGAAAATCTTGAAAACGCACACGGGATCAAAAAAAGATCTGCATTCAATATTGCGTTGGAGTTACGAAAACAACATCAGCTTCAACCTATCAAAATATCAGTACATAAATTTCAATATCAAGTCGAGATTAAGTCCGGTATCGGGTCAATGGTTGCTGGAACAATCAAGAACTGTGGAGAACCATGGAATCACTATGAAAGACAGTCTCACTTGAAAGGAACTTGTAGAAATGCGGACTCGTGAAGCCAATAAATTCTTCCACCAAATTAAAAGAAACACATCAAATCTCCTAAGGTTACGGCAAAACTAAACTTTTATAAGAGTACGCTTATTCCAATCTTAATCTATTGATCTACCTGTTATATGCCTTCAAAATCTGACATGCGACTCCATGAAAAATCTCAAGAAAAAGTTTCGAAATGGATTCTACCGAACCTTAATTATTGCGAACGACAAAGATCCCTAAACTTATTACCTCTCAACTATTACATTTTGCTAGCACATCTTCTTTTGCTATCGAAATTGTTGAACAATTATTATGCGTTCAACATCAGCGAGCATATTATTATTGTGCAAAGACGGTCAAGTTTTCGGTTTGTGTTGCCTGAAATCAAAAAAGAATTTCAGCGTTCAAATTTTTTTATCAAACCACATATAGAGCAAATATCATTGATTTAAATGTTAAATTCTTTCAACCAGTCGTACTCAAATATCGATTCTTAAACTTGATGTGGAAGTACTTCAATATTTATTTCAGCATCGAAAATTCGTGTTCCATAACATTTATCTGTCTCTGCGATAAATATCGTCCTCAAATGAAATAAACTTAACAAATTTAAATTAGTACGATTAATCTATTTTTATATATATAATTTTTAAGGGAGCAGTCCCTCACTTTTGTGGAAGCTATAAAACTAATAATAACAATAATAAAGATAGTTACAGAGATCTTTAGCTATATTATAGTAAAGGTAGTGAATAGCGAGCAAACTGTTCTTTCTAACTAATTCTGGGTCTACTCTGTTTTGGTCCCCAGCTTTAGAGAGAAAGGGAGAGGGAGAGAGAATATATTGCTTAGGGATGGCTAACGCTATTTAGACAATAATTGTAAAGGTTAAGTACATATAAATTATTTTTATTAGCAAAAAAACTGGAACAGGTCATTTGACGCGCAAATCACGCCATTTGCCATTTTGTTGCATAGAAACTGCTGTGGACTAGGCTATCAGATATTTTTCAATTCCACTTCTTCGATACATGATTATAGATTGATTCAGAAGAGGTCGAAACATATGGAATAATACCCTAAAGAACAATCGGTTAAAACGCTTGTCAATGCATATGAGGCTGTTGGTAATTTAAGCTGATCTTGAAAGTCTCTTCACATTTTTCTAATAATTTGAAAGAAGAATGTTAAGTTTTTAACTCGATCAGTTTACTTTCGCCGATTTATTTTTCATGTTTCCTTAGATCATTTGACGACCTAATACTAGAACAAAAATACTTCGCAGACCAATTCATCAGTTTTTCCAAAGAAAGCACCATAATAGGACTTATTTGACAGAGACATGAAACAGAGTACTCTAATTGACTAACAACACGTGAGTGGAAGATTGTGATGAAAACTGTGGTAGATCCTATTTTGAACAGCGTGTATTGTTCTGATGCCAACAGCAATTTTCCTCACTCGTGTTTAAAACTAAGATTATTGTCTACGGTAACACCAAATATTTGAAATGGCTTGATCTTCTTATAAAATTGCTGATCCCACAACGAGTCGTAGAATTGATGAGCCTGTTATCTTTTTTGCACGAGAAAGTACTAAACCCAATTTTGACGAATTCAAAATCAATCTATTGAAACAGTTTCAGGAGAACTATAATTAACAGTTCGCTTTTTCTTTTAAACGCAGACAATAGTTATCAGAGGCTGTATGAAGTTCAACTTTTGAAAGTTGAACTTTTGTATTCTGAAAAAAACTTTCCTTGGGCAGTTTCCGGGTTTCCTTCTTAATAATTCTTTAAGGTATTATGTTAAACTGCACTCGATAGAAGATAAACAAACAGATGAAATTTAATTGAACAGTTACATACCTTGAACCATGGGAATTCTGAAACTTTAGAATTCAATACAAATTTTCTTTAAGCAGTTTTCCTTTTTCCCTTAAAAATAGCTTTTAAAGGGTGCATGTACCACTGGAATGGACAAAAGACATACAAACATATTAAACATATTCATAACATTTAAAGATTTAAGTACTTTGAACCATGAG
Source organism: Convolutriloba macropyga (assembly GCF_964194025.1). Classification (NCBI taxonomy): domain Eukaryota; kingdom Metazoa; phylum Xenacoelomorpha; order Acoela; family Convolutidae; genus Convolutriloba; species Convolutriloba macropyga. The sequence continues at coordinate 13,207,256 of NC_134481.1, read as the reverse complement.
AGATCTGACACTGACTTGCAAAACAAATTTTAACAAATTTTTTCTATCAAAAACATTAATATTATTCTCCTTTGTTGTCCCACAATTACGACGGTAGACAAAACCTAACCAAAATTGTCTATTTTGTAAATGCTGTCAAATACAAAGCTTCTATCTTCAGCATTATTTTCAGTGAGAATTAACCATTTTTAGTTTTCGTTGTCATGCATACAAGCGTAGGTAAAATTGGGCTCGCTATATAGGGTTGAACTGCAGAGTCCAAATTTTTTTTTGCGAAGATTAAAGTTAGCAATGCTATCGTCAGCGATTAAACGGATTGGAATAGAAATAAAGGAAAAATTCGTCTCTTTTAGTCAATAATTGCTAAAGGAGTTGAATTTGATAGAGCTTGAAGGAGTTGTATGATTTATTGATAAGGCATTTTAACTTGCAGTTGTTCAAAAAAATTGCGCAAACGTTCATCCACAATAATTATTTTGGGTCCATCAAACAATTTCAACTCCTTACGTTCGTTAGGAGCAAGATTTAAGACTACAAAAAGCCTTACAGAACCACTTCCTGTTTGATTTGGTTGCACTTCTATCACATCTAAATAATTCATGAGTACTGAGAACTAAATTACATTAGGAAATTTTTTTGTCAGCTCTTAGCCAAATTTCTGATATAGTCTCGACAGCATTCTTAACCATGCCAGTTGCAAAAGACTGATGAATAAGTTTTTTGGTACATTTTGGAAGGTTATATGATTAACGCTTTAGTTTGTGTTATATCTCTGACACTTTGGATAAATTTTGGTATTCAATTTCAGGGCACTGATATTCAATTCAAAACAAAAATGGTTCAAAAAAAGTTTGTCACCTTTGCAAAGACGTCCTCGCCTGGTCTCATCCTAACAATAAAAGACAGACATGTTTTCTCTGCGTCTGTATTGTATTGTGCGTCACTGTCGGCCTCTATGAGACAAGTCAACCACATCGCGAACAACTATTCTTTTCCAATTCATAAATAATATAGAAACCCTAAATGAAGAGCCCCGCAAAAAAGTTTTTTGGGGAAGAGCTTTGGCACCAAGATGTTTGTCCAGATGATGCAGCCATAGGATTGATAGCATTTATCTCTTGTTTACTTTTTTTACATTGGTTTTTCATCAGGTGTTGATTCATTGTTTTTTTTTCACAATGACCGCACCACAATTTTTGCAAACCCATTTGTCTTCCTATTTCAGAAAGTTTTCAGTGAATTCTATCGTGAATCATAAAATAGTGAAATGTTTTTTCTTCGAACGATGTCTTTTTAGCTTAAAACAGAGCAAACCTGTGGTATGTTATTTATTTTTTCGCATTGAGATGAAATTCGATACCACAAAGAAGTATTGGTTTTTTAGGATTAAGTCAATGAGCATAACTACAAAAATTTACTTTTCAACTAAATATATCAGAGGCCCTATGACGTTCACGATTTAAACATTTGTATTCTAAAAAAACTTTCCTTAGGCAGTTTCCGGTTTTCGTTTTTAACAATGTTTTAAGCTATTATGTTAAACTGCACTCGATAGAAGATAAACAAACAGATGAAATTTATTTGAACAGTTACGTACCTTGAACCATGGGAGTTCTGAATTTTTTGAATTCAATACAAATTTCTTTAAGCAGTTTTCCTTTCTTCCTTAGAAATAGCTTTTAAGGGGCGAATGTACCACTGGAATGGACAAAAGACATACAAACAAATTAAACATATCCCTAACATTTAAACATTTAAGTACTTTGAACCATGAGAGATCTGACACTGACTTGCAAAACAAATTTTAACAAATTTTTTCTATCAAAAACAATAATAATATTCTCTTTTCTTGTCCCACGCTTACGACGGTAGACAAAACCTAAACAAAATTGTCTCTTTTTAAAATGCTGTCAAATACAAAGCTTCTATCATCAGCATTATTTTCAGTAAGAATTAACCATTATTAGTTTTCGTTGTCATGCATACAGGCTTAGGGAAAATTGGGCTAGCAATATAGGGTTGAACTGCAGAGTCCAAATTTTTTTTTTGCGAAGATTAAAGTTAAAAGTTAGCAATGCTATCGTCAGCGATTAAACGGATTGGAATAGAAATGCGGGAAAAATTCGTCTCTTTCATTCAATAATTGCTAAAGGAGTTGAATTTGATAGAGTTTGAAGGAGTTGTATGATTTATTGATAAGGCATTTTAACTTGCAGTTGTTCAAAAAAAATTGCGCAAACGTTCATCCACAATAATTAATTTGGCCCCATCAAACAAGTTCAACTCCTTACGTTCGTTAGGAGCAAGATTTAAGACTACAAAAAGCCTTACAGAACCACTTTCTGTTTGATTTGGTAGCACTTCTATCACATCTAAATAAATCATGAGTACTGAGAACTAAAATACATTAGGAAATTTTTATGTCAGCTCTTAGCCAAATTCCTGATATAGTCTCGACAGCATTCTTAACCATGCCACTTGCAAAAGACTAATGAATAAGTTTTTTGGTACATTTTGGAAGGTTATATGATTAACGCTTTAGTTTGTGTTATATCTCTGACACTTTGGATAAACTTTGGTATTCAATTTCAGGGCACTGATATTCAATTCAAAACAAAAATGGTTCAAAAAAAGTTTGTCACCATTGCAAAGACGTCCTCGCCTGGTCTCATCCTAACAATAAAAGACAGACATGTTTTCTCTGCGTTTGTATTGTATTGTGCGTCACTGTCGGCCTCTATGAGACAAGTCCACCACATCGCGAACAACTATTCTTTTCCAATTCATAAATAATATAGAAACCCTAAAAGAAGAGCCCCGCGAAAAAGTTTTTTGGGGAAGAACTTCGGCACCAAGATGTTTGTCCAGATGATGCAGCCATAGGATTGATAGCATTTATCTCGTGTTTAATTTTTTTACATAGGTTTTTCATCAGGTGTTGATTCATTGTTTTTTTTCACAATGACCGCACCACAATTTTTGCAAACCCATTTGTCTTCCTATTTCAGAAAGTTTTCAGTGAATTCTATCGTGGATCATAAAATAGTGAAATGTTTTTTCTTCGAACGATGTCTTTTTAGCTTAAAACAGAGCAAACCTGTGGTATCTTATTTTTTTTTCGCATTGAGATGAAATTCGATACCACAAAGAAGTATTGGTTTTTTAGGATTAAGTCAATGAGCATAACTACAAAAATTTACTTTTCAACTAAATATATCAGAGGCCCTATGACGTTCACGATTTAAACATTTTATTCTAAAAAAACTTTCCTTAGGCAGTTTCCGGTTTTCCTTTTTAACAATGCTTTAAGGTATTATGTTAAACTGCACTCGATAGAAGATAAACAAACAGATCAAATTTGTTTGAACAGTTACGTACCTTGAACCGTGGGAGTTCTGAATTTTTTGAATTCAATACAAATTTCTTTAAGCAGTTTTCCTTTTTTCCTTAGAAATAGCTTTTAAGGGGCGAATGTACCACTGGAATGGACAAAAGACATACAAACAAAATAAACATATCCCTAACATTTAAACATTTAAGTACTTTGAACCATGAGAGATCTGACACTGACTTGCAAAACAAATTTTAACAAATTTTTTCTATCAAAAACATTAATATTATTCTCTTTTGTTGTCCCACGCTTACGACGGTAGACAAAACCTAAACAAAATTGTCTATTTTTAAAATGCTGTCAAATACAAAGCTTCTATCATCAGCATTATTTTCAATAAGAATTAACCATTATTAGTTTTCGTTGTCATGCATACAGGCTTAGGGAAAATTGGGCTAGCAATATAGGGTTGAACCGCAGAGTCCAATATTTTTTTGCAACGATTAGGTTTAGCAATGCTATAGTCAGCGATTAAACGGATTGGAATAGAATCGCAAGAAAATTTCTGTATTTGTCTCTTTTGGTCAATAATTGCTAAAGGAGTTGAATATGATAGAGCTTGAAGGAGTTGTATGATTTATTGATAAGCTATTTAAACTTGCGGTTGTTAAAAAAAATTGCGCAAACGTTCATCCACAATAATTTATTCTGGCCGATTAAACATGTTCAACTCCTTACGTTCGTTAGAAGCAAGATTTAAGACTACAAAAAGTATTACAGAACCACTATCTGTTTGATTTGGTTGCACTTCTATCACATCTTAATAATTCATGTGTACTGAGAACTAAAATCCATAAAGAAATTTTATTGTCAGCTCTGAGCCAAATTTCTGATATAGCCTTGACAGCATTCTTACCCATGCCAGTTGCAAAAGACTAATGAAAAAGTTTTTTGGTTCATTTTGGAAGGTTATATGATTAACGCTTTAGATTGTGTTATATCTCTCCCACACTTTGGGTAAACTTTGGTATTCAAATTCAGGGCACTGATATTCAATTCAAAACAAAAATGGTTCAAAAAAAGTTCCGAGAGAAAAGTCAACGCTCAAATTCTTGCGTCAGATGTCACAGAGAAATTTTTCGTATTTTTTAGTACCAAAGTGAATAGCTCGTTATCCCAATTTTGCAACTTGAATAAAATTTTAAACACCAAATTTTGATAAAGCAAAAGTTTTCTCGTCAACAGTGAGGACATTGCCAAAACGTTCTTTCTTCCTAAATTCACGATTTCTCTTGGCAAGAATCGGAGTCAGTTCGTCATTACAAAATATATCTATTTTCTAAATTTTTTCTATTCATCAAATGATGTGCAGTATGTGGCCTCACAAACTTGGCAATTTTTGGCTGTGGATCTTTATCTCCACTTGACGAGCCGTGAGTGGTTATCATTTGATGTCGTGATTACGACCCGGTTTTCACAACTGCACTCACCACCTGTGCAAAGACCTCCTCGCCTGGTCTCATCCTCACCACATAAAACAGACATATTTTCTCTGCGTTTGTATTGTTTTGTGCGTCACTGTCGGCCTCTATGAGTGAAGACAAGTCCTCCACATCGCGAACAACTACTCTTTTCCAATTCATAAATAATATAGAAACCCTAAATGAAGGGCCCCGCGAAAAAGTTTTTTTGGCGAAGAGCCTCGGCACCAAGATGTTTGTCCAGATGATGCAGCCATAGGATTGATAGCTTTTATCTCTTGTTTAATTTTTTATATTGGTTTTTCATCAGGTGTTGATTCATTGTTTTTTTCACATTGAGTGCACCACAATTTTTAGCAAACCGATTTGTCTTCCTATTTCAGAAGGTTTTCAGTGAAATCTATCGTGGATCATAAAGTGGTGAAATGTTTTTTCTTCGAAGGAAGTCTTTTTTGCTTGAAACAGAGCAAACCTGTGGTATCTTATTTATTTCTTCGCATTGGGATGAAATTCGACATAACAAAGAAGTATTGTTTTTTAGGCTTAAGTCAATGAGCATAACCACCAAAATTTACTTTTCAACTAAATATATTGTTTCTCAAGTAAACCGCAAAATTTGAGGGTAAAGGTTAATTAATATGGATTTTGGATGAAACGCTTATAGTAACACCTTTACCCTAGGAACATTGTAGATTTCAACGAGATTTTGATGAACAAGAAAAACATGACCCTAGTCTGGACCTCAACCTATAAAAATATCATGCTCGACCAAAAACTAGTATGTTTAGGCCATGCTGAGCACGAAAGAGCTACTTTTCCTTACTTTATCAATCACCTGAAGTTTAGCAGGACCCAAATTTTGTCACCCTGGATATTTGCATAACTCAAAAAATCAGGCTGGAGTTTTGCTTGACCCAAAAAAGTGCTACGTTTTCTCGACCAAAATTTTTGAGGAGTAAAAATGCATCAATCAAAAGCCCAAACATAATTCCAAAACTATTTCTTTTCATGGGTCTTTCTTGGTCAAGTCAGAGGAGAAAAAATTAAGGGCATTTAAGAAAAAACTGCTAAAAAGCAGGAATAGGTGTGCACACGATTTTCCACTGTAAGAAATCTGGCGCTAAGTGTGGAAAATTTTTGAATTAATTTTTCAGTTCACATTTATTTTACCACAATTTGATCTTTATTTCACTCGAAAGCACAAAACGGTGAGGAATGTTTTTGTATTTTTTTCGTCTTTTTAATTAACACTACTGGTCTACAGATATTCCACCCATAAATCCAAAAAGATGCGTGCTCTCTAACTGGGGGAGCATATCGTACTGGGGGAGGGGGTACCTAACACTTCCTAATTGCGCTCCAAACTAATTTTTGCTTGACCCATGAAAAGACTATGCTCGACCCAAAAGTTCTTATGAAAAGACTTTTTCGGCCCTAGTAAGTACAATACCGAACCAAACGTTCTTACGATAACGTTTTTTTCTCAGTCCATGAAATGACCAATTTCACACTAAACTGCTATAAAATTTGCTTATGCGATTTTTGCTTGATCCATAAAGAGATCAATCGCAACTCAAAAATGCTATGAATAGACTTTGCCTAGACCCATGAAGAGACCAATCTTGACCACAAACTGCTATGAAGACTTTTGCTCGACTCACGAAGAGATCAATCTCGACCCAAGTCTGCTTTGAAGAGACTTTTGCTCGACTAATGAAAAGAAGTTGAACACAAAACCTGCTACGGAAAGACTTTTTCTCGACTCATAAACATAAAAAGGTCAATTAAAAGAAAGCCCTTTCCTTAAAAAGGGTAGTCAGTTGACTCGGGGCAGCAAGTTAACTCCTCTGTATTTTATATAAATGCTGACAGCATTGAAAAATCAAAGCATCAGATGAAAAAAACTGGAGGATAAATGAACATATAATTTTTCAACGCATGTAATGATTTACTCTCTAAGGTTGATCTTTGTTCAGTTGTGTAAAAACACGCAAAATTGCCCGCTTAAATTTCTCTCGCTTTGATTTAGCTACTAATTCCTCTTGATCCATAAGCCATTCATTTCAATATTTAATTTAATCCTTTTTTCACACAGTAAACAGCTATAGCGAACGTAAATTATTCTGGTTCGCCGACAAAATGAGCCAAGCAGCGTCTACAAAAGCAAGTTCCAGAAGGAGGCGTGCCAATTCACGACAGCTCAACAAGATCTTTGATGAATGAGACAGACTTAGGAAGCCATTTAACAAAGACGAGCTCAAATTGTCCCTCTCCGAGGCTACTGAATGCTTCAAAAATCAACAGCAACTAGACTGAACCTAATTGGAAGGAGTTCAGGACAATCAGTACAATGCAGAATTCGATATGGTTCAAGACAAGCACACAGCAGTCCCAAAAAATATTTCAAATGGAAAAACCATGAAAAAGTTGTGCTGAAAAAGGTGACCGAAACGCAACTATGAATACGTCTTTAGAAGATGCGACAGAACACCCGCCGCAAGCAGTAAAGCTACCACAGATACAACTACCCAAATTGGATGACAAAATCACTGAATGGATAGCCTTTATTGATCAATTCGATACAGCCGTGCACCTCAACACAAAATTGTCAAACAGCCAGCGACTTGTCTATTTAAAAAGTTGTTTATAAGGTCCCCCTGAAAGACTAATAAAAAGGTTATCATCAACTGAAAGCAACTACGAGACGGCGAGAAATCTGCTCGAGCAGCGACAAAAAACCTTCGCATAATTCTACGCATATTGCAAGCTAGAGCTATTAATTTCAAGCATGTGAGAGTAAAAACCAAGTACCAACTCCGTCTGCTACACAGTAATTTCAATGAAGTAACTCAGTCAATTCAGTCACGTGGCCGACAAGTTGATAAAGACTTGTGGCACTATCTTCTTTTCACAAAATTCGATGTCGACTCTCAGAAAGCATGGAAACTCAAAAATTAAGGCACTGATTGTCTTAAATTTGAAAAACTGATGACCTAACTCGACAACAGAGCAAGACCGATGGAAATGCTAAAGGATCCCATTCCACCGAATAACTGCACGTCACTGGACGGGAAGTGCGATCGAAGCGAGTGTTCAAACATCAGTGTGTCGTGACTCAATGCGAGGAAGGCCATGCTCCGTGGGCTCGCCTAAAATTCAGGGACTTTTTAGCGAAAGATAAGCAGTCTGCCACAGCCGCCAGTAAATCCTCTCAAGAATTCCTTGAGATTCAACCACAAAAGCGATCATTTTTTCTCACAATCTAGATGCAAAAATTTTCAGGGTGAGCATCATACAATTCTTCTTGAGGCTTTCAATGCTACACCAGGAACACATTTGAAGAAATACAAACAAACGAAGAGCATTGATAGACATATGAGCCCATATCAATGCAGCTACAGCAAAAGCCTGCAAAACACTGGGATTAGAACCAAAACCCTTCAATGAAAGAATCATAGAGGTCAATCAGATAGTGTCAATGTTGACGGTTCTCTCAAAATTGAAACTACCTAAAACAGGGCAAATATTACTCTCAACTGCGTAGTGCTGAAGTCAATTACAGCCAACGAAAATCCAAATCAGCCCATTTTGGAGACTGACTACGCAGACTTAGTCAATTACACTTTGGCTGATGATCAATTTTGGCAACAAGGCAAAGAGACATACTACTTGGTTTTTCTGCATACACACAGAAAGTAAAAGGAGGCATACTGAAACAAGGTTCTTTTTGCCTCACAGAAACGACGCTGGGCTAGACAGTTTCAAGATTAGCTAACCTAGAACCAGCAGACAAACCAAATGGAAATTCGAATGCAATATGCTTGCTTGACAACGAAATCAAGTCTCTGCCACTTTTTGGGAAATCGAAGATGTTCCAGCACTTCCTCCAGCCATGTTCACTCCCAAAAAATTAGTGTGCATTAATTCCATACATTCAATATGACACGACAACAAAAAATGGCCAAAATGGAAAGCCTCAAGTTCGACTATCAATTGACCAAAATGAAGCCATTTTTAAATCAAACAGTCAAAAATTTTTGCCCAACATTGGAGAATCATCTCGAAAAGCCTTCCGACAATTTTTGGGTAATGAAAACGAGCTTTCACGAAACGATGCCAAAATTCAATACACAGAATTCTTTCAAGAGATGATTGAGACAGGGCATTTAGAACCAGTGCCTGAAAGCGACCATAATCTGCCATTCGAGAAACAATTTGTGATGCCACATCACGGAGTATATAAATCAAGCTCTACGGTTACAAAATGTGGAGCAGTTTTCAACGCTTCGACAAAAACGAACGGAAGAAGTATCAAGAATTGCATCCTGGTTGGTCGAAAAAAATAGCTCGACCTTTTTACGATATTGATTCAATTGATTCAATTTTGTCTTCATCGCATTGTTTTATCGGTTGATATTACAAAAATATATCGTCAAATCGAACAAAACGAAAAAGAGCGTAACCTTCATCAGAAATGTTGGCGAAGTAGTCAGAAGCAACCAATAAAAAAATTACCGTATGACAAAAGTCATATGCGGCGTTGCTTCTAATTCATACCATGCCATCAGGGTGCTACGTGATACAGCAAAAGATGCTCCATCAATTTAATGCAAAAACCCTTTACTCAAATCATTTTTATGTTGATTACCTTCTTGGTGATGGTGACACACAAGAGCAGGTCATTGACTTGTTCAAAGACATTAGAACTACTCTAGAAGCTATTGGGATGCCTATTCGCAAGTTCGCAAGTAGGAAAGCAACTGACATGAGGTTATGAGAGCCATTTCCCCAGATTTTCAAGAAAACAAAGATCTTTTCATCGATGAATTTGACCACACCATTAAAACACTTGGTCTCAACTGGCAACCCATAACAGACACTTTCTACTTCAATAGACCCCGAAGTCAGTGGAGCGTCGTTGAGTGTCAATCAGTTGTTGAGTGTCATCAGTATCTTATTTATTTTTTCGCATTGGGATGAAAATCGACACCACAAAGAAGATATTGTTTTTTTCAGGTTTAAAGTCAATGAGCATAACTACAAAAAATTATTTTTTCTATATATAGTGTTTCTCAGGTAAACTCCAAAATTTGAGGGTAAAGGTTAATTATTATTAATTTTGTATGAAACGCTCATAGTAAGACTTATATCCTAGGAACACTGTAGATTTCGAGGAGATTTGATGAACAAGAAGAACATGACCCTAGTCTAGACCTCGACCTATAAAAAGACCATGCTCGACCAAAATAATGTTTTTTTAGGCCATGCTGAACACGAAAAAGCTACTTTTCCGTACTTTATCAATCACCTGAAGTTTAGTAGGACCCACATTTTTTCACCCTGGATATTTGCGTAGCTCAAAAAATTAGGCTGGAGCTTTGCTTGACCCAAAAAAGCTCGATGTTTTTTCAACCAAATTCTTTGAGGAGTAAAAAATTCATCAAGCAAAAGTCCAAACTTAAGTCTAGAAATGTTTTTCTTTATGGGTCTTTCTTGGTCAAGTCAGAGGAGAGAAAAATAGGGGCATTTAAGAAAAAACCGATAAAAAGCAGGAATAGGAGTTGACACGATTTTTCACTGTAAAAAATCTGGCGCTAAGTGTGGAAAAGTCTTGAATGATTTTTTTCAGTTCACATTTATTTTACCACAATCTGACCTTTATTTCATTCGAAAGCACTCAGTGGTGGGGAACCATTTTGTAGTTTTCGTCAACTTTATTTACACTACTGGTCTTTAGATATTCCACCCATAAATCCAAAAAGATGCGTGCTCTCTAACTGGGGAAGCATATCGTATTGGGGGAGGGGGTACCTAATACTTCCTACCTGCGCTCCCACCAACTTTTTCTTGACCCATGAAAAGACTATGCTCGACCCAAAAGTCCTTATGAAAAGACTTTTTCGGCCCTAGTAAATACAATATCGAACCAAAAGTTCTTATGATAAGGTTCTTTTCTCAGTCCATGAAATGACCAATTTCATTCAAAAGCTTTGAAATTTGATTATGCGACTTTTTCTTGACCCGTGAAAAAATCAATCTTGACTAGAAACTGCTATGAAGAATTTGATTGACTAACGAAGAGATCATTCTCGACCCAAGTCTGCTATGAAGAGACTTTTGCTCGACTAATGAAAATAGGTTGAACACACAACTGCTACGAAACGAAATGTTCTCGACCCACAAAAAAAGGTCAATTAAAAGAAAGCCCCTTCCTTAATAAAGGTAGTCGGTTGACTCGGGGGCAGCAAGTTAACTCCTCTGTATTTTTTTTTAAATCCTGACAACATTGAAAAATCAAAACATCAGATGAAAAAAATGGAGGATAAATGAACATATAATTTTTCAACTCATGTAACGATTAACACTCTAAGGCTGATCTCTGTTCTGTTGTGTAAACACACGCAAAATTGCCCGCTGAAAAATCTCTCGCTTTGATTTAGCTACAAATTCCTCTTGATCCATAAGCCATTCAATTCAATATTTAATTTATTTCTTTATATACATAGAAAACAGCTATTGCGAACGTACCTTATTCTAGTTCGCCGACAAAATGAGCCACGCAGCGTCTACAGAGACAAGTTCTAGAAAGAGGCGTCCTAAATCACGGCAGTTCAACAAGATCTTTGATTTTGAAAGCCATTTAACGAATACGAGCTCAGAGTGGCCTTCTTTGAGAATACTGAATGCTTCAAAAATCAACAGCAACTAGACTAAATCTAACTGGAAACAGTTCAGGATGATGAATACGAGGCAGAAATTGAGATGGTTCAAGACAAGCACACTGTGGTCCTAAAAAAGTTATTCCAAATGGGAAAAACCATAGACAAAATTGTGCTGGAAAAACTGACCGAAATGTGACAATGAATACGTTTTTCAGAAATGCGACACAACACCAGCCGCAGATTGCAAAGCTACCGCAGATACAACTACCCAAATTCGATGACAAAATTAAATGGATAGCTTTTATCGATCAATTCGATACAGCCGTGCACCTCAACACGAAATTGTCAAACAGCCAGCAACTTGTCTATTTGAAAAATTTCCTATAGGGACCCCCAGAAAAACTAAGAAAAAGTTTATCATGAATGAAAGCAACTACGAGACGGCGAGAAACCTGCTCGACACAAAAACAATCGCATAATTTTATGCCCATTGCAAGCTAGGGCTATTGATTTCAAGCCTGCGAGAGGAACAATCAAGTACCAACTACACAGTATCTTCACTGAAGTAACTCAGTCGACTCAATCAATTGGCCGACAAGTTGATAAAGACATGTGGCACTATTTTATTTTACAAAATTGGATGTCGACTCTCAGTAAGCATGGGAACTCAAAAATGAAGCCACTGAATGTCTTAAATTTGACAAGCTGATAACATTTCTTAAAAACAGAGCATTCCCCAAGCTTGACACTATTCCAAAAACAGGGCAAATATTACTCTCAACTGCTTAGTGCTGAAGACAATTACAGCCAGCGAAAATCCAAATCAGCCCATTTTGGAGACTGACTACGCAGACTTAGTCAATTACACTTTGGCTGATGATCAATTTTGGCAACAAGGCAAAGAGACATACTACTTGGTTTTTCTGCATACACACAGATAGTAAAAGGAGGCATACTGAAACAAGGTTCTTTTTGCCTCACAGAAACGACGCTGGGCTAGACAGTTTCAAGATTAGCTAACCTAGAACCAGCAGATAAATCAAATGGAAATTCAAATGCAAAATGATTGCTTGGCAACGAAAACAAGTCTTTGCCATTTTTTGGGAAATCGAAGATGTTCTGGCACTTCCTCCAGCCATGTTCATTCCAAAGAATTAGCGTGCAATAATTCCATACATTCAATATGACACGACAAAATAATATAGCCAAAATTGAAGGCCTCAAGTGTGAATACCAATTGACCAACGTGAAGTCATTTTTGATCCAGACAGTCAGGAATGAGTGCCAAAGATTAGAGAACTATCTGGAAAATCCCTGAGACAATTTTTGGGTAATTCAAACGAGCTTTCTCGAGACGCAGATGTCAAGACTCAAAACAAAGAGAGATCTTTCAAGAGATGATTGAGACAGAACATTTAGAGCCAGTGCCTGAAAGCGACCATTACCTGCCACTCAAGAAACACTTGTGATGTCACCTCACCCAGTATGGAAATAAAGCTCTACGACTACAAAAAACGGAGCAGTTTTCAACGCATCAGCAAAAACAACGAACAAAAGAAGTCTCAACAATTGCATCCTGTTTGGTCCAAAACAACAACCCGATCATTTTGAGATACTGATTCAATTTCGTCTTAATCGCATTGCTTTATCAGTTGACATCACAAAAATGTTCCGTCAAATCGAAATAAACAAAAAGGACCGTAACCTTCATCGTATGTTTCGGCGAAGTAGTCAGAAGCAACCAGTCGATAAATATCATATGACAAAAGTCATACACAGAGTTCCTTCTAGTTCATACCACGCCATCAGGACACTACGTGATACAGCAAAAGTTGCTCCATCAATTCATTGCAAAATTTCATTGCTCAACTCATTTTACGTTGATGAATTTCTTGGTGATGGTGACACACAAGAGCAAATCATTTCATTGGCTTGTTCAAAGACATTACAACTACTCTAGAGCTTATTGGGATGTCTGTTGGCAAGTGGGCAAGCAACTGACGTGAGTTTATGAAAACCATTTCCCCAGTACTACAGGAAAATAAAAATCTTTTCATCGGTGAACTTGAAAACAGCATCAAAACACTTGGTCTCAACTGGCAGCCCATAACAGACACTTTCTACTTCAATAGACCCCAGAGTCAGTGCAGCATCGTTACTATGAGTCTGCCCGAACACGAAAAAACAGTTACAAATCAGAAAGAGTTTCGAAAATTGGATTTTCTACAATTAGTGGTCAAATTTGACTGTAAAAAACTAAGTGAAATCCAGTTACCGTACTCCCGCGCTTATAACCATGTGACTCGCCATGTTTGCGCGATTAATTCATTGCAATTTTAAACAGGGTGCCAATTCACGACATGCCAATTCACGGCAGTTCAACAAGATCTTTGATTTTGAAAGCCATTTAACGAATACGAGCTCAGAGTGGCCTTCTTTGAGGCTACTGAATGCTTCAAAAATCAACAGCAACTAGACTAAATCTAATTGGAAACAGTTCAGGATGATGAATACGATGCAGAAATCGAGATGATTCAAGACAAGCACACAGTGGTCCCAAAAAAATATTTCAAATGGGAAAAACCATAGACAAAATGGTGCAGGAAAAGCTGACCGAAACGTGACAATTAATACATTTTTTAGAATTGCGACACAACACCAGCCGCAGATTGCAAAGCTACCGCAGATACAACTACCCGAACTCGATGACAACATCAATCAGCCGTGCACCTCAACACGAAATTGTCAAACAGCCAACGACTTGTCTATTTAAAAAATTGCCTATAGGGACCCCCTGAAAAACTAATAAAAAGTTTATCATCAACTGAAAGCAACTACGAGACGGCGAGAAACCTGCTCGACACAAAAACAATCGCATAATTTTATGCACATTGCAAGCTAGGGCTATTGATTTTAAGCCTGCGAGAGGAACAAGCAAGTACCAACTACACAGTACCTTCAATGAAGTAACTCAGTCAATTCAATCATTTGGCCGACAAGTTGATAAAGACTTGTGGCATTATCTTCTTTTCACAAAATTCGATGTCGGCTCTCAGAAAGCATGGAAACTCAAAAATGAAGCCACTGAATATCTTAAATTTGACAAACTGGTGACATTTCTTGAAAACAGAGCATTCCCCAAGCTTGAAACTATTCCAAAATTAGGGCAAATATTACTCTCAACTGCTTAGTGCTGAAGACAATTACAGCCAGCGAAAATCCAAATCAGCCCATTTTGCAGACTGACTACGCAAACTTAGTCGATTACAATCTGGCTGATGATCAATTTCGGCAACCAGGCAAAGAGACATAATACTTGATTTTTCTGCACACACACAGATAGTAAAAGGAGGCATACTGAAACAAGGTTCTTTTTGCCTCACAGAAACGACGCTGGGCTAGACAGTTTCAAGATTAGCTTACCTAGAATCAGCAGATAAATCAAATGGAATCTCAAATGTAATATGCTTGCTTGGCAACGTAATCAAGTCTTTGCCATTTTTTGGGAAATCGAAGATGTTCCAGCACTTCCTCCAGCCAAGTTCATTCCAAAGAATTAGCGTGCAATAATTCCATACTTTCAATATGACACGACAACATAATATGGCCAAAATAGAAGGCCTCAAATGCGAATACCAATTGAATAAAACATAAAGTCATTTTTGATATAGACAGTTAGGAATGAGTGCCCAAGATTGGAGAACCATCTGGTAAATCCCTGAGACAATTTTTTGGTAATGAAGACGAGCTTTTTCGAGACGCAGATGTCAAGAATCAAAACACAGAGATCTTTCAAGAGATGATTGAGAAAGAGCATTTGGAGCCAGTGCCTGAAAGCGACCATTATCTGCCACTCTAGAAACACTTTGTGATGTCACATCACCCAGTATGGAAATCAAGCTCTACGACTACAAAAAGCGGAGCAGTTTTCAACGCAACAGCAAAAACAACGAACGGAAGAAGTCTCAACAGTTGCATCCCGGTTGGTCCAAAACAACAACCCGACCATTTTGAGATACTGATTCAATTTCGTCTTAATCGCATTGCTTTATCAGTTGACATCACAAAAATGTTCCGTCAAATCGAAATAAACTAAAAGGACCGTAACCTTCACCGTATGTTTCGGCGAAGTAGTCAGAAGCAACCAGTCGATAAATACCATATGACAAAAGTCATATACAGCGTTTCTTCTGGTTCATACCACGCCATCAGGACACTACGTGATACAGCAAAAGATGCTCCATCAATTCATTGCAAAATTTCATTACTCAACTCATTTTATGTTGATGAACTTCTTGGTGATGGTGACACACAAGAGAAAATCATTTCCTTGGCTTGCTCAAAGACATTACAACTACTCTAGAGCTTATTCGGATGTCTGTTGGCAATTGGGCAAGCACCTGACGTGAGTTTATGAAAGCCATTTCCCCAGTACTACAAGAAAATAAAGATCTTTTCATCGGTGAACTTGAAAACAGCATCAAAACACTTGTTCTCAACTGGCAGCCCATAACAGACACTTTCTACTTCAATAGACCCCAGAGTCAGTGCAGCATCGTTACTATGAGTCTGCCCGAACACGAAAAAACAATTACTAATCAGAAAGAGTTTCAAAAATCGGATTTTCCACAATTAGCGGTCAAACTTGACTGGAAAAAACTAAGTAAAATCCAGTTACTGGACTCCCGCGCTCATAATCATGTGACTCTCCTTGTTTGCGCGATTAATTCAATGCAATTTTAAACAGGGTTTAATGAAGAAAAAACATCAAAAATCCCAAAAAACCGTCAAAACTGATGTCGACAAAAATCTTCAAAGAACGCCTATAATCGATATCCGAGATGTTGTTCCAGACACTGATAGCTGCCCAGAATCATCCGAGCTTTTTGAACCTCAAATTAACTACTCAAACACAGTGAACCAAAAATCCGAAAAACGAAAAGTAGTGCTCAAATTTGAGAACAAAATGTTCCCAAAAAATGACAAATTTAGTAGCGAAAAACTATTCCATTCAGAAAATGAACCATGTCCGATGCTTTTCGGTCAAAAAATTTCCAGGTGCAACAAAAGTATGTTCTACAAAATAATGCCGAAGCAACAGTCGTACCAAAAAACTGGGCCTAAATAAGGAAGCTAAAAAATCATTTTTGAATTCATCTAACAAAAAAGTGTTGATAGATTTAGTCAACAGCAACTTGCCGCATCCTGAAAACTACATATAACCACCAGAGGGGCAAGGTGTCGCAATATGGGTAAAACATTTGACTCTATCGGTCTTCTAACACCAGTAACGCTTCAATGCAAATTTCTTTCCCACATTACTTGGGAACATGAAATTTGATGAGATGATGATGTTGGGGCAACCATAATTGACCAACTTAAAGCCTGGATGATTGGATTACATCATCTATCTGAACTACGGATACCACTCTTTGTTGCCAACTTCGCTATTAAAAAAATTAAACTTCACTTCTTTTGCAACGCTTCTGAAAAAGCGTACGGAGCTGCTATATTGCCGATAACTGGGAGAATCTCAAACGAATTCTACCTTGCTATCTTCCAAATCCAGATTGGCGCCCAGAAACACTTAGCATATTGAGACTTGAACTGTGCTCAGAATTGGAGCGCAGATGATACAAACATTTCAGACAACGGCAAAACAAAATGGATTTACAACTGAAATATAAGCATGGAGCGATTCAACAGTTCCCTTAGTTTGGATTGTTTCTACCCCTAGTAGACTCTCAACATTCATAGCTAACCGTGTGGCCAAAATCCAACAAATAATTCAACCAGAAAAATGGAAATAGGTGCCAACAGAAGAAAATCCGGCCCATCATACTACCCGCCCGGTGTCAACAAAACGGCTTTCATCCCCTAAAATACGGTGGTAGGACCTAAAATAGCTCTCTGATGGACACCCAAAACAACCAAAAATTCTTCAGTCAACAGAAGCAAAAAAGGATCTAGTGCAAAGCCAAATATTAACATTAGATTCGGGCACTATTCCCGAACCTCTGGGGGAGGGAAACGACGCGCTCAATGTTGAAAACACTGAGCAGTTAAATCGCCAAATCGACCAATTATTCCGTATGGAGCGTTATGGAAGTCTCGACAAAGCAATACGAAAAGAGTGGCAAATCAAGTTCTAAAGTTTGCTTACATCTTGCTTAAAAAGCCAATCAAGAGAAAAAAATCAAGCGATAAGCATTATATATGCTTGTTACAGATGTGCAGAAGCAGAACTATTTTGATGAAATAGACAAATTGCAAAAAAACCAAAGCATCAGCCAAAAAATTATAATCCTTCAACTTTACCCCTTCATAGATGAGGAAAGAGTATTAAAGGTTGGTGGGAGTCTAGTAGCAGCAGATTGCTTGAATGAATCTGCCAAATTTCAATCATTTTTGAGCTTAAAAAGTCATTTTTCGAAGTCAACCGTTTTTGACAGTCATCAGCGGGTGTCACATTCAGGCGTAAAAACAAAAGTTGTTCATAGGCGTCAGAAGTTCTGGATAATTCGAGTGAAAACGTTGACAATGTCTATAGTTGGAAACTGCATCACATTTTTCGGTTTAACGACCGTAATCTTTCCAACTCTTAGGCGACCTACCACAAGAACAAGTCAACCCTGCATCACCATTCAATAACGTGGGCATAGATTTCGCCGGTCCAATGCCATACAGATAAGACAAGACTGAAGCCAAATTTTATGTCGTAGTCTTCGTATGCTTCGTTACAAAAGCCATTCATTTGGATGTCACTAAAGCTTTGGATATACAAGAATGCATAAAAAATATCAAAAAATTCATTTGCCGACGAAAATGCCCAACTCACATTTTTTCGCATAACGGTAAAAACTTTATATGATCATTGAATGAACTCATAAAACACAAAAGGATGCTGAAAGAGTAATACGGATCTGATTGTTTACCTCAAGCTGTGCTAAATTTAGGCATTAACTGGTCAACAATTCCAGCCAAAACTTCATTTTTGGTGAACTATGGGATGCCGAAGTCAAGTCCATGAATCTACTGCTGTTGAAAACAATCGAAACAACAGCTAACCTATATTTGGGCGGAGTATATACAATGCTATGCAAAGTCGAAGCTTAACTCAAGACCGTTCGCAGTTGTCTCAGATGATGCAAAACACAGTCATCCCTTAAACCCTGCTATACTATTAACCCGCTTTCATAAACATTAATTGCCTTTGGTTGTTCCCTTAGTACCAAAAACGAAAGATGAGGACGATACAAAAAAATGCGCTTTCAATACTTGCAGAAACTATAGCAGGATTTTGGAAGAAATGGACCACTGAATATTTAACCCAGTTGCCGAGCAGGTCAAAGAACATGGCCGAAAAGCAGAAGCTGACAAAAGGAGATTTAGCGTACATCACAGATGTCAACAGTCCTCACTTATCATGCCCTCTTGGAATTGTGCATGAAACATATACAGGAAAGGCCAATTTGGTCAGAGTAGCCAAAATCAAAACTGGAAATGGCAAATTCTCAAGCAGACCCATAGTAAAACTCAGAAGGGTACCAATCACTGTCAATTGGACTCTCACAAGCCGCACTTCGCATGGACTAAAGTTGGTCAAAATGATTTTTCTTTTGATATAAGATTGAATAGCGGTTGATGCTATCAAAAACTGACATATGATCTGAAGTAATTTTTTATAGATTTTTTGATGCCATACAACAGGGACGGCAATGTTTAAACATATAATTACTCAACGCTTGTAATGACTTTTGATTGATTCTCTAAGGCTGATCTTTGTTCCGTTGGGTAAACACACGCAAAATTTCCCGCATAAAGTTAGCTCCTAATTCATTTTGATTCATAAGCCATTCAATTCAATATTAATTCAATCTTTTATTTACATATTAAGCGGCTATCGCGAACGCACAGAGAAATTGAAGCATCAGTATTACAATCAAAATAGATTTGATAAATAGCAATCAAAATAAAAAGTGTTGTGATTCTGAATCAGGATTAGGCCAAACAGAATTATTTGGGACAACAGCTTCCCTTCCTCTACAATGATTCCTATTGAGGCTTCCACTGCAGGTGCATGGAGCGCGCGCAACGGAGGGATGCAGAGTATGGGGCTACGCAAAAGCGCAAAACTGGAGCAGCAAAACCGGAGCTGCGCAAGAACGCGAATCATTTGGGTCGACACGTAAAAAGACAATGCTGGTGGCAAAACTGCTGAAATAACACTTTTGCTCAGCCCATGAAAAGGCTTCTGCTGGATTTTACCGAAGAACCAGGACTGTTTATATTTGACCAATATTGACCTCCATCAGGCTATTTGGATTTTTTCATAAGTCTAGGTCTGGACTAGTGGACCGGAAGCATATTTCCCGGGAATCTGAATTCTGATACTGTAATCTCCTTAATTTTAGCATGACACCTATTTCTAAATTTTTTGTTTATGCTTTTTGTGAATGCTTAGATGTTTCAGGGGTATCGTGAACTTCGATAATGCAAATTTCAGTAAACTATTAATGGCTCGATAAAATTGCACTATCGAGATTGAATTGAACCAATAATGCACGCGAATGTCCATTCAGAGCGGATCAAGAGTGGCTTACTATAATAAAATCCTGATTTTGAGAAACTAATAATCTCAGCTAATCTACTTTTTAGCAAAATGCTTTTTCTTTTTGGAACAGCACCAATCAATTTGGAGCCATTTAAGAAGTTTATTTTTGAAATTCATGGAAATGTTATCAAAAATGCGTCCGCTTGCAATTTTTCTCTCAACAATGTTGGCCCCTAGTTTCAAATATTATGATACCCAAAACTCATTAAAAGAGGTAATTAAATACGGTTTTTTTTACATATCTGTCTTTTTATTGCAAAATTGATATTTGATCTGAATTTTTGAGCACTTATCATAATTACGCTTGAAGAAGTATTTCATTAGTAATAGCTGTTCCTTGAAGTCAAGGAAGAAAAGTTAAATCTCTTGCCGAAAATTTAATTCTATTGGAAAAACTTTCGCTTTATGATAATCTTGCTGATCGTAATGACTCTTCGGAAGCAAGCAAGGATGATTCAAAATTACGGAGTTCGTTTATGGAAGACCTCAGCTTAATTCAGTGTAAACTACGTCAAGTGTGAAACTCACAAATGAGAAGATTTTTTGATTGTTATATTCTCAAAATGTCTTCCAAATTGCATTTGACTCAAATTCATTCCTGACAACGTCAAACTACTCTTAATTTTTTCTTTTTTTAATTTGTAAATAAAACAAAGAATTGCTCACATCAGTTGTAAAAAATTTAAAACTGATGCTTGGTTTGAAAAAAGCAGAACCTCTTGTTCAAATCAAAACTACAACTATAATAGCTCATAAAAGTAAATTTTTGTCGAAAAATTTCGATTTTGAAAGGGGAATACAAATCAGAGCGTGCATTTAATTTATATTTTAAATAAACATGGAAACGTACTTTCTGTTTCTCTAAACGCGTGTGTATATCAGACTTAGATTCCAGATTGAATCTGATCCTCTAAACATGGCATTACTTAAATCTGTTATAGCGACGGAGAACGTCAAATGCCATCATATCAAAGCAAAAATTTTCCAGCATCTGTATACAGCAATATTTTTGTTTTTAAAAAGAAAACAAATTTCAGCATCAATCGACGGAACTACATTTTATGCGCGCGAAGCAAATCAGCAAAAATTATAGAAGCGCAGTTATTAAAACTTGATCAAAGTTACAACTTTACGTACGGGCCAAATCACTCCTTCAAATTTACATGAGAAAAAGAAAAGTTTATGTGTAGAGTGTTCAATAGATCAGCAAAATGAAAAATCTGAAAACGGCTGTCTAAATCCAATTTTTGTTAATTTTTTGGCGAAATCTTGAACTGCCGATTTTTAACTATTACCCTTAATCAAAAAATGCATTATTTTCATCCATTTTGGGGATCCTCAATCGCAGAATCGTTATCAGGGAACTGGTTCCGAAAACAAATTAGTTCTGTGAGGCACAATTGGAGGCCAAAAGTGTTAGCTTCCAACTCCAAAAAACTGCCCCAATGGCGATACATTAAACGGACTTTGGAAAACAAACTGAGAAACTCTGAAAAATTTAAACAAAGACAACAACTTGATCCAATATGCACGCTAAAAATCACAACAATTTTTTTCATGGAATTTCATTGGCAATTAATAACAATGCATAAAGAATCAATGAACAAAAAATGAGAAGTTGTTGGATAGCTTCTGTGATTTTTTTAACAGACACCAATTGGATTTAGGCAAGACTAGAGACTGAATTAAATAACTCCAGATCATGATCGTCCTGTGTACTCACGAAATCCTGCGACCGCAATACATCTTTAGGAATGAAGTGTTAGTTGAATTAGCATTGGTGTCTTTCTACGACAATCAGAACGCGTGCATTATCAATATACATTTCGCCAATATTTGCACGACACAAATCTTCCAGAAAAAAGAGGATTCTGGTTGATTTGAGGCCAATCAATCTTTTTTTTCTCGTTATGATTATAAGAACAATAATTTTACAATACCAACAATTGCAGACGCTACTCCAAATCTAGCCAGAAAAATATTTTATTCCAAAAAAGACTGTAAGGTGGAAGAAAAAGGTTCAACCCACGCAACAATGGCTTTCAGCTCTTTCGAAATCAAACATTTACAATCTTGAGTGACAAAATTTTTGGGTACTTTGATGTTTTGGATAGTGGAGCAACAGACGCAAAGGCATTAACTGACATACCGAGTACTTTTTTTGCAAATGTAAGCGAAATTTAGGTTTCAGGCTGTCAATTGACTAATGTCAACTTGGAATTTCCTTTGTCTTTCGATTTCAGCTGCTGAAATATCGTCAAAAAACCAATAGTAGAGAACTTTCTAAAGGCATTTAAAAAGCCTCAACATGTCATAGGCAGCATTTCAACAAGTCATACTGCTTATTGGATTCATGCAGTACCTTCAGACGTTCACCCCAAATTTTTTAAAGAAAATCTATCCCCTCTGTAAACTGTTACGAAAAGAATAACCTTTAATTATAACTCAAAGATACAAAAATTAGAAAGACCGTCTAAAACTGCTTAACTCGGATTTAGTAAATGCGTGCCATTTTCGAAATGGATAACCGCATTGTCATATCTTAGTTGACGCAAAATGTATGCCACTGGTTTTGTATAACTTATAGAACAGACCCAAGCTAGCTGCAAAAAACAAGGTAAAACATGTGCTCTGGTAAAAAATTTATAGCCATACAGCCTTTCTTCGAAGCCTTTGAACACTACGTTAGGGGAGTTTGAGATACAGCCAATTTACATTTGACAGACATTAAAAGTGTATCGCGCTTCTTTTAAACTAAGAAACAACCATGGAGTCTTTACAATGCTGTTTACAATGTTCTTTCATTTACTTTTCTCACATACTGCGCTGGGAAAACAAAATGCTGCAGCATTGCTGCATCAGATTCTCTTCATATGCTGCAGCAAAACCATAATTCGTTTTTATTAACACCCTGCAACTAAATTTAAACTCCAGCTCAATCATTGTTCTCCAGTTCTTGATATCAAGATAGTAGTTTGGGCAGAAACAGCAGATAAGCGTTTTTTGTTATGGCAACATACTTTTTTATACCTAATATTACCTTAAAATTGTCAAAAATACTCTTAATATCTAAGATTAGTATCATACAAAGATCAAAGAACCTAGCACAAACAATCTCTGTCTCTCTCTCTCTCCCTCTCTCTCTCTTTCTTTGAGTTTAAGCCCCTTGTCGTTTACCCCCACAATGATTCACCCCCACAAAGTTATTGCAGTCGACGTGAGCAAGTGACAACAGCTGAACAAGAGAAGTTCTGCAATAATTGAAAAGCAATAGAAGACCAAATGTAGTATGAATTTTTCGACGTACAAAGACACCATAAACATTCAAGACGGCTTAACGGATTGAAATGGTCTTATATGAAAGCAATTGTTTGATCACACCTGTACAAACTACTTAAAATAAATAATTGTAAAAAGTACTTAAAAAAATTTTTGTTTAGAATACATGACTCTAAATTGAACGAATAAATTGGAACACAAAAAGCAATCCATAAATTTAGACGGAAATATTGATAACACTGCTTTATTGAGTTTTCATTGAGTACATTAGCAGCTGTCCAACTTGTTTCCAATCAAATTCTCTAAAACATCAATTACTACCGCTGCAACTAACTTAGACGAGTCAAAAACAAGTTTAGCGGTGGATAAGCTACGAAAAGATATATTAAGAACATTATCATAGTCTGATGATTTTTCATTCACTCTTGAATGGTTGGACGTGTTTCCAAAAAAAAAATGATGAGCATACAGAATTGAAATTCTCGGTGCCGTAGTTTATGCAACTTTCATATACATCGACTGTTATACCTTTTGAAGAAGGCAGTCAACTCACATCAAAATGCTGAAAGAACTCTGAACGCTACTTCGCCATAAAAGAGAAGTAGAGAGATCGCACGGATCTTGAAACCAGTTCTTGAAGTTAAATGAAAATCATATTCAACACGACTGGCGTAAGTATGTAGAGTCGGCATTCTTTCGGCAAAACAGAAATTTCAACTCTAAAAATGTTGGCCATCTCAGCCTAATTTTCCAAGGACGAATACCAATATACCCTATAGACCTCAGATTTATTACTGCTAACCTTTCCAAAAAAGTAACAACGCCAACTACGCAGACTTACAGATTAGTATAAAATAAATATTTGGGCAAAAGAAGAAATATTTAATGAGAAACTTTTAAAATTATACGGATCATTTCAAAAGAAAATCAAAAGCAGTTTCATTGAAAAAAGCAAGATGCTGCTGTTTTTTAAACCGAAATCTTTTTAAGGACCATCAGACGGATATCGACATGCAGTGTGAGTGAACAATTCTCTACAAAGTAGAAGAATTTTTTTAAAGTGAACTTACCATGTAAAAAACTGAAACAGATTGTTCAAAGAGTTGAATCAAAGCCAACAATGACTCAGTACACAGTACCGGAAATTAAAAGAAGGTTGACTTTGATCTTTATATAATCCCTGAAATTACTAGGGAGCCAAATTTATTTGTTCAGCGTAAAGACCAAGTTCTTCATAGTCCTGTGAATGATAATAGAAAATCGGAAGTTCAAACACACAAACAAATGATAATACAGTTCGTGAAACATCACCGGCCACCTCAGAAAAACAACTTTTACATTCAGATACAATATCTGAATCAGAACAATCTTTTTAATAAACCCCAATACAATTCAACTCACCAGCCAATCTTCAAATTAATGAGTAAATTTTGCCTAATTCATCAGAAAGGGATTTTAGAAGTCCCGCAATAAATAACAAACTAGTGCTCGAAACTCAAAGCGCAGTAACCATGGCGACTATTGAACAAGTATCTAACTAAGCTCGTTTAATTTCTCAGACAAGAGATTGGAAAGACAGGCTGGAATTTAAAAAGGGCCAACTCCAGCTGTACATTCACAACAGCAACATAACTGTCAGCCAAATATCTCAGTCACCAAGAGTTTTAAATTACGAGCTAACTATGTTTTGAATTACATTCCCGTACAAACCACACCCAGCATTTTCATTCTACCTAATTTTTCGTTTCCAAAAAAAGAACGCTTTTCTTTGAACTTAGTCTTTTTTCTTACACTCTTATACACTTTATATCTCTGAATACCTTTCTTGAGTAATAAATTGTCTATATCTCCCAAAAAAAACCTTATACTACACTTACTTTGTCATGATAAATGTGGATTGGAGGCAACTCAATACCCACTCGCACAAAAACTAATAGCAACAAACCAACAGCAGCTATAACAGACATCAGTGTTTCAGAGAAGCAAGACGAGAGAAGCAACTGGAAAAGTGACAGAGGAATTGAAGCTGGTGACAAGACGACCTGGGAAATGGAGAGACAGGCAACTGACGAAGGAACAAGACGAAAGAGTGAGACCAGAAGCAGTAGCCCTTGCTTGGGGAGTATAGGAGGTGCCTTGAAACCTTACCAGTGGCCTAGTAACTCGTCCAAAAAGTTGCTGGTGAGGTGAATTGGTGCCTTCTTTGCTTTTTTCTTGGCATAGGCTAACTTAGTGATTCCCTAGACCCCCTCCGGATTAGCACCCCGAATCTTGGACAGCTCCCCATAAGACTTTTTTCAAATATAGGATAAGTGTTTTTGCAACTTTTTAACTTTTATAGAATAAGTGTTTTTGCAACTCTTAAAATATAAATTTTATTTTATAGAATAAAAGTTGTTGCAACTTTTGAATTTGCCATTTTAAGAGCAATAAAGACAAAAATGAATTGTTTAGATATACTCTGACTACCGGGACGCCGGTTAATACGAAAAATTTTTAACCCTCCCTAAAAAACCCGAAAAAAGGGCCCCCTAGCCCAAAACATGAAAAATCATTTAGACCGCGACTCCGTACAGCCGCAAACAAGCACCCCTTCCGTCCCCCCACAAACGACCCATATGAACCGACCCTTTCTGACGAAAGCATAGAATTGGGTCTAGAGATAGATACGGACCCAAATCCACAAAATGAATATGGAACCAATTTTTCTAAAACCCGAAAGCGGGCCCTTGACGCAGGCGAAAAAACCAAAGCCGCTAGTACATGCCCTAATGTAGAGCAACAAAAAGTAAACACTAATAACCAACGAATTGTTTACATTAATTTTGAGGAAGAGAGACCTCGACTAGCTACTTTTGCCAACGCCATGATCAAACTTACTAACCAACGAGACCCGGTCAGTGTAAGAGAAATGCCAATGAGAAATGGCTTCTCCATAAAACCTAAAAACAAAGAAGCATCGAAATTGCTTACACCACAGAACATCATACAAGAGTTTCAAAAGTACAAAGTAAAATTTAACTCTAACAACAACAAAAGCCGAGAAAAAGTAACTCCGTGCTTTGTAATCACAAAAGTTTCGCTAGATTTAAGCCTAAACACAATTAAAGAACAACTAGATGAACAAGGAATCAAATCTGAAAAAATATTCAGGCTCAAAAGCAGCGTTACAAACCAAGAAACGAGACTAGTTAGAGTCCCTACTAAAGACGAAAACCAAGCAAAAAAAGCAATCACAAATGGGGTTGTACTGTGTCTACAAAAATTCAAATGTGAACCATCAAAACAACAACCAAATTAGTACAATGCTTCAAATGCCAAGCACATGGTCACATTGCAGCAAACTGCGATAACATGCAAAGATGCCCAAATTGTGGTGGACACCACCATGTCAAAGATTGAAACTAAAATGAACCTTGCTGCGCAAATTGCAATGAAAGGCACAGCGCCGCCTATAAAGGCTGCCAAAAGTAGAAAGGAGCAAAACTAAAAGCACGCGCTGCGTCATATGCAGAGGCCCTCAAAAATAAACCAGAGAACAAGGACAAAGAAAGAGCCCAAAAAATAGCAAGTGATGCTCAAACACAAATTTAAAACAATCTCGAGAGCATGCTATCGAGTCACTTTCCCAAACTAAAAAACAAAATTGAACAAATAACAAAAATTGCAAATGAGCAACTTAGAATCGACCTCCAGAGTCAAATCGATCAATTAAATATAAACCTACAAAATACAATAAAAACAAATGAAAAAACGAGAGAAAATATTAGGAAAACAATCATGGAGGACGTCACAAAAATGTTATGTGAAATTTTAAAAGACAACAAAATAACAGTAGATGAGGTGAAAATGAGACACAAACTAAATAAACTCAGTGAGAACAGAACTAAAGACCAGAACACCCAGTACTAAGAAAAACAACAACTTAAAACAGCTTCAAAATCAAAACCGTATAAAACAAAAGAACAAAATGATTGAAAAACAAAAATCACAAAAAACACTTATAGTCACGCAACTAAACTGTCGCGGACTAAATAAAAACAAAGTAGAAATATTAAATAATTTGGAAAAAACCCAAGCTGAAATAGCTTGCCTGAACGAAACTCACTTAGGTAAGAAAAAACAAACAAAGCTAGAAGGATATAACCTAGCAGGAAACACTAAAGACAGCCGCTTAGGATCTGCAATCTACCTCAAACACGGATTAAATTACGAACTTAGAGAAACAAAAACGTATAAATCAGAGAGCAAACTAACACAAGAATGTATTACAATAAAATTACTTGGACTCTACGTAACAAACATTTATGTATCACCACATTTAGAAATAAGAACGGAACTAATCACTAAAATAGCAAACAACGAAGCCCAATTAATCATTGGTGATTTTTTTGTGAATTACCCAATGTTTGGAGCCAATGACCTAACCACTAACAAAACGGGAAAATTAATTGAACAATGGCTTGAGGAGGAAAACTATACAATACTAAATAATTATGATTGCACACACAAAGACGGTGGAACACTAAAAGTACACTTAGCCAACCCTAAACTCACAAGCTTATTCGATAATTTTTATGTCTTCAATGAAAGTCCTAGTGATCACTACCCAACTGTTAGCACCTAGAACATAGACAAACCAATTGAGTCACACAAAAAAGTTAACTGGCAAAAGTACAAAATTCACATCTTGCATAATTCTGAGGACCTAGATAGAAATATAACAAACAAAAAAGTCTTAGAAAAAAACATAGATAAAATTACACAAAAAATTCAATCAGCGTACAAAGAGAGCATATATGTCAACAAACACACAGCCACAAACCACCAAATCAAAAAACTGACAAGAGAAAAACATAAGTTAGAAAGAAAAAGGAACAAACTGAGAAGAAATGACGAAAAAAACACAACACAACACCAAACAATATGCAACAAGATCAATATACTGACAAAAAAAATAAAGAGAATAAGTAAAAAAAACACAAAAAGACAACAAATGAAACTAATTGACAAACTAAACCAAGCAAAGAAAGGTAATAACTTCTGGAAAGCTGCAAAAATATTACTCAACCAAAACCAGAAAAACAACGAACAATTACCAATGAATAATCAGGAAGCTGCAAATGCTTTCGCTGAAAAACTAAAGACAACAATGAAAATAAACGAATCAAAAACACATAAGGGAAAAGACCACGAGAAAATTGTATCACTGAAAATAAGAGAAACAAACTTTAAGGCAATCAAACTAAGTGAGGATGAATGGAAACGCACAGAAGTAAAACCTTCAACTCTCAAAACTATATTAGGAAATCGTAAAAATACTGCACCAGGACATGACGGAATAAGCTATCAAATGATAAAACAACTACCATTAGAAACAATTCAAACATCATTACAATTAGGACATGTTCCAGCCCAAAGGAAAATTTCAACCGTAACAATGATACCAAAAGTAGGAAAAGATCACAAAACCTTAAAAGGATGCAGACCATTATCATTAACATCTTGCCTTGGAAAACTGTGCGAAAGCATTGTAAACGAACACTTGGTAAACTACTGTGAAAAACTAAACCTGTTCGGTGATCAACAAAGTGCCTACAGATCTGGTAGATGCACAACAGATAATCTTCTAACGCTAACAGAAAAAGCAACAACAAGCCTTAAATGGAAATGTGCCACAGCTGCTGCATTCTTAGATGTAGAACAAGCTTTTGACTCAGTATGGCACGAAGGTATCTTATATAAGCAAATTAATATCAACACACCATGGTGGATCACAAAATGGACTAGCAGCTTCCTAAGTAACAGAAAAATCAAAGTAAAATACATGCAAGCAATTTCCAAAAGCTTTACACCCGAAGCAGGGGTCCCCCAAGGGAGCATAATAAGCCCAATCTTGTTCAATATGTATGTAAGCAAACCAAAATGCAAAGATACATCAGTTTCACAATATGCAGATGACGTCAACGCGGGAAAAACCATATACACAATCTTCACTAGACAAATACTGAACACAAATCTAAGACTAAATTTAGAGTCAGAAGACATCAACGTCAGCAAAGAAGTAAAATTTCTTGGACTTGATCTCAATTATAAATTGACGTGGACAAAACATGTAGAAAAATTAGTCGCAAAAATGCAAAAAAGAATCAACAAGCTAAGACACCTAAAATCTAAAAACATAAAATCTATGTTATGTTATCATGTACCTTTATAAAACAATGGTAAGACCACTATACATGTATGCAAATGCAGCCTGGGCAAATATAATGAAAAATGATCTCAACAAGATACAAAGAGAACAAAATAAAACCATAAGACTTGCATATAACCTACCAATGTGGACAAGTGTAGATGAACTACATCAAATAGGAAATTTAGAAATAGTAAGCAAAACAATCCAAAAATTAAGCTCGGAATACCTTGCAAGGGCTATAAAACGAAACAAAGAAATTAAAAACATAACAGAAAAACATTTAATAACTTGGAGCCAGATCAAATTGTATCAAACTTCTTTGCAAAACATTCTATAAAGGAAAAAAGGGAAAAAGTAAAAGGTAAAGGGCAGATAGGGAAAACCAAAAACAAACGCAAAATTGTAAAACAAAGGAGAAAAACAAAATTAGGGCAAAATCCAAAACAAAGGTGGACGCGGCGCGGATGTCTTGGGGTATGACCCGAGGCGTTTGCTGAAGCCACTAAAAATGAAAAAGAATAAAGACAAACAAAATTCGAACAAAATTCAGAACAAAGGTGGATGTTGATGTCTTGGGTTATGACTCGAGGCGTTAACTGAAGCCACTAAAAGTGAAAAAGAATTAAAACAAACGAAATTAGAGCAAAATTCAAAATAAAGGTGGATGGGGATGTCTTGGGATATAAATCGAGGCTTTAGTTGAAGCCAACCAAAGTTAAAAAGAATAAAAACAAACAAAATTCGAACAAAATTCAAAACAAAGGTGGATGCGGATGTCTTGGGGTATGACTCGAGGCGTTAGCTGAAGCCACTAAAAGGGAAAAAGAACAAAAACAAACAAACTTCGAACAAAATTCAAAACAAAAGTGGATGCGGATGTCTTGGGGTATGACTCGAGGCGTTAACTGAAGCCACTAAAAGTGAAAAAGAATTAAAACAAACGAAATTAGAGCAAAATTCAAAATAAAGTTGGATGGGGATGTCTTGGGATATAAATCGAGGCTTTAGTTGAAGCCAACCAAAGTGAAAAAGATTAAAAACAAACAAAATTTTGACAAAATTCAAAACAAAGGTGGATGTGGATTTATTGGGGTATGATTCGAGGCGTTAGTTGAAGCCACTAAAAGTGAAAATGAATAAAAACAAACAAAATTCGAACAAAGTTCAAAACAAAGGTGGATGCGGATGTCTTGGGGTATGAGTCGAGGCTTTAGCTGAAGCCACTAAAAGTGAAAAAGAATTAAACAATCAAAAATAGGGCAAAAATCAAAACAAATGTGGATGCGGATGTCTTGGGGTGTGACTCGAGGCGTTAGCTGAAGCGAACCAAAGTGAAAAAGAACCAAAACAAACGAAATTTTGACAAAATTCAAAACAAAGGTGGATGCGGATGTGTTGTGGTATGACTTGAGGCGTTAGTTGAAGCCACTAAAAGTGAAAAAGAATAAAAACAAACAAAATTCGAACAAAATTCAAAACAAAGTTGGATGCGGATGTCTTGGGGTATGACTCGAGGCGTTAGCTGAAGCCACTAAAAGTGAAAAAGAACAAAAACAAACAAAATTCGAACAAAATTCAAAACAAAGTTGGATGCGGATGTCTTGGGGTATGACTCGAGGCGTTAGCTGAAGCCACTAAAAATGAAAATAAATTAAACCAAACAAAACTTGGGCAAAATTCAAAACAAAGGTGGATGAGGATGTCTTGGGGTATGACTCGAGGCGTTAGCTGAAGCCAACCAAAGTGAAAAAGAACAAAAACAAACGAAATTTGGACAAAATTCAAAACAAAGGTGGATGCGGATGTCTTGTGGTATGAATCGAGGCGTTAGCTGAAGCCACTAAAAGTGAAAAAGAATAAAAACAAACAAAATTTGAACAAAATTCAAAACAAAGTTGGATGCGGATGTCTTGGGGTATGACTCGAGGCGTTAGCTGAAGCCACTAAGAGTGAAAAAGAATGAAAACAAACAAAATTCGAACAAAATTCAAAACAAAGGTGGATGCGGATGTCTTGGGGTATAACTCGAGGCGTTAGCTGAAGCCATTCAAAGTGAAAAAGAATAAAAACAAACAAAATTAAGACAAAATTCAAATCAAAGGTGGATGCGGATGTCTTGGGTTATGACTCGAGGCGTTAGCTGAAGCCATTCAAAATGAAAAAAAAATAAAAACAAACCTAGGGCAAAATCCAAAAAAAACACACTGCCCGGACTAAACTCTGGTTAGTTTTTCCTTTTTTTGTTGCTTACATATATGAATGTGTGCCTAGATGCCCAATATGTAAAGAACTGATGGACTTCGCATCAAGAAAGATAAGTGTGGGAGACTAGACTGATCATGGGAATCAGTCTAGGTCTTGAAGCTAATCTAACCCCAGGGTGGGTACCAGTAAGGGAGGGCAGCATGATCACGGGAATTATGCTATGGCCCCGATATTGACCCACACTCTTTTTTATTATTTTATTATTATTATTTAGAATAAAAAACACTACAACTAAAAATATAGAATAAATGACACAACGGAAAAAGTATATAAAGAATAAACGATGCTACATCAAAATTATAGAATAAATGACAACCAAACAAATAAAAGTAACAGAACAAATAAAGTAACAAATAAAGATCAAAAGCAACCAAACAAATAAAGTAACTCTCACTAGAATTGTTCTAACCACACCACTAACCACACCACCCAAGAGTTTTTCTTTTTTGTATATATATATATATATATGTTTAATTTTTTTTCTCTTTTTTTCTCGTTCTTATTTTAGTTCAGCACGCCCCCACAGACAGCAGAAAGAAGGGACCGAAACTGCTGATGACTGATCAGTGTGGGAGTCTAGACTGATCACGGGAATCAGTCTAGGTCTTGAAGCTGATCTAACTCTTACTCCAGGGTACCAGTAAGGGAGGGCAGCTTGATCGTGGGAATCATGTTGAGGCCTTGACGCTGGCCCCACACTCTAACTCCAGGGCACCAGTAAGGGAGGGCAGCATGATCGTGGGAATCATGTTGAGGCCTTGATGCTGGCCCCACACTCTAACTCCAGGGCACCAGTAAGGGAGGGCAGCATGATCGCGGGAATTATGCTGAGGCCTTGATGCTGGTCCCACACTCTAACTCCAGGGCACCAGTAAGGGAGGGCAGTATGATCGCGGGAATCATGCTGAGGCCTTGATACTGGTCCCACACTTTATTCCCGCTTGGGAACAACCACTCACCCCCGCAAGGGCGAAAATAACCGCCTCAATAAGAGGTATAAACTACAAGCCTTTGTACTCTCAGTGCACATGCCGGCTGCTCGTCCTCTGAAAGGGAGGGCTTGCTGTCGGTTGTGCACTGAGGGTGCCTCTCTTTCTCTTTCTCACTATAAAAATCAAAACCAATGACAAGTCACCTTACTCTCAGCGCACAAGCCGGTTGCCGGTTCCCTGAAAGGGGGGACTGGCTGCCGGAGGTGCACTGGGGGTGCCTCTCTTCTTTCTTTCCTTCTTTTTTTTCTTTTCTATTTTTCGTTTCCTTCAATCCACTGTCTTTTCCTTCGATCCACTTCTCTAAAGACCCTACTCCTTCACTCTCTCCCCGACTCCCTCCCTCCCAAACTCCCTCTAAAACACCCTTCCTTTCACCCCCACGCCCCCTCCGTTCTTCCACTCCACAACCAAGCATTCCATCCAAACCGACCTCCCTGCCTCCCTCCTCCAGACAAGCACCCAATATAAACCACAAGAAACCAACGAAAACACCAAAACCGATTGAAAACCAAAGTGAAAGCGCGGTTTAAAAGGTTGTGTAAACTACCACCTGAGAAATCGCAATTAGCAGTTCACAGCTAATTGAACACATTATATTTCGATTTCGACTCGCACAAAAACTAATAGCAAAATGGTCGGATAATATTTATCTTTAAAACCAGGTTAATCAAAAATTTTTTTTGAAAATCAAAAGCTTTGCATTGTAGAGCATGCAGTTAGTTTTAAATTAACAGCAGTCACATCAGCCTACCATTTAATTTGGCAGTGGTTAAAATTGGCCAAGTAAAACAATTTTTACAAGGAAATAGTGTTGCTTGCTAGGCATTGTAGAGCATGCAGTTAACGTCACATTGATAAAACTAACATTGGCCTATATTTATAAACGGCCAAGTTTAAAATACCTTGATTACAATTTTTAACTTTTTTAGTCAATGTCGAGTTTTTTTCTCCGCAAGACATTCTCAAATCGAATCATTGAAGATAGACACGCTGTGCAGGACGCCTCTCGATTCAGCTGAAAGCGCAGCTTTATACTGCAATACAATCCCGTAATATCCCTGTCTATAGGCGCTTTGCCATTTTCTTGAAATACACAATAGCTTTGATTATCTTATCATTCCGTCCACTTAATACAATTATTATCAATTTAGGGCCTTTCTTTTCCTCATAGAAGGACCGTTTGGCCGCACACGGTTACTGGAAACAGTAGCTATGTTAATTGATTGTGCGGGATATTTCAGAGTAATTATCATTTCCGCTACTATTATTTGATATATCTTCAGGAGTAAATCTCATTTCAACTGCAGAACGAGGACCTTAAAATTCAATTAGCCGTTTTACGGTGATTTCATCATACGATTTCCATAATACTGCAAAGTTTCTCGAGCGCGGCAAGCCTCCCAGCTTGAAACCAATGACATGCAGGTTGCGTGAGATAGAAGAATAAGATTTCGACGTGCGGGCTGGCAGAGAAAAGGTTAAGGTGAAAAATTATTGATACTGTATATGGTTTGTGAATTTAGAGGCAGCGCACCAGTTTTAGAAAATCGAATGAAATTATAAACGAAATGAAAATGAAATATTTTTCTCAACTATAACGGACTTCATACAAGTTTCACAAATAACGTGCAGCTTTTTTTCCAGTTCAGGTGGAAGAAATAAAATCTTTTCCGCTAATTTCCACCTGACCTTCACTAAACTGGGATCAAACGAAAAAGCGAGTCGAAATTAGAAAAATTCAGGCGTGCAGGATTTTAAAAATTTGCTAGTGATTCCATTGAGAAACTGAAAAATTCCAAAGATGTGAAAAACCAGACAGAACTTTGATCAATGAACTTTTATAGTACCAAATCGAAAGAAAAGCTTTAGGCATTACAATGGCACCCAAATTAAACTGGTGGAAACACAATCTTGCTTAAAATGTCCTCTATGGCACTAAAAGCGTTCTAATTCTTAAAGATAAACACAACAGCGTCTACAAATCTAAATTCCAAACTTAATGCGTACGCTGGATATGTCCCAATTGTTACATGCAAACAAACAAAGGAGCTTGAGAGAGTTCAAAAGAAAGCTAAATCTTGGGTTCTCGGTAACGGGGAAACGAATTACAACAGAAAGCTTAATAGGCGACCTCCTACCTCTCTCGCTAAATAAGGAGCTGCACGATATACTTTGATTGCTTTTCTCACAGGAAAATATCCTAGCTAACCATTCAGGAAAAACCGATATTTGATCAATTAAATAACAGACAACGTGAGCTAATAAATATAAACAAGAACGAAAAAAAAGCAGATAAATATTTTTGTAGACGTTCCAGCCAACTGTTGAATGTTATAGAAGCACAAATACAACATTAAAATGCTTAAACCAGAAATTTTTACCTGAATTATTCTTCAATTACTTTTCTAGGCAATATTGGGAAGTAAACTCTTGCACTTGGAACATTTTGTGCAACTGCAATTCAGTACAGAACAAATAACCCTCTCAAAAGGGAATAGAGACCCCGAGTGCCATGACACTGAAGCCTAAACTACTACTATATCAATTTAGAACTCTCTAGAAACCGCTTTTTCTACCTGTTATTTAAACTTGGAATATATTTATGACGTTTTCTGAATGATTTTGGTTTTCTAATTGCAGGACGCTGTTGTCAACGTTAGCAATTCTCATAGTTGCTTTGGTAACTTTACTAGATGCAGTCTTCTTTCAGAAGAGCTATGATATGAGATCAGAACTTTGGATATCTGTTGCAACATGTACCTTAATTTGTGTTGGTAAGCATTTGTCCTCTACTTTTCTTTTTTTTGGCTGACGAATTGCCGTCTGGTTGGTTAGTGTTGCCCATTTTGAGGGGAAAATTATTTTTAGATACAAAAGGTTCAATTGCCCTTAAGCAATTTGTAGCCACGTGGTTCTTTTATGCATAATTTGGATCTTTTTCGTTTATGCCCCCACCCCCAAACACGCCCAAACACGTGCTAAATTTTCACTTAACAATTTACTATGTAATGGCACAAGCTCTGTAACTGAGGGTACAAATGGAAAATCCAATAATTCTTGCATGACCGTTTTGACTTTTCGGGCTCCTTTTCATCACGCTTGACTTTTGGTTTTCAGCTCACCCATTCTCTCTTGTGAGTAGGTGAACTGAATCGGCGGGAGATCGCATCTTTTTGCTGCTCCAAGCGGATTAATTTTTGGACTGTCTCTGTAATCGATATTTTCAGGAGTGAAATTGATACAGGAAGGAGAACACGTACGTGAAAACAAAGGTACTACTATTGATCGAGCTTGAAGAGCGGAGCGACTAGAGTTGTTTTTGTTGATACTTTTATTTTAGAAAGAGCGAATCCGAAATAATCTTTTGAGCGTGATAAATCTGTTCGTGTTATTTTGCGAGCGGTTTTTTAGATTTAATCATTTTTTGGTTTAAAGTTTGCATGAAATATAAATAAGGTTGTTTTGATTGCAATCAGAAGTTTTTGCTATATAAAAGGAATTTCATGCTAATTTGGAGATATTTTAATTGTTTTGCAGATTATCAGACTAATTTTGATCACAGATGTTTTTATTGTTTTTTATCGGGAATTGAATTGAAGCATTTTTTTCTGTTAAAACAGTTCTTGGCAAAGAAGAGAAAAATGTGACAATTTTTGTCTACTCTCTCAGTTCTCATTTAGTCAAATTTGCTGAAGTTTGTCAGCTTGTTGTGTCGCACCTTTTATTGTGTATGAAATGTGATGGTTTTATCATTAGAAGTTTTTGAATTCTTCAATCCTAATTAATTTTTATATCTATAAATTTTTATTTTAAAATTCTACGCTTGTTCTTCTGGCTATGAAATCTGTTCAAACTTGGAAGTCAAGTTGAGTGGAATTATTGGTCACGGCGAAACAGAAAGTGAAGGAAAAAGTCTTGTGGTTTTGCAGTGCGAAATTTGTGCACTCTATTTTAAGTAAGAGTAAAAGTAACGGCGTTGAACAAAAAGTTGCTTTCGATAATAACTTCTTCCCATGCTGCAGTTTGTCCTCCATCTTTTGAATGGGTTTTCTAGATGATTTTTAAAGTATTTTCCTAGTCAATTCGAGGTCTATTTTGTGAATTTCTAATTCTGTGAATCTAGAAGTGGTGGAAATTTGGAACGAAAATTATCGAGACGTCGCTTTCATGTCGTCGAGTAGACACTAAAAAAAGTTTAAGGTCAAATAAAGATTTACAAGATAGGCGATTAAAATTCAAAGTTTTAAATGTTTTAATAGCTTTTTTATAGAATCCTCAGTTTTATATATTTTTTGGGTACCATAGTGGAGCACATTTTTGATCATATCATGTACGTCATCAAATTTAAGTTCACGAGAAATCTAATCAGGCAACTTAACCATTTTCTTGTTTAGCATTGGGAATTGACTATCCGTACGATTACAAAACCGCAGACGGAAAGATGATGGACACGAAGTACCCCGGGACTGCCTGCGAACGTTTAGCAAATGTTGTTGCCAAAGTGAAAAATCTAACTGTTGATGATCTAAATGACCACAAATGGAGCACTATCCGTTCTAAACTGTTAGCCGTTGGAGGCCTGAAAGAAGGGATGAGCACTAGTCATTCTTTTAATGATTGGAACCATTGCGATCTGACCACTATGCTCGGCAGCGTGCAGTCTAATTCAAACTCCGATGGAAAAGTTGCGGGGATCTCGAGGAAAAACAAACTGGGTTCGCATATTAAAGAGGCATCTTTGTCCGAACTGGGCGAAGGGGGTAGCTGGTCTACTTGTATTTTGGGTTGTAACCAGAACCCGCCTCAAGATGTTGCCCATGTCCAGTTTCAATCCAGAGTCGCTTTTAAGCTGGTTTGGTGTCCTCCAAATTATAATATTTTTGTTCTGCTCGATGACGAAGGAAAAATTTTGAATAAAGGTTCTATAATGGCGGGTGATACTGGTGTGCCTTCGCTTCAACAAAGACAACTCAATTTCAGGGCTGTTGAGGGAGGTCAATATGAAGCAGCTGCCAAAGAGGCTGGCAAAACTCAAAATTAAATATTTTGGATCTGTTTCACACCCACCCCTGCTTTCATTAGTGCTTTTTATGAATTGGTAATGGCTATTGTAGCCTAAAAAAGATGGTTTTAGCTGCTACAGTTAATATACACCATGATAAAAGTGTTAAATATTCGGTTGTATTTGTAAAGGGTCATACTTTTGCGGTTGGGGTTAGAAACGGTTCCATTTTGTCTCGACCGTTGGACCACGTGTTTGTTGTGGTCGTGAAAAAGCCATTCGATGGCTTATGTTTTATCAGAGATTATACATTAGATTACTGTAAAGAAGGCATCGGAGGTGCCAAAGGATGATTTGATTTTTGATAATTAATTGTTTAAACAATCAATATTTATAGCTGAGTCGGTTGATTGAGAGCCAAATCATAGGGAGTGCAAACTTCGGGAAAAATTAGAATTTACTTTGAAACCTGGCCAAAAATCAATTGGTATTTTGTTTTTAAAATTTAAGACAGATCTGAGATCTGTCCTAATTTCTGAAAACAAAATATTAATTGATTTTCTTCCTGGTTTGAAAGTAAATTCTAATTTTTCCAAAATTAGAATTTACACCTAAGATTTAATGACGGAAGGGACATAGTTTAATAGTTTCATGTAGGTTGTCGAAAACAGTGGTTTGAAAAAGTTGCTATTAAAAAACACAAGATAGAACGAACAGTTTTGCTAACTTAAGTTTTGCTCGCATAATTGACATACTAGTTATTGATATCCCTAAAATGTGCTAGTTAGAACCTGTAATTGCTACAAAAAGAAACTGGCAAGAGATTTTTGTGATTTTCCAAAAATCATAGACGTGTATCAGAATTTTCGAAAATAGGAAGAGTTTAGGAGTCATGGAAATTTGAGTGTTCACAGCACCTTAAAATGTAAATGTAGAAAATTTCTAAAATAGAGACCTAAGTCAACAATTATGTATCCTAATTGGGAAGACAAAAAATACTTGCAGCTGAAACTCAACAACAGTTATTACTAGCTAACGATTTATTGAATGCGTTGAAATGTTTATTTTGATGGACACATCAAGCGTAAAGTAAACATGGAAGGTTACGCAATCTAATCAAAATAAGAAGAACGATCCAGTGGCTGGACTGTAAGTTCATAATTTCAGCAAAGCTTAACGACAGATCCAATTTTGTTCTGGGCCTTTTATATTGATCTCGTATTAAAAAGACATTAGCTGTTACTATCTAAGCCAAACTTTATTCCATTATTAACTGAACTCGTTGTAATAAACGCGATTTAACGAAATCGAGAAATATTGATGTTTTCATGTTACCAAAATTTTAATTAAAAATAACTTGCAAGTGGACGCGAACCGCAATCGTACTCATGTCGATCGTGGAAACCATTTTCCACTCATTTAATTGTTGCAACCGCCACTGAAATGGGGGCTGGGAACTTTATGCCAGCCTTACTTTTTTGTTAAACGAACCTTGGCCGACTGACACCTAAAATCGACATCATCGAATCTTGAAATTACTGAGTCGATTGTTGGAGACGATTTTGTGCTTCGTCTCTTCAAGTAAAGGGCTCAAACTTTTGAATTTTTAACCTAAATGTGATTTGACTCAATCTGATGAACGTGGTTTGATAAAAAAAAAACAATAGAATGCTGAAACAAATTTTAAGATTTTCAGAGAATTTTAATCTGCGGCAATTTAATTTTTTATTCTTCTGTTTCTTGTCTCGATTTTCTTCCATAAGTGCTTTAAAGAGAAGAGCCAACTGTTCTGATGTTTTACAGTTACAGTTTTACGTTTTTCAAAGGAAGGATAGTCGATTATGACTTCGATACGTCTGATTTTCCGAAAAATGTCTAATTTCAAATATGCAATAATGACTCTATTTTATTTGTGGACTAAATTTGTGGTCGTTTTGATTGTACTATTACGTAGTCTCGGAGTTCGGAATTTACCTATGGGTCGAAATGGTTCACTGGTGAAACATAATTGAATAATTTAAATTATTTCAATTGAGATTAACATTTTTATGAGTTTTGACACTCCATCGTTGTAAAAAAAAATTAGGAACTTTAAGTGTAGTCCGTCTATTTAATTGCTCTCAAACGAAGTTTGTAGCAATTGTATTAATCCTGTCGGTCTTTTTACGACTCGAAGAGGAGTATTGAGATTCTAAAGATTTTTACGACTCGAAAAGGAGTATTGATATTCTACATGTTTTTTTAGCAGAAAGCAAGTTTGTTCATGACTTGATTTTTGACTTCTTTCTATTGGAGCTTTTACCTCCGTTTTTGATTGCTGACTTCTGTTTTCTAACATTGGACTTTAACAGTAGCTTCGTTTTTAAAGAATAGGAATAAGGAACTGCTGGTAATGTTCAAGGTGAAGAGGTCATTTTGAGATTTTTTGTTCCTATATAAGTCACCCTTAATTATCTAAACTACACCGCACAACCCCCCCACCCATCTAACCCCCCAACACCTAACTACACCCCACCCCCCCCCCCCACTTACCCCCACCTACCCCTACCCCCTCCCTTCACCTAGCTAACT
Source organism: Convolutriloba macropyga (assembly GCF_964194025.1). NCBI lineage: Eukaryota > Metazoa > Xenacoelomorpha > Acoela > Convolutidae > Convolutriloba > Convolutriloba macropyga. The sequence continues at coordinate 13,166,863 of NC_134481.1, read as the reverse complement.
ACCCCAGCACTACCCACCTCCCCAACCTATTACCCACCCACCCATCTACCCCCCCCCAACCACCTACCTACCCCCACCATCTACCTCCCACCACCACCTACCTACCCCCCCCACAGCCCCCACCCAAGTTACCTACCTCTACCCCCTCCCTTCACCTAGCTACCCCCACCTACCCCACACCCAACTACCCCAGCACTACCCATCTCCCCAACCTATGTACCCAACCACTTAGCTCCTCCCGCACCTAAAAATTTGTTGGCATTTTTAAAACACAACAATGTGGTTTGTTGGGCTACTTTTGTTTTTTCTCTGGTATATTTTGATGTTGAGATTTCGGTGAGGTTAGGTTTGAGATTATAATGCACGACGATTCGAGTCGTTTCCGGTATTCTACCGGCTATGTTTTTACCAGAAAGCAAATTTGTTCATGACTTGAATTTTGACTTTCTGTTTGAGCATTTACCTCCGTTTATGATTGTTGACTTCTGTTTTCGAACATTGGACTTTAACAGTAGCTATAGTAATTAGGAACTGCTGGTATTCCTCAAGGTGAAGAGGTCATTTTGAGATTTTTTGTTCCTATATAAGTCACCCCTAATTATCTAAACTACACAACACAACCTCCCCCCCACCACCACCTATATACTCCCCCCACCGCCACCACCTACCTACCCCCCCCCCCCCCCCACCGCCACCACACCCCCACCTATCCCTACCCCCCAAACTACCCCCTCACTTCACCTAACTACCCCCACCTACCCCCCTGCAACTATCCCAGCACTACCCACCTCCCCAAGCTATCTACCCACCCCACCTAGCTCCCCCCGCTCCTAAAAAATTGTTGGCATTTTTAAAACACTTTATATTAAACGGTTTGTTGGGCTACTTTTTCTCTTGTCTATTTTGATGTTCTGATTTCGGTAAGGTTATGTTAGAGATTATAATGCACGACGATTCGAGTCGTGCACTTGTTCGTCTGACGCTTTTGAATTTTTGTCCTCAAAAACGGGATAAACAGGTAGCGCCCAGCGGGCATTAAGTGCTCATAGAGCCTTTCAGCTGTTTCAGCTCAAACTGTTTTGGAGACTTATACTTGTGGTCTGAAGGGTGGTTCTTAGAGGTTGAGACCCCCCCCTACCCTGTTGATCCCCCACCCCCATTATTGCCTCCACCCCCACCTGGCTGTTGCCCCCCAACCTAGTGTTGCCCCCATCAGCCCCCGGTGCACCCCACCCCGTGGCTGGCTACTGACGAAGCCAACCGCTCGCCGGTTGTTTGAGAGCAATTCGCCCGACGTTAGTCGGTTATGTTAAGTTTTGTATTCTTCGATCACAACCCCATTAATGAATGGCCTCACTAACTGTCTTAAGTTTTGTCCTTTTTGTGGTCAATTTGATTGTCCTTACACTTAGTCTAAGTGATAACAGTGTCTACGACTTTTTAACGCAAAATTGATGCTATTACTTGGTTTTACTTTTGAGGTTTGATTTCACTTGCTGGTTCTCTTTACTCTAAGACTATTTATGTTCAAAAATCGGTAGTTTTTTGTTATGATGTAGCTCTAATCTCTGAGACGAAGTGCATTTGCTTTAATGTGAATATAGTGAAATAGTGAATATACCATCTTTAACGAAGAATTATCATTCAATTTTGTTGGCGATAGCAAAAAAAACCAAGGTTTTTTTCCCATCGGAAAAATTTACTTCATTGTAAGCGTGTACAGCTGTGTAAATGGCTCGTTCAGAACGCAAAATTTTCAGGATTGATCACCTGTCTAAAAATTAATATTCCGAAAAATATAATAATAATAGTTTGCTTCATTGAAATAACAAACATGAAGTAGCTTTTGTGATAATTTCAACTTATTAACAATAATGGTACTCTATAAAACAAATTTTGCGCCTTCGAAACACAACCTTTAATTGACAAAAATGACTTCTCAAAGAGTGATGATCCAACAAGTTTCACTTGTTCGATTTAGCTAGTAAAAAAAGCGTCGCCCTATTTAAATGCAATGCCATTGAAGCGAGATGACTTTTAGATACCGAAAACCAAGTTTTGCGATGGCTTTGCCCTCCGCCTATTTTAGGACAGTAAAGATGAAATCACTATGCACATGCAGCAGATTTTTCACTCTGCCACATGCCCTCCACTGTCTGAAATGGAAAAACACACACGAGACTATGAGTTTGGCGAATCCTTTGCAAAACGGCTAAGTTTTGTCATGTTGATTTCGATCCTGATCTTCAGCCGTTGCAATCAGAAGCTCTGGCTCCTAAATGAACAACAACTGATGGTGCTGTTAGATTAGACATCAAAAACAGAATTTTTGGCAGTCCAGGTTCAATAAGAATTATTTTGATGTAAACATTTTCAACCCACTAGTGAACCACGAATCTATTATAAAGAACTAATTTGAACATAAAATAATTGATGCTGCGGAATCGACGACTTGTCAACTTGTTTTTGAGTAAACTGGTGGTTTGGGCCCATCAGCTTTAAAAGCTGTGACAAAAGTAATGTCGAAGGTCTGAGCAAAAAAACAGCTACGGTGACATCATGTCATATCCAAGGACAAAAATCAACTTCGTTCTCCTGGAGAACCCCATCCTCTACATGAGTGTCATTAGAGGTAAAATACAAATTAGTTTGGGTTTAGCACCACCTAAAATTGAATTGCGTTTTACAGTTCAGAGAAATTGTTACATGGAGCACATCTGTAAAACAGTCTCCACTCACATTTCTTCTGTGCATTAAAATTTTTGCAAAAAAGTATTGTAAATGTTGATATTGTGTTATAGTTCAAGTATGTCCCAAAAAGGTTGATAATTGGCTTTCATTTTGTTAGAGAGACATTTGGTGGGGAAGGATAAACTATCATCAGTGCGGAAAAGGCAATTTTTGCTAGTTTTTATCTGCCCTAGAGGGAAACGACTTGTGTGCTCATTTTCGATGTCTGCTGTGAACTCTGATTTCACATCATTATAAACCATCACAGCATTAAGTAACAAAAATGTAAGGAAGTTGTGCATTTCTATGTACAAGAAATTGGCCGAATTATCAGAAATAAGACGTTCGTATCAGCTTAAATTGGTATCCAACTTATTACTATCCTCTGAAAATTTTCGAAAACTTGCGTGCTGTTTTTGTTTCCAAGATGACCAAAAATTAGAAAGGTTAAGACATAGCCCTCTTGTGCATTAAGCTTAGTTTTCCAGCCACAGTGTGGAAATATGTTTATGCTATTTTGAAAGAAGGCCGCCAGTGCTTTTCATTTTCTTAGGGTATAATTTTCTTCGCTCCATTGTAAATTTTTGCGTTCAGAATTCCCTTAGTGTTTAGTAGTTTTCTTTTGCCGACATTTGAGCTCATCTTGATTTCGCTTTACCAAATTTTTAGGTATCTTTCAGACTCAACAAGATCACGTTAGTTTTGAACTATCACTTTTAGATCGTCCGCAAAACCATAGCTTGTGTTTTCGCTCGTGGTTTGACGGTCTTTGGCGTAAACAAGAAACAACAGTAGACAGAGTATTGAGACCACTAGTACTAACTATGCTACTTCTGGTTTAATTTGATTGTATTTGCACTTTCTTCCTGCGATTTGCGAGATGGGATGCTAAGAGTTTAAGATATCTGCCATTTGTGCCAAGAGAACGTAGATTTTTCAATAAGTTATTGGGCAGAAATTTATCAAAAGCTTTAGAAAAATCCAGATATAGAACAGTTATCGCCTGTATATTTTCGCAATTGCACTTTTTGATATATGTAGTTCAAGAATAAAAACAGCTGCAGCGTAGCTGATCTATTTTTACAAACACCGTATTGTATCCAATATAGTTGATTTTCTACGATTTCATATAATTTATTAAACAATACTTTTATGTACTTTTGAATTGCAGCAGTGCAGTCTGATTGGCCTGTAACTGGTGTCACTTAAAAAAAAGGATTGAGTCCGCTAATCTTTCTAATACTCCGGTTCAACCCATTGTTAATAATGATCTGGAAAATGGGTTCATTGAATTTGAAGCGGATTCAGTACATTTTTCAGAATGATATTTCCATTGCAACCAGGACTTTTTGTTTTGGTCGGATCAAGTTTTACGAGATAACTTTCAATATTGGCTTTGTTGCACTGAACACTTTTTAAAACTGAGTCATGAGTTTTTCAAATAGCTGTGAAGTTTTTAGGCGGAAGACGTGTTCTTTTATGGAGGAGAAATATTTTTGATTTGCACTAAAACATCAACTCGCAAGAACTTCCTTTTCAAAAAGCAGATGCCCATATCACTGGAATTTGGGTTTTCTACTTCATGTCGTTTTAATTTTTTTAAACGCTACATTGATTGCTTTCTCGTTCTTTTCCAGGCGTTATTTTGTGTTTGACGTGCGTGTCATTTTAGATCCAGGGCTGAAGTGCTGCACGTGATTATTGGAATTTGTGAATTTTTTCTGAAGCACTATTAATTGAAATGCATATATTTATTCTAGTCATTAAGAGTTTTCATAGTTTGGCGGGTTGGAACATTGAAGGAACGCATATTACTGATCCACCCTGTTGTTTGTATCCTAGTTTTGTGATTAACTTTTCAATTGATTGAAAAATTGATTCTAAATGCCTATCTGCTTTTTAGGCAATTTTTGTGTTAGTAGCAACTAGTGGCAGAATGCAGTTAAGATTGACGTTAGTGTAGACAGCAAGGTGATTCGAGCTTTCAAGACTCTGTTGTTAATTTGGTGGTCTTTAAATAACGAGTACTCAATGAATCAGTGAGTTATTAGTTCTGGATTATTACAGAGAAAAACATCCAACTGTGTTTCAGAAATGTTTTTTTTTTAGTTAAATCAATTAAAGACTCAATAGTGGTGTGTTCATAATCCTTATCTGACAAAGTATTCCAAACTGTGCTTGCAAAAGTATTCCAAAATTTAAATCACTTGTTGTTTCCTCTCAGTTGTTCAATATCCGAAAGAACGGTCAGCTCTTTGTTCGCTGTCTATCGATATGAACACGAGATTCGAGGAAACTTAGTCGACAAGAAGTTGTTGATGCCTCAAAGGCAGCTGTTGTTGAAGAGGGGAGGCTGTTAGTTTGACTCATCCACGAACTCAGCTACTCATCCTTGGTTGCTGACTTCGGAAACGAAACGGAAAATAGTGAGATGTAATTGCGTATATATACAACTGAAAGTGATTAATATAAATTCAAGATCAATTATATGAATGGATAAAAGAGAAAAGTTCTCAGAACAGATTAATTTGATTTTAGCGAACAAATTCATTATTCTATCACAGTAAATATGTAATTAATTTCGTGCAAAAGGTTTCCAGTGCTAGCGATAGCAAAAACATTTGAAAAGAAAATTGTTGATTGAAAAATTAACCGTCACTCATCCAGTTATGCCATTATTTATTTGTTTTCTAGAATTGTTTGTCGATTGTTTTACATTTTTCTCAGCATGTGTGTAAAAGTTTCATTTTCTTAATAGATTTGAAATCAACGAAATTCTTTTAAGATGTAGTGCTGGGAGTGCCCAGAACCAGCCAATATTCACCTAGTGTTTTGTAAGGGCTTTTCTTATTATAGTTTTTAATCTGTAATGACATTAAGTTTAAGTTTTTCTGACATCGAATTGACGCAACTGTAACATTGCATTGACTCACTTGTCTCCTTTTTGCGGTGAGTTCAAGAAAAGAGCTTTGTGAGCGGTACTGCTGTTCGTATATTTTTCGATAAAATTTTAAAAAAGGTTAATTTTTCCCTTTTGTTTACCAATGCAGGCAAATCCTTAAATTTGCCAAAGATTTTTTTCAACGCATATTTACACTTGAGAACTAAAGGTTCAAGGCTGATTTTTGTAAGTGAATGTTACTTAGTTCAGCCTCCCATCTTCAGCTGCATATTTCAAAATTTTTACTCTTTTTCTAACCTTTTGCAAGGTAGCAACAATAAAAAATCAACAAAAGAAAGACGCACAATTACTAGAAAGCTCACTCGGTCAACCCAAGAGAACTAACGTTAAGCGCCAATCTACCTGAAATGGAAAAAATGCCAAAAACCACAGTAGACAATTTCTCTAACACACCGACCGAAGAAGAAAAAATTGGTGGTTACAAGTCGCAGGTTAAATTACGCGTTGTGGCCGAATCTCAATTGCTATTACTACTGCTTAGTTCTTTGTGGGCTTTTGTCGTAGATTTTTCACGTTTCTTCCCGGGAACTTTTTTTTGGGTTTATTCGGTGAATAATACTGAAACAGATTAATTTCATATTAACGAACAAATTCATTATTCTATCACAGTAAATATTTAAATAACTTGGATGGTCTGGATGTAACATGCTCCGGATGTATTGGCAGCCTTCTGAACAGACCAATTTTAAAAACAAATTTTAAAACTATTTTCTGCAACTCTGGAAACATCTTCCCATCTTAAAACCCCTTCATTTTTTTGTCTTCGAAATAACATTCTGGGTTGGTTATGTGAAGGCAGATTAGCCAGATTATCGAGTTGAGGCATCAAAAGCCCGTCAAAACCGGTTGGATGCAAAGCTAACAGCCCACTCTCAGCTCTCCTCCTCCTCCCTTTTGCCTTTCAGACCATCAAAACATTCGATTCATGGATTTGTTTGCTTGTTGAATCGGTATCGCGTTTTGACAATGAAACACAAATTAATAGCTAAGGAACTTCGGTTCATCTGGTTCATTCTGAAGCAGACCACGATATAATCGATAATTCACCAACCCTCCTCCTACTCTATGTTCTCTGAAGTGCCATCTCCCGTCAAAAGTAATTCACAGGAACAAACCACTAGCAGTTCGGGAGGGACTCCTCAACTGGTTCTACACTGCAGAAAAGTGAATTTTAAGCCTCCATTTTGGAGCAAGACTTGGTCAGGTCCAAGGTGAGATACTTGCAGGTGGGTCCAAAATACGATAAATGGGTATGCTCTAAATCAGTTTGGGCGTATTAACAATTCACTCAAGTTTTGTCAACAGTCAAAAAGATACCGAAAATTCTATCTGCCCGCGAAGACGAGTGGGTTCAACCTGCAACACTGGGAAGTGATTCACTAGGCTCCAGTGAAAATCCAAGTTACCAGATTTGCAAACTATTTAAAGTAAAAATATTCTAACGATTCGCTATAGCCTCGTGAAGTTTCGTATTCCATGGCCCGGGATTATAACGTCAACCATGGAGGATTGCATCTCAAATCCAGATTGTGTTGATAACTGGATAAAGTTTTTCGCAGTTAGCAATTGTCTTTTGCGTGCTTCCAACAGAAGGGGTAAAAACATAAGCAGCAGTATGCTGCCTTGTGGTATTGAGCGGCCTCAATGAAGCAAGCAAAAAGTGAAAGCAACAACAGAATGGGAGCGCTTGCCTCCCGAGCGAGAACACTTTGTCTTTATGGACAATTCAGTCGGGCGGCAAAGGTTCTATCATTGGGGGTAATAGCAATCGACAACAGAAAAACACTCGAAAAGCTGCAACCAGGTCAAAACCAAATTATTGATCCGACGGAAGACTAGAGCCGCGAAGATTTTCAATTCGAAGAAGCAAAGGTACTTTTAAAGTTTCAGTATTTGTCGATTTTCACAACAGCTGGGCCGTCCATAATGTATTTAGAGCATTTCCACGCAATCATTTCTTCAATTGCTTATCAATTCAAGCGAGCAATGAATTCCCTAATCAAATTAGTGAACTTGGCCAGCAGAGACCAGCTCTCAAGCTTCGTGGCTCCAATTTGTGGTAGTGCTACAATAACAGCATTGAAAAAAAGGAGAAAACCGGCCTCAGATCTATTGCTGTGGGTGAAGTCATCCGGCGCCTCGTTGCCAAATGCTTTGCAAAAGACATTAGATCTAAAAAGTGTTCATGCCCTGTCATGCCACGGTCGGGATGATATGATCTCTCGTCATAATTGCATACGAGACAAAGTTATATCAGCTTGCTCGGGAACTCTTTTATCTCCCATCTGTGATCAAAAAAGATTACTACTCATCAATATTGCCAAACTGGCGGAATTTTCTTGCCTGCATGGAATGCCGGTCAACCAGCAGCATTGGAAATTACCGTCAATTCTCCCTTACAGTCAAGCCTCGCTATAAATTCGTCGGAGAAGAGTGGCTTCACGCTGTCTGCTGCTGAAGACAAGAAGTAGGAACAGTACGCACAGAAAAATATTCAAGTCGGAATTCAATTCATTCCTCTGGCTTTCGAGCCGTTGGGGGGATTTTCAGAGACAGTTCGTAAGACCTTCAAACGAATCGCTACTCTGGCTGATAACAGAAGTTTGCAGCCGGTGGTTTTGTCGTTAGCTTGCTGTAGGCTATCTCAATCAGTCTCTTTTACAGTAATTTGAAGTTCAGCAATAATGCTTCCTGCAAGGGATGCGATAATATAGACAAATATGGAACGCGAGCCAATCTTTGAACCTTCAGCCACCACTCTTGCATCCCTTTGTTACTCGAAGCATAGTGATTTGTTTGTCAATAACTCAACTGTTAACAGCCAGTCAGGAATGCAAAAAGGAGATCCACTGAGTTCACTTTTGTTTTCACAAGCCATCTGGCCTCCCATTGACAAAATTAAAAGCAATCATCAAACCTCTCGCGACATTGCTGGTATCTCGATGACGGATATTTTGCAGGTAACGAGATCGAACTTTGCAAAGTGTTGCAATTTCTCGGATTCAGGAGAAAAATTCAGTTGAGAACTCAGGAAGGATAAGTTTGAGCTATGGTCAATCGAAAGCATGACAGAAGTTGAGATTTTGATCAGGAGAAACAGTGTAGATGGAATTGAAATTTCAGGAGCTGCCATAGGATCTGATTTTTTTGTTTCCCCTTCTAAACGTGTTAAAAAATTAGAGGAAATTTTAGATAGTTTAGTCTTTTTGGACGATTCACAATGCAACGTTGGAAAATTGCGATTTTGCATTTGGCCCCCAAAATTGTCTACTCTTTGCGATGCATTTCCCTTTCAGACGAATCAAATAAAATCTAACCAAAAAATCGACTCGGATCAGCGTGCAAGGTATGAAGGTATTCTTGGAGTTTAAATGTCAGATACCTCTTGAGACCAATAAAACTGTCGTAGAAAAAAGACGATCAGCAGATCAAGTTCAGCCTGCATACGTTGGTTCCGTTTTTGAATCCTCTGTCCCTGTAGAAAAACTAACAGGCCATAATCCAACTGAAGACATCCCTTTTGTTAAGGCCATTGAAGAATTGGCCAAAGTTGCGACAACATATCACTCTCAAAAAAAATTCAGGAAGAACTTAGTAACTCAGCCTACGACAACTTTTTAGGAAAGCAAAATTCAAAAAGCGAAAAAGCTTTTTTGCAATCTCTTTCTACCGCAGTCTGATACCTGTTTATCCGCAGCCCCCATTGCAGCTCTGGGACTACACTTATCTTCAAGTGTATTATGTGTTGCTCTTGAATAACGACTGGGTGTTAAACTGTACGAGAACGAGAGAAAATGTCCTTTTTGTAAATATGGGATGCTAGATGTAATGGGCGAGCATGCCGTGTCATGCCATGATTGGGATGATATGATATCTCGTCATGCTCGTAAACCAGACAACAATAAATCAGCTTGCTGGGGAGCTCTTTTGTCTCCCATCTGTGAACAGAAGAGTTTACGATCCGACAATAACTCCAGGCCGGGCAAAATTTTGTTGCCTGTATGGAATGCCGCCCAACCAGCAGCCTTAGACTTTACCGTCACTTCTCCTTTGCAGTCAAGCCTAGTTAAAAATGCGTCGGAGAAGAGTTGTTTTGCCCTGTCAGCTGCTGATGACTGGAAGGACGAACATTACTACGCCCAGAAACGTACTGAAATCGTAATTCAATTAAATTCTCTGGCTCTCAAGTTGTTTGGCGGATTTTCAGAGACAGTTCGTTAGACCCCCAAACGAATCGCTACTCTGGCTGACAGCAGAAATTTGCATCCGGCAAGTTAGTTGTAATTTTTCAGTAGGCTATCTCAATCAGTGTCCGTTACAGCAATTCGGGGGTCAGCAATCATGCTCTTTGCACATGATTCAAGATTATAGACACATATGAAACGTTAGCCGATCTTTAAATCTTTATCCCAACACTTTTGCTTTATTTTGTTACTCGAAGCTTTGTGATTTGTTCTTTAAAAGCTTAACTGTTAACAGTCAGTCAGGAGTGCAACAAGGAGATTCATTGGGATCACTTTTGTTTTCACTGGCACTCTGCCCTCTTATTGGCGAAATTGAAAGCAAATTATCAAACCTCTTGCTACATTGCTGGTAACTCGATGACGGATATATTGCAGGTAACAAAATCGAACTTTGTAAAGTGTTGTAATTTCTCGGATTCAGGAGAGAAATTCGGTTGAGAACTCAGGAAGGATGAGTTCGAGCTATGGTCAATTGAAAGCATGGTAGACGTTGAGATTTTTATCAAGAGCAACAGTGTATATGGAATTGAAATTAGAGGAAATCCTAGACAATTTAGCATATGTGGATGATCCACAATGTGTCCTTAGAATTTTCTGTTTTTGCCTTGGTGCCCACAAAATGGTCTACTCTCTGCGATGCAATTATCCTTCGGACGAATCAAATAAAATCCTACGAAATTCGACTGGGTTAAGCGTGCATCTTTTGAAGGTATTCTTGGAGTTTTGATGTCAGATAGCTCTGGGCACTAAGCATGCCTCCCAATCAATAAAACCGGTGATGGAAACAGTCGATCAGCAGATCAAGTTCAGCTTGTATACGTTGGTTCCATTTTTCAATCCTCCATTGGAAAAACTAACAGGCCATAATCCAACTGAAGACATCTCTTTTTGCTACGACCATTGTACAATTGGGCGAAGTTGCGACGACATATCGCTTTCAAAAAATATTCGGGAAGAACTTGATAAATCAGCCTGCGATAACTTGTTAGAAAAACAAAATTACATTTGAGAAAAAGCTCGTTTGCAGTCTCTTTCGCTGCCGCAGTCAGGTGTCTGGTTATCCGCAGCCAGGCCGGGCAGAATCTTTTTGCCTGTATGGAATGCCGCCCAACCAGCAGCCTTAGACGTTACCGTCACTTCTCCTTTGCAGTCAAGCCTAGTTATAAATGCGTCGGAGAAGAGTTGTTTTGCCCTGTCAGCTGCTGATGACTGGAAGGACGAACATTACTACGCCCAGAAACGTACTGAAATCGTAATTCAATTAAATTCTCTGGCTCTCAAGTTGTTTGGCGGATTTTCAGAGACAGTTCGTTGGACCCCCAAACGAATCGCTACTCTGGCTGACAGCAGAAATTTGCATCCGGCAAGTTAGTTGTAATTTTTCAGTAGGCTATCTCAATCAGTGTCCGTTACAGCAATTCGGGGGTCAGCAATCATGCTCTTTGCACATGATTCAAGATTATAGACACATATGAAACGTTAGCCGATCTTTAAATCTTTATCCCAACACTTTTGCATTATTTTGTTACTCGAAGCTTTGTGATTTGTTCTTTAAAAGCTTAACTGTTAACAGTCAGTCAGGAGTGCAACAAGGAGATTCACTGGGATCACTTTTGTTTTCACTGGCACTCTGCCCTCTTATTGGCGAAATTGAAAGCAAATTATCAAACCTCTTGCTACATTGCTGGTAACTCGATGACGGATATATTGCAGGTAACAAGATCGAACTTTGTAAAGTGTTGTAATTTCTCGGATTTAGGAGAAAAATTCGTTTGAAAACTCAGGAAGGATAAGTTCGAGCTATGGTCAATCGAAAGCATGACAGACGTTGAGATTTTTATCAAGAGCAACAGTGTATATGGAATTGAAATTAGAGGAAATCCTAGACAATTTAGCATATGTGGATGATCCACAATGTGTCCTTGGAATTTTCTATTTTTGCCTTGGTGCCCACAGAATGGTCTACTCTCTGCGATGCAATTATCCTTCGGACGAATCAAATAAAATCCTACGAAATTCGACTCGGTTAAGCGTGCATCTTTTGAAGGTATTCATGGAGTTTTGATGTCAGATACCTCTGGGGACTAAGCATGCCTCCCAATCAATAAAACCGGTGATGGAAACAGTCGATCAGCAGATCAAGTTCAGCCTGTATACGTTGGTTCCATTTTTCACTCCTCCAATCCTGTGGAAAAACTAACAGGTCATAATCCAACTGAAGACATCTCTTTTTGCTAAGACCATTGTAGAATTGGGCGAAGTTGCGACGACATATCGCTTTCAAAAAATATTCGGGAAGAACTTGATAAATCAGCCTGCGATAATTGTTAGAAAAACAAAATTACATTTGAGAAAAAGCTCGTTTGCAATCCCTTTCTCTGCCGCAGTCAGGTGCCTGGTTATCCGCAGCCCCCATTCCAACTCTGGGACTACACCTATCTCCCAAAGAGATCTGTGTTGCTCTTAAATATCAACTGGGTTTTAAGTTGTATAGGAACGAAAGAAAATGTACGTTTTGTAAATCTGGGACGCTAGATGTGATGGGCGTCCAGGCCCTGTTGCAATGTGCCAACATAGGTGTTCGATTCATTCCAATGGCTTTTGAGTCATTTGGTGGACTCTCTGATTTGGTGAGAAAGGCGAATAGCTGTGCTCACTGACAACAGAAATTTTTAATCAGCTGGTTTATTAGTCGCTTTCAGCAGGCTTGCTCAATCGGTCTCAGTCACACCAATGCAAGGAAACGCTATTATATTGATAGCAAGAAGTGCAGACCTGTTAGCTAGTTGCAAGCAAAAGAAACCTCCTTAATGTCTCATGACCTCTGATTGTGTGGGTTTCAGTATCCCAATTGAAAATCAGATTGTGTGGTTTCCACTCTCCCAATTGAAAACCCGGTTGTGTGGGTTTTTATTCACAAAATAAATCATCATCAGTGTGACGAGGGGCCATTAATCCGAGAGTTGCTGTGATTCCAAGTTTGGATTATGACTTTAAACTGATAACTAATGGCATGTCAATGAGTTAATGAAGTCGACTAAGATGATCTTACCAAGCCATATATTAATTGAATTTTTTGGATACTGAAACGGTAAGGCTTGAATGTTCCTCTCGCGATGGAAACCCTTGAGCAAAAGCTTTTAGCTCTTCTAGAACCATAACGATTGTTCCGCAGTGCTCTAAACCTGTGGATTGGTTTAAGGTCGGAAAAGTGAGCTGCAGTTAGCGCTAAGTTTGATATGCGCTTGGCTTATCTTGAGTTTACGTATGTCAGGAATGTCACTTTTTTCTAGTGAAACAATTGACTCGCATGTTCTACAATCCAGTTTTGCAAAGAGTAACAGCACGATAGTTGCTACATGGTTTCGCATCAATATAAATGGAGAAAGGAAGAGTAATGTATGAGAAAGATATAGCTCTGATATAGGACTTGGACAACAATGTTGAAAAGTTTTGGTCTGACGCAAAAGAAAGACAAAGAATTTGCTCAAGACCAGGACAATAAAGGCCTTTTACCGCGATTGCTTTTTTACATACACCACACCCACTTAATTATTCCGCTTGCTCCAATCGTTGTTTTCTGCTTTTCGTTGTTACTCACGTTCTTTTTGATGGTTTTGATTTTGCTATTTCGAGTGGAGAGCAGAAAAAGTGCCGTTTTTTTAAATCTTTATTTAATGAAATTAGAAGTGCCACCGAAGTAATGATTGATAAGTTTTGACGAGTGCTTGGTTTGTTGTTTCCTACAAGATATCAGCTCCTGAACAATCAGCTTCGGGTCAATTTTAGTCGGGGATGTTTAGATGACGTTCATTTGCTCAAAATTGCGCTTGAATGATCGACATTCTACACGGTAATTCACTTCCTACTTCTGCATGAACATTTTGTTGAAAACAAGTAGAATTGACTGAAGCCGGTGTTTGTACCTTGGAAACTGACTATTTCTCCTCAAGTTTAGAACCCGGGCCGACGAATTTTGCCAAATTTATGTAAGATCAGCGGTAACTAGCGTTGACAAGTCGGAAAATTCACCGCAATTTTCTTACATAATTTTGTGTTGAATGCGTCGAATATAGCGTAGCTCATACATATTTTGCGTCGAATTTAGCGTAGATCTTATATATTTTGCGTTGAATTTAGCGTAAATCTTTCAAATTTTGCGTTGAATTCAGCGTAAATCTTACATATTTTGCGTTGAATTTAGCGTAAATCTTACATACTTTGCGTTGAATTTAGCGTAGATCTTACATAATTGGCGTTGAATTTAGCGTAAATCTTACAAACATTGCGTTGAATTTAGAGTAGATCTTACATTTTCTGCGTTGAACTTAGCGTAGATCTTACAAAGTTTGCGTTGAATTTAGTGTAGATCTTACATATTTTGCGTTGAATTTAGCGTAAATCTTATATTTTTTGCGCTGAATATAGCGTAGATCTTATATATTTTGCGTTGATTTTAGCGTAGATCATACAAATTTTGCGTTGAATTTAGCGTAGATCTTATAAATTTTGCGTTGAATTTAGCGTAGATCTTACATATTTGGCGTTGAATTTAGCGTAAATCTTACAAACATTGCGTTGAATTCAGCGTAAATCTTACATATTTTGCGTTGAATTTAGCGTAGATCTTACAAAGTTTGCGTTGAATTTACTGTAGATCTTACATATTTTGCGTTGAATTTAGCGTAAATCTTATATATTTTGCGTTGATTTTAGCGTAGATCATACAAATTTTGCGTTGAATTTAGCGTAGATCTTATAAATTTTGCGTTGAATTTAGCGTAAATCTTTCAAATTTTGCGTTGAATTCAGCGTAAATCTTACATATTTTGCGTTGAATTAAGCGTAAATCTTACATATTTTGCGTTGAATTAAGCGTAAAACTTACACACTTTGCGTTGAATTTAGCGTAGATCTTACATATTTGGCGTTCAATTTAGCGTAAATCTTACATATTTTGCGTTGAATTTAGCCTGGATCTTGAATATGTTGTGTTGATCTTCAAAAGTTTGCGTTGAATTTAGCGTAGATCTTACATAATTTGTGCTGAATTTAGCGTAGATCATGCAAATTTTGCGTTGAATTTAGCTATGATCTTACATATTTTGAGTTGATTTTAGCATTCATTTTACTTAAAATCAACTCTTAGAACTCGGGGTGTAGGACTCGAACCACTCACCGCCTGATTACTTGTCGCCTCTTCTGCCATTGTGTCAGAGAACCTCATTTATCTTGTATTCTTGGGAACCTCACTCTTTACAAATTGGACTGTGACATCACGTTTTGCATAATTTCGGCGGTTCTAATTTAGCGTAGATATTACATAATTTTGCATTGAAATTAGCATTGACTTTACCTAATTTTGCGCTAAATTTAACGCAAAATATGTGAGATTGGCTTTGATTGCGTTGAATTTAAGTAAGATCTACGCTATTTTCAATGCAAAAATTTTAAGATCTACGCTAAATTCAAAGCAAAATATGTGAGATCTACGCTCAATTCAACGCAAAAAAAATTAAGATTGGCGTTGAATGCGTTGAATTTATGTAAGATCTACGCTCAAGCGTTGATCTTACATATACTCGACGCATTCAACGCCAATCTTAAATAAATTTGCGCTGTTTAGCGTTGAAACCTCGGCCCGATAAGTACCGTCTGTAGAGCATGGCTCAGTGGTCCAAGATTTTTATTACAGAGTTAAACGAGAGTGCCCAAAGGACTCCAACGACGCTAAGAAAACCGCTAACCAATTTTCTGAATTCATTTTTTATGGGCTTCCTAAATGGCGGAACAATCCATATGGTTGTAGACAGTTGTTGGGTAATAGGTAATATAGAATTAGGTATATTCTTACAAAGCAGAAAAAAATTGTAGCTGTGCACTTAATCGGCTCAGCATAAATTGGCCCTTTTAGCTCGTACAAACCCGTTCAGACCAACCAAATGTAGAAAAACCGTTCACAAACCAATCAACAACTGTTAACAAATCTCGTAAAGCATCTCGCCCAAAATAAAAAAAATACCAGTATTTTTTTGCCGATAGAAAAATAGGCTTAAGCATCGTTAAATCTGAAGACCGTTTTTAAAATTTGCAAATGTCAGCTGAACATTCAATTACTTTATCCTTATCCCTGCCCGAAGCTGAACTAGGACAACAAAAAATCGAATTGAATAGAACAACGTTCCTTCATTTGATTTAGTTCCTGAAAAAAGAGCATCAAGCTATTTGAATGCAATGCCATTGAAGCCAGATAATTTGTACCTAACAAAAACCAGGCTTGGTGAGGGCATTGCCCTTCGCTATATTTAGGTCAGTGAAGATCAAATCACTATGCACATGCGATGAATTTTTCACTCTAGCACATTTCCTCCACTGTCTGAAATTGGAGAACCTCCACGTGACATAATCAATTTGGCAATTCCATTGCAAAACGGCTAGGTGAATTTGTTGTGATGTTGACTCCAAAACTGATCTTCAGCCTTTGCAAAGGTACATTCTTTCTCTTAAATTCAATGACAACTGATAGTTCAATAAATTTTTTTGTAAACATTTTCAGCCCGCTAGGGAAGAATTTGCCCCAAAAGTAGTAGCTACGCGTACAAGTATCGCGAATCTATTGAAATAATTAATTAGAAGAAATGATATTTGATGTTGAGAAAGCGAGGTTTTGTCCACTTGTCTTCGAATACACGGTTGGAGTGGGCTCATCAGCTTCCAAGGCTGTGAAATAAGTGTTTCGAAGCTCTTTGAGCAATAAATTGACAGCTAAGCTGACATCATGTTATATCTAAGGACAAAACAACTTAGATCGCCTAAAGAACTCAATCCTCGGCATTATTGCTGTTAGAGAAGAACAAGATTTAGCTTTGGTTTATCACCATATAAATTGAAGTCCATTTTACAGATTTGAGAAGTTGTTGCAAGGGCCACATCTGCAGTATTGTCTCCACGAACAGTTTCTCTTCTACTTAAATTTGTCGCAGAAACTGTCCAGCAAATGGTGTTAAATGCGTTTCTCTAAAAATCCAGCCAAAAAACTTGGTAACTGGCTGTCACTTTGTTAAAGAGGTGGGGAAGATTTTTCGGGAAAGAAGAAACTGTCATCATTGCGGGATAGGCAATTTTTGCTGGTTTTTCTATCTGTCGATCTGTCCTATAGCGAAAGGACGTGTTTGCACATTGTGTTCTTTTGTATTCATCTTGTTACTGTCTTCTGAAATTTTTCAAAAACTTGCACGTTGCTTTTTTTGGCATCAAAGCAGCTGAGCGCTATTTTGGAGGGGTCATGACCTTGTCTGAGTTGAGCTTAGTTCTCTAGCCGCATTGTTGAGATGTTTCTCTTAAACTGAGGGCTTCAGTGCTTGTCATTGTCTTAGATTACATTTTTCACTCCAATTAGATCCCTTTGCATCAATAAGCTAAGATTCCGCTGAGATTTAACCCATTTTTGCTCTCTTTTCCTATGTTTGCGTTCACACTTCCCATGGTGTAAATTATTTTTGGTTTGCCGACATTTCGTTCATCTTGATGTCGCTTCACCAATTTTTGAAAATTCTCACAGACTCAACAAGATCACTTTGATTTTGAACTATCACTTTCAGATCCCTTGCATAAACATAGTTTTTTGTGTATCATTGGCGTGAACCAGAAACAACAGTAGACCGAGTATTGAGCCCTTTGCTACTATCCATGCTCATTCTGGTTTGATTTGAATTTTTTTGCACGTTCTGCCTGCGATTTGTCGTTTTTTTTGCACGTTCTGCCTACGATTTGTCGTTTTTTTGCGCGTTCTGCCTGCGATTTGTCGTTTTTTTGCACGCTCTGCTTGCGATTTGTCGTTTTTTTGCACGTTCTGCCTGCGATTTGTCGTTTTTTTTGCACGTTCTGCCTGAGATAACATAATAGCAGATGGCAGAAATTTATCAAAAACTTTAGAAAAATTCAGATATGAAACTGTTAGCTCTTTTATATTTTCGCAACAGTTTTTTGGTATATACTGTTCGAGACTAAAAACAGCTGCAGTGTAACTGATCTATTTTTACAATAACCGTATTGCATCGGGTGCAGTTGGTTTTTTGCAAGTTCATATATTTCATTTAAGAAGATTTTCTTGAGTACATTCTAACTAATCTTCCCAAAACTCGGGTAGGATTCTTTGGTAAGAATGGTCTGGAAAAAGATTTCAATTAGTTCGAAACTGAGCTAACACATTATTTCATATCAAAACAGGCTAAAGACGTGGTTTTTTATGGAGGAGAGATATTTTAAAATTTTCTAAAACGTTAACTCGTAAGAACCTCCTGTTTAAAATTGCAGACCTCGATATGACTGGACTTTTGGATTTCTAATTCAAGCCGTTTTAAATTTTGTGAACGCTACACTGATTTCTTTGTCATTGCTCTTTTCATTTCGAGGCGTTTTATTGTGTTCGACGTGTCATTTCAGATCCAGGGCTGAAGTGCTGCACGTTGAACCGTGATTTTTGGAATTTGTTTTTCGAGTGTTCCATCCAGCCACCTGTACCCTTGCTCTAGTAAGAAATTCAAGTTGGCGAAGCAGTTTAGATTGAAAGGTGTTTTTATAGTCGAGTCATTGAGAACTTCATACTCTGTTTTTTATTCGAATCGTGTTAGTAGTATTTATTGCCTGAAGGCAGTCAAGGTTGACGTTATTTTAGATAGGAATGTGATTTCAGCTTTCAAGGCTTTGATGTTAATATGTTCTTCAAATAACGAGTAGTCAACAAGACAATTAGTTATTAGCTCTGGATTAATACAGGGAAGAACATCCAAACTGTGTATAAGAAACTTGTTTGTAGTTAAACTAAAAAGTAAAAAATCAAGAAGTTGTTTTCATAATCGTTACTTGACATAATACTCCAATTTATGCTCACAGAAAGTTCAATATCCGAAGGAACTGAGAGCGTTACGTTCAGAATCCAACGAGATGTTTTCGAGGCCCTAGAACACTTAGCCGGTGAAAAATTTTTGATGCCTTTATGGGAGCTGTTTTTGAAGAAGAGTGACTGTTAGTTGGACTCATCTACGCGCTCAGCTGCTCATTCTGTGTCACTGAGCTTGAAAAAAAAACACAAAAATAGCGCGATATAATTCCGCAGATATACAACTGAAAATTATGAAAACTTTCAAGAAACCGTAAGAAAATAAATCGTAAAAAATCATTTATTTATGTTACTAATTATTCCAATTGACAAAAGAGGAAATTTTTCAGAACTAAGCTCTAGATAACAAATTAATAAACAAATTGGATATAAAACAAACAAATTTTATCATTGTAAGTTGGTAATTAAATTTGATCAAGTAATTACCAGAAGATGCTTACAAAAGCAAAAACTTTTGAGAAAAAAATTGTTGACATAGAAATTGTTAACCAGTGAGCCATCGACTTTCTCCATTAGTTGTTTTCTCAAGCGCTGTCGAGCTGTTTGGCTTTTGTTTCACATTTTGTCCAGCTTTTTTGTAATATTTTTGATTCATCAATAGATATGAAAGAAAAGAATTTCAATGTCATCATGAAGAATTAGTGCTGTTCTCTGTGAGTTGATGAAAATGGCATTGTCAGCAGAACGTGAAGGTCAAACTTTAAAAAAGAGATTGTTAGAAAGCATGGACATAAGGGTCAAAGGTTTAGTTTCAAATTAATTTATTAGCTGATTTATGGCAAACTCAAGGTTGATAGGTGTCAAGAAAACAAAAAAGACATCCGATTAGGCAACTCTCAAACTTCGGATAATATCAACAAAAATAACATGCCATTGTTGACTTGATTATTTTACCACGGTGATGATCCCGATAATTGATATTGACCAAAGAAGGAAATTTAATCATTCACGGAACACGAATCCTTCAATCCGAGCTAACTTTATACTGAACCTTAACTTAATTTAAAAATCTCTTCTGCATAACCTACATATTAATTCAACTTCGTCTTTGTAATGTCACAAGTACCACATTCAATTCAAAGAACATATAAATTATTGCGCACGGGCCGCTGTTATAGTGGCGACACGTCTCAAAAATGCTGTTTCCAGAACGCTTAGGCGATCATATGATTTTTAAAACTATGTTACACATTTTGAGCTCTTGGCGCAACATTAAAAGGGGCAAAGGCAAAGCCAGTATGAGACCGTTAAAGCTTTCAGACAAAATAAAATAAGAAACCAAAAGTGTTTCACGGTAGCCTAGCTGGGAGCCTAGCGTACCCCCAAGACTCTATTGAAAAAAGAAAACATCTCATTTTGAGGGATTTCTCGATGACATAGAAAATAGTCAAGTGCCACTCGACCTGAGAGTGAACTTAGGCGACGCGGATATGATTTTAGACAAAGCATTAAAAAGTGCACAATATGTATCAGCCATGAAAATTGAGGATGGAGTCAATGAGCCAAGGGTTTTCTACCATCCAGTCAAATAAAAGTTATATAATTCAGCTATATATTTTATCCAGTCAATTGAGTTATATAATTCAATTAGTGATTTTTTGAGAACATTGCAGATCAGTAACCTTAACAGGCAAGATAGCCCGAAGTTTTTATCGCGAGGAGCACTGTCAAAATCATTTCGTCGCGGTAGTGGTTCAGGTTCAAAAAAACACTGAAGATAGGAATAGAAAATATAATAGCTACACCACTTATAATAACTTCATTATGAATTAAAGAACTCCAGGAGCAATAAAGTAAAATGGTATAGTTTTGCAGTATGTCAATGATTGAAGCCAAAAAAATTCGAAATTAATTTAAGTTCTTGCAGGAAAACATTATTAGTTTTAATTCTGATTGCGAAAAAGATGGGTTTATTACTTCCTCGTGCAAAAATGATAACAGGCTAAACGGTTTTGTGACAAGTTTCAGGATCGACAATAGTAGAGAATAAAGAAAAGGGATGTAATTAAATTTTGTTACCATAGACAAACGCCTTAGTTTTTGAACACAAGTGAAAAGGCTGTAACAGAAAAAAACTGTTGGCATTAAAATCATAAATTCTGTTTAACAAACTTTTCCCACCAGAGTTTTACTCATGGTCTTCCATTCAATTGTCGTTAGTCAGTTAGAGTACTCTGCTAGATGTCTCTGTGAACTAAGTCCAACTTTGGTGCTTTTTTAGAGAAACAGATGAATTGGGCTTTGAAGTTTGTTTTGTTCATGTATTAGGTCGTCAACTGAATCGGTATAGACACGTGATTGCGTTGAACAGTTGAACGTACTATTTCCAATTCTTTAGGATCATGACAGGAGCTTTTCAATGGCAGCTTAAAATACGAACAGTTATAGGATTAACCAGCGCATTAACCTAATAATTTTTTTAGGGAATATTCTATCTGTTTCATCCTCTTCAAAATAATTCTTAAAAGTGTATAGTTGAAGTGGAACTCAGTACCATTGTACCTAAGAGACACAAATTTCAGTTTACTGTTATTCAAAGCTCAATTGAACAAATTTTTGATAGCCAAGTCAACCGCAGTTTCTAACCAACAAGCTAGCACATGGCGTGACTTCCGGTTCAAATTACCTGTGACCAGTTAATTTTAAATAAATGTATTTGTTTATCTACATAAATCATTCAAACTTATTTTATTTTTAGCGACAGCTATCCTTATACAATAGTATAATGTTTTTTCATTTATTGGGAAAGAGCAACTGCTAGAGAAAGAGATGAATTGGGCTTTGGAGAGTTTGTTTTTTGTTCAACTATCAGGTCGTCAAAAGATCTAAGGAAACGTAAAAGTATAATTGGCAAGAGACAACTGATCGAGTTGAAAACTTTAACATATTAATCAATAAATGAGAAAAGTGAAAAGAAACTTTCAACAGCAGGTTAAATTAACTACGGTCTCTTATCGCGTTGACAAGCGTATTCACCAAATTTTTTTCGTGAAGGATATTCCATTTGTTTCGCCCTCTTCAAAATCAATCTATAATCATGTATCAGTTAATTGGAACTCACTGTCATTGTACAAGCGAGATACAAGTTTCAGTTTATAGGTATTCTAAAATTGATTTTAAACATATCTGATAACCGAGTACGCAGCAGTTTCTATTCTACAAGCTAACAAATGGTGTGATTTGCGCTTCAAATAACTTGTTCCATATTGCATCTGCAGAACCTTCACAGTTATTGAAATTTTGGCGTCAGCAATTCTGACACAATATATTGTTTCTCTCTCTCTCTCTCTGTGTGTGTGTATATGTGTGTGTGTGTGTTTGTGTGTGTGTGTGGTCTCTCGCTCAAAAACTGAAACTGAAGGGTCAAAACAGAGTAGATCTAGAATTTGTTAGTACTGCTCTCCCTGAATACTGCTAAAGATCGCTGTAGCTTTATCAGCAATGCTAGGTGGACAAATAGGCTGTATGTGTTAATGCAATAAAAAATTCATCGTGGATATGATTGTTGACGACAAAAAAATTCAACGTCGACGACAAAACTCAAACAAAGGGCAGTATTTTGGTAAGAATAATGAACAAATACAATGTTTCTGATTTTGGCGAGTCCTCATTTGATTTTGTGGCCAATATCAGAAAAAGATTGCTCTGATATTATCAGTGAGCTAAATCCTAACAATCCCACAGGTCCATCTAAAGTACCCGCTTGGGTTATTATTGATAGTGAGCAATATAAGCTCTACACCTGATCGATAAGCTCAACTCTGTTCGATATAAAGCAATGCCTTAATGACTGTTTTTTCCTTTAGATGCTCATATCACTAAGCTATAATAACTGTGACGGTATGGACCCTGTTAACTATCGTTCTATCTTGATAAATTTTTCTTTTTCAAAAATATGAGTGAAAAGCTTGCCCAAACAAATCAAAAGATATTTTGAGAATAGGACGTTTCTTTTCGACTTATTGCATCTGCACAAGATTTTACTTTTTTTCATTGAATCAGTCCAACATGAAATTGATAACTGTAATATTGTTAAAGCTGTTCTGCTTGAGATAATTGAAGCTTTCAACTCACTATCACACGAGATCGTTTCGCGGAAATTACAAACTCTAAACTTTTCTAATTCTGCATTGCACTTAATAGAACTGTTTCCTGCGAGTCTCATACAACAATTTTGTGTTAATGGAGTATTGTCAAATTGGATTGAACTAAAGCAAAGTGTTCATTAGGGGAAATTATGAGAGTACTTAATTCCAACTTAAACATATATATTCTCTCAGAGCAACAGAGCAATTAATTGGAGCTGGTAAGCCTTAGCAGTATGTGGATCCGATGTTGCTTTCAATATTCTCATTACATAAAAGTTTGGAAATCATTAAAAGTTTGGAAACTTACTTTTGTAACAATAGGTTAAACTTGAATGCAAAAAACTGAATTTATTACCATCGCGCCCAAAATGATATTAGGCTTAATGATTCTGAGACTATTTTTTAAGCAACAGCAGTAGTAACAAGTATCTAACAAGTGTAGTTAATTACGAGTAACTATGGACAGTAACCTTTGTTTTCAAACAAAAGTAAAAACAATTTGTAAAAAATGAAGATTATTTTAATTTTGTGTTCTCAAACATAGGGCAGTTTTTTGGTAAGAACAATGAAGAAACGCCATGTGTCGATGTTGGCGACTCATTGTTTGATTTTTGTCCAATATCAGAAAAAAAGTTGCTCTGATATCATCAGAGAGCTAAATCCCAACAATCCCAATGGTCCTTCTAAAGTGCCCGCCTGGGCTTTTATTGATGGCGAATAAATATAAGCCCTCTACTTGACGTTTATTATAAATCATTAACTTAGTGACTGTGTTTTTCTTTAGATACTCAAAAGAGGTGTCATAACACCAATCTATAATAATGATGACATTATGGACCCTCTGAACTATCGTCCTATCTTGATAAATTATTCATTTTCAAGAATAAGAATAAAAATCTTACGCAATCAAATCAAAAATTATATTGAGAATAGGAAATTACCTTCCAACGTATGGCATCAGTACAAAATGCTACTCTTTTTTTCTTTGAAATGGTCCAAATGAAATTCATAGTGGTAATATTGTTCGCGCCAGATGGCATGACTTAGCTACAGCCTTCAATTCACTATCACTCGAAATATTTCTGGGAAACTTACTATCTCTAAACTTTTCAAATTATGCATTACAGGTCATAGAACGGTTTCGTACGTATTGCATAAAAGTTTGTGTTAAAGGAGTTTTGTCAAATTGGGTTAAGCTAGAGCAAAGAGTTCATCAGGGGAGAATTTTAGAACTACTTCATTTCAACTTATACATATATAAATTCCAAGAGCAACAGAATAATTAAGTGCAGCTGGTAAGCATTGGCAGTATGTGGATGATTCTTAACTGTTTTGTAGTAACAAAAAGTCCAGGCTCAACGATTAAGAGACTGTTTTTGTAATAACAGCATTAGTAACAAATATCAAACGAGTTTTAATATTTAGGCGTAACTATAGAGAGTCACTTTTGTTTTCAAACAAAAGTGAAAAGGTTATGAAAATATGGCTGTTGGTGTCAAAACTACTGGAATTGTACAATATCGATTTCCCAACACAGTTTTACTCATGCTTTTTTCTGTAGTTGTCCTAAGTTTTTTAGAGGAGTACATTGCTTTATTCCTCTTTCAAATCAATTCAATTGTGGTGCTTTCATTGGAGAAACAGATGAATTGGGCTTTCAAGCGTGTTTTCTCTGGTTTTTAATATCAAGTCGTCAACTGAATTAAGAAAACGTAAAAATGTAATTGATATAAGACAGCTGATCAAGTTGAAAACTTTAGCGAACTATTTCAATTACATTATGAATATGAAAAAAGCCTTTCAACAACATCTTAAATTACCTACGGCCAGATATATGTTTACCAAGCGCACTAAACAATTCATTTTTGTAGGGAATATGCCATCTGTTTTCTCTTCTTCTAAATCATCATTCAATCATGTATCGGTGAAGTCAAATCGTGGAACTCTAAACCATACAAGTGTAAGTTTGCAGGTATTCAAACAATTGAGATACAAGTGGGATACAAGTTTGAGTTTGCAGGTATTCAAAAGTCGGTTGAACAAATATTTGATAGCCGAGTCAACAACAGTTCCTATCCGAAAAGCTAGCACAAGGCGTGAGTTCCGATTCAAATTACCGATGACCAGCTAAAATTGATGAAAGAACATTTCTGTTTGCACATAAATCGTTTCACAGCAACTTCTATTCAACAAGCTAACAAATGGCGTAAATTGCTCTTCAAATGACATGTTCCAGTTTGTATCTGCAGAACCTTTAGTTATTGAATTTTTAGCGTTAGCAATATATATACATTATTGTGTTTCTCGCCCCCTCCCTTTCTCTCTCTCTCTCTGTGTGTGTGTGTGTGTATTTGTTTGTGTGTGTATAAAACTGCGGTGTCAAAACAAAGTTGATCCAGAGTTTGTTAGTACTGCACTCCCTTAGAACTGCTAAAGATCGCTGGAGCTTTATCAATAATGGTAGTCGGACAAATAATCTGTATCTATTACTGCAATAGAAATTCCGTCGGTGAAATCATCGTTGACGACAAAAAAATGAAGATTGTTTTAATTTTGTGTTCTCAAACATAGGGCAGTTTTTTGGTAAGAAAAATGAGGAAACGCCACGTCTCGATGTTGGCGATTCATCGCTTGATTTTTGTCCAATATCAGAAAAAGTTTGCTTTGACATCATCAGATAGTTAAATCCCAACAATCCCAATGGTTCTTCTAAAAGTCCGCTTGAGCTATTATTGATGGTGACCAAGTATAGGCGCGCCACCTGACGTTTTCTATAAATCCATTCCTTAATGAATCTTTTTTTTCTTTATATGCTCATATCACTAATCTATAACAACTGTAACAGTATGGACTCTGTAAACTATCGTTCTACCTTGATAATTTATTTGCTTTCAAAAACATGAGTGAAAAGCTTGCCCAAACAAATCAAATTTTATATTGAGAATAGGACATTTCTTTTCGACGTATGGCATCTGCACAAGATTCTACTCTATTTGTCATTGAACCAATCTAACATGAATTTGATAACTGTAATATTGTTAACGCTGTTCTGCTTGATTTAATCGGAGTTTTCAACTCACTATCACATAAGATCCTTTTGAGAAAATTACAAATTATAAACTTTTCTAATTCTGCATTACAGTTCATAGAACTGTTTCGTACGGGTCTTGTACAACAATTTTGTGTTATTGGAGTTTTGTCAAATTGGATTGAAAGAAAGCAAAGTGTTCATCAGGGGACAATTATAGGAGTACTTTATTTCAACTTATACAAATATAGCCTCCCAGAACAACAGAGCAATTAGGTGGAGCTGGTAAACTTTGGCAGTACGTGGATGATTTTTTTGTGTTTTTGTAGTCACAAAAACTCCGATGTTGTTTTGAATATTTTCATTACGTAAAACTTTGGAAAACATTAAAAGTTTGGAAACTTGCTTTTATATCACTAGGTTAAATTTGAATACAAACAAATGAGTTTTTTACCTTCGCGCCCAAAATTATATTAGGTTTATTGATTCTGAGACCATAGTTTAAGCAACAGCAGTAGTAACAAATATCTGACAAGTGTAGGTGACTAGGAGTAACTATGGACAGTCACCTTTGTTTTCAAACAAAAGTAAAAAAAAAGTTATGAAAAACATGACTGTTGGTGTCAAAACTACTGAAATTGTACAATATCGATTTCCCACCACAGTTTTACTCATGCTTTTTCATGTAGTTGTCCGAAGTCATTTGGAGTACACTGCTTTACAACTCTTTCAAATCAATTCAACTTTAATTGATTTGAAAGAGTACACCTCTTTCAAATCAATTCAACTTTGGTGCTTTCAATGGAGAAACAGGTGAATTGAGCTTTGAAACGTGTTTTTTCTGGTTTTTAATTTCAAGTCGTCAACAGAGTTTAAAAAATGTAAATTGTAACCGGTATCAGACAGCTGATCGATTTCAAAACTTAAAATTACTATTTGCAATACCTTAGGAATAAGAAAAGAGCCTTTCAACAACAGAATAACTTACCTACGGCCAGATATATGTTTATCAAGCGCACTGAACAATTCTTTTTTAGGGAATATATCTGTTACATTTTTTTTCTTAGTCAATCGTTAATCTTTTACCGTTGAAATAGAAATCACTACCGTTGTAACTGCGAAATACAAGTGTAAGTTGACAGGTATTCAAAGATTGAACAAGTTTTGATAGCCGAGTCAACAGCAGTTCTATCCAACAGGCTAGCACTTAGTGTGACTTCCGATTCAAATGACCTGTGACGAGTTAAACTTGAATAGACGTATTTGTGTTTCTTAATAAATCATTCACACTCATTTTATTTTAAGCGACACCTATTCCTATACAATAATATACTGTTTTTCTTGCAAGAGCGGCTGCTAAAGAAACAGATGAAATGGGCTGTGAAGTGTTTATCTTTTGTTCCAGTATCAAGTTGTCAAAGGATCTAAAGAAACATAAAAATACAGTTGGCAGGAGACAATTGATTGAGTTGAAAATTTTAACATACTCCTTTCAATAAATTAGCAAAATGGAGAAACGCCATTTTTCGATGTTGGCGACTCATTTTTCCCACTGGTCCTTGTAAAGTACTCGCTTGGACTATTAATGATGGTGAGCAAATAAGGGCTTCCTCCTGAAAATCATTATAAATCAGTGCGTTAATGACTGTGTATTTCTTAAGATGCTCAAAAGAGCTGTCATAACACAAACCTATAATAATGATGACAGTATGGACCCTGTAAACTATCGTCCTATCTTGATAAACAATTCGTTTTCAAAAATATGAATATAAAATTTGCACAAACAAATCAAAAGTTATATTGAGAGTAGGCAATTATCTTTTGACATATGGAATCAGCACACAGTGCTTCTCTAATTTTCATTGAATCGGCCCAACATGAAATTGATAGTGCTAATATTTTTCATGCTAATTTGCATGTTTTTAGCTAAAGCTTTCAACTCACTATCACACGAGATCCTTTTGAAAAAATAACAAGCTATGAACTTTTCTAATTCTGCATTACAGTTCATAGAACTGTTTCGTACGGATCTCCGAAGACAATTCTGTGTTAATGGAGTTTTGTCAAATTGGATTGGCAAAGTGTTCATCAGGGGACAATTATAGGAATAATTTATTTCAACTTATACATATATAGCCTCCCAGAACAACAGAGCAATTAAGTGGAGCTGTTAAACTTTGGCAGTAAGTGGATGATTTTTTTGTGTTTTTGTAGTCACAAAAACTCCGATGTTGCTTTTAATATTTTCATTACGGAAAACTTTGGAAAACGTTAAAAGTTTGGAAACTTGCTTTTATATCACTAGGTTAAATTTGAATACAAACAACTGAGTTTTTTACCTTCGCGCACAAAATTATATTAGGTTTAATGATTCTGAGACTCTGAGACCATAGTTTAAGCAACAGCAGTAGTAACAAATATCTGACAAGTGTAGGTAACTAGGAGTAACTATGGACACTATTCTTTATTTTCAAACAAAACTAAAAAAAAAGTTATGAAAAATATGGCTGTTGGTGTCAAAACTACTGAAATTGTACAATATCGATTCCCACCACAGTTTTACTCATGCTTTTTCATGTAGTTGTCCGAAGTCATTT
Organism: Convolutriloba macropyga; assembly: GCF_964194025.1. Lineage (NCBI taxonomy): Eukaryota > Metazoa > Xenacoelomorpha > Acoela > Convolutidae > Convolutriloba > Convolutriloba macropyga. The sequence goes on along the minus strand of NC_134481.1, from coordinate 13,138,312 downwards.
AGGGTACACTGCTTTACTCCTCTTTCAAATCAATTCAACTTTATTTGATTTGAAAGAGTACACCTCTTTCAAATCAATTCAACTTTGGTGCTTTCATTGGAGAAACAGATGAATTGAGCTTTGAAGCGTGTTTTTTTCTGGTTTTTAATTTCAAGTCGTCAACGGAATTTAAAAAATGTAAATTGTAACTGGTATCAGACAGCTGATCGATTTGAAAACTTAAACTTACTATTTGCAATACATTAGGAATAAGAAAAGAGCCTTTCAACAACAGATTAACTTACCTACGGGCAGATATATGTTAAACAGGCTCACTGAACAATTCTTTTTTAGGGAATATATCTGTTACATTTTTTTTTCTTAGTCAATCTTTAATCTTTTATCGTTGAAATAGAACTCACTACCATTGTAACGGCGAATTACAAGTGTAAGTTGACAGGTATCCAAAGATTGAACAAGTTTTGATAGCCGAGTCAACAGCAATTCTATCCAACAGGCTAGCACATATCGTGACTTCGGATTCAAATGACCCGTGACGAGTTAAACTTGAATAGATGTATTTATGTTTCTTAATAAATCATTCAAACTCATTTTATTTTTAGCGAGAGCTATTCCTATACAATAATAAACTGTTTTTCTTGCAAGAGCGGCTGCTAAAGAAACAGATGAAATGGGCTGTGAAGTGTTTATCTTTTGTTCCAGTATCAGGTTGTCAAAGGATCTAAAGAAACATAAAAAGACAGTTGGCAAGAGACAATTGATTGAGTTGAAAATTTTAACATACTTCTTTCAATAAATTAGCAAAATGGAGAAACGCCATTTTTCGATGTTGGCGACTCATTTTTCCCACTGGTCCTTGTAAAGTACTCGCTTGGACTATTAATGATGGTGAGCAAATATAGGCCTTCCTCCTGAAAATCATTATAAATCAGTGCGTTAATGACTGTGTATTTCTTAAGATGCTCAAAAGAGCTGTCATTACACAAATCTATAATAATGATGACAGTATGAACCCTGTAGACTATCGTCCTATCTTGATAAACAATTCGTTTTCAAAAATATGAGTATAAAATTTGCACAAACAAATCAAAAGTTATATTGAGAGTAGGCAATTATGTTTTGACGTATGGAATCAGCACACAATGCTACTCTAATTTTCATTGAATCGGCCCAACATGAAATTGATAGTGCTAATATTTTTCATGCTAATTTGCATGATTTTAGCTAAAGCTTTCAACTCACTATCACACGAGATCCTTTTGAGAAAATAACAAGCTATAAATTTTTCTAATTCTGCATTACAGTTCATAGAACTGTTTCGGACGGATCTCCGAAGACAAGTTTGTGTTAATGGAGTTTTGTCAAATTGGACTGAACTGAAGCAAAATGTTCATGAGGTTACCCTTTTAGGTCTACTTCATTTCAACTAATACATATACAAACACCCAAGGCAACAGAATAAATAAGTGAAGCTGATAAGATTGGCAGTATTTGTATGATTTTTTGTTGTGTTTTGGTCAAAAAAATCCAATATTGCTTTAAATTTAGCAGAAAAACATTAAAATTTTGGAAACTTACTTTTGTATCAATAGGTTAGACTTGAACGGAAAAAAACTTTGTTTCTTACCTTTGCGCCCAAAATGATAGGCGCCATGATTCTGAGACTGTAGTTTTAGGAACAGCAATAGTAATAAATTTCTAACAAAAGTAGTTAATTAGAGGTAACTATTGACTGTCACCTTTGTTTTCAAACAAAAGTGAAAAAAAATTTGAAAAACACGGCTGTTGGTGTCAAAATTACCGAAAATGTACAAAATCGATTTCCCACGCAGTTTTATCTATGTTGTTCGATGTAGTTGTCATTAGTCATTTAGAGTACCCTGCTTAACTCCTCTTTCAAATCAATTCAACTTTAGTGCTTTCTTTGGAAAAGCAGATGAATTGGGCTTTGAAATGTTTTTTTTTCGGGTTTTAGTATCAAGTCGTCAACTGAGTTAAGAAAATGTATTAATGTAATTGGTATAAGAGGGCTGATTCAGTAGAAAACTTCAATATAGTTCTTTAAATAAATTTAAAAAATTGAAAAGAAACTTTATCTTGGTCAACAGCAGTTCTATCCAACAGGCTAGCACATAGCGTGACTTCCGATTCAAATGACCTGTGACGAGTTAAACTTGAATAGATGTATTTGTGTTTCTTAATAAATCATTCACACTCATTTTATTTTTAGCGACAGCTATTCCTATACAATAATATACTGTTTTTCTTGCAAGAGCGGCTGCTAAAGAAAGAGATGAAATGGGCTGTGAAGTGTTTATCTGTTGTTCCAGTATCAAGTTGTCAAAGGATCTGAAGAAACATAAAAATACAGTTGGCAAGAGACAATTGATTGAGTTGAAAATTTTAACATACTTCTTTCAATAAATTAGCAAAATGGAGAAACGCCATTTTTCGACATTGGCGACTCATTTTTCCCACTGGTCCTTGTAAAGTACTCGCTTGGACTAATAATGATGGTGAGCAAATATGGGCCTTCCTCCTGAAAATCATTATAAATCAGTGCGTTAATGACTGTGTTTTTCTTAAGATGCTCAAAAGAACTGTCATAACACAAATCTATAATAATGATGATGCTGCAAATATTCAACATCGATTTCCCACCAAAGTTTTATTTATGCTGTTTCATGTAGTTGTCATTAGTCATTTAGGGTACCCTGCTTTACTCCTCCTTCAAATCAATTCAATTTTAGTGCTTTCTTTTGAAAAGAAGATGAATTGGGCTTTGAAGTGTTTTTTTTCGGGTTTTAGTATCAAGTCGTCAACTGAGTTAAGAAAATGTAGCAATGTAATTGGTATAAGAGGGCTGATTCAGTAGAAAACTTAAATATAGTTCTTTAAATAAGTTTATAAAATTGAAAAGATACTTTATCATGGTGCTGCTCCGGTTTTGAACAGCTTTCAGCCTGATTGTTAAAATTGTGATTCAAATCTGAAATTCCTTTGTCTACTGCTAAGTCGTATTCAGGTCTGTATTCCATAATTACGTGCTATGCGTTGAATTTATCAGCCATTTTACCCCTAACTTTCGATTGGATCAGCTGTTATGCTAATAACCTGTTACCCTCGGCCAGGTATAGGTTTAATAAAGGCACTAACCAACTAATTTCTGTACGGAATATGCCATCTAATTCACCCTCTTCTAAATCATTTTGCAATCATGTATCGTTGAAGTGGAATTCACTACCATTGTAACTGATACAAGTGTAATTTTACAGGTATTCAAAAGTAGATTGATCAAATTTTTGATAGCCAGGTCAACAATAGTTCTATTCAACAAGACTTAACTTCCGCTTCAAATGACCTGTGACCAGTTAAACTTGAATAACCAGTATTTGTGTTTCTCCATGAATCGTTAACACTTATTATATATTTAGCCAAACTATCCCTATTTGATAATATAGTGTTTTATCATATATTGTGCAGGGGCGGATGCTATAGCAGCACTGTGGTTCATATAATAAACTTGAGAACTATATATTACTTCAGATATTAAACTTGAGAACTTCAACAACTACTCTGCGATCTCTTGTTTTAATAGACTGATTAATAGCTGCAAACCGGAAGCTTAGGCTATTATTGGCCTTCTGTTTAATTGTTTTTTATTTCGTCGTCGAGATTTTTGTTAGAACCATATGAAATCAAAACCACTTCAATTCTGCTTTTTCATTCTTTCATGCAATTTCAACTGAATTGCGTGTGTGCCTTATTTTTCACTCCTAGTCGAGCGAGTTTTTTTATTCATTCACGTGATTAAGTTTTTGGTCACTCGTTACACCTCGCTCTCAAAAATGTCTTCCTCACTCTTAAATTGACTTTTTCTCTACTTTTTCAAATAGATAAGGTCAAATGAGTGTATAGCACCCTAATCGAAGGTTATTCAAGAGCAGCTAATAGAAACAGCAATAAGTTACAGATTTCTAATCAAGATTTATATCTCAGCCCTCATTGAAAAGAAATTTCTTTTCTTTGTGTCTGTTTTCAAACAAAAGTGAAAAAATTTATGAAAACACGGCTGTTGGTATCAAAACTACTGAAAATATTCAACATCGATTTCCCACCACAGTTTTATTTATGCTGTTTCATGTAGTTGTCATTAGTCATTTAGGGTACCCTGCTTTACTCCTCTTTCAAATCAATTCAAATTTAGTGCTTTCTTTTGAAAAGAAGATGAATTGGGCTTTGAAGTGTTTTTTTCGGGTAATAGTATCAAGTCGTCAACTGAGTTAAGGAAATGTAGCAATGTAATCGGTATAAGAGGGCTGATTCAGTAGAAAACTTTAATATAGTTCTTTAAATAAATATAAGAAATTGAAAAGAAATTTTATCATTGTGCTGCTCCGGTTTTGAAGAGCTTTCAGCCTGATTGTTAAAATTGTGATTCTAATCTGACATTTTTTTGTCTACTGAACTCACTACCATTGTAACTGCGAGATACAAGTGTAAGTTTACAGGTATTCAAAAGTAGATTGAACAAATTTTTGATAGCCAAGTCATCAGCAGTTCCATTCAACAAGGCGTGACTTCCGCTTCAAATGACCTGTGACCAGTTAAACTTGAATAACCAGTATTTGTGTTTCTCCATGAATCGTTAACACTTATTATATATTTAGCCAAACTATCCCTATTTGATAATATAGTGTTTTATCATATATTGTGCAGGGGCGGATGCTATAGCAGCACTGTGGTTCATATAATAAACTTGAGAACTATATATTACTTCAGATATTAAACTTGAGAACTTCAACAACTACTCTGCGATCTCTTGTTTTAATAGACTGATTAATAGCTGCAAACCGGAAGCTTAGGCTATTATTGGCCTTCTGTTTGATTGTTTTTTATTTCGTCGTCGAGATTTTTGTTAGAACCATATGAAATCAAAACCACTTCAATTCTGCTTTTTCATTCTTTCATGCAATTTCAACTGAATTGCGTGTGTGCCTTATTTTTCACTCCTAGTCGAGCGAGTTTTTTATTCATTCACGTGATTAAGTTTTTGGTCACTCGTTACACCTCGCTCTCAAAAATGTCTTCCTCACTCTTAAATTGACTTTTTCTCTACTTTTTCAAATAGATAAGGTCAAATGAGTGTATAGCACCCTAATCGAAGGTTATTCAAGAGCAGCTAATAGAAACAGCAATAAGTTACAGATTTCTAATCAAGATTTATATCTCAGCCCTCATTGAAAAGAAATTTCTTTTTTTGTGTGTCTGTTTTACTGTTTTGAAACTGCAGATCTAAGAAGCTATTGCGGCTTTTTTCTGGCAATCTGCCAGCTATGTTTTTTTAGTGAATAACATTAGTTCAGCCTCTTATCTTCCGCTGCCTATGTAAACTTTTTGCGCCTTGTTCTCACGTTATGTATCATAGCAATAATAAATAACCCAGAAATAGGCAAGACAAGAATTAGAAAACATACTCGATCAACCCAAGAGAACTGGCGTTAAGCGCCACTAGACTTGCAAGGAGAAAATTGCCAACAACCACACTTGACAATTTCACTAAGACACCGACCGAAAAGGGAAAATTTGGTGCGTACAATTCACACGTTAAATTCCACGTTGTGGCCGCATCCCAATTACTACTACTACTAAGTTCTTTATTGGCTTCTGTCGTAGATCTTTGACGTTTCTTGACGGGGACTTTTTTCCAATTGCGTAATTCATTTAAAAAGGGCCTCCATGGCTGACCTGATTACCCGGGTTCTAAGTGTTTGGGCACTAAGTCCCTCGGGCGAACAAGATTTGAGCTAATAAACAAAACAAACAAGGGGGGCTAAAATAAACAAAACCCGTATCTTCAGCCAACTATGGTTTGTGCTAATAAGAAATATTCAAATCTTTATTTTAATCCAATCTTGAGTGCCCACTGCGCAGATGTTAGCCATCTACTGCAGTTTAGATTTGTGAACAAAATGTCTCCTGAATGATAGCGTGTAGGTTTGCTTCTAAATAGACAGTGATGAGAAATTTCCTGGACCTGGCTGGTCAATGTCCTGGCTACTTCATTATGACTACGGCCTCCTATAACTAATTGGTTCCATTTGAATTAGGCATTGTTTTCAGGCAGTCGTGACCCAAATGGGATCTTTTCCGTTTGTGCCCACCCCCCCCCCCCCCCCCCCCCCAGTACGTTATGCTCCCCACAGTGACAGAGCACGTGTCATTACATAGTAAATCATTATGTAAAAATATTGCACGTGCGTCTGGGGGTTGCAAATAATGTGCACCCACTAAGCTGGGGGGGGCACAAACTGAAAAGATCCCCAAATGTCTATGGCTAGGAAACCCCCCATGACAACTTTACTGTTATGATTTATCGGAATAACTGAGGATTTGCTCATTGGTTGCTTAAATGTTGCCTGTTACGCTTTTTTCATTGAGGTTGAAAGTTTATTCTCCCTGATCATAATTTCACTCTCTGCCCTTTGGTCTGGTCTGATATTTTTTGGTTTAGTCTGATAAATCACTGAGTTGGGTTCACAATTTCTGAGTTCATTTTATCCAACATGCTTTGTTGTTAGTTTCTACCAAAGTTTTGTACCAAAATTTATTTGCTAACAAGGGTTACGATAAGCAATGATATCTAGAACTATTCATAACAAGTGCAATTTACGTGAATTTAAAGATTTTACTATAATTTGTTTCATTGGTCGAAGAATTTCTTGTACTTGTGTAGCCTTTGAAGTAATTTTGTGGCCTGCTTGCATGGGAAATTTAAGTGTAAATAATCACCTTGAAGTAATTTATGCGTTTGTCACTATTTAGTCTGGACAATTTTAAACTGTGGTAGATTATATGAATATTTGTGCTTTCCAAATTGTCCCGAGTTTACCTTGCGTAATCGAATTTGACACGAGCGGGACTGAATTTTGAAGATTGGTTTCTAATGAATTGTTATTGGATTTCCTGTCGCCCTTAGCCTCCCTGTGTCTTACTATGCTCAAAATGTGCCCTCTATGTGCAATCCCTACCGTAACCGTAATTGACTGCAGCTTTATTTACTTGAGTGTGCTTTCAGTTACTAAAATGTATATATTGTTGATACTACAACCTGAGTAGGGACGGGAAACGTACCGCTGATAGCGAGACGTAAATTTGGAAAATTATCTTTTGCCATTTCATTTTTCGCTCCAATCGATTACTTGTCAATCTTCAGTTTTGACTGAATAGCGGCAAAATGTTTAAGAAGAAAAAGGATAAAGACAAAAGCAAACCGACGATATCGGATCCGTTCAACTTCGAGCGAAGAGTGACAGTGAAAGAAGACAAAGGCACAAAGACCTTTATCGGTTTACCCAAGGAGTGGAATCAAATAATCGACAATGCCCCCATTAGAGATGACTCATCAAACAGAAGGCAAGGGTTCGCTGATCCTGCTCAGATCACTCCTTGTGAAATTGTTCAACCAGTCAAAACTATCATTGTTGGCAAAAATTCAACTTTACGACAGCCTGGGTTCATATCTGTGGCTAGAAGTAATTCGTTACGAGCTGCGATTGATGCGCACAATACAAGACTTTTTCAGGCTAGAGAGGTATCGATTGATGAAACGCAAGAAAATGGGCTAAATCAAAGTCAAGCGTCACCCGCTAGTCAGCAACCACAGACCTATTACAACCAAGCGCAGTCAGCATATCGTGGTCACCTTCCCGAGGAAGAGTTGGGACATCCAAACCCAAACGCCATGTTCTACCCAACGAGGTTAACTGGTGGGTACAGTGCTAATAGGGTTGATAACTCGAAGTTGGCCCATGACCCTCAGTACGGCAAATTTGTTTTGGGATTGGAACGACCTTTATCAGTACATCATCAACAACAGCCTCAGCAGTTAACGAAGGCGGTAACGTCTAACCCAAATTATATGTACCCGCAACCGTCAGCAGAATACGAACAGATGAAGGGCGTCAATAACAACAATAACAATATTGGTGGATTTAGGCCGAAGACAGCGGATGGGAAGTTATGTACTAGTCCCACTACTAAAACGGACAGTGGGTTTTACAGTCTGAGTCATGAGATGAACAACATGCAAATGAATGGATACGGACCTTCTCCACAGGTTAATTTTGTTTGCGAGAATATTAAATAAGGTTTTTAGAATGTTGAAAATGCTACTTATATAGTTTGGTTGGGGTGAAATTAAATATAAACGAAAAACTCAAATTGTTTGCTGCACCTGCCCGTAGCTTAGCTCGTCCTCCTGAAACCACTAATAATTTACCCAAAGCATTGAATGTTTAAATTTGTTGTTCATTGCTCTCAAACGAAATTTAACCATTATTTTAGTAGTGTTGGTTTTACTTTAAATCAGTTTTAGTCAGTCGGTGTAAATCTTCACATTCTTGTTAAATTGAAACCGAGTGGTCCCATTGCCAATGCAGTGTCCGTGTCTCTTCCCAGTGCTTTTCTCAACTGTGTAAACACAATTTTTGGTACCGCGAAGACTAATTTTTGTCAATGAACACGAAGCAGGAGTTGGTAGCATTTTTTCTACCGGTTTTATTCCCTTTTTATCAGGTTCAAACTGTTCTTTTTTTCTATCAGTTGGGGTTAATATTGGCCTTCTCTTGGTTTTTTACGACTCTAGGAGGAGAATTTGTTCTCTTAAGGTTTTTTTTACCGGAAGTACTATTCGTTCAGACGGTGTTTTGACCTAAATTGCCGATTAAAATTGCCGTGTGAACTAATTTTTTCTGAGCGAGAGATGTTTTTTGATCATGCGCTTCGACCAGTGAATGACTTTTCGACTTTGAAAAGTGTTTTCAAAGAATGGTGCATATAGATAACCCTTTTTGACCGTTTTTTCGTCCATTTAACCCAATATCTTTGCTTGTAATTTTGTTTTTTTTTGTATAAATAATTTTTGTTACCAATGCTGCATTGACATGTAGCTCACTATAATTGATGCCACAAAGTTTTTGAGAGCCTAGTAATTGCGTTTTTAGTGCAAAATAGGCACATATTTCTCTTTTTTGTTTAATATTTGAATTTTTTCATTAATTTCTCTAATTTTGTATCTTTGAAAGGGCATTTTTCTAGAAAATAAGTATATTTGGCAACGTTATCTTGACAGTTTATTCATTAGGCACTTATCTATAGCTTACCTCATTTTGTTTTCTAGAATTTTAAATGTACTAATCCGCTTTTGCAATTTTTGGCCAATTGTCTGATTTTTTGTTAATTTTTTTTTGTTTGTTAGTTGGTTTAGTTTTTGGCGTTGTCTTAGAAATTCAGCGATAAATTTGTTTCATAAACGCAGTTTTAACGATATTTTATGTTCCAAATCTTTGAACTGTTACAACTTTGTTTGTTTAGACAAGAGATTGGCCATGTAATCTTCCGAGCCCTGAATGTCAAGTAAAAATTTCTGTTTTTCTAATTCATTTTCCTATTTGGTTTTTATTATTTCAAATTTACGAAGTAGTCTTTTTTAATAGCCGCACAGCGATAGCTGGGGCTATTATTGGCATTCTCTTGGTTTTTTTTATTTTGTCGTCGCGATTTTTGTTACGAGCATATGACGTCACAACCACTTCAAATCTGCTTTTTGTTCGTTCGTTCATGAAATTTCAACTGAATTGCGTGTGTGACGTCGTTTTTCGCTCTTAGTGTAGCGAGTTTTTTTGTTCATTCGTGTGATTAAAATTTTGGTCACACTTGACTTACCTCACTCTCAAAACTAACTTCCTCACTTTGGAATTGACTTTTATTTACTTTAATTCAAAGAGATAAGTTCAAAAGGTTGTGTGTCACTCTAAATGAAGGTTATTTGAGAGCAGCTAATAGATACAGCAAAAATTTTTAGTCTATTATTTTTTAGTGTCTTTTTTCTTTTTTACTGTTTTTTTGAGACTGCAGATCTACGAAGCTATTGCGGCCATTTTCTGGCAATCTGCCATCTATGTTATGATATTGGTCAAGGAATAGCTCTTTTACGTTATGTCTTTCTTTCTGAAGAATCGGGATAAACTGGTAAAGTTTGAATGTATTAAGTCATTGTGCAGTTCTCTCAAAGTTTGTGTAGTCGCAAAGTGAACCTTTCACCGTAGATGATTGATATTTATTTTTTTCAGTGTAGAATTTTACTTTTCTGATTTTTATACGTTTCGACGAAGATAGGAGGTTTTGAAATCTCACCTTTTCCTTGTAATTTTGAGGGTAGCACAATCCAGTCCTAACAGCAAATAATTGAATGATAACTATGAGATTTCTTGCTAATATTTGGGTATCAATTGCATGCAGAGTTCTGAAGATGATGAATTGTACTGAGTTTCACAAGAATCAATTTTACAAAATTTAGCAATCATTAGTGCGATTTTCTTATTTATACTTATTTACATTTTTGTCGTCCAATCAGATATGCGTTCATTCTATCAATAGATAGGACACATTTTCGATAATAACTAAAATTTGTATTTGATTTACCCGATAAGTTCTTAGCCTTTTAGCGCTTCCTCTGCATATAGGAAGCCTATTAATGAAATAGCAGAAAAATTTCGGAAACATGGTTTCTCTCGAACGCGTTTGAATCAGTTATTTTTTATGCAAGATTTTAATGCAATATTCTTGCCGCATCAAGTAAACCTTTGTAGTGAGTTTTTGCCCTTAAAATGAGTTTTGCGTGATCTACATCGGTCTCACTCACAATTGCAAGTTGAACTCGGTTGCTTTCAGTTTGCTGCTAAAAGTAAAATGAGAAGGTTATTGAATTTTTCTTTTTGATTTAAATAGTATCGGCGAGTCCAAGCCTTTTCTATATAAAAGATTTAGTAAAAGAATCAGAGCCGAATGCTCACTATAAAAGACTCATCGTGCGCCTCATTAGCTGACTGAAAGAACCATTGTTAAAAACGTACTCAGTAGTTGTTGACCTAAGATTAACTAGAACGTTCAGGTAGCTTAAAGAAATTCTACTGAAAAACAAAGCTTTTGTTTGGGTTTTTCTTATTTTTTTGTCCTGGTCTCTGAAATTGATACCCAAATCTTTTTTAGACAGACAGTCGAGTAAAATGAGTTTTTGTTTTATTGTGTGCTTGCTCTCAGATATAAGAATAGAAAGTATGAAAAATTATCATTGAGTTGTACATAGGAATCAAATGTTTCTGCCGATGTAAAACGCTAAGGTGAAAAAACAACTTTGCCGTTTATTTACAGAAGTCAACATCAATGCATCCATATCATAGTTTTTTATGAAATAATTTTTTATTTGATTAAGAGATATCAATACTATGATCAGTTTTTATCTCTGTAAGTCTTAATGTAAACATTAAAAAGCTTTCTTTTTGTTGAAAAAATATTAAACGAGAATAGAGTAAGGAAGGTCTATCCCTTGTAGAAACCCTCCGTCATAGGGTTGCGGCTTCGGGGAGGCCGGGTGGATCGTAACAGATTGCTTGGTCAATTATATTTCAGCATTCGGCTCTGATTCATTTTTTTTTTCATTCGGCTGTGTGAGTTTTCGGCTCTAATTCCTAGCTCCATGTAAATGATTGACGTATTCGTGTTTGAATCCAGACTTATATTTGAAACCGAAATACTAATTTGCTCGCAAACAGGTCAACTGGCGAACGGTAAAGCTGGTTGATAAGTTATTATATTATCGTCTACTTAGAAAATATCTCATATGACCTAAAGATGTCAGCTAATATGAAGTCCTGAATTCGTATTGTATGCTCTTTTCGGTACAGATTAAAATGCAGATCTCTTTTGAAGTTCAAATAATGATCTCCACTTAGTTTTGGGTCTGGTCAATGATAACTTGCAGTATTCAAGTGACCTATATGACTAATAGTATATTCATTATGCTTATATCAGTTTTGAGACCATGATCTTGAATCTGATTGAATTCGATAAATAACTCGCAAAGATGCAAATTTTGATTCAGCGCTTTAAATTGATTGCCAAAATGGTCTGAGGGTAAAATGCTCAGAACTAGCGCATGCTTAAATATCTTTTTGACCTTTCAAAAAACGTTGATTGTGAATTTATTGGCGATTGTATGTAATTGACAGTTGTTGTGTGTAGTTTAAGAGTAGAATCGTCATTGATATGATGAAGTGTTATAAATAGGTGATGAAACAACAATTAGTTTACTTCGGTCGCTCTTTTGTACCTCAATTAAAATGAGCTAATTAAGAGCGTGTTTTACGGCCGGCTCTTTGCTTGAGCTTTCAACTCAAGATATAATTTGAAAGAAACATTGGTTGACTTTAAACGCGTCAATGCCGTCATTTTATGATTAAGATGTTCGATAGTGATCGATCAAAGATCTAAATTTCATGTTATTTGAAAGCTGTGAATTTGTCTCTAATGTGCACATAGAAATATCGACTGCGTTAAGAAGTCAATCATTTTAAGTCAAATAAATTACAATGATAAAGCACGCATAATCGTTTCAACATCTTCATTTTTAGAACCTCAGCCAGAAGTTAGCGGAAGCCGTGCAAACTATGTCAAGTCTGAAAAATAGCTATGTTCCCCATAAGTATCGTAGGACAAAATACCCATTGGGTTAAAATAAGAAGTGCCCAATAGCTATACTAATCTTAGGAAACAATATTTAGCGTCTATTTTGATTATTCAATCTATTCTCTTGTTAATGGTTTAAAATGCGTCGTTTTGGGCCTTTGCATCGGATATAATCTCATGTATTGGATAATCAGTCTACCAGTCTTTCGACAGATCCTTTATATGAATCCATATAGTTTATTGAGTGTTCAGAATTGTAATTATCTTAGTTGGGCAATTGAATCTTGGGTAATCAAATAAATAATCAGTCAAAGCCATTGGGCAGCATATCACTCCTTTGGACATTTCCCGTTCTTCATCAATTGGTATCTATCGTATTTTGCAGAGTTTTGTAACATAAATCTAATTGAGGCTTTGAGTGAATTGCGTTCTTTCAGGATGGAGAGCTTCAGCCTGGAATAAACGGAATCCAACGAGGAATCCCGCAGTCCATGTCTGTAAATAGACTCCAACATCCACAAATCGCCCCTGAACCAGAATTCGCAAGGCGGCCTCGATCCTATCAACAAAGTTCACTCACACCAGGGTCTGTTAGAAAGTATCAGAATAACCTTACACCAGCTTCAGGACTCACGGCCACTGTTGAGAATCGCAGGGGTTCCGAGAAATACAGCAGGTCCACGAATCATAACAGGGCAAGAACCCAGTCAGTTCATGAGTCGACTTTCCTTCATTCGCCAGAACCTCAAAGTAACCCCTACAGTAAACAGTTTGTACCTTACCAGAATAGCAAAGAAAACTCAATTATAAATGGATTTGCAACGTTACAACGTGGACGGGATCCAAATAGGGTTGTTAATAATATTTACGGTAACGTCAAACAAACAAATCAGGGAGCTGAAAATGAAAATGTGAGGAAACCTCAACTTAAGCAAGTGCGAAAGCCTAATGACTTTGGAGCGGCGCCACCTGATTATGCGGACGCGATAAGTCGAAGTCAAAATATAGCGCCAGCACCTGACTCAAGTCTTCAAGATCAAATGAACCATGAAATGAGAATGGCTATTTCTCAGAAGAGCTTTGCGAGGCACTCACCCAGCTCAAGTACGAACCCTCCGCCACCTTTAGCGCCTACGATTCCTTATCAGCAGAATATCAGTTTGAAACCAGTGGTTAAAGTCCCTCCTTATTCTGATGAGAGAGGTATGTACCACCCCAGCACACATCAAAAGTCTGCAATGTCTAATCGCAGTAAATCACGAGATACCGGATATCGATATCCTCAGCAGCATTCTCAGGCCCAACCGGGGATTCATCCTAGTTTCGATAGGGGATCTGAGTCGAATCGTAGCGAAACGAGTATCCGCTTCAATCCCAGCGTTCAAGCATTCCCTAAGTCTCCAGAACATTCCAAGGGACCCCCTCCCCCTGTCCCCAAAAAGATGAGCTCCCTGTCGTCAGAAAACGACAACCCCAGTACATCAGAGAGATATCCGATGTTTCCGAAAGGTGCCTCATTTGAGTCAAAAGCGCAGTTGCAAACTGGGCTTTACCAGCAAGGCCAGAGTAAGGCGATACCAGTGAGTCTGCCTTTGTCGAAATCAACGGAGAATCTCAGCAATGACGACCAGGTTGATTCGTCCAAGGTTATTGTAAAAAGCAGGGTTATTTCTCCTGATACAAACAGAAGCCCTCAGGACTTTATGAAGGCTACTGCCCAGCCATATTCACCGCCTCCTCCTCCATATCAAATGACTCCTCATAACCAAGGATCTAATGTGAGTGCAAACGTCAAAAACCAGAACAACAACGCTGCAGTGCCTGGCGATAAAGTCTCAACTGATCAATTCAGGTATTACCTGCAAATGCACGTCACACCTGGTGACCCGAGACCGTTCCTGACTCACATGGAAAAGATTGACGAGGGGTCAACCGGAGTCGTCTGCACTGCGAAAGATTTGAGGTCAAACGGACGGGTAGTCGCAGTGAAGCAGATGAATATCGACAAGCAACAGCGTCGAGAATTACTCTTTAACGAAGTTATGATCCTGAAAGATGCCAAACATCCTAACATTGTAGAGTCGTACGACAGTTACATGGTTCAAGACGAACTTTGGGTCATTATGGAGTATCTGAATGGGGGTTCTTTGACACAGTACGTAACATGTGAGAGAATTTCTATAACCGAAGACCAAATCGCGGCTATTTGCAAAAGCTGTCTAACAGCGCTGGCGTACTTACACTCAAGGGGCATTATTCACAGAGATGTCAAAAGTGATTCAATTCTGCTGTCCAAGAACGGTCAAGTCAAACTATCAGATTTTGGTTTTTGTGCCGAAGTGTCCAATGAAGTTCCGCGACGGCGCTCGCTTGTCGGAACGCCTTATTGGATGGCTCCTGAACTTATCTGCCGGGCACCCTATGGACCAGAGGTTGATATATGGTCATTAGGAATTTTAATAATCGAAATGGTCGAAAGGCAACCTCCTTATTTTACCTACCCACCTATACAAGCGCTTAAATTTATTCGCGACCAGCCTCCCGCGAAGCTAAAACAGCCCAGCAAATGTTCAGTTAGGTTACGTTCGTTTTTGGACAGATGTTTGGTACATAACCCAGAGCAACGGGCCACAGCTTTGGAACTTTTGAGTCACCCGTTTGTCTCACAGCCTTTGAATTCGGAATGCTTAGTGGAGTTGGTGAAAAACTTTGAAACGATTAAGAAGAAATGATGACAGATTTAAACTTTGATGACATCTGGCCTCTATCGTTTCCGACCATTCAAATAATGTGTAATATGTAAATCAAAACCAGCTTTTGCGGCTTTCATTGCCCTTATTAGGATATATCAGATAGCTTATTGTTACTTAATCCGATTAGCTTATTAATAGTTCTCCGTATGGCGACCTTTTATAAATAGCTTCATGCACTTCGAACTGAAGTAAATTGTCATATTGAATTACAATTTTGAATTCTTTTTAATATTATTTCGCTGTGTTGTAATAACGATTCATTAATTTTGCAAAACTGTGGTTACAATATGTGTGCCGAAATCATGTTTTCTGTTGTAACTTGTGGACCTTGTATCGGATCTGATTAACGGCGTATTTGAAATCTAAATCAGCTCTTGTCAGTATCTAATGTATTTCTTAACAGGATCAAACTTTCGCAACGTTAAAAAGCACAAAAGTTAAACAGATATCGATATTCATCAAAATTAGACAATTCCGGTCAGGGAATTGCTTCTTTTTGAACGTTGACCCCTGTTTTGCTCGAGGCTGTCCTGGCGAATGAAGTTGGAGGCTGACAGTTAAAAAAATTCTTTTGAACATTTAATTGTAACATTTAAGTGTTTGTTTTTTCAAACTATTGTTAGGCTATTGTAATACGACAAGTTTGCATTATTGAACCGTATTGGTTATTTTACATTAGAATAGACTGCGGTAATATCTCCGGGTATCTTAATTGCTGCCAACTTATGCTCTGTTAATGGAATTTTTTTATGGCATGAAATGCATCTTGCGTTAAATTTGCTGAGAATTATTGAAAACACAATCAAACTAGTTATTTTCATAGCTCACTTGAAAGTTTTCTATGATACCAGTCAGAAGTACTTTATCAGTTGCAAGCGAAAGCGTCGGATCCTATGGTTAGATTGTGAGAAATTATTATGTTATTAATTCCTCTCAAACGAAGTTCGCAGCAATTTTATTAGTCCTGTGGTCTGTTGTAAGCGCTTTTTCGCTTGACAGATTTCGTCTGACCTGTTAAAAAGGGATAAAAAGGTAAAGCCCGGAGGGAATTAAGTGGCTAAGCAGCTCTCTTAGAGCCTTACGTCTTACTAGTCTCTAAGTATATGTTAGAGTATAGTTCTGGGAAGCCTAAGTCAGTTAGAGCTCAAAAGCCGAGGGCGCTTGCGCCCGAGACTGAGCTCGAATTGCCGAAGGCTTCCCAGAACTATACTCTAACTTATTTGGACCCCAATTTTGCGGTTCAAAACTCAACGAGAGAATTCAATTAAAATTTAATGTAACATTGCAACTCTGTATGTTTCCAAAGAACACTTTTTCTTCCAGTCGTTTTTTCGTAGATATTTTCATTAGTTTTTTTTCTATTTATAGTTCTTTATGCTCTTCCTGCTCGTTTATTAGGGACCTGAAATTTGTTAGCAGGTGCTTCAAATCGCACTTTAGATGTTCGGGTTTGCACTCGTGCAGCGAATCAATCCAACAATTGAATAACCGTTCAACCCAAATATTTTCTGAATACCTTGATATTATTGTAGGAGCGAATGGATCGCAGAGGTTGTCAGCCGGCTCTGTTGTGTCACTCTCATTGTCACTCTTTATGGTTTTTAGAAAAATGAGCAGTTTATTAAAAATATTTCTCTATATTGACTCAATTATAGACCTTAAAAAAGTCCTTTTTGATGAAGTTGTTATAATTTGTTACTGCTTCCTGTTTTCAATTATTCCCTTTGATTATCTTTGAAAAGTGTATGCTTTGTCTCATGAGAAAAAATTGGGATTGCATTAAAATTTTCCTAGAAACATGCCTTAAGGCTCCCAAGAGTTTTTTCCAAAAAGTTTGCTCAGTTGATTGCTCATTTTATACCATATTGTGAGGTTGAACTCGTCGAGACAAGTGTGAAAAGTGAGCGAAAAAGTGATTGAGTTCAAAGTCTAGTGTGATATGAAACGTGAAATCTTGAAAAAAGTGGGATGCTTGAAAAAGTATGAAATAATGACTCCTTGCTTGATCAACTTTCAAAATTAGTGATTGAGCCTAACTTTATTGCTGATTTTGTTTAACAGCGAAATTGAGGTCTAAGTAGGTGATTCACCAAAACTGTTTTGAGGAGACAATATCATGGTGTGACGAGTGGTTCCTAATCTGAAAAGTTGAACCCCCAGCAATTCCCCAGTCCACTCTCCTCCGCCTGGCGATTTGGACGCCTCTCGTCCAACCCTACCCCCCCCCCATTGCTTGACCCCCCATCCCTTGCCCAACTCCCTTTAATGCTAATATTTCTGAGCGCCAGATGGTTACAACCGAAGCCAACCGCTCGCCGGTTGTTTGAGAGCAATTCACCCGACGTTAGTCGGTTATGTTTTGACCTCACTACAGTCAGATTGTTTTTCACCTTGTTAAGAGTGAGTAGACTTTCCTTGGTTAAAATTTTCAAACATGTCGAAGTGACTCAGCGGGTAAAAACTCGTAAAACTGGGAAACCTTTTTCTCTCGCGCAAATGAAACCTTGCGATATGGGGAAAGCAGCCGTGTAGATAAAAAAAGTTCTGACGGATCTTTTTGGTTCTGATTTTTAGTGGTAATTGCTGGGATTCAGCTCGACCTCAAAGGAACGCAGACCTCAAAGGAAGCAAATTTCATACTCGCTTCTAAAAGAAAATTTTGCTGTAATTTGTATGGATGGTAATCCCTTGAGGTTTCTGTAAAAAGTCCAATTTGGGTAAAGGCTCTGATTTAAATGTTATTAGCTCGTAATGGAGTCGTTGTGTTGCCTTTTTAACAAAAAAAAAAGAACGCTGGACACAATTACCTTTGGTTTCACATTCATTCGTTTCTGGTTTCGATTATGCGCTATAAAATCAGATTAGATTGACTTTTGTAAATTGAAATCTATTCTTAATTTTCCCAAAACTCCTTACAATGCAGCTCGAAATTTTCCTCGTAAATTTGCTCGAGACGTAGTTGGGTAAACTGAGAACTGGAGATCTTCTGTAATTGAGTGATTGATTGAAAATCTTTCTCAGAAATTTTGTTGAAAAGGATGTTAACATTAGCGCTCACTCAGTTATTTTTTGAATGAGCAAAAATTTAACGTGGCTTGATTAGTTGAATACCAATTTCGTGATCTAATTGTGCCTCTGATTAATAAATCAGATGGCGCGCTTTATAGTTTTATGTGAAATTTCGTCAAGTTGAAGCATTGAAGGTGGTCAAGTTTGATGAAAAGACGTAGGTCAACAACTTGACATCTATTTTAAACAATGAAAAGGCCTCATTTCGTGAACAGCAAATAAATAAATTAAGTTGACAACTTTATAAATAATTAGTAAAGTATATAATTAATGAAAGGTTGTTTCAAACTGACCTTTTAATATATGCCAAAATCGAAATTTGAATCAAAATTTCATGAACTAGACCGCTAGCTGATAAGGAACTCGAGTTTAAGGCGACAAAAGCGTATACATGTTATTGTTTGCGAAAAGTAAAATTTTAGAGTCAAACATCATGAACTGCTGGGCCATCGATTGACTAATACGATCAACCACTACCCACCCCTCACCCTCCCCCAGCCACTAGTACAATACATAGAAAATCATTATGTAAAAATATGGCAGGTGGGCTTTAGGGTTGAAAATAATATGCACCCACTAAGCGGGGGTAGGCAACTTAAAGCTGCTAATTGGAACAAGAGCTGAAGTTTGTATCAATCTGCTGATTTCAAAGGCAAGCCGAGAGTTCTCATGAACTGTTTTCATTCTGAATTTGTATTCAGATTAATAACTTGAGTTAGAAGGCCAATTTGGATAAACAGCTACCCCCAACATATCATTTCACTGACTAAAACTAAATCCATACATTCCTGATGCTTTCGCTGATTTTAAAATTGCTTAATTTGTTTGGCTTGAGTGATTTATAATTAGATATTTTTTTGAAGGATAATGAATTAAAATTCTCATTGTATAAGTAGTAGTGTATAGTAGATTATCTATCTTTTTATACTTCCAACTGGATAATAATTGCGATAAATTTTATGCAGAAATTTTTTTGTTCATGAGTCGTTTTGTTTCCGAAGTTGTCATGAGAAGCAATGGATCTATTCCTGTCCCCCCAGCAGCTTCAGGGGCACGTAATTGTTTTTTTTTTGGGGGGGGGGGGGGGTGATAGATCCAAAGAATATTTAGGAAAGAAGACGACGGTATAGACTTAGTGCATCTATTTCAACCGCTTTCTGTAAATTGATCTGCAGAATACATCTATTGCCACCTCTTTTAATGTGATTATTTGTTTCTGTTCCCAAACTGTTAATTTGTAATTATTCTCCGATTGTTTATTGCAGTAATTTTGATATAAATACAGATATTTGAGTTGTATTTCCATTGTCCAATTCTTAGCACCTTCTTTTACCATTCAATGACTAATTTTAATTTCAATTTCATTCCGAATTAATTTAAATCTTGAAAATTTTTCCTTTTTCAATGAGTCTCTTACAGCTATTCGTGAACGAGCAGACATAAAGCAAGCTCAAAGAAAAATAACAAGAAGGCTCGCAAGATTCTGTGCGCAGCACAGAGTTTTCCGAATTTATTTACATTTAATGCATTAAATCACTCAAATGGGATGAGCAATACAGCTAAGTTTTCTCGCATGCAAAATATTGTTTCAACTGGACGCCGAAGGAAAAAGTGATCAACTCTTATTAATAGCCGCACAGCGATAGCTGGGGTTTTTTATTTGCCTTCTCTTGTTTTTTAAGACTCGAAGAGGCTTTATGGTTTTTTGATAAGTGAGTAAGAAAACCGGAATTTTAGAGTAAAGTAGTAATTGTTAGGTTGTTTTAAAAGTGTTTCGAAGATTTTTGGTAATTAAAGGGAGTTTCATCCTAATTTTAAGGATTTTCAGCTAATTCTCCGGTTTGACGGCTTTTTAGCAATTTTTGGCCCACTATGGATTTTTATTGCTTTAACTTGTTACTGAATTCAAGCTTAATGCTCGTGCGGAAATTCTATTACAAATTAATTTCAGGTTCCTTGGTACCAAGTAATTTTTTCATTTTTTTTTCAATTCTTTAAATTTCTCTTAACTTCTTAATTTTTCGCTTTATTTCGAAATCATTGATGCTTTTTGTAATTAGTTTGGCTTGTCCGAGTTTGTATGAATAATAGGGTTGTGTCTATTGCGTAAAATTTTGTTTTCTCTGTGTATTTGTACTTGTAAAAATTGAAAACGTAATTTTTTGTATTTTTTGTTTACTTTTTAGTTATCTTTTCTTTATTTCAATCAAGATAATATTTTCTATTCTTTTGTGCTCACTGCCATCAGAAACAAACTATTCGAAAGGCTGTTTTTTGGCGAAGAAATTTTCGCGTCTTTTCCGGCTATGTTTCTTATTTCGTCGTCAAGATTTTTGTTCTGACCATATGACGTTACAACCACTTCAGATCGGCTTTTTGTTCATTAGTTCGTACAATTAGTTCATACAAAGGCAGCAATAACTTAATACAGATTCGTAATGAAAATATAACATCTCATTCTATAATGAAAAGAGTATTTTTGGTATTGTTTTTTACTTTTTTTCGAGACTGCAGATATGCGAAGCTATTGCGGCTATTTTCTGGCAATCTGCCAGCTATGGTTTTAAAATTTGGCTTGGAATGGGTAATAATTTTTGAAATTATTACTTAAGCCCAATATTATTTTCATTCATCGTATGCACGGTTAAGATTATTTCAGTAGTTGATGTCTTAAATAAAACATAGCTGTCAGATTGCTGAGAAAATAGCTGCAATAACTTGGTAGAAGAGCAGTCTCAAAAATCTTGAAAGAACGATGCAGAGAAATTTCAAATGGCTGAGATATATTTTGACAGAGGAGAAATTGCATAAACTTTGTGTTCTCTGCTGGCTGCCGTCAAATAAAATTAAATTAAAGCACCATATTCTCAGATGACCTTATCACACTCAACATGTTGGAATTGGCCAAAAGTGGGTCAAAATTGGCAGAATTTCTGTCTCTTACTTAGTCAAAAAGAAAAATTCTTGAAAAATCCTTGTAATGAAATTCTAGAGGCCAAGTACTTGGCCTTTAGAAAACGATACTGTATAAGTTAGTCTGGGATGCGCTCAAAAAAGTAAAAAATTGTCTGAACAAAAAAAGTGTGAGGCTAGCATAAAGTTCTCCCACTTTTTTTCAGAAAATGTGGGAACAAAAAGGTGGGCAATCATCAGTGTCTTCGACATTTCGCAAGAGTATATTGGTATTAATTTGCCTCTCGGTATTGAAACACTGTTTTTCAAAGAAAACGGAAAGAATTTTGTTCAAAGATTCTAATTTTACATCACTTTGGATTCTTGACGAATGAAGGATTCTTGACGAATGAAGAAAATGAAGTTTGGAAGGGCTGTTAAATTTGAGAGTAGTGATTACAACATATTTCTTAATTTTTCCTATTTTCCTTGTTTGTTAAGCTAGGAGGGGCAAGCCTTGTTCAGTCTTTTCGCAATTGCAACTTCGTTACTCTAGCTATTCTGGATTACAATTGTCTAAAAACGCAACGGTAGATCAGTGTTGACTAATCCGATTTGCGCTCAAAAACGCAGTTTTCTTATTTTCACGAAAACCAAAAACATCAATGATAAATAAATATTGGATGGCCAAATTTTTTGTTTTCCCGTGTTTGAAAGTTCCTAAAACTCGATATCTAAGTTAATTCAAAAACTTTGTTCGGGCAAAAATATTGATTACCTTATTGGGGTTACCTTATTGATATATACATAAGCACAAAAACTGGAACTTTTTGATTCTGCATACACCCGCGAACGGATGAACGCATTGAGTCTGAAACGAAGTGCAGCGAATCAGTATTATAGCTAGTTGATAAAACTATTATTTCCTTGGAATATGTTAAAATCAAACTCTTTCGACAAATTTTGTGGTTTATTGTGACAAATCTTCTAAAATAGCTTTTATTTTAACTGATATTGCCGAATCATTTCTTTTTCTGTTTGTGTCTGCAATTTCCGCTGACCTTTTTTTGCACTCAAATATTGAGAGTTTTTTAAGCGAAGATGTTAAAAGAACTGCTATTGTGCAGCGTTTTCTAAAAACTTGGAACTTACTTCAGTTTCGAAAAAAACCTTTATTGCTGCTTTATTGAGTAGCAGAAGTTCCGATAGCTCAACAAATATGAAATATTTTATAACTTTTTTCGAAATCTTTGTGTTTAGCGAAGAGAGCAAAACAAAACCATTAAATATAAAATAAGGTAGGTCAAGATATCATACACACATTTTAGAATCCATAAAAATGTTTCATTTTCCGTGGACAATATTTACATAATTAAACCTTTGATTTAGTAAAAACGCGGAATTACCGACAAGCAAAACTATCTGATAGAAAGGTGTAATTTTGATTAACGCTGTCTCTTTTGGCCTATTGTCGCTTCAGGCCGAATTTAAACCCTCTTACTATTGAGTCTCAAAGTTTCTTTCTATTCAGGCTTTTTCTCAAATTGGTGGATCTCTCAAGCACACTGAAGTTGCACCCAAAATATTAATCAAAAATTGCGAAAATGTTTTTTCTAAATCCTCTGAAGGCTACAAAATGGGGATGACTTAGTGATAACTGAAGTGGAATTATTTGTAGCGCTTTCGTTGTTTGTTTTTGTTGTCTTTTTTTAACCATTTTGTTAGGGCATGAATATTTACCTTATTTTAAATCAGTATACCACCGTACAAGATGTCCAACAGGATGGCTTCCACTAAGGTCCCAAAAGTATTTAAAGATGTTCATTTTTAGAATCCTACTATATTCAACCGTCCTCCAAACGCGTACTGTGTAAACAAACAATCAGATTATAAAGTTTTCTCTCGTAAAGGGTTGTTAAAAATTCCCATAAAGTATGGATCCATGTTACCGCTCTTGCCAAGTTTGACAGCTCAATATGGGCAATAATGTGTTTATATCGACAAAGAGATAATTGTTCTCTTAAGGTAAAATTCAGCGTCTTCGTGGCTTTTCTTGATAAAATCTCTGTAAAGATTTTTTTGTCGTCTTGATGGCATAGCAAGGTGCATCAAGTTTCATTTCACTAAGTTGGCACTACAAAATAGTAATAAGAAAGCTCAGTATTGTGCGTTCGCACGTAAGATTCAGACCCCGCTTATCCACAAGTTTGGCTCAATTCTGTACCAAATGAGGAAGACATAGAAAGCTTCCAAAAATTCTCACATATGATCAAAAAAATTTGGTGTATGGATAAATAAAAATTGTCTCCATTTCAAATCACTTAGTAAAGTAAACAATGCCACAGTGGCCCGATGAGACCTGCCATTATTAATACTGCGAGACAAGACAAACAAACAAATTCAAACAACAACGAACATTTACATCCAAAACTCAACATTTATATTTTTGGAGAAAAACTACATATAAACTACATACAAAAAAGCTACAAATAAAATCTTAACTAAACAAACTAGTTTGTTTTTTCAATAGAAAAAAACATGGGACCAGTCATTTATGAGACTCGGTAAGAGGCAGACAAAAGAGAACAAAAACGACAATATTTCAGCGAAAACTATAAGATCAATTAAAATTTTTAAATAGGTCTATGTTCGACCGAACATCGATATAAAGGCATTGAGACCTGTTAGTATCCAGAATATGTCGTACGTCTAAAAGTATAAATGACAAATTGAGACGAAAATCAAAAATTTCATAAAACTTTGCAAGAAAACGGTGTAGAGGCTCTTAAGACCATAATCCAATCCGTAAAATTAAGATATTTTCACCTGTGCTTTCTTTGAAGACCAATGATGTCATTTGTGACTTCTGCATAATGAGACTAGGTAACAAGATTTTTTAAAAAAATAACAAGATGAAAAAGTTAAAAAATACATTCGTTTGTTTTTGTAAACAATTTCGAAGACATCAAAACATTAGAAAGCAACCGAAATCAATAAATATGAAAATCATTCCTCAAAAGAAGGCCTTATAGAGCTTTCGTTATTCAGAGTATGTCATAATACAAAAAAAAACGATTAAAAGATGCAGAACAAAAATTAAGTAAACATTTTGCGAAAAACTGGTTTTCAAGTCGTAAAAACAAAAAACATTGCACTAAAATCCTTAGATATGTTCAATTGTTTCATTGTTCAAAACAATTAGTTTGATTTACAACCTGTATTTGATCAGAGTAGGTAACAAGTAGATAGAATAGTACAGCAAATTACAAATTTAAAAATACATCTTTAAATATTTTTTGAAAAGTTGATAAGGTCATTAAAAACCTTAGCTATCAACCGAAATCAGTTCATAGATTTCTTTGTTTGTCTATAGGAAGACGCCAGGACCTGCAGTTATCTAGATCTTCTCAAACGTCTAGAAAAAGAACGACAAAAAATCAATAATTCAGCTAGAAGACGATGTCGAAGCAGTATAAACCATGTTTTCACTGGAAAACTTTTGTGTTCGATTCCTTTCTTTTAAATTTTTATATTATTAAACCTGACCTGCCAATAACATGACATGGGAGTAAAAACTTCAGCATTGGTTAAATGTTCAATTATCAAATTCAAAAACTCGTATAAAAGCAAAGAAACCATTACGTAAAACGTTAAACCGCAATAAGTATTAAGTTTTAATCAATCACAAACCCGACGCAACCTGTCGTTGCTGAATTAAACTATAAGTTGACAAAAAGAGAAGAAAGTTGCAAATGTCAATAATCCATTGTTTATTTAAAAATATGTTTTTTTAAAAACAAAACGACCAAAACCTTTCGACTAAAAACTAGATATGTTTCCTCAGAACTTCTTAGGACTTCAATCTGACTTTTCATTATACCGCTCTGATTTGATTTGTCTTTTCGCTAATGAACCCACAAAAATCAAAAATTTGAAAATCTTAATAAAAATTATCGACTGATTGCAGTTCGAATGTTCAATAATCAAATTTTTGAGAAAACTCGTATCAAAGCAGAGAAAACATTACGTCAATTTTTTTAAAAGTTGATAATAAGGTTATAAAAAACTTTAGCAATCAACCAAAATCAGTACATAGATTTCTCTGTTCATCTATAGGAGGAAGCCAGGACCTGCAATTATCTCGAACTTCTCAAACGATTACAAAAAGAACGACAAAAAATCTTTAGTTTCTGCTAGAAGACGAGGTCGAAGCAGTATAAACCATAATGTATTCACTGGAAAACTTATTCGTTGGATTCCTTTCTTTAAATTGTTTTAAAATTAAACCTGACCTGTCAACAACATGACACGAGAGCGAAAACCTCAACGTTGGGCAAATGTTCAATATTCAAATTTGAAAACTCTTATCAATGCAGAGAAACCATTACGTAAAACGTCAAACTGCAATATTTATTAAATTTTAAATAACTACAAACCCAACACAAACTGCTGTTGCTGAAGTTAAACTCTAAGTTGACCAAAAAGAGAAGAAAGTTGCATATAACAATAATCCATTTTCTATTTAAAAATATGTTTTTAAAAGACAAAACGACTAAAATCTTTCGACTAAAAACTAGATATGTTTCCTCGGAACTTCTTAGGAGTTCAATCTGACCTTTCATTAGACCGCTTCGATTTCTTTTTGATAATGAGCCGACAAAAATCAAAAATGTGACATAATTAATGAATATATTTGTTTTTTAAAAATATGGTTTTAAAAGACAAAACTACCAAAATCTTTCGACTAAAAACTAGATATGTTTCCTCGAAACTTCTTAGGATATCAGTCTGACCTTTTATCAGACCGCCCTGATTTGATTTGTTCTTTTCGCTAATGAACCCACAAAAATCAAAAATGAGAATTTTTTTTTTTAATTACCGACTGATTACAGTTCGGATTTTTGTGCTTTAGAAAACAGCGATTCGGCAAAAACATTTTATTGATCCGAATTTTATTTATATATCAAAAATTTTACAAAAAAATCATTATATCAAATTTAAATGATGCATTTTGCATAATTATCGAGTTAAAAATTTGCAAACGTTTAATTCAAGAACACGCTCTAAAGATCCACAATTGAAACCAGCTTGCTTTAGAGATAGCGAAGATTGTTTCAGCACGTTTTAGGTGTGTTAACCCAGTAAATTCACACAAGCCTATTTACTGCCAAATTTGATTAAAAAAGGCTATTTGAAAAATTTAGCAAAGTTTTAGCCCAAAAATTAGATCAAACAGGTCAACATCACTCTTTCGGTTTTAGAAGTGAAATCTTTAACACTATCATTACCGAATTCAACATAATTTTCAGCAAAATTGACAAAAAAGCATACGGAAAATGTGAACGGAAACAAAAACCAGTCAAATGTTCACAAAACTTTAAACCTCGATAACTCTGTGGAAAAAACGAAATTAAAAAAAAATCTATTTAGTTATTTATTCTACGCTGGACGGAATTTCTAATTATACCACTCGCAGCCCTCTACAATGAATATATCGATCGGTGAAAATTGACTGAACAAAAAAACCCGTTTGAGTATATATTTCCTGCCCCAATATAGTGGGTAGAAACAATAAGTGGGCGTTGAAACAAGGCTTTAAACCAGGCGTGAAGACTTTATAGAAGAATTTCTAGTTATTAAATTAGTAATTACATTTGTGCTTAAATTATTACCCGTGGGTAACTTGGAGCGCGTCGAGGTCTTACCGGGAGAACTGGCCGGTTGTTTCCGGGTTATATCCCGTGAAAGGAAGTGAGGCATGTTCGTGGCCTACACTGCGTTGGTCTAACTGGTATTTTGTTTTACTCAAATTTGCACGTGACGTAATCAGCTTACTTAGCAGACTTCATAGTCAAGTACTAGGATTGTTTGTTGAAATAACCTTCTGATTGCATGCATTTATTGGCCATTTGCAGTGATCTTAATTTCTGAGAGTAGGACAAATTAGTATAAGAATACATTGAGTGCTTGCAATTTGTGGATGTTCTTAGTTTTTAGATGTATATCTTTTCATTTATTGCGGATTTGAAAGCTGTGATCGTTTCTGATAGATGTATTTTTAATAAACAGAGAAAGCGCAATCGTATGAAACGCTTGTGGAGTGGTGGCTTTCTTACTCGAAGAAAGTTTTTTCTTTTATAATCGTTTTCATATTTGTCTTCTAAAAGATGATCTCAACTTTGTATGAGAAATCTGCAGTGTTTAATTCTGAAAAGGGCAATTCAAATGAGGGGGTCGATTGAGAAAGTTATCAGCGAAGTATAAAGTAATAGAATAACTGCGGTAGACAACCATATCAAACGTGAAATCAAATTGCAGAACTTGACCTGGTTAAGATGCAGTTTTTACTGACTCTGTGTTTTTGGAGTCCGCAATAATGACGAAATACAGAACATTATGCTCAGTAGATTGACTTTTTCGCCGTTGCAATTACAAAGCAGATTTAACTGTTTTTCTTAAATTGTCATTATTGGGGCTATAGTCTGATTGGGGTACTTGAATCTTGAATTCTTAGACTTATAAGGTTTTTAATTTCTACGGGTATTTGTTGATGAAATTAAGTCATTTTCGTTTTCATTACTATCAATTGCGCGGAAGCAATTGTTTCGATTTGTCCTTCTCTTAAATTTTTGGTGACAGTTTTGATTTCATTTTGTGTTTATTTTCCCAGAATTAGTTTGCATGACACTTTTGCATCCAACTGAATTCAACTGAAGTTTAAGTGGTGACAAAGTGCAACAGCGAATAAACCGGAGGTGCCCAAAATGTAGTTTGTACAATCAATTTCAAATGAATTTGGTGGTTGAATAATAGCCGTGAAGCGATTGGGAGGCTAGTATCTCGGGTTTCTAACAATCCAAATGATTTCGATTGTACTGGGGCGCTGTCTTTTTACACTTCTTGTCTTTTTCACTTCGTTCAACCTTTTGAGGTCAATGAAAAGTCACATTTAGAGTAGTGACTTTAATCATGCTGAACTAGGAGAGCGGAAAATCGGGTAATTTAAGGGGGGGGGGGGAGGGGTAAAATTTTTGGGTCTTTTCAGCTTCGTCAATTTTGCTCATGTTTTCGGTATGTTTCCTTGACTGCTACAAATTGATGTGCATCTGTTTAAACGTGTACAGATTTGTGTGCCCTTCGATCCACAGCTAATATATTTTATGAGTTAAACGCTATTTGATTTCAAAAATATCAGTGCAATTTTGAATTTCGCCATTTTCTCTTAGTATTTTATCACATAGTTTGATTATAGACAGGTTCCATTGGCTTTTTCAAAGTGATTAATTGATGTTTTCAAAGTTTTTTGATAGCTTATAATTTTTCTGTCTTAGTTTTATAAAATATTAGGGAGTGTTTGTTTTTGCTATATTTGTTGTGCTTTTTGTTTTTGCATTTAGTCTTATTATTAACAGGTTCAATTGGCTTTTCAATGAAGAGTAAGTTAACGAAATTAATAAAGCCAGTTGATAACGTTTCTTTTGACGATACTATTGGTTTAATAAAACTAAGTGAATTTTTGATTCGTTCCCGAATTTGTTTTTTTTCACTCTGTCGCACTAATGGCACGGCACACCTAATCGGCCTGCTTATACGACAAAATCTATTCCATTTGTCCATTTTATGTGTTTGTTGCTAAATTTTGTTACTTATTTGATACCAACTTTTCAAAAATATTAGAAAAAATTTTAGATGCAACTTTTTCTTTGTCTCTCAGTGGAAATAGTAAATAAAAGGTTCTTCGCTTGCTTTCGCAAGTCTGATTATTATGATTTTGTCAGGGACTTCCATATATAAAAATGTGTTTTTAATCATTTGCTTAATTTTGATGTTTTCCAAAAAAACCCATAGTTAAGTTGTTTTTGTTCAATTCTTTGAATTGTAATTGGGAACTTCATCTTGCTATGTTTGTTTAATTCTTCGTCATCCCTACGTTTGTTACGAACATTTGATTACTCGCCAAGAAGACATTGTGCGTTTTTTTCCTCTGCAGCTGAATTTGTGTGCGTGACGTCATTTTTCACTGTATTCTGTGTAGGATAATCGGTATAGGTTTTTTTTTCAATCTGATAATTTTTTGAGCATACATGACTTTTAGCAATCAATTAAATTACCCAAATTGCAACATTGAAAGCTTATTATTTTTAAAGTCTAATTTAAAAACTTGAACTCTAAATGAAACTCAATGAAGGTCATGCAAGCGCTACTATTATAAGGCTACATTACTTGAAATATATATTGCGAATCGCATTGTTTGTCCTTGGTGTTTGCTAATTTTTTAATCTAGCCGGCGTCGACAGTCTATTTTGCGGCCATTGTCCGGTAATTCAATTTATTTGAATTCAATTTATTTGAGTTGCTAGGTTGCACAAGCTCGATTTCTTTAATTTGTTTTGATTGATTGATGGCTTCTGATTTGTTTTGATTTGTAATATTTGCGGGTTTTATGTTTTACCCCTTTTGTGCAACCTAGCAATTCATTGTAATCTGGAAATCTTTTGTGAATAAGTAGTAAACATTGGTGACCGCGACGTGATATTATTTGATGATTGTTTCCTGTTAAAAGGATGTAAGTTTTGTTGTCTTGATTGTTGCTGATGTGACTGTGTTTTCTTTTGTGTTTTGCGTTGGTCTGGGATGTTAGTGTCAAAATTCTGATTTGAACTGCAATCAGATTTAGTACTTACATCTGATTGGTGTCTTTTTTGGTTTCCTTCTAGCGTGTTTATAGGACTTGGGTTTGTCGTTTGATGTAGTGGTACCAAAATTGCGTCTTATGTTAATTGGTCCTATGTGTTGAGGGTTTTTTTGTTCTGTGGCAGGACGATATAATGACTTTTATATGAGAGCTACAGAAACAAGTGTTTTACCTTTTCGATACAAAACTCCTTTGTTCTGAAATTTGAGTGAAAAAGCAATCAGACCTGTTTTTTTAGTGAAGTGAACTGTGTTGTGGTCTGATTTTTCTTTTAACCTAAACTTTTTTAGGTCTGTTGAACTCTGCAGATAGTCAGATAACGTGAATTTTTTTAACGGAAAAATGATATACAAAATGTGTTTATTATCGTCTTTGATGCTGACTGTTATTCTTTGACGTTCAAATCTTTTCTGCAACGAACAACCTAAATCAGAAGTTTTATTTTTGTTTAACGTGCCCTCTGAAATAGAAAGCGTTTGACTGTAATTGCCGTTTTTTTTTCTTGCTTTATATTTTTTTCACTTGAAAATTGGAAAACAATAATTATAAACTACGATAAAAACAACTTTTGACTGTTCTATTTTTCTTTATTGTGCGTATGTGTATGAAAACTATCTACTTCAGAGCTGGAAACAATGCACACGCAACTTGAAAAACTAAAAAAGTCATTGTGGAATAATCTCTCGAAATATGGAGTACTCTTCAGCAATTTGAACAAGTGTAATGCTTTTTTAATCTTTTTAATCGGAGCGGATGCCTTCATAGCAACAGTACCACTCAAATTCACAACAGGACCACCAGGAACGCCATACGGAGTCTTGACACAGCTTGGACGGACCGTTACAGGACCAATACCTCAGAAATACAAGTCAACCAGTAATAAACAGGGAATCAATTACAACATCACACTTTACAACAGAATAAAAAAACCCAGAACAGGATATGGAGAACGACATGCTTCAAATGTTTTAGCCAATGGAGGGAAAAAATTTAATGAGCCGAAAAAAGACGTTGACAGCACATGACAGGAAAGCTCTTGAAACAATAAAAAGGACGACAAGACACAACAGTTCTCGTTATGTGATCGGACTACCTTGGAAAGATGACACTAAACTACAGACCAACTCTTTTCTTGCCAAAGCAAAATTACAGTCACTTGAACACCGACTTCAACAGGAACCAGACTTATTTTGTCGTCACAACCAAACCATCGAAGCAGACATCGAAAAAGGATTTGTTGAAGAGACAAAACGTCAAACCAATTTCATGAATTCACAACTTTGGTATGTCCCACATCACCCCGTTGAGCAAAAACTGAAGAAAAGACGAGTCACAAAAACTGAATAAGACGAGTCACAAAAGCAGCTTCGGTATACAAAGGACATTCACCTAACAAAGCTCTTTTGGCTGGACCGGATCTATTATGCAGCCTTGTGGGACTTCTTTTGAGATTTCGACAGTACAAAATTGCAGTAACCGGTGATAACGAAGCGATGTTCATGCAAGCTGTCATACGATCAGAGGACCAAGACGCACTCAGATTTTTGCGGAACAAAGATCGAGAAAAAAATTTTTTCAAGTACAAGAGACTGATATTCGGTGCAACTTGTTCCCCTTCATGTGCAATATACATAATCCACAGATGTGCAGATGATAACCAATTAAGCAATCCCAAAGCCTACGCAGCCATCAGAAAAAATTTCTGCATGGATGATTACCTTCAAAGTTTCAGCAGAACAGAAAAACGCAGCTATCAAAACAACAGAGGTATAGTATACGTTACAGAATGTTGGCTTTAGGCTTACAACGTTTTTTAGTAACGACCCAAGCACCGTCATGAAAGTAACTGGAGAAAATGCAGAGAGAGTGAAAGAGCAACGTATTTTAGGACAAATGTGGAATGCAAACAAAGATATTTTCATCTTCAAAAGACCAGACTTAAAACTAGATGTCGAAAGCATGCAACAACGTCAAATGCTGTCACTAGCCGCATCATTGCTCGATCCACTTGGAATCATAACGCCGCTTTCTCTTAGAGTACGATGCATTCTTCAATCGATAGTTAAACAAAGTAACAACTAGAATAAACAGATCCCAAGAGAGTTCCAACACGACTTGCAGCAATGGGTAGACGAATATGAACGGAAGCCAGAAATTTCTATTAGCAGATTTCTGATCCCCAACGCAGATGCTAAGCATGAATTTCACATATTATGCTATGCATCAAGTGCAGCAATAGCAACGACAATATACATTAGATCAAGCAGCGCAGAAGAAAGAACAACTCAATATGCTGTTAGAAAAGCAAGAGTTGCGCCCATTAAAACAACAACCATCCCGAAGTTAGAATTTGAAGCAGCAGCTATGGGAGCAGAACTTGCTTCCTTTGTTCGAAGCAAAATAACAGTACAAATTGACAAAATTCAATTCTGGACAGAAAGTATGTCCACTTTAGGTTGGATTAAATCGATAAAGCACCAAAAAGTTTTTTTAGCAAATAGAATTGCAAAAAATCTTGCAAACTCTCAGTCAGAATAATAGAATTTTGTTCCTGGTATAATCAACCCTGCAGATAACGGAACAAGAAGACTCTTCTTAACAGAATTGAAAAAAAATGGATCTCAGCGCCAAAATTCCTACTAGAAAATCCTGCTCCAAGTTTTCAAAGAGATCAGCAATTTACAGCAACAAACAGTTTACGTGCAGAAACTGCAGATACAGTTATTGACTTTAACGATTTCTCCAGTTGAAATAAACTTATGCAACGAACCAAAGCAGTGATGAAAGCAGTCAATATCTTCCGAAAACGACCGGTCACAAACAGTTATGAAGACGCACGACATCATCTATTGACACAATCACAGCATAAAATGTTTTCTGAAAGCATAAGAAACCTTGAAAAGGAAAATGAACTAGACAAAAAGGACAAGTTATTACAGTTCACTCCCTTCCTGGACAAAGATGGTTTAATACGAGCAAGAGTCAGATTAAGGCACGCTAAAATACCCTACAGCCAGACACATCCAATATTTCTTGAAAGTAAGATTTATATTACTAAACTATTCATTGAGCAAGCCCACAAAGACTGTAGACAATTTGGAACAGAGTTTGTCCGAGCTTAACTGCCGCAAGATTTCACCATTATAGGACTAAGAAGATTTTTGAAAGAACTAAGCAAAACGTGTTTCGTTTGCCGACGATGGAGAGCACAAAATATTACCCTCTAATGGCCAACCTCCCCATTTTTCGGTTCGCAGAAGCAGAAAAACAAAATTATTTTCTAAATGTTGGGTTAGACTTTTTCATAGAGCACCGAAATCGCCAATTGGAAAAATCAATATGTATGTCTTTTCACCTGTCTTGTCACTCGAGCTGTGCATCTGGAGGTTTGTCAGACATTGGACACAGAGAGTTGCCTACTAGTTATTAGAAGATTTGTATCGTAACAAGCATATCCCGAATTATTCATTTCTGACAATGGATCAAACTTCACATCTGCAAAAAAAGATGTTGGATCTGAAAAAAATCATTGTTGTCAACAACTATATCAAGTGCCAGTTACAGCAGCAAATTATTACATAGAATTTGCATCCAACTATAGCCCCTCACTTCAGTTGGATATGGCAAAGGCTAATTCAGTCTGCTAAACGCACTTTGCTCATAATTTTAGGCAGCCAACAATTGAACGCCGAAATTTTTCAGAAAATTTTAGCCGAGACTGAAGGACTTCTCAACTCCAGGCCAATTACATATGTCTCCTCAGACACAAACGACGAAGAAGCATTAACACCTAATCATTTTTTATTAAGACGCCCTTACAGCCGTTTTGCACCGCTGGCATCAACCAGCCGAACATTTAGTAAAAAGGAGTTCTCTTACTCACAAACATTTGCAAAAGAAAGGTTTGCAAAAGGAGTATACATCAGATCTTATCAGCCGCCCAAAGTGGAGAACAGAATCAGAGGAATTGAAAGAAATCTGGTTTAGTCTGGTTATTGCATGAGTTCACTCCGAGAGGTATTCGACCAATGGGTCGAATTGCGAAATGCCACAATGGAATGGACGGACGAGCACGATCCTTCGAAATCAAGACATCAATTGGAGTGCTGAAGAGACCAGCAGTCAAATTAGCTAAAGTTTCACACAAACCTTGATACCATTAAAGTTTCAATTTCAAACAGCTCATAGGCTTTAAAGTTCCATGATAATCATGTCCAAAGTCAGCGTATCAAATTGTTCAATTCTACACAAATTCCAACAATCGGGCAAATGAAGAAGTCAACAACGCGGTGAAACTGCTAAAATAAAAGATTTTCAACTTCCCTAACGCCTTAACTTCCCTAAAACTGCGCGAAATTCAGCTCAAAGTGTTTCTTTGCCCTCAACGATAACTTTCATCATCAGGTTTTCACTTTTTTGCCTACTCGTCTGTTTCACAAAATCTACAGCCTCCAGAATCCAACCCACATAGTTTCATCGACAGCCTTCGCACCAACAGAGTTTACATTATATGCAGCCAACACTTTTCGATAAAACTTCAATTTTCACAGCCCCCTTGAAGAGTAATGACTACCTTCACACATCCTTGTCATTCAACAACACAGTATTCCGATTACAACGTATCAAGCGAAAACGTCAATGCAAACGTTTGATCACAACATTTACCAACTTATAGCCGGTGTATATGCTGGCCCGGAAGAGAGTACAACAAGTTTACACACACACACACACAAACACACACACACTCACGAAGCCAAAAATGCCCTCAATTGTGACAACAGATCATCTTTACAGCTTCGATATTACAAAACAATCTTGAAATTCCAGATCAGCAAAAAAATAATGTAAACTTGATTGTCGAAATCTTAAATTGTAAAATACAACAAGAGTCTACAGT
Organism: Convolutriloba macropyga; assembly: GCF_964194025.1. Lineage (NCBI taxonomy): Eukaryota > Metazoa > Xenacoelomorpha > Acoela > Convolutidae > Convolutriloba > Convolutriloba macropyga. The sequence continues at coordinate 13,103,478 of NC_134481.1, read as the reverse complement.
TTCACCTTCATGCACGCGGCCCGGAGTGTTCAAGCACAAGCTTGATTTCCTTAATTTGTTTTGATTGATTGATGACTTCTGATTTGTTTTGATTTGTAAAATTGCGGGTTTTATGTTTTACCCACTTGTGCAGTCTAGCAATTCGTTGTAATCTGGAAATCTCTTGTGTATAAGAAGTAAACAGCCGGCGTCGACGGATTATTTTGCGGCCATTGTCCGGTAATTCAATTTATTTAAATTTTTAATTCAATAAAATCCAATGATGATTATTCAAAGATAGGTCGAGTTCATTTTAAGAATTTATCCAACAATCTCCCATGTATTGTCGACAAATTTTTGTTTGAATTTTTAACGGACTATCTCAATCTGAGTCCCGTGAGCGGAAAAACGCTAAGCTTATTCCCGAAACCTTTTTCATATATCTTGCGCTGTAGCCTGATGCGGCGTGATACAAAAAAATATTAATTGTGCTGTTATTCCGTTTTCACCCTACTTTCAACCCCGAGAATAAATCACATTTTATTCAATGTTACAAATATTTTGCGGTTAGATCAAGTAGAATTACAGCTTTGGCGCCCATTGCTCGGAAAAATACATAGTAAAAAGAGACAAGATTAAATCAAAAGTTATAGTTCTCAGAACCCTTTAACATTGACCACGCATTCATTAAATTTTATCTGGGTTCTACGGTTCTGAAAGAGAAAGCGCATAATCTTTAGACTGGTTTTAGTAATTTCTCTCAAGCGAAGTTTGTAGCAATCATTTTAGTCCTGTTGGTCTTTTATTAATGCGATTTTTTGCTTGCCCGAATTTTTTACGGTCCAATTTGACTTTCCGCGTCTTTCCCATTATAGCCCTACTCACAAAATTATAGACCCCCATTTTAGTATAATTATCAAATGCCTTACTTGTAATCGCCCACCCCGTTCTTAGTTCTTAAAGGTCATCGATAGTATAGACATGATCTCTGCACACGCACGTCTGGTTTATTTTCAAAGGTTAGATTATAGTTGGTCGAAATGAAATGTCGAAGCGTATTAAATCATAACTTCGAAGTGTGTTCTAACCTTAATCTCATAACTTACGAATTAAATATTCTTAAGTTTCTAAAATGAATCTAAATATTATAAGTCTACAAGTATGACAAGTAAGTATGCATCTCTCAATGGTCCGGTTTATATTCGTGTTTGCGTGTGAGTATGAGAAAGATATTTAATTTCAACAGCATGAAGTACTTGAAACGCAGATTGAATCATAATAAGTTCACATCTGCAGTTTAACAGTACATCGAAATTGCATAGAATTTTATAGATCTGACTCAAGATTTTATCTTTTTCTAACGTTAGAGTTAGTCATAGTCGATTCACTTATTGTATTACTTTTTTTTTAAAAAAAACTAATTTGAAATGAAGTTATATACTCTTCGCTTGTCCTGCTCTCTTTCATGAAGTTTTGTTTAATAGTTTTCAGCGATGTTTACTTATAATCCTAGTTTTTTAAATGTTTGAAATGAAGTTATTCATTCTGTTTATCTTTCGTCATTCATGACATTTTTTTATTTCCTTAGTAATTCATTATTTGAATTTTATCATTACGATTGTGTTTCTGGGTTATTTTTTAAAAAGTTTTTATGCGCTTAATTTATTTGTTGTTCGTTTGAATCTCAAAAAGACGATGATTTCTAACATTTCAGATCGATTACTCTTCGACCGCCGTACAAAAATTGTGAATAACAAGCTGAACAGCCCTGTTTTCTACCTATTTCACCCTTGTAAAAGAGTAAAGTTAACAACCGTGGCCATAATTTTATTACTTTTCCTATTCTTCTGTATAACAATATGTATCCCTAAATTATCATCAGAAATGTCTGGATTAAGCGGAGATGGTATTTCGTTACAGGAGCGGAAATTGGTTAAACAGTTCCAGAAAGAGTTACACGAATATATTCAGTCACAAACACATGTTCCAAATAAAGGGAACTGTTTAATTTTATCTGCCCCAAATTCTAATCGGCATTGCCCATATTTTCACTTTTCATCGGCGTTTTCTCGGTCAATTATAATAAAAATGTCTCATACAAAGTTTGCAGCAAATTTTTGGTCACATTGATTTTTGAGTTCTTCTTAACTTATTTATTGCTCTTTTTCTGTGTTTCCACATCTCACGTCATTTGAGTTAGTTGTGGTCTCATTAAAGTCAGTTTGCGAAATGATGTCAGCTTGTGCAAATTCTGAGAAATGATCAATTTTTTCCGTTCAAAATGGGTGATTGTCAACGTTGTGTATGTTTCAATGAGTCTTTATGTTGATAATGTTTTAATTGTTCCGACCCCACTTGTTCATTTTTATAGCTGATCTATTTTTTGTTGTAACTTCTTATAGAAAAATTTATATTACACCCCGTCTTTGTTCGCCAGTCAAAATTGCAAATTTGTTAAGCTTTTTAGGGGGAATATAGGTTAATATTTTAAAGCACATGTTGTGTAGGTTTAGAATCGAAAAGGCATTTTTTAAAACCGGAAATTAAATAATTGCCAAGACACACATGCAAAAATTGATGATCGTAGAATTAGAAATATATACTTATTATATGCAGCAGGTACACTTCCTACACGTTTTCTTGATAAATTTGTCTTTTATCGAGGAAATTTCAGTTACATATAGGTTGTGGTAAAGCGCTCGTTATTGCATGGAATGTTTGAGGTGAAAATTTTTGGTAATGCCAATTTTCCAACCAATACTCTTTTTTATAGGCTGTCAAATTTTACATTTTTGCAAACCATTTTTGACTTATTTGTCACTGTTTGGCTGCTCACGATCAAAAATGGTTTCTATTCACAATTGATTACAAACTATTCAATTTGAATATGTTAGCAACAAAAGAAAGTTCAATTTGTTTCAGTTTCTTTTTAAAACTTTTAAATTTGGTACTTTTAATGCTTTTAGATGCGATTATTGGTTTTAATTACCAAAAACCAGTAACAAAACGGATGAGAAGAACACTAATTCCTTAAATTCTATAGAGTAGTACATCACGCCCCTAAGATCAAGAATATCAATTAATACCACTTGTTAGTGCAAGAAACTTATTATTTATTATATTCACATAACGTTCGTTGAGGCAAATTAAAAATACCACCATTTCAACAAATTTACTACCGGATTATATTGTAGATTTGGTCAATCTAAAATTAGAATAACTTATTTGTAATAGGTTAATGCCAGAGAAGTTCTTGCCTAATAAATTTCATGAATTGCTAATCAATTCTTCCCGAAAAATTCTGATTGTAGAGGTGAGAGGTTTTGTGAAAACACCAATTTATCGTTGTCTAGTTTTTGGCAACAAACTGTCGTATTTTAAGATGCACCTATATTATAAGCAATAAATTTTTTAAATATTTATCTTGGTGATAAAAGAAACGTCATAAATATGAAAAAGTCGAATAATTTAAAATTTGCTTGATGTGAAATTTTGTTCTCTGGAACTATTTTAGATATTGAAGATGTCAGTGACAAGCAAAGAAAAAGAATTTAGTTGCTCTTTCAACTTGCTCAGATTTTGTTTTTTGATCTAATATTTTTGTCCGTTTTTTGCTGTCATGGTTCGAAAGGTGGCGTTCTTTGCGTCATAGATATTTGTCCGCTTTTGTTTTCTGACCTTTTCTTCTTCGGGCTGTATTGCTAAGGTTATTTCATCAGGCTGTCAAGTCAAATCTATTTGCAAACATAGCTTAATTTAAAAAAGCACATGAAACCCGCATAAACAGAAATTTTTAAAAATTTTGGAAAGTTGTTGCACATGGGAAAGCCGTATAGAGAGGAATATAAATTCATCAAATTTTTCCTGCAGTTTTATTGTGCTATTTGCTTTTTTGAAAATGAGGACAGGCCCCGGTACTTTGTTGTTTTTACGACACGAGGATTTAAGGTAATCTTTTTCAGCAATTGGTCGAATTGTTCTAAAACAGGATTTAGAACTCATGCTGCACGCAATAAAATTTTGATTTTTTTGTTGTTGAACAAATTAGAAGAGCAGAGAGAACAGAGAATGGTGATGCGAACAAATGTTTGTATTTCATTTTAGACAAAATAAAATCTGTAAATCAGACTTTCCAAAATTTTAATGGAGATTTTCGTTCGGCCACCAGATAAAAGTGTTTTGCTAAAAAGCAACGAGAGAATTGGAAGGAAGTTTTCAGGACATCACCCTAAGGTAAAGTGGAATTTCTTTTAATACTGCTTCTCAGAAAAAACTGAAAATATTGAGTGCACATTTCAGTTGATAAGAGAAATCAGGCTTGCAAAGAAATTGCGGTCAAATTTTTGGTACTTCGGACAGACGCATTTTTTATTTCCTCAAATTGTAACTTTTTCCTATTAGCTGTAATATCTGTTACTCTTTGATAATTATATTTTGGAAGGAAACGATTATAGCAGAACATTGAACTTAGAGGTAAATGTGAAACAGAGAAATAGAGTTATAAGCTGAATTGAAATCGACTGGTAAACATAGCTTCTACAACAGAATTTCGCAGACTTCATCAATATCTAAAAAAAGTCCCGCGCAATACTTTGATGCGAGTAATAAAGAGAGTTGCTGTCTTCTAAAGTTGTAAACAATACAATGTTTCATGTTTGTTAACTTATTGTTTGTTGCGTAGTACCAAAGCATGCAATTTTTGTTTCGACTCCATTTAAGTGGGGGAGGGACTAGTACTGAAATGGGTTTTTGCTCAGTCAATTTTGGCCGATCGATATATTCATCGGAGAGAAATGAGATTGGTAATATTAAAAAGCCCGCGTAGAATATTTAAGATTTCTTGAATTTGATTTTTTTCTGAAGATTTATCGAGGTTTAAAGTTTTGTGAATAGTTAACAGATTTCCGTTGTTTTTATTCACATTTTCTGTAATTTTTAATCTAATTTTTATCGTTTTTGTCAATTTTGCTGAAATTTGTTTAAATTGCTATACTCGCTTTCGTTAATTTTGCTAAAATTTGTTTAAATTGTCAAACCAGTGTTATTATTTTACCTTTCAAGATAGAGGACGGTTGCTGAATAGTTTCAGCCGAGTTCTTTGCTAAAATCTTTGAACTTTTGACTTTTAAATCAAAACTGGCCGCAAATTTGCTTTCTTGAAGCGCACTTTTTTCAAAAAACTTTGCCCATAGTAGGAACCTGAAAACTGCTGACACAATACTTTGCAACTCAAAAAGAGAGCTAGTTTAATTTCAGCTTCCTAAGAGGAATTCCTTGAATATAAAAAACGCCCGTTTTTCGCTAATTTAACTAGATATATATCCAAAATGCGACATTTATTTTCTATGCATTGAAATATTCCATTTGCTAAATTATCTGTTTTACAAATATTTTGAGCAAGTAGGTGTTTTAGTTGGACGTGCAGCTATATCATGCCTAGTTTTGTTCTCTTCTTGGTTTCTTACAATCAAAATTTATATATAAAAATCGGGGCGCAATTTGTTTTCTGAAATACTTTCGTAAGTTTTTGTTCTATGTTAGTTACCAGCGGGAATGATTTGAAATCATGGTTTATTTATATCAAACCCCATTTACATGAAAATGATCTTAATTGAAAATAACATGTTTTGCGGTATCAGGATGAGCTGGTTTTTTGCTTTGGGAAGTGTTTTTTTAAACTTAGTTTCCTTAATTGAGTAAATCCAATTGGCGTCATTATTTGACTCAATTAAAACCAAACCATGTTTTTAGTTGATATCTAATGGCTCTTTTGACTTTGAAAAAAATTGTTTTTGCAGAAGATATCAGTGAGTTTTTGAACCTTGCATATTTTTTATCTTACATAAGTGTACTTTTTCAATAGTCTGAGTAAAAACTTTTCTTTACTCTTTTTTTTCATATGAAGTAAACTTCATCTACTGTTTTTTTAGGTAATGATTTCATGGCTTTGGTACCGTCAGTTCTTGATAGAACACTGACTTTTACAGGTCTATCCCTTGTTGAGGCTCCTTTTTGTTTACTTGACGAAATGTCACATTAATGACAGGTCCAATGGTGTTCAAAACATTTACAATCAACTTTACTTTCAGTTTTGTGATGGATTTTTCTGGATGTCAGGCTGTGTAACCGTTGTCTTGCAAAATGGTTTAGAGTTTTTGTTTTTTACCAGCACTTATCATCTTTTATGTAGTTGTTCAACATATTTCAGATAACGAAAGAACTCAGTGCCTTTTATAATTGCCTCAATGACCCCGATGTATAAATGAACAATTTATTGCTAATGGTTTTTCTGTCTTTCATATTAAATACTTTCTAAAAAATAAAAGTATTTTTGAACTTATCTTCTTACTCTTGGTTTTGTTATCATCTAATTTAGTCTAATTACAGGTCTCATTTTTTAGCCTGAACATACAATAATGGTTATATGTTTTCTTTATATGGTTTTCAATGTCTCTTAATGAATTTAATGGTTTCAAAAATGTGTTTTCGTAAAACTTTGAACTCTGAGTTCTGTTACTTTTTATCGTTTTTGTAGCCTTTTTACCTAGTCTGACTAATAAGAGGCGCGGTTGACTACCTAAGGAGTTGCATGATGATTTGTATTTGTTTTAAGTTGGTAGCAGATAGTTAACATGTTTTTCAAAGTTATTTGTTTTAAAAAATCATTAAATTTTTGAACTTTGTTTTTTATCTTACTTCCGTCAATATGAAGCTATTATCTGTAAAGACAAGTTTCGTCATCGTGCTAATGGGTTGAAAGTCCATCTTTATAAGTGTTTTTTCAGCTAATAGTTTGTGGGCTTAAATACTACTCATTTCAATTTAAAAATAGCGGTTTCTTATTATCTGCCAAATTTTGAGTTTGTTTTTTTTAGTTTCCTTGCCACAATATCACTCTAAAGGCCAGATCTTTTTGGCGCTGAAAGAATGCCTAATTGTTTTTTGTTTCTTTTTATGTTGGCGGTGAAATGCTGATGGTTTTGACGGCTGCGACACTGTCTTGTTTAACTACTCGCTTTTTTTCGTGTTTCTGCCTCTTTTTTTGTTTTTTAATTAAGCTTAATGGCAGGTCTCAATTGATTTATTAAGAGGTATAAATGAACTGGTCTCAGTTGTTCCCTAAGTAATGCCTCAAGAGGAATAAATGATCCTTTTTCTTGATTTCTGTTGAAACCTAATGTTTTTAGTCACTTAGGAAAAAAATTGTCTTCAAAAAGGAAAAATGCTTTTTGAAGTTTGTTCTTTTTGCTGTTTTTGTCGAATTGCTACGGAGTCTTACTGAAGGCAGGTGTTTAAGATATTTTAGTGCAGCACCGCTTAATTTGTTTTATTTAGGTTTTATCTGATGCTTTTTTGATTTTGTTAGTGTGTTTTCATTTAAATTTGTAAATCGAGTTTTGGGTCTAATACATGTTTGTTGTTATTTGTCATTAAAGTTTGTCTTTTCTCATTAATGGCAATTTTTTTGGCCATCTAATGCGGCATTACTATATTCGTTTAGTCGTTTGCTGAACAATATGTAGGTTTTTGAAAGTTTTCTAGCTCTTCCTCATTTGGTAGACAATTAAGCCAAAAATGTGGATGAGCGGGGTCGGACTTTTTGTGCGAACTCAAATTACCGAGCGTCCTTTTCTGTACAGCAAGTGAAAGTGTGTCCTTTCTGATTAGATTAACAATTATTCGTTCAGTTATGCGATTCAATTTGATGCCATTTGCTTCACAGAAGTTGTTCACTGATCAAGATTGTGTCGTTCTAAGAGGTCTAACAACAAAAGCGCTTGCGCTAAAGGAATCTAGCATGGGGTCATTGGGCCCTCATATCAACCAGCTACGACAGTCAAAATTCTATTTCGTTTGAACAGCAGTTGAGAAATAATTTTTCACTGCCACACGATAAACAGTTAGTTACATGGGAAATCATTAGGCCTCTTTTGAAAAATGGCGCTGTGTGAATAAATGGACATAAGATAATTTTCTCAAGAGAGATTTATCATATGTCCGCTTCACACGAAGGATGGGTTTGCAATACAAATTTGTTTAGTTCGCTAATTAAGTTTAGATTTTATGTTTTTGACTCCGTTTGGCAAGCCTGTAAATTAATAGCCCGATTGCATACTAATTTGGTGGCCATTCGATATTTCAGAATAACAATTTTTACCCCATTGTTGTAAAAGGCACAGTTCCCATTAAATAACCTCATACTACTAAAGATGGAGCCTCTTCTCAGAAACATTACAGCAGCAATAGACCTGAGACAGAAGCAGCAGAGGACAACTACACAGTTCAAACAGTGCAATATCCAATTGACATGATAGAATCAACTCATTTCTTGGATCACAACAGGGTTGCATGCAGGGTACGTTTCTAGACTTAATCAAAGTTCGGATAAAAAGAACAGTTTAGTTCCTGAAATGGTATAAAATGTTACGTAACACGGGTAAGATCATGATGAACAGATAGTACCAATGATGACAAGAAACTGTATTTTTCGAAACAACACAGTCGTTGAGGGGCGAACGTAAATTCCGGCAATGTCAATATACACCAAATATTGGATTATAATAAAAACTGGGTATATCTAAAATTTGATCAGTTTTTTAAACACAATACTTAATTTGTTCTAGAAAGCGACTCTTAGAAACATTAGTTGGTTTCAAAGAGTTTCTACACACTAAATAAAACAGGTAAATTTACCTGAAAAAATACCTTAACTTACCTGGAACGTTCAGGTAGTTTTGCCTTACCTGAACTTACCTTAACTTACCTCAACTTTACCTGAAAATTACCTGAAAAATTAAGGGGGACTACCTACCTGAACGTTTACCTGAACATACCTTAAATTTACCTGAAAAACACACCTGAACAGTTAAGGTAAAATTATAGTAAAAGGATTTTGTAAATGTCTGTGCATAAATTAGAAATCGTATTATCACACAGCTATTTCGATAAAGATCTTCCTTATTAGGACACTTCAAAACCAAGTTCTTTCAAATAAGTTTCTTATTTATTCACCATATGGCACGAGATCTTGTCAACCATTCTCAAAAAAATTAACCGAATTTTCCATCTAGGACCATAACCCATATTTTGTTTATTTTTTACCAATAACAACCGTATGACAAGATAATAATTGTACACGTTTGATTTTGTAGCATGTACTTAAATTTCCTGAACATTTAACTTTTAAATTTTTTTGAAGGTAAACTTGTATAATTCGTGAGTCCTGTAAAGGAGAAAACAAGTAATTGCGGTGAAGTAATTATATTGGTATAGCTCGCGTGTCAATATTTTTTTTGTAAATGTACTCAAAGCTTACCAAGAAACATGTGAACTGATACGGACACACTTGAGAGACCAGTAAATATTTAACAAGGATCAATGCAGCCCGAAGTGCAAAGCAGCGGAAGAAATGAAGATCAGGTCACCAAAAAATCATACCAGAGATCAGTTTATAAACTCTCTCGAAACTTTCTTTCTCTGAAATTTCTCTGTTAATCAAAATAATATGTCTACTAATAATCAATAACTTCATAGAAATCTTGCTTGTTGCATTTTAAATTTAGATAGATTGATTGAATAAATCTGAATTGAAACACAATTACGAATTAGTAAACAGTTGCTATGAAGAGTAGTGCGCGCATAAAAAACTGCTCTACGCCAACTGTTAATCGCAATGTTATCCGCTTAAAAGTGCGCTTTGAAACAGCTAACTAGCTACAGCTAATAGCCTTAACTATGCATTAAAATCTATAATAAGCTTCTAAAATCGGTGATTAACATTCGCCTATCGCGTTCCGGGTGCTAGGACAATAGATCGAACGACAATAGATCGAAAGCGAAAATAGATCGATCTATTGTCCCAAATTTTTTGTTTTCGATCTGTTGTCCTTTCGATCTATTGTCCGGTCACCCGCCTTCCGATACGTTTTAGTAAAGTATACTTTTGTAACCATGACTCACATAAAGCCTATGCATTTACACCTCCACGTAATATTTCGCGATACTTCGAATTTTCTTGCCTATAGGATTCTTCTAATCAATCGAGAGTTACCACCCACAACATATCTATCCAGCTCCTATTAATATAAACTTTTAGTACCTTTTTTCAGAATTTACAACCAAACCAAGTAACATTCGAGCACGCCTTCTCCAAGAGTTTTCATTAATGTAGACACACACTGCCAAAAAACGCTGCGAAAATACTCATTAGCCGCTTTCTCCGTAATCAGCACTTCCTCGGTTATATTTAGAACTATCTTGACTCCAGCTCACGTCAATCTATATTGGATTCAACATTCATAAATTTTAAATTGGAACATTCCACTCCCAGTATTCAAGCCATCAGGTTTATTTTTGTCTAAATATTTTAATTTTTTTATTTAGGAAAAGATCTCCCGCTTCAACTTCTCCTCGAGTTTTTTTTCTGTTCACGTAGAAACCCAATCAGATCACACCTCGAAGAAGTAGCCTCGCTCTACTTATAGAAAATTTTTTCTGCTTTGCAACTCCTGGCAGAGAATCAGCAAAACCATAGACCTATTCTTGTTGTCTTCACATAGTTGACCTCAGTCTAAAATTAGTCAGCTCTCCAACCTGCCTCTTCATTTAATGATTCCACTGACAGATAGTGGAATGCGGTTTCTCAACGCGTAAACAAAATAGAACAGCATTCTTTGAAGCTTGATAAACAAAAACAAAACAAACTTTAAACTGATGAAATCATAAAAGCGCATTTTATCCGAAAGCCAAAGCGACAATCTTTTCTGCGAGTAACTGTAGATAGTACTGAATATCTAAAATCTACATTGAGACTTTTACTTTTATTTTAACAATTACAAACCCCTTGACACTGGATAAGCAATGAAACTCATAAGGCTAAAATGATGGAGTCAGTGCAACGAAGAATCTTTTTAAGTATTCAACCTCTCACAATTGCTGAAAATTGTATAACCCATATTTTTTATGGGCACATCCTCCATTTTTTTGAATTCTGCCATACACAATAGATATTATTACAGCTACCGACAAAGTATTTGCTTTAATACTCAATACAATATTTTTGTTTTTTTTAATCTTACGCGTAAATATAACAAGGAATTAAGATATCTAGTTAACAGGAAACGTTGTTAGAAGTTTCTATAACTGTACGGATGATCATATTAGCAGCTGGTAATAGATATACTCTTGGTATAGGTCCGAGGCATTTTTAAACAAGCGGCCGACGATGTCATTACTCGACGTCTGCCTAAAGTCTGACTATCAACAATTTTGAACGGTTTAAAATCTCATTAAAAACAGCTTCAGTGAGCCAAATCCAATTATAAGTCTTAAATGACCTCCAGCGAGCAAAAAGTGGATCATAAGAGGGACCTCTAACGAGCCATGTAGGCTCCATCGGGTTCCATTGGCCAATACAGACTGTTTTGAGGTTTTTATGAGGAGAAAAATGAATGGAAAATAAGCGAAATGTTGTAATTAACGCAAACACGTTTGTGAAATTGGGATTATATAGGCCCTTAATTTTACCGGTACTGCTGTATGGTTTCACGTGCTTGGCTTGACTGCAGGAAGAACTGAATTTCAAATTCCGGAAAAGTTTTAAAAAAGGTAGTCAAATGGATAATGGGAAATAAAGATACAGAATACAAAATTCAGCTTCGAATATGAAACATATTGCCACTACCAATGTTTATCCAGCTTAACGATCTATTACTAGTTTCAAAAGCTTTGAATGAAGAGAATAGTGCCATCGAACTACCAGAAGTACATACGAAAGAAACAAGGAACAACGAAATTTTCAAAATGACAAAAACTCGAACAGAGAAAGCGTGCAGCGAATTCACCTTTAAAACCTGTCGAATTGCAAACCGACTAGAAAATTTTATAAACTTAAGAGAACCTTCACTTTATAAAAAAATTGATCAATCTAACCCAGATCTGTTTCGCCGACTTTTTTTTTCTTAAATTCTGTTTATCTATTTTACAGATATCTTCGGTGAACCACGTAGTGGTAATTATCCCAAGCACAGCTGGCAACTATTACAGACGACTGGTTGTCAGATCCACATGGGCCAACTCAAACCATCTCAATTACGACAAAATCGACAAGCAGATTCATGCTTTCACATTCAGGCAACTGTTTCTTTCTCGCTGCCATTTGCGAGTATAATATTTCACTGCTGCAGTTGACCCTTTAAAACAATTTTTTGATTCATTAACCCACAAAATAACTTCATGGTGCTTTTATGGAAAATAGACAAATATATTTCTGTGCATGTGCCCTTTCTTCACTTCTAGGCCAAAAGTTGCACAAAAGGAAAGGATTTTTCCCTAAAATCCTGGAAAAAAATTTTTTTTTTTCTTTCTCGAGACATTATAACCCAGGAATTAAAAGTGAAGCGACAATTTGGCTCATAAAGACAAATAAAGCAGCAGTATAGCTTTACAGCTGAGCCTTATATTTTCTCCATAGCGCGTTGTTCTCCTTCATAGAACGCAATAAAAGTTAGCGGATTTCTCAACGTTGATGCCGTCTGTCTTAAATTACAGAAAATTGGGGTTGAAGATTAAGATTTTCAGTGCATTTAGAGCTTAATAGTCAAGCACTACGATGCATGATCTATGGTACAGGATGGACCTGCGAACTCGCGTGGTTTTTCTTTCGCAAGAAATGTTCTGAAGCCTCAACCCCCCCCCCCCCCCCCCTCCCCTTACTTAGCTCATGTTGTAGATCTCCCTCCCCCATGCATGCATGTACATGGGGGATGCGCTTCTACTGGTGCATTTACTGATCCTGCACTGATCAGTAAATGCAATGGTATGTGCTCATAGGTGCAAATGCTTTTTTCGAACACAAGTGCTTTTTTCGAACTCCTAAATTTAGCAAGAAGAAACCGTTGTCTGACTTGTGCGTCTTTGTAGTTTCGTATTTGTTATTGGACGTCCCTCAAGTCGGGAGGAAGAAGAACTGGTCGAACTAGAGCAGAAGTGGTTCCACGATCTCATCATTGGAAATTTTATTGGTTGGCTATTGTTTACGCTTTGTGCACAATATCTATCTCCTTTTATGACAAAATATGAAACTATCCACTCGTTGATGACGGGCTATCAAATAGTTGTTAGAAAGTGTTTCGGTTTCGGCTTCCACGGCGAAGCCCAAAAAGTCAACTCTTCTGCGAGACACCTTTTTTGTTAGCACGGTAGAATATGAATATCTAGAAAAGACATATTTTTGAAGAAATTAAAACTAAATTCATCAAATCTTAGTTTGGTTCAATGATATTAGTCTGGATGGTCCCACAAACAAAAAGAAAAGGGTCGTAATGAGGGTCGAAGAGGGTGAGTGATGAGCGTTTTTACAGAATTTCCTACCTGTTATATGCTAGATAACTTATCAGAACTTGAAATTTTTATACAAGTTCAACAGAAACGCAAATGGATTGAAAACAAATTATGCACTGATTTGAAGCGCCCTGGTTAATTTTTTGGCCGTCCGAGAATCCACTTTTTCAAAGTTTAACCTTTAGAGCATTGTAGTCAGCTTTTAAGACTGCTTAAAAGAAATATTCTGATAAAAAAGAAGTCTATTCGACATTGAAACCAATAATAGAAATTAAAAAACCGAAAATTAAATATAGAAGTATTCTACAAAGTTAGGATGAATTGCTTTCAAATGACTGGCGTAGGACTGGCATTGGTTTTGACAGCTTAACCCAAGGAAAGTAACGCTTAATTTGTTGGCAAGGGTATCTATATAGATGTTACTAACCCTGCTATTTAATAGCGGCCGTCAGCCTCTCAAAGACTATTGTAAAGACGCTCTGCTTTTGAAATTCGTTTTACCTTTCGACCACGATTTCGATTTTACTAAAGTCACGACTTTCATCTTTGACATCTGGTTCAAACTCAAACGGAACCAGATAAATCAATAAAGGTCAGGCTCTAAGACTTAATGTTGAAAGACTAAATGCAGTAAGTTATCAAAGTTCCTCAGAGTATACGGCTAATTTTTTAGTGTTAAGCATATTGTCCGCCAATTTAGAGACTCAATTCACCATCGTTATCGAGTATATTGAAACTGCAGACCAAAATAGAACACTTTTTACAATTGATTTTTGTTGTTTTCTTTTCGTCCAAACTGTTTCAATTTCAACGGTTTTCTTTTTGTTTTAACTGTTTCAATCTCAACGTAGGTCAATGGGGTCAACAGTTGCTGTTTTTCGGCAGTCTGTTTTTTCTGTTTTTCATACATAGAAGGTAATTTTCAGGACTTGCACTTCGTTAAGGTTAAGAAATTAGTTAACAGCAAGGTTCGGTTCTCATCAGAACCTTCAATTTTTTGAAGCATAAATTCTGCGTACTTGGTCCAATTTCTTCTTCTATGTGACATAGTTGGTGCAATGTCTTCTTCTAAGAGCATGCAGAAAATAAGCTTCACAAAAAAGTTCTGATTAGAAACCGACAACTGCTTTTGTCTATTTTTTGAATTTAGGAATCTAACAGTTTCAACAGAGTGCAGTTCTCGACTTGAAAAAATAATTTCTTTTCAAAAACCGAAAACTGAATGGAGAATAAAAAATGATTCATTATATTAAAACAGTACTTATCATCTACTTATTAATTAATCGTCATATTACCTACATGTATGTAACCGCGCATTTGGAGCAAAAGTAGCATGTGTCATGCTTTGATCTACTCTCTTGCGTTATGTGACAGCATCCCGAAAAATAACAGTTGATCAACTTTTGATCCATTTTGTTAAATGGACTGCTTTGCACTGTGCTACATGCAATACTGACAATACTGACAACGGTCAATTGACAAGATTTGACAAAAATTAGAAAAATTAAAAACAGCACTCAAGCGATGGACAAAACTGTAATTTTTTGGAAACAAACAATGCGTTTTTTATGTGAAATCTACAAATGTAGACATATAAAAATCTTTCAAATAAAAAGAGCAGGTGTAACAACTCTCTGAAAGCTGATTTAGAAATATAGAATTTATATTTGAACTTTATTGTCTAATCAATTCCAAAAATCCTATTCGAGGAGGCTAACAACATCTCAATATTTATTACTTTTACAAGATGATTTCAAAATGAAAAATGGATAATTGTGAAATATTTTTTTTGTAACGTTTAAGGCCAATGACCCGAGGAAGAAATAAAAATCGCAGGAAAAGTCCTGAGCAACATTTAAAAAAAATTTTTTGAGTAAGAACAAAAACCTAGACTCAGAATGGACTATGACTGCATTTGGAAAAACATTTACAAAAACCCGACAGGAAAATTGTTGAAGGCAGTTACAATCATGTCAAAATGCCACACGAGAACAAAAACCTTCTAGCAAGAAAGCAAATTTGTTTTCAAATATCGTTTGCTCACACTACTTCAAAATTAGATGAACAGTTTTCACGCCGCAAAACCACTTGCTTTTTTGCTCAACTTTCTGTTTCACCGTAACCAAAATCATCACTTCAATATGACTTAGACATCATGTGTGAACCGACTTTAAATCAGAGCCGGAACCTATCTGAATTGGATATCCAATTAGGATCGAGCTCTAACTACTCACTAACACTATCATCTCAAGTCGAACAAAGATAGGCAACCCGAAGACAATGAAGACATAAAGAGATAAATCGGGACATCCAATACCATTGAAACATTTGAAAGGACGTAAAGAAATAAAAGTAACCGTGCTCGTAGTTTTAGGACTTCATTTCACAAAAGTACAACAAAAGTAACAAATTATGTGCGAAAAGAAATTCAGAAATAAGTTGAAAGCAGTGTTTGGTTTTCTTCAGAACCTTCCATTTTTGAAGCAAAAATTTGGCGTACTTTGTCCAAATTCCTCCTCTAATTGACATACTTGGTGCAATGTCCTCTTCTAAGAGGACATTGGATCAAGTATTCTAAAATTGTGCTTCACAAAAAAAGTTTTGATTAGAAACTGACTACTGTTTTTAACTTTTCTAAATTTAAGGATCTAACAGTAGTAACAGTGCAATTCTTGACTTGAAAAAGCAAGTATGCATCTGAATGGAGAATAAAAGATTGAAATATGATTTTAACACAGTATTACCTATTATTTACTCGTGTACATTACCTACATGTATGTAACTGCGCATTTGGAGCAGATATAGCATCTGACGTGCCTTGATGTTCCATTGTTTGACAGGATTGTGAAAACTAACGTTTGATCAACTGTTGATCTATTTTGTTAAAAGGACTGTTTTCCACTGTGATACTTGCAATTTTTTAGCCTACTGTTCCACTCAAATTCTGTGAGTTTCAGATGAAAACGTAAGTCAAAATTAAAATTAACTTTTCAAAGTAAAATCAGAAAATTCAATGTTTGTCAGTTAAAAAAAACCTGAGTCCCATTTTAAGCTTTTTTCTCAGAAAAATGAGATACTGGCAATATTCGATTGAAACGATTCAAAGAGGAAAACAGCACTCATGCATTAGACAAACTTTTTTTTGTTGATGTAAACAATTTTTTGTTGAAGTGAAACATGAAAAGGTAGACAACTAAAATTTGTCGAACAAATAGAGCAGTTGTGGTAGCTCTCTAAACGCTGATTTAGAAACATACAATTTATATCTCAACTTCATTGTCCAATCGATTGCAAAGATTCTGTTCAAGGATGACAACAAAATATCTTTTTTTAAAAAACTTTTACATGCTTATTTGAAAGTGAAAAAAGGATAAATGTGAAATTATTCGAGGAAGAAATTGTGCTCTGACATTTCAGCGATTTTTTATTGACTAGAAATCATGCGTGAACAGATCTTAAAGCATAGCCGGAACCGACTCCAGCTGAATATCACGTAGAATTGAGCCGACTACTCAACTGCCACTAAGCGACACTACCACGATTAATCTCCTACATTTTGGCTGAAAATAAAATGAGAAACTTATTTTAGTGTAACTATTGTTCCATAATATACTATAGAAAAGGGCACAGTTTTAAGAACGCAGTTCCAAATTTTGTGCTGCACACATTTTTTACACCTCGTGGAAATTGTATCGTTAAGATTCTCATCTCAAGTCGAAAAGAAATGAGCAACTCGAAGACAATGAGGACACAAATAGACAAATCTGTACATCCAATACCATTGAAATTGTTGAGAGGACGGAGAGAATTAAAAGTAACAGTGCTCGTAGTTTTAAGACTTTGTTTCACAAAAGTACAACAAGAGTAACAATGTACGAAAAATATTACCTCGGTTGAAAGGTGTGATAGGTTTGATACTGTTTTACAATAATATATCTCAATCAATTTTCGGGTTTGAAAAAAAAAACACGAAAAAAACCTCTTAATTGTGGATAAGAATTTAACCACCACGTAAATAAACCCCCACTTGTCTATTAAAGAGCTGCGCATATAGCACGTTTTGCCTTGCCTCCTGGGCCATTACCATACCTTAGCGGCCTGTGGGACCTGATATGAAACTGACCAACTGAACATATTTGATCAGTACCAGAAGTCGAATTTTAAATAGGGGGGGGGGGGTTACTTCCACGGGGTTCTTTCCACGGGGTTTGTTTCCTTGGGAGTTTTTTTCCTATCTAAAATTAGGTGTTTTTTTTCCGTGGGGGTATCCTAGACTGCAATTTGCAATTCTCGGAATTATTTCATTTCTTAGATGTGTAAATTTTGCACATATTTCAACCCAATTCGTTTTTGAACTCACTGCATTTTCTGCATTTTGGGTTCAATTCGACATCATTTCTACTCATTTTGATTGAAAATTCACGCATAAACGGATCACATATTCAACATTTTCAACCTGAATTTATCCCACTGTCAATCTCTTCGACAAATCTGTCCACACATGCTCTTCAGATAGTTACCAGAACTTGACACTGAAGATGCTAACTGCCTTCACGTGGGTGGACAGGCTGTGCCCAGATGTGATGTTTGTGATCAAAGCAGACGATGACTCATACATCAATATAGACATAGTGGAGGCTATTCTGTCTCAAGTGGATCAGAAACAAAGTTACGGGGGAAGGTGTCAGAAGGTAGTTTTATCTATTTTTTTTACTCTGACTGGTCACAAAAATTAACAAACAATTATATGAGAAGTTGGCTCTGATAAGTTTTGCTGCCTTTTTGCTATAGAAACTTAAGCTCAGCAGCTTGAATGAAAATCGCAAAACTGTCCCCTCCCCCTATGAATAAATTTTTGTTTTCATTTGCATGTGAGAGCAAACTAATTGAGTACAATTCCTACTCAAAAATTCAGCAATATTTATCACAAATTATGTCACACATTCATCAAGCGCTGAGTTTAAGATATCGGCTTAAGAAATTTGACTGTTTTTTTCCAAAAGTTCAAGCTCTGAAGTCAAGTTAACAAAATCATAACTCAGTTTACCTAAAATTGAAAAAAATGCTTATAATTCTACCTTTTTTCCTCTTCAATTTCATTTTCTTTTTCATCAAGAATGCGGCTCCGGTTCGGGACCCTTCGAACAAGTTCTACGTGAGTGAGGAACAGTACCCTGCATCAGCATTCCCCTTCTACTGCGAGGGTCCTTTCTACTTCATGTCAGCGGACGTTGCCCGAAAAGTGGCCCGGATGTGTTACAGATTCCCATTCCTCAAACTGGAAGACGTTTTCATGGGTGCATGCATTGAACGGTTAGTAAAAGAAAACTGTTAAGAAAATTTCTTACATCCGTTAAAACTGATACTGATAGGTCTGATAGTAAACAGTTTGACGTATGAGAAAGTTTATGTACAAGGTTTTACTATAATATATCTCAATCAGTTTTCAATTCTTGGAATTGTTTCAATTCTTGGATGTGTAAATTCAGCGCATTTCAGCTCAATTCATTCTTGAGCTCACTGCATTTTCGGCTATATATAATCATGCATGAGCTTAGCTCAGTTTTCATCAATACAGCCCATTTTGAGTTGAATTCGCTCATCAACCGGATTTTTCAAAAGAACTCGTAATTAGTTATTTCCAGATCAAACCCATCTAGACATTAAGGGTTTATGGTTAAATTTTAGCCTGCTCAAATTCCGTGCTGTGTTCATAGCCTCGTTCAAGTTAATTTGAACGGGTGTGTTTCAGCGTGTGGTCAAAAAGATTGCACCTAGCACTTAATAATACTTGACTGTAGATATCTTCAAAAATATAATTCAGTCTTGGAACTTGAGAAACTGATATCCCATGGTGTATAAATATATAAATATATAAAATATGAATAAATATATAAAATAAAAAGCTATAAACTAACTCCAAACACTATTAACTTTTGCGGCCCACTGCCACTAAATTGTAGGAACGGAACAAAATATTGAGTTTTTTGGGATAGAAAGCATCAATTTTCATATTTATTGCTTCATATTGCTAGCAGCAGCCCCTTCCTAGTGGAGCAGTATCGGTTGTTGCTTTCTTCCTGCTCAGAAAAGTTTTCGGCTCTACCAAAAATTGTAAACTTTTTTCAATATTCGGATATCTCACAGATTCCTCTCGTTTCAGTATCTCTAAAAGTCCCCGAAAAATATAATTTGCCGAACTTTTTGAAACACTAATAAGCACTCGTATTATACCCTAGTTAGTCCGATTTTTTGCACGAGTTTACATTTATTTTCCTATTGTTCCTCCCAATAGTAGTAACTTGATGCTTTGGCAAATTTGCGTAGCGGCGTTTGGTTACTTAATTGTTCCGACCCCCACTTTAGTGGGGAGGGAGGAACTATATACTCAACTGGTTTTTTTTTGTTCAGTCAATTTTGGCCGACCGATATATTCATCGTAGAGAATTGTGAGTGGTATCATTAAAAAGACCGTTCAGCGTAGAATACGGAATTAAAAAATTTTTTGATTTTCGTGTTTTACAGGGAGTTATCGAGCTTTAAAATTTTGTGAACATTCGACTGTTTTTGTTCACATTTTCAGTAATTTTTGCTAAGATTTGGCACAATTTCCCTAATATAAGTCAAAAAATTTAAAATTTTTAACGGCCGAGTGTTGTAGTTACCGTTAGAGATAGAAAAACGTTGCTGAATTGTTTGATTGAATTTTTTTTTGGCTAAAATTTTTGATAAAATTTTTAAAATTCAAACTTTTTTCATCAAAAATGGCACAAAATAAGCTTTTTTGGTCCACTTTGTTAGAATTTGCCAGACTTAGTGACCTAGAAAGCTAAACACAGACTCCCTTATCTCAAAAAGAGCTCTAGTTGCATTTATGCGCCGTATGAAAGTCTTCTGGAATTAAAACTTGCATTTTTTTTTCAATATTTGAAGAATTCCACACAACAATTGGTCTAATTCGCAAATACTTGGAACACTTGGTCGGTTTGCAGGGCGCGCGACAAAATCAGGGAGAGGTTCGATAATATCATGGACTCTTAGAATCGGAGACTTTCTGGTTTTTTATTTTTGATGCTGCCTTTTTTTTCAAAATAATTTGCTTTGGTTCTTTTATGTTAATTACTGACAATATTTTTTATTCACGGCTCCGTTAATGAAAGCTACAATTTATGTAAAATTGAGCCCGAATGTAGATACAGTTTTTTTCTAGAGAAGTAAAGGGTTTTTATGGCTTTGAGGAAGAGTTTTAGTAAAATTTAATTGAATTCTTGTCTTTTGCCTTCAATTGTTATTCTTTTGGCAGATTTTTAAGTTTGACCACTCAAAGATCTAAATTTTTTCTTCAAAAGGTGGAAGTAAACCTTTTTTATACATTCGGTTGTTACCTAATGTCTCATATGTTATTGAATTTATTTGTTTTAAGGAATTTTCTTTGATTTTTTGAAGTTGTCAATTTTTTATAGTATTTTAGTCAACATTTTGCTTATTCTCAATCAGTACAGGTCAACCTTTCCTCCTTATAGAATAAAAACTTTTTTGTGGCCGATTGTTTTAACAGAAGATTGTCTTGCTTTTGGTACTACGTTTTTATACAAAATTTTCTAATTTTTGTACATTATTGCCAATTTTTGTTGTTGTTTTTGTTTCTTTTGTATATTGTCACGTTAATTACCAATCTAACTGAAAAAAGCTTTAAAACATTTGAAATTGAACATAATTTTTGTTTTTATAACCAGTGGTTTGAAGGGCTGCGACACCGTTCTCTTGCAGAATTTGGTAGAGTTTTTTATTTTTGCCCTTTATTTGTTAATTTATTGTCATCTGCCAAATATAGTGTAATTAAAGATCTCCGTGGCCAACTATAGATAAACAATTGAACCTAAATAACTGATATCGATAAATAACTAGTGGATGTTTTGACTTTCGAATTAAATTTCTGGAAATAAGATTAATAGTTTTCTTCAACCTTTCCCTTTCGTTCTGGTTTGCGTTTTTTTTCGTATTTTACAATGTTTTATCAATTTCGTAACTTAGCCTCTTTATTTAGAGCTTTTAAAAATATTTTGTTGAATCAAACAATATTTTTTTGTTTAAACTATTCAAATGATGTCTTCAGGGCTTAGAGAATTTGTTTCAGAAGAGTTTTGTGGACTTTAGATCAAAGGAGACGTAAATGAAGATGTTATATTCTCGCGGTGAATATCTTATAAATTTAATGGCTTCAAAACTGTGATTTCGTAAAGTTGTTTTTGAAACTTATTAGTTTAGCTTGTATTTAATGTTGTTTTGTAGTCTTATGATTTAGTCTCATTAATAACAGTCGCAATGAGTTTTCCAAGTAACTGCAAGACAAACTGTCTACTCTTTTTGATCGAAAACTTTTGTTGGCTATGAATTTTGAAAATACTTGTTTTTAATAAATAAAAAAAAGAGATAGATTTCTGAGATCTGCCAATTTTATTTCTGTTATTTTGTAGCTAAGCATGTCTATATACATTTCACATCATTTATGTTTTCAAAGACATTTTGCTCTTCATAACGGTTTTTTTCTTCAGATGGTCTTTCTTCTTGGAACAACCAGTTTTCATAAAACCAATTTTCGTGATTTTTGTAAATTTGCCCCTTATTTTGTAGGTTTTTGTTTTTTTTTTGTTCGCACGATATCACAATAATGGGCGTCGTTTGACTTACAAATGTTGTCACCTGCAAAAAATGCATACGAAAAATTTTGTTGTTTTTAGTGATCACCATAATATTTAATTGATTGGGTGGACATCGTTTTCGTGCGTTATTTTTTTTGCAAATTTTGCCTGTGCTTGTCGTTCTTTTTGTTGTCGTATGACATATCCTGGATGATAAAAGGCCTCAGTCGCGCTCTATTGAGGTATAAAAGACTCTTTCAATGATTTCATTTGATGCCTAATGTTTCTAATCAGTTCGAATTTAAAACTTTTTTTGAGAAAAAGCAATGTTTTAATAGACTTTTGCAGCATTTGCTCATTTCTAGTCGATTTGTTGCGAAGTCGCATTGAGGAAAAGTCCCATATTTTGATCCAAAAAGTACCGGTTGATCGTCTTAGTATAAATTTTATCTGATGCCCTTTTGATTTGGTTATTAGTGGTTGGACAAGGAGTTTTGGTCGTAATTAATTTTTGTAACTATTTGATTTTTATTGCCGTCTTTTCTAGTGGTCATATTATGGTAGCCACAGGTCTCATAGACCCTCAAGAGTAGATTGTTTTATTCTTTTAGTAGTTTGTTGAACGATATGTTGATATGTTAATTTTTTTTATCTCTTCCTCATTTGTTAGACAATTAAGTGAAAAATGTAGACGAGCGGAGTCGGAACTTAATGTGCAAACGCACATTACCGAGCCTCCTTGTTGAATAAGGCGTCGTTAAACACCCATATCAGGACTAATAAAAATGTGTTTCATAATTAGAGGGAAGGCAATTACCACAATGGGAGTGACACTTTCCTATGGTTCTCTAGTTGAAATTCGGTGACCAACACTTTGCGAGCACATCTCCGAGTTTTTCTTTCAAACATCAGAAAGTTGAGAGAAAACGTTTGATTATTTCCAGTTTCACCAGTAGTTTCATCAAAGTAGCAGATCAAGGCAATGGGATTCTGATCTTTTCCATTTTTGCCCCCATTTTTGTGGCTGCATATTATTTGCAAACCCCAGACGCATGTGTATTATTTTTATATAATGATTTGCTATGTAATGGCACGTGTTCTGTATCCGGGGGGTGGGGATTGAATAACGTACGGGGGTACAAAAGGAAAAATCCAGAGACTCCAGTACTTTTTGGTGCAACAGAATTTGAGCTACCATAAAAATTAACGACCGAAGTCTCGGAGAGCAGTAAGTTATCTAACGTTGTGAAGGGCAGTTCATAGAGTTTGACCTCCTCTCTTCAATCCCACTGCGGCACATCAAACCCCTCATCCCAACCCTCAACCTTGCCAATCGTTCCGCTCGTAACCCGCCGAGCTCACCCCACCCACTTAATCCTTGGATTCAACAGTTTAGTAATCTGGAAGGTATGGATTCAACAGTCTAGTAATCCGGATAGGCCGGAAAAATTCATCTTATAAATATCTTATAACATCCTATAATACCTTATAAAAAAACTGAGGGAATAATTTAATTCATAAAATATCGTCTGGGAACAATTAATAATTCAAGAATGCCTTGTTTTTTTTCAAAACCTGCTCAAGTCTTGAACCTTGTCATGAAAGCGTGATTGGGTTAAACAAGCGTTTGTTTCACTACGGGTTGAGTAAATAACGTCAAGGAGTTTTAACTTGACAGTATCTATCAATGTTTTTGGGGCCATTGAAAGTCCGCGTTACTCATGGCAGCGGCTAGATTCCTCTTGTCATTGACTCCTGGAAAAACTAAACAATTTCATCTCTTTGCAAAAACTGCTTGGCAAGATGTCCACTTCTGTCGTTTGTTCAGCGGCGGAACGTACTCCAGGTCCAGGTCAATTTTTTCAAGGTCACCCACCGTCTCTTTCAGGGACTCTTCAGGTCAGCGCCTCCAGTCTCGAAGTGGTGAGGTGTCAGTGAATTGTTTTCCTCGTGGCTGCTTCTCACGTGGGGGACTGGATGGGAGTTGACAACGAACTCACAGTAGTCTTCACAGTTCGAATGGGCCTCTCCTTTAACCCACCAAAGTAAGGATCAGAAGGGGATTGAGCTTCCACTGGACAGACTGGTTCAATAGCTGATCTTTGATGTAGCCATGGTCCAAGGGCAGTGATCTTTGTCGGATCTGCTTTATGCTCCGAGGAAATTAGCTCGGTTGTCCGACTCCATCGAATGCCGTCGGCCGAATTGTGTTGTAAAGCGTCGAATTCAAGTCAAACAATTGTCCGTGCTGAGGTCCACGGCAAATTCAGAAAGAATCGCTCTTGTGACTAAAAGGGTGAACAAACGGATACAGGACTTCACTTCTGCATCTCGATGAACAACGACAACCCGTCCAAGGTAGTCCATGCCCACGTTGGTGCAAATTGGTAACTATGTTTCCTAGAAACGATTGTCTGGCAGCTTTAGGATTAGTGCTCTAAAGTGACTTCAAAAGAAGACAAAGAGACTTAAAGTATGCAATATGTTAAACATGTGTTGACGAGTTAGATTTATGAGTTGAAGGGAACTTCTTAGAGTTTGAACCCCCTTCGCCCCTCTCCAAACAGCACCCAAGTCCTCATCTCTGCCCTTCGTTTCACTCGTAACCCAGCGCTCCTGATCCTTACTGCCAAGTTCTCCTCGCGCCGCTTCAAATCAGCTAAAACTAGACTTCCTAAACCGTAGCTAGCTACTGACTTTGCCAATGGCTGTAGCCGTATGCGACCAATTCAAACGACGTTAGTTGGTTATGTTTGTTTCCTCAAATTAGTTTTCAGCAGTTATCAGTGGTGCACAGAACAAGGTTATATATAGCTTTAATGGTTAGGACCTGAAGTGAAAAAACAAATGCGAAAAATGCTTCATCTGCACTGATTTTAGAGTTAAGAATTTGTTGTAGTTATTCCAACAAATAATTTTTGGAAACGTTGTTTAATTGTGCTGAAGTTGTAAGTTATGTTTTGTTTTTTGGACTCTTTTTTGGTGACAAAATCTGCTCTCTTACATAATTTTGCTCTCCTATATATCTTGAACAATCATGCTTACCGAATGAGGCTAGCCAAACAGAAAAATAACAGTATTAGCCTATATCGCTCCATCAGAGCGGTTGTTGAATTATGAAGTCTTAACGAGTCTTTTGGCTATGTTTTCTGAAATTGAAACAAATTTGTGCATGAATTAATTTTTGTTTTTTTTTTCGAATAAAAGTCTGATTTCTTTTTTAAACGTTTAGCTGTAATGTTTCGAGAACGCCTAGTTTTTATTGTATAGCAGTTAGTAACCTGTGGTAATATCCAAGTACGATGGTCATTTTGAGGATGCCCATTCCTCGCTCTCACTTGTGCCTAGCCTCAATTACATCTTACCCCCTCTACTGCACCATCCCCTACCCTACTATATCCTCACAACTTCGCCTCTCCAATGTTACCCTCTCCCAAATACCCCTAAAACCTCTCCTACCCATTCCACTATGCGTCTATTTCTTTTCTGGGTACCCTGCTTGGTACACCCAAAGCGCAAGTGCTATTTTTCATTAAGTAACTGGCTATATAACAAAATAACTGGAAAAAAATATTAGGCGGAGAACATATTCGATCTCATCTCCCCGGTAGATTATGACCCCGATTATTCATGGGGGAGGGAGAAAGTTCCCTAAAAATTATACAGCTTACAACATAAAAAGAAAAGGCTTTAAAACTATCGTCAACTAAACTTTGCCTATTCGTGTCCGTGGGAACAATAATACTTTGGTGTGCAGGTACATCAACGTAACCCTGTTCGACCTTCCTCACGAAGTGATGCCCTACTCGGCTTCGAACCCACGCAGAGTGCCTCGCAAATCAATCTCAGTACACAAAGTCAGTCCGGGCATTCTCATGCAGATATACAGGAAGATCCATTTGGAGTTGCAGCCACATAAACTTCTGGCTAATTCGGACATTCCAGGTTACCTTCTGGACCAAGAAGGTCAAGGGTTGAATTCCGGAGATGGCAGGATGTCTTCGAATGACAGCGCTAAAATGGCGAAGGAATTGGAGAGAAAGTTGCAAATGAGAAAACGTTTCCAACCAAGTCTTAACAGTCGCCTTCATAACTCAGATTGATTTGTTATTTTACATCCTCATTTTTCGTGCAATTTAAATAATTTCATCATTTCAGTCGGTTTTGTTTTTTTTAATCTTGCATTAATTGAATTTTCGGGTCTTTCACATTATAATCCCCCCCCCCCCAGCTTCGTGGTCAGATAACCTATAGACCCCCCATCATGGTAAATATACGATAATGGGGGAGGGCTATAATTTCATAGGGGGGGCTATAATGGGAAAGACCCGAATTTTCCTCTAATAGTAATAATAGTCCGGGATTTAGGATTGGTTCTAGGTCCAGGGGTCGTCTCCACTTCCTATCATTTGAGAATTACTCCCAAGAAACATCTCCAATTATGGTTCATTTTTGTAAATGAGGGGGGGGGGGGGGCTTTAAGCTCTGAGCTCACTAAGCAGGAGAGCAATGCACACTGAGCGGGAGGGGGGTATTCTAGTAATAGTAGACGACACCAACTACCGGTGCAAAAAATTGATCATTTCAAATTCCGGGTCTTTCACATTATAGCCCCCCCCCCCCCACCGCAACATGGTGATTATACCATAATGGAGGGTAATAATTTCATGGGGGGGGGGGCTATAATGGGAAAAACCTCAAATTCCCCAGTTACAAAGCATGTTACATTTTAGTGATTAAGGATCTATTTTGCCCCCCCCCCCCCCAGTGTTTTTATGCACCCTTTACAATTTATGTATTGTTATATGACACGTTACTACGAAAGGGGGCACAAACGAAAAGACCCGGGTTTTGTTTTGGAGCAGTGCGTTTTTTATATTTATGACCACTCGAGTATTGGTTGCAATAGTAGTATTTAATTGCTTGTAATATTTTATGTGGATTAAGTACACCTGGTGAAAAGAAGATCAGACTGGCATTCAGATCTCTCTCTGCAACAATTGCACGAGTAGAAGCGGAGGAGATTATTTTGGTATTAGTTTATTGTTACTATATACTCACAGCACGTGTTTTCCATTACATACAAGATGGAGATTTAAATCTCTTTCTTTTTCTATGTGCGTTAATTTATTATTTCAGATCTTTTTGTATCTGCAGAATGGATTTATGACTCACTAAAATTAATGCAAAACGTTGGGCTGTTTCCCCTGATAGATCTCCAGCAAAAAATGGGATCTATTCTAGTGCCCTTCTCATCCCCCCCGCCCCCAGCTTAGTGGGCATATATATTTTGCGCCCCAGGTGCACGTTCTATTTTTCTTGCATGGTAAAGTGCTAGACAACAACTTACTTTTAATTTTTAAATGGGGGGGGGGGCGAAGAACAGAATAGATTCAAAACTCCAAAAAATCCTTCTATGGTTTAACTTTGAGTCTTTCCCGTAACCGCTCCCACAATTTTATAGTCCCCATCCCCCATTATGGTATTATAACCATGATGGGGGGTGCTATGCGTAATATGGTCATTAAGCTCTGGAAGCAGGCTGTAATGGGAAAGACTATTAATTTTGGTATTTGTGGGGTCATTAATTTCTAGCATTAGGGGGGGGGGTTACTATAATGGGAAACAGCTAAAATTTGCACCACTTCATTTTGTTATCCTACAGTACAGTGAGCTTATCTGGCGAATAGTTGTTGACTTATTTCAGGGATGACTCTAGTTGCTATAGTTTGTTGGATCCAGTTTTTGTTGTGACTGCATGTCTACTAAATTGCCCAGAGCTCAAGCTCCTGGAGCAGAGGTAAGAAGAAAAAATTTGACTGTTTTGTGGTCATTGAAATTTTTTTGGGTCTTTTCGGTTTGTGCCCCCCTCCCCCGTTTAGTTTGTGCCCCCCAATTTTTTTTTTACAAATGTACAGCCATTTGCAACTGGTTGAATAAATTTACACCCAGTAGTATATGTTTATAGTTACTAGTTGTCATAAATTTCAAATACACATGCTAAGTTTTAAATTTGTGGTAACTGACTTCAGTTATTAAAATAACCAATAGCAAAAAATTTTTAAATGTGCTTTAGCTTTTTCTTCGTGGTATTGTTTTATGTTTTACTCTCAAATTTAGTCTTTTAGAATTGCTGTTTTTCTCATTTCTAGAAGTATTTGAGTCATTATTTTCTCACAGATAAAAATTATAGTTGAAAAAAACACACTACCGGGAATTTAATTCATTCAAACAAGCTTCTATTTCGGGGCAACTGTTATCAAATATATCACAAATATATCATAGAAACTTTGCTAATGAACGTTTTACAAAGCTCAAAATTCAGATACGGTTGGCGAAAGAATACATCAAGCGCGCAAAAAAGAACAAAATTGAAGCAATTATACGGCTTATAGAAAAGAAAAGGCAATGTCCAAAGAACAACTGCAAAAGCACGTTAGACTTTCTGATTTATTAGGCTTTTTGATAATCCAACCGTTTATTCATATTTACTGATTTAAAAATCAGTGATCACCGACTAAGACCCAAAGGATCCTTCGAGTCAAAGTCAGGATCTAATCTAGGGTCAGGAAGCGTCTTCGATCCTTTTGAATCAGAATCAGAAGTTGCCCGCCGTTTCCTAGGCTTTAAAATGCGCTTCTGTCGCTTCCAAGCTCTATAAGCCTCCGAAAGTCCATCAGGTAACAGCCCCTCAAACAAAGGAAGCTTCTTTCTGGCAATCTGCCGGGGATCCCTGGCTCCGTCGCCGAAGCTTTCGAGAGGAATCACCCGAACCATGCCGTGAGGAAACTTCTCCTCTGGAGGAGGACTCTCGGGAGTAGTGCGTACGGACTTTTTGTTACTCCCCTCAAGCCTGAATGCTCAGTATTTGTAAAAAAAATACGATACAATTCGAAACCGGCAAACTTTGCACCAATGATTCTAAAGTTTCTCAATTATGTATAACGAATTCAATTCAAAAATCGAGAGAAACTCATCAGCAACGGTAAATGAACCGAACTATAAAGACAATTCTCAA
Source organism: Convolutriloba macropyga (assembly GCF_964194025.1). Lineage (NCBI taxonomy): Eukaryota > Metazoa > Xenacoelomorpha > Acoela > Convolutidae > Convolutriloba > Convolutriloba macropyga. Next base: position 13,074,498 of record NC_134481.1, on the reverse strand, counting down.
GCAGAGACGTGTGTATATTGGCGCAACACATAAGTATACTAAAAGAAAAACACAGCGGGAGTTCGATCCCCCAACGCGCCGCAGCTGTCTCGAGCAAAAAACAAAGCTGATTAATTCTCATCCCCTCCGGTTTGCATAGGAAACTGGGATCTATTCTGTTTCGGCCCCCCAGCTTAGTAAGCATAAATTTTTTATGACCCCCAGGCGCACGTGCTATTTTCTTACATAGTAACGTGCTATATAAAAACAAATAAGTTGTAACTGAGGTTCAAAAAAACACTGGGGGGGGGCGAAACAGAATAGATCCGGAAGGGTTTTAGTTTAATTCAATCTCTTTTTTTTTCTGTCCTTTTTTACCTACTTATTCTTTCTTTTTTCCCGATCCCTGACAAAACTGACCTTTATGCCTAACAATGTTCAATAACAACTGCAAACACGGCTAGCCAGAAGTCATCAACGACAAGTAATCGCACTCAGGAAAAGCCAGTAAAAACCCTCCACGGTGTTTAAAATGGCTTCGTACCCCAGTAACAGTGTACAGTTTAGAACCAATTTCCCAAATTCAAACTCAAACTCAAAACTCTTCAAGCTGCTGCTGTAATAAACTTGATTGTTAATGGTTGTACATGAATTTCCTTTCCTTTTACAAAGCTCAAAAATTGCGTCCAAAAGTCACCAAAATCATTGACTTTTGTCTGAAAACTTGGAATTGTAAGAATTTATAGATCTATTGCGTTTGCTCCCCCCTCCCAACGTCGTGGTTAAATAATTTTTCCAACATAAGGCCTAAGTGCTATTTTTGACAAAATAACAATCTATATAACAATGTATAAAATGTAATTGGGGGCATAGGAAACTGGGATCTATTCTGTTTCGGCCCCCCAGCTTAGTAAGCATAAATTTTTTATGACCTCCAGGCGCACGTGCTATTTTCTTACATAGTAACGTGCTATATAAAAACAAATAAGTTGTAACTGAGGTTCAAAAAAACACTGGGGGGGGGGGCGAAACAGAATAGATCCGGAAACTGGTAGAGGCGAAACAGAATTCGGGTCTATTCTGTTTTGGTCCCCCAGTTTTTTTACGCCCCCAGTTACAATTTATATGTTGCTATATAGCACGTTACTATGTAAAAAAATAGCACGAGCGCCTGAGTGGCAAAAAAGTTAGAAGCCCACTACGCCGGGTGGATAAAACAGAATAGATCACAGAATACATCAGAATTTTTTTGTTCAAGTTTAATCGGAAGAAATAAATGGATCTATTCTGTTTCGCCCCCCCCCCCGGCTTAGTGTGCTTATTTTTTTACGCCCCCCAGGCGCACGTGCTATTTTCTTACATAGTAACGTGCTATATGACAACATATAATTTATAACTGGGGTGCGTAAAACACACTGGAGGGGGGGGGGGCAAAACAGAATAGATCCAAATAATTTAATTACCCGAAGTAATATCCTGCGACCCAGAAAAAAATATGGGGAATGCGGTTACAAGTTGTACAAGTGGTTGAATGAGCGAACTGGTAGACCCGACTAGTGTAGACCTGAGCGAACTGGTTCATCGATCGATCCGAGCTTTGACGAAGTAACCCCTTAGATATGATTCATCAACAGTCCAAACCAATCCAGCAGTCTTTTGGCCTTGCTCAGATGGCGTCTGCCATTTTGATATGCGATTCAATTAAGAGAGGCATGTTTGATGCACACTCCACGAGACAGAAAGTAGTATTTAACACTTCATCAGTAAGGCAAAGTGTACAAAAGATGGTGTACACCATCCGCATACATCATGGCCGCACCATCATCTCCTAGATGCCACCATGATGTATGCGGAGCAATGCGGTTGTTCCGCAGAACAGAGTTTTTTGATGAGTTCATTTCTTTGGGGTCAATTATGTCGGTGTTAAGATAGCTCCGTTGTCAAGGAAGAAAACGCAGAGTGTATGCAGTGATGCGTAGTATTTTCTGATATTATTTTTTGAAATAGGAACAAAGTTTCACTTTGTTCTTTACTTGATTTGATTGCAAATGTAACGCTGGACAAAATGTTGTTGTTTTGTTTTCTTTGTGTCTGTGACAGGTTTTATTATCTTCAACATCAGTACTTACTTAAAATAGAAATAAATTTGTTCGCTAATCTCAGGACCTTTCACCCAGCTGCTTGCTTGCAATAACTCATGAAATATCCTGTGTGCCAACATCATGGTTGATCCACCAGATGGAGAAAACACACGAGCGAAGTTTTTTCATAACAGAATTTGGTTTCCGAAAGAGTAGCTTAACCATCATTTTACGTAAACTGTATCGGTTTAAACGGAATATTTCAATAATGGAAAACGTGAATTGGATTGAACCAAGAATTTCTGTTTTTAAATCGCTTTCAATCCGTTAGTGGTAGCACTAACATCCTCCTGCCGAGCAGAAAGTGATGGAAGCACAGACACAAATCTAATGGATGGACCGATGAATAGTCTGGATGGCGTACCACATATACTGCAACATGTGAAGTTGTCGGAGCTATTGCAAAGCGAAATGCTAAACAGTTGCTGAACTCCAAACAGCAGCTCGCTCAGACTTGACGCGGAAACAGCTGCATTCTTTTTGGTTTTCTCCGAAATGCTAGACCAAGGAACAGTTTTTGTTCAAAATATTTGAATTTTTACTCTGACACTTTACTAGCAACACTTAAAAATCATCTCTGACTTAATTTTGGGAACAGTCAAACAAATAACTGCAGTTATTTGTTTGACTGTTCCCAAAATTAAGTCAGAGATCTCTTCACGCATCTGAGGTTGAATTAACCCCAGAACAGTTCGGAGAGTGTAGCATTCTGTGCGGTGTACGGCAAATCAGTCAGATCCCTCCTCTAGTTGCTCATAATTAGCGTACCTGCTCTCCTAACAGATTTACGAGGGCTTGAACATGTTAGCAAGTACATGCAAGCAAGAAATGTCACGACTTCGCTGCATGTATCTATCAATTGAGAAGTAACTGCTTAACACGTCAAACAGTCTGATTGTGTGTAGGGTTCTAGAAAATGTTCTAAATCGGTTGCACACGCTTGAATACAAAAAGTCTTACTTGTAGTTCCTAAACGTGCATTTAACACAGTTTTTTAGAAGGCTATTAAAGATTGAAAATTTATGCACCCCCAAGGCTAATAGCAGAGTAAGTAATAATCTGTAGAATATACAATAATATACAATACATGTATGAATATAACAACAAGTGTATATTGCTAAGGGTAGAGTTTTAGATTTTAGAGGGCATCCATGCAAAGTACCTCGAAGAAAAGGGAAAAACCGTCAGGTTTAAAAATGGCCCGGAAACAGGTGGAAACTTCAACCAGCAACCTGCGATCCATTCTTCTGCACCTCCTTCTCATCTCAGAGCGGAGCAGGACCAGATTCCGGCACCCGAGAACTGGAACTCTGGATCATCCGAAAGGTGGTTTTAGCTCACAATCTGGATCTTTTCCGTTTGTGCCTCCCCTCCTCCCCCCCCCCCCCCCCCAAGTACGTTATGCGCCCCCCAGTTACAGAGCACGTGCCATTACATAGTAAATCACTATGTAAAAATTTTGCACGTGCGTCTGGGGGGTGCAAATAATATGCCCCCACTAAGCTGGGGGGGGGGCACAAACGGAAAAGATCCCAGAATTTTTATACAAGACCGAAAAATTAGGTGACCAATGTCGTCCGAAAGAAACAATTTAAGAATTGAAGTGGCTAGCGGTGTAAAAAGTTCACCCAAAAGCTCCCGAAATAACCCGAATCTTTTAGCGGTGAAAACTGTGAATACGATATGCTGATTTTTCGTTTTCTACCGCATTCAAGATATAGTCTGTCCCATTAAGTTGAAATAAGCGATCGTTCGAAAAACGCCAAGAATGTGCAATTGAGCATTAAATTGGTCATTTGAATGTCAAAGTTTTGTCCATAAATTTTCTAGTCATCATTTTTTTCTAAATCTGAACTTTCGCCTTAGAAATCTGTCCAGTGCCTATTGAAACGTTCGCTTATTTCAACTTTATGGGACACGCTATAACTCAAATCATACACGTTTAGTAATTTTTGGCTTTGAAAAACTTGCTCCTGGCGTTTTCTTGCACTTTGATCAAATTGATTCGTGCCCTTTTACGGATAATGGTTTGCATAGCCTAAAACAAGTGACACTAGCGGTTGGAATATGCTAATTACCGAGTCGAGGACTTATTGTAAAAACATGTAAGATAAGGTGACGAAGCGTTTAAATGTTAGAATCAGGAATGGATGAGTTCAATATGTATACGGTGTTAGAATCATGCGTCAGATCATAGTTTATTCTGAGCGTACCTTGCATGCACACGCACACCGCGTGTTTCGATAGAAAATGACCGTCTATAATTTAGTGCGAAACACAAAATTTGCACTGGAAAGGAAATAATTTGCCTGTCCGTGACAGGGGCCCCGGACCAGAATTATTTTGGCTTTTTCAACAAATCAGCTACACGGAATAGCCTTAATTTTTCCCAAAGAATGTTCTAGTTGTGTCTCGATTGAGTTTAACCTGGCAGTATGTACCTGTTTTGGTCGAACGCCGAATCAAATTTTCTTTTTCTTTTCAGCAAAGGGGCTAATAAACATGCCCATGGTAGCCCTCAACACCAGAGTCACCCACCTCACCAGCAGCAGAATCTTGACAGTGAAGTGTGCATATGGTTATGGAGCAGATTACAGGAAGAGCAGAACAAGTTGAGATCATGTCAAACTGACAGGGAAAATGAAATCAAACAGGTCAGTCAGTTGGCACTCAATTCTCATTTTAACCCCGGATGGTTACCTCATTTTCTATACCAGGCACTTTAATGCTAATTAATTGTTTTCTGTCTAGGTTTGTTCAGAAGTACACTTTTGCAAAGAGCAATAAATTTGTCTAAGCTAAGTTGCGCTCCGGTCTGTTTCAACCTTGTTTGCAACATAATCGTCCTCGACCATAAACCAAACTTGCGCATCTTTTAATTTCTGTCACTCTTCTAAAAGACGGAAGTTGAGTCAAGATTTTTTGCCCATAAATTTTGAGGCGATGGTTCTTTCACGTTTCACGGTCGGCTATATTGAGAAAACTAACGTTCGACTAACGGAAAGTCGGCTCAGCCCAATTTTGCTCAGGTGTGATTTTGTGCTGTCGACCATCTACCAAATAATTAATGTCACTTTGTAAAACGTTTCGAGTGCTAAATGTATTATCTGTAATTACTTAATCTAATGAAACAAGATTTTTTGACTGACCAGATATTTTACCCATGTAGAGTTTTGTAGGTTATTTTTTTTGTGCTGCAATCCGTGCCTTCTCAGAACCGGCAACTATAAGTTTCCACCCTAAACTATTGATAACTTTTTTTTTGTTATATTCTGCAGAAACTGAAACACTGACCTCACACTTAGTCGTTGTTGGGAGTTTTTCTCGTTTGTTCTCGTTGTTTGTTTTTTCAAACTTTTTTTACTCTTCATCAGCGTTTCTGATTGTCCACTGTTTTATTATGATGGTTATAAGTTAAATTGATTCTTCTCTATTTGTGTTAGATTTTCACTAGTATTATAAAACCATGTGCAGAATGAAATTAAATCCATAAGCATGGTTTGTTTTTTCAGTATGTATGGCTTGCCTTAGGGTGCCAAAAGAGCCTAAAATTGTGCAATTTTACAAGATTTCTTCCTTTTCTTGGTTTTTCCACTGTATGCTAAAATGTAACGCTACTGAACGCCAAAAAATTAAATGGAGAACTACAAAAAAGGCAGTACGCAATGATTTAAAGACACAAAAACCTCACATGAACAAATCAGGCATCCATAACCTTTAATGCTCCTACGATACATATTCAAGAATTTCTCTCTCTTTCTTGCAGAATATTGTTATACTGATGAAACCAGAGTTTACACATTTTTAAAGATGGAATTGTTGGGGTTTTTCTGGTGGAGAAAAGGAGCTATATTTTGTGGAACAACACATCATATAGAAGCTCTATCCTCAACCTGATGAATTTACTACATTTCCTTCCCATTTAGTTTCACCCAGTATCATTTCAGGTAAATAGTTTGGGAATTAAAATTCAGAATTAGAGTTTTTATTTTACAATAAGTAAATTAAAATTTTACAATAGTGCAAAACAGTCATAGCGAGTCTTTGACCTCAACCATTAATAAATAAGCCATATGATAGTCAATTTACAAATTCTCTGAGCTCTTTGATTTATTGGTCGTTTGAGAACCATCTACTTGTTATTATTCTTCAGCTGGTATCATCCCTTCTCATGCGGTTCCAACGAGGTGTTCGCTTATCATTATCATCAATTGGGTAGTCCCACCTCGGAACCCGTTTGTCGTCGTCAATTGGGTAGTCCTTTCTCATGCGGTTCCAACGAGGTGTACGTTTATCGTTATCATCAATTGGGTAGTCCCATCTCGGAACCCGTTTGTCGTCGTCAATTGGGTAGTCCTTTCTCATGCGGTTCCAACGAGGTGTACGTTTATCGTTATCATCAATTGGGTAGTCCCACCTCGGAACCCGTTTGTCGTCGTCAATTGGGTAGTCCTTTCGCATGCGGTTCCAACGAGGTGTTCGTTTATCGTTATCATCAATTGGGTAGTCCCATCTCGGAACCCGTTTGTCGTCGTCAATTGGGTAGTCCTTTCTCATGCGGTTCCAACGAGGTTTACGTTTATCGTTATCATCAATTGGGTAGTCCCATCTCGGAACCCGTTTGTCGTCGTCAATTGGGTAGTTCTTTCTCATGCGGTTCCAACGAGGTGTACGTTTATCGTTATCATCAATTGGGTAGTCCCATCTCGGAACCCGTTTGTCGTCGTCAATTGGGTAGTTCTTTCTCATGCGGTTCCAGCTAGGTGTTCGCTTATCGTTATCATCAATTGGGTAGTCCCACCTCGGAACTCGTTTGTCGTCATCAATCGGATAGTCCCATCTCGGAACCCCTTTTTTAATAGGATGATCCCAGCGAGGGACTAAAACATCATACATGGTGTCCTAATGTGTATCAACAACAGAGAACACAATGTTCAATATTTTGCAAGAAAAACACCCTTGTAAAAAATAAACATAAGCGGAGGCTCCGGACTAATCCCGGAACAAGACTTGGCATTTTCTTTAATAATTTATCTTATCAGAATGCCAGAACCAATTGTTTCGTTTAGCCATTTATTTAAAGGACAATCAAGAAAAATAAGAGAGCTTAAAATTTAAAATTGTTTGGCCGTTTTTGATAAACTACTCACAGCAGAATAGATAAACGGTTAAAACACATCTAAACTGATAAAAAGTTAAATAGAAAAACATAAAACAAAGAAACACATAAGCGTCTTAAATGCATTCAGTTGTCGCATTTAAGTAGCAATTGAAAAACAAAAAACTGTTTCACTAATATACTCGGAAAACTGCCACAATATAGACTCATTGTGAAAAGTTGCGTGGTCCCATTTTTCAGATGTTCAAATATCAATTTTTGCAATATAAAAAAAATTTACAGTTTGCAACAATGAATGAATCTCATGACAAGGGAAAAGAATTGAAACAACTAATTGCCACGCGCAATGGTTTTCCGAAAATCTCTATAGAATTTTTAAATGGGGGGGGCTCAGTTTAAACAGTAGAATTAAACCAGCCCCACATTGTTTAGAACTAACCAAATTCTATACACAATCGATGATTAAAAACAAAAGCAAAAATGAACCCAGAATTAAATTCAAACTAGCGAAAAACTGAGGAACAAAGCTTTTTCAGTCATCACAACAAAAAATCACAAAAAGTGCAATACTAATTGTGGTAGCAATATCACAAATATATATCTTTATATATATATATATATATATATATAATTATTTATGTATATATATATATATATATATTTATATATATATATATATATATATATATATATTTATATATATATATATATATATATATATATATGTGTGTATGTGTGTGTGTGTATGTGTGTGTAAGAAACACTATCATGCGCATTTTAAAACGCCGAAAATCTGCAAAGCCAAAATTTAAAAAGCCAGAATTTCCTTTTCATATATTCTTTGCAAAAGTTGAATTCCATGTATTTTCGTCATTTTAGCACGTGCACGTTTCTTGTTCTTTTAAACATTACTTGAGTATGCACAATTCACTTTGAAATTTTGGCTCAGCATCTCCAATTGCTTTTCGGTTTTCGGTAAACGCCAGAAGTACCAGCGAATTCAAGCATAGTCACGTAACGTAAACGCAAATTTTATCATAGAATCTACGATGTCATTGCCGCCGCCTACTTAACGCCATGGTCCTGCACGGCTCTTAAAGTGCCCTACGAGAGTGGGTTGTGACCAATAATTAAGAGATTCTGAAGTTCACGTGCAAGTATTCGTAAATCTTTTTCACATTAAATTTTTCTCTCATCAGAATTTACATATTACTTGCGTGAATTTAACTTGTGTTTTCTCAATTTTAAAAGTGTTAAACCGCTCAAAGTCGTTAATGTAAGTGTATTTCACAGGGGAAATTAAGAACACATGTATAAACGCAGGCTGTAATCTTTAATTACTTTCGAAAAAATGCGCGAATTCGGGTTCCTTGCATGTTGTCAAGTAAACAGTAGAGGAACTAACATTTTTTGTTTTTATCGAAGACCCCTATGATAACAGACAGTAAATTCAGTACGACAGAAAACGCTTTACAAAATCTGGTACGACGTCCTTTAAGATTACTTTGGCATAACTTTTTGCTCGGACTTCTAGAAATTGAAACTTAAGAAATACAGTAAAACGAAAGTTAGAGAGATTTGAACTAACCTTTAAATTTGCTCGATGAACCGTATAAATGGAAACCGAAATTAGACCAAAGAGAAAAATAGTTATATGTACAGATCAAGATTAGAATTATGATTTGATTCTCTCAAACTAAGTTGATACCAAATTTAAAACAAAGATATTAGTCGGACCTGATAATCTTAGTAAACGAAACACCTTGAAAGTACTAAAGTTGTTATTCGAAGATTTAGGCATGAAAAAATGACCTGGAACGCATTTTTCGAACCTTACATAATACGTACGGATACACAAAACCTCTAGAAATCAGGCAACATTTGGGGCCCGTAAAAGGTATATTCTCAAACGATTAGGCTAAATTAAGCCCACAGGACTCAATTATCTCAATTTATGAAAACATAAGCTAGTATAAATACGGCTAATTTTTGAGCCTTTTTATTATCCCAATTTCTTGATTCTAAATTCACTTGCTTGTTACACAACCTTCGTTATCCTCAGCGGTAATAGGCTTTCCTTAGTTCGATTTTTCTAATTCTTAGGAATAATCGATAGAGTCGTTGTAGACTCAGAGATCGAATAGAGAAATGAAAAACAGTTAGGAGATTTTTTGTAGAGTACACTTAGTTTGATTCTAGCTTTGATTTAGTTAGGAATAAGGTCTGTGGTAACTTTGCAATCTTTAATTTATAAGTCTAGTAATTTCTTAAGTTTGAGTTTGGCTTTAATTCAAAACATAACAGAGCTACTGAGGAACATAGGTGGTTTTACAGCGATCATTGACTATTAAATTAAGTTAAGATCTTCCGGGACTTGGACATCAAGAGAATGTCTGCAGACACCTTAAAGAAGAGAGTTTCTGAGAGTATCAATCGCCGCGCTCCTTTGGAGACTGAATAAGTGAAGCCACCCTGAGGAGGTGAGTAGGACTAACCCCTGTAGTATGGATGGGCGAACCAAGTAGACATTTAACACGGTCTGCAGTAACCCTGAAGTACCTGATGGGCAATAGATCTTGCGTTCTTTTTTCAAGTGGTTGATACTCGTCTGGTTGGGTTGTGGAGTGAACTACGACGAACTTCGCTTCATCTGCAATTTTAGTAGTATTTACGGTCACAGATTTTTCTCTCAGTATAATTTAATTGTATTGGGAACTTGATATACTTCTCAATCACAGTAGCACCAATTTTATAATTGTTTTCTTTTTTCCCATACACTTAGCTCATATTTGAGGCTACAGAACTCTGGATCCAACAATATCATTACTATTTTAAACATACTGCCTCCTCCAATCTGAGTCTTAGAAGTAATAGAAGGGCCTGGTATAACCCTCTCTTTTATATAGGATAATAGACTTCCGAAGTTACCACTACTGTAGTTCTCTATTTTTTTGAATATTTAAGTATACACAAATTTTTGGGATTTGATTAGGGAATCTCCCCACCTCAATTTTTCAAATTCTACAGGACTTAGCGCGCTCTATCAGTGCAAAATGTCTAAATGAATCACTATCACTCTTTACTCTTACTTCATGACGTGATGCTGGAAACATGAAGTGGATTTCCGCTGTCCTGTCAGAAAAGAGTCCGGCCACTTATACATGCTCTGAATACAACTGTTCTTAAATAAAAAATATTTGACATCTTGAAGTTATCCAACGCACCTGGGTTTTGCCTCCATGATTATTGTGGTTATAATCTCGTGGAAATTAATCGACTCAGTCTTTGCGACTTAGAACAAAATTTTAAAAAAGCCTGACTGTTACCTGAAAATTTTTTTTTCATTTTTCTGACATGAACCATTTTGACATGAACCAGAAAACTTACCTCGATTTTTCAGATTATGCCTTTTCAAGTATTTTTCAGGCGTGTTCAGTTAAAAGTTCAGCCAGTGAGGTCTGAATTATCCACGTACATTTCAGGTAACTTCAGCTGTAGTTCTGATGGGAACGATTTGCCTGAATTGTTCAGGTAAATTCAGTTGTTTTTTTCTAGTAAGTTTCCCTGAACTTTTATTTAGAGTGTTTTGCACCCCGGTGGCAACGCAACCGCCACTGCTAAATTGTTATGGAAAAGTATTCTTCCTGAAATCTGTATTTCGATTAAATTTGCACTCACTAATTTGCCTCATTAATCGGTAGAAACAGAAATGAAGCCAAGGTTCAAATTGATTTTTTGTCCATTATCACTGCTAAACTGTCCAATTGATCACTTGTAGATCAAAAACTACCATTTCTCCAGTGTCCACTCTAAAAATCAATCACATGACGTAGACGTGCAAATAACATATAGTTGCACCCTACCTCTGGGTTACACAACAGAATGGCGAACCATCACGACCAAACTAGCCACCATGGATGAAGATAATAGTCAAGTATAAAATCAACTGAAAATGCCCTACCTCTGGACAGAAAGAAGTATTATATCCCAAAATTTTAATGTGCGGGGACGAATTCGATGGAGGAATAAGAAGAACGATAAGCAACTCAAGGAAAGAAAGAAATAATAGGAAGATCTGCCGATTTGGAAAATGGATGCAAGATTATCAAAGCAACATGACCACAAGTGGACAGTATCCCGTTGAGCGAATCGACTTAATGTCAACAGTATGATCTTTTATGCAGTAGAGGCGTGCACAATTTTCCATCATAGAAATCCACATATAAATGTTGGAACATGCTTATCTGGCAAGGTATTCTTGCATATCCGACGGCTATCTTGCAAGATCTTGCAAGAATCTTGCAAGATGGGGCGTAATCTTACAAGTCTCTTTTAAGATCTTGCAAGATAGCCGACTCTCATAGACTTGGGCATAACCTGGTTCACGAAATGTAAATAACATTCACTCTTCCATGAATTACAACTTTTGATCACTTCCTATTCATCATTGATTTTTGATAGTTCGCTTTTTGTTAGTTTGCTGTTCGTTTTGCCGTCGCAGCTCGAATTGCTTTTTATTCCCATACTTACTATTCCCATTCTTTCTTTACTTACTAGGAAATTAACTACTCTCTAATTGTTTCCCTTAACACAGCTGTTTTCTCCAGATGCAATTATTAGTTAAATTGCTAGTCATCTGCTCATCAATTTTTGGTTTATGCTTAACATGTATTATTAGTTTTACAGACAGTTTTTATAGCTCGTGCAATTGTTCCGACCCCAGTTTAGCAGGAGGGAGGAACTATACACTCAAATGCGTTTTTTTTACTGTTCAGTGAATTTTCGCCGATCGATGTATTCATCGTAGAGAATTGTGCGCGGCATCATTAAACAGCTTATCCAGCGTAAAATATAGAATTAAAAAGATTTTTTTTGAATATTTCTCTTTTGGAGAAAATATCGAGGTTTAAAGTTTTGTGAATAGTTGACGATTTCGGTTGATTTTGTTCAGATTTTCTGTAGGTTTAGCCCACATTTTTGTTAAATTTGCTACAAATTTTTAAAATTGTCAGCAATATTTCTTTGGTTTAGGTCTTAAGATAGAAGAGAGCTGCTTTAAGGAGAGAGCTGCTTTTTTTTCAGCTAAATTTTTGATAAATTTTGAAATTGAGAGTTTCTCATCGAAAATGCGGACAAATATGCTTTTTTAGCACACTTTGGTTAAGTTTGTCAAAAGTAGTGGCCTGAAAATTGCTAACCCATGCTTTTTTAACTCCAAAAGAGCGCTAATTTTGTTTCCGATTTCGATATGAGTCTTCTTTGACTTAAAATATTGCCTCTTTTTCGCTATTTTAACTCGATATTTATTCAAAGTGCATAATTTATTTCTGATATTTTTTGAGAAAACTTAAAACAAACAGGTGTTTAGCAGCTGTATCTGTGCTAGTGTTGTTCTCATCGTGGAATCTTATAATCAAAAAGTGTTCTGATTGTATTGGGGCCCGATCTTTTTTTTCGAAATATTTTTGCAAAATTTGTTATTCCTATGATAAGTTCCGACTAAGAAGAATTCAACCCAAGGTTCAGTTGACGCAAGGCCCAGATACATGGAAACAAGCACCACTGAACATAACATAGCTTTTGAGTATGAACGCATAACTTTTAAGTCTTTGACAGTGTTTTTTAGAAAAATTGAATTGAATTTATTTTGCAGTGTCCTGTCTGAGTCTCACAGATCCAAAAATGCAATTGGTTTCTTGGAATGCAACAAGCAAAACTATACCGTGTGCCTTTGTTTCAGTTGATATAAAATGGCTATTTTGACTCCTTAAATTTTTTGTTTTAAGAAATACTCAGTGAAATTTTGTAATGTGTGCACCTGCTATGCCATACCACAGTCGACCTGTAGACCCAGGTTAAATTTTTCCATGTAACATAAAATTTCATTTGTGTAATGGTTTTAATTTTAAACAAAATTTCTTGACTTTACTAATATGAGTTTCCAAAAAACGTTGATTTTTGCAATCTTGCCCATTGTTGAGGTTCAATTCTGTTTACCAGACAAAATATCACATCAATGAAAAATCTGGAGGTCTAAGAAAAACACAATCAAACACATGTAATGATCTCTGCGAATAACTTATGGTTCTGATGGTTGCGACACCGTTCTCTCGCAAAAATTATTAGAATATTTATTTTAACCTTTTTTGTTAGTCTTTTTGCAGTCGTTTAAAATAATCTAGATGAAGAAGCATCTCTTTGGATCCTTCTGGCTGGAAAGAAGAACATTTTTTGTATTTCATGTTTTTCATATTACAGCTAATAGTTTTAATATCAGATAAAACATTTAATAAAAATGAAAGGTTTTTGAACCTTTTGATACTATTCCTGATTTCGTCATCATTTAACTTAGTTTCATTATTGATAGGTGTCATCAACTTTTTGCTGATCCAGACCGTCAAACTTATGTTGGCTATATATTTCGATTGATGTTTAAAGGGCTGAGATAATTTGTTTTCGTAAGAAGTTTCATCGAGTTATCGATCCTGGTCAATATTTCACTTTTTTTTCACGTAAGACCTTTACAATGAAAACCAATTGATAATCAATTGGAACCCATTAAAAAAAATAAAATAAATTCATTGGATCACAATTTTTTTGGTGCTCAGAATATAATAGTTTTAATGGCTTCAATGCAGTTGTTTCAAAAAATAGTTTCTTAAATTTTGGTTTTTTTCGTGTTCATTGTTTCATTGTTTTTTTGCAGTGTTAAGACTAAGTCTCACTAATAACAAACTCAATTTGATTATTATGGAGTTGCATGCTGGTCTTTTTTTGTTTTAAGTTGAAACCTTGTGGTTTTGTTGACTTTTGAAATTATTTGTTTTGAAAAAGAATGAGTGCATTTTTGTAATTTGTCACTTATATTCTTTCTGTCAACAGGTAGCTTAGTCTCTGTGAAGACAGGTCGTATCTTCTTTCTAGCGAGTAAAAAATCCATTTTATTAATTTCTTGTTTTCAACTAATAGGTTTTTGGCTTTGATACTAAGCATATTCATCAAAAATTTTCTCTTTTGGATATCTGCCGTTTTTAGAGGTTGTTCTTTGTTTCCTTGCCACAGTAAAAAACTCATGTGGAGAAAGCATGGGCGTTGAAGTGTTGCGAAATTTAATCTATAATGTATTCAGTGAATTGATTGTTGTTTTAACGGCTGCGACACCGCTTTATTGCCAAATTGTTCGATTTTTTGGTGACAATTTGCCTGTTTTTCTTGTTCTTTTGTAGTTGTGTGACATAGATGATGACATGTTAGAATTGCTTCCTCAAGAGGATAGTTCTACTGGTTTCATTTGCTTCCTCATTTTTACATCAAGAGTTATAAATGAACCTTTTTAGTGATTTCAGCTGATACCTAATGATTTTAATCACTTAGAAATTTATTGTTTTCAAAAATGGAAACTTATTTGTGAACTTTGCTCTTTCTGCAATCTTTTTTTGAATTGTTACTGTTTGAGTTATCTTTTTAGTAATAAACTGGTCGATTTGTTTGGTTTAGTTGTTATCAAGCCATTTTTATTTTGTCATTGTGTTTCGTTTTAAACATAGACACCAATTTTTGAGTTCAATTATTGTTTGTTTTATTTGACCTCTGCTTTTGTCTTGTCCAGTAGTCTCGTTTTTGGCAGATTTCATCAACCCACTAATGCGGCATTACTTTATTCATGTAGTGGTTTGTTGAACAATGTGTGAGTTTTCAGGTTGGTAGACCATTATGTCGAAAATGCGGATGAGCGGGGTCAGAACATTGTGTGCGTACGCACATTACCAAGCCTCCTTGTTCTATTTAAGCCCCAGACCAAAACACAAAGACCCGTTACAAAATAAATCCCAAAAACCATAAAAAAATTAATCGACATATACAATTTTTTACGGGAAATTGTATTTGGAGTGACTGACGATGGGCTAATTGATTAGCAATAGTTTAATATAAAAACGAACTAAATATAAAAGATACGTACCTGCATCAACAGAGCACACTAATGCCTCTAGGATTACCCAGAACAGAATTAAACAGCAGTACTTGGCCATTTTTACTCCTGAATAACAAAGTTGACTGAAAGTCGCGAGAGATCTTTGCAACAAGTTGCAACAAAATCTAAGCATTCTCTCCACTCCGTTTATTACAATTGGAAAAAAAGAGAAAAAAGTGACCCCCCCCCCCCCCCAGCTGAGCTGTTATAACGGTTATGGGCCCAACCGCACGTGCTATGTTTTACATAGTAATGTGCCATATATCAACTCAATATTTTTTGTTGAGGGTAATAAAAACAGAGGGGGGGGGGGGGGGGGGGGCAGGATAGATCAGAAGGCTGAATGAAATGCGTTGAAAGAAAGACTGAATCTGGATAGGACTGACAGTCAATGTATTCAATTTCTACACTTAATTGAAGTGTAAAATATTGTGAAAAGTTTTCCGGTGAAAAGTGCTGAGATGTTTCAAACCAATCACAGCAGTTCTTGCGCTTTTAGTGGTGAATGGTCTGAAAAATCTTTGCATTTTCCCCCTAACATCTCGACCCGAGTTCACCCCAATTTCTGATTAAAAACTCACAAAAGCAAGAACGAGTTTAATTCTGAAAAGTTTTTTGTTCCTAAAAATTTAATTTTAAATATCTTTTTCTATAAAGAATCTTTTTGGCATAATTTAATTATCCATAATTAACTATATAAAAGTTTACTGTTGAAAAGATCCCCTTTTAACTGTTTTGTTTATTGCCACAAACTCAGCAGCCCACGCAAAGACTTTAGAGCCGAATTTTAAAATTCAGCTACCGTTTCTTATGACGAGCTAGTTATTTCAGTTGAGAAAAAATTGAAACTGAAAATTATGTTCAATTGTTTATCGAATGAAATAAAAGCACAGAGTGTTTTTAATTTCAATAAAATTTGTTCATTTGTTACACGACACAACAGATTGTTTTTATTGTTTTTTAATTGATGGCGGTGATTATATTTAGATCAATGCCTGATTTTTATCTATCAATTTTACCCGAAGGAAAAGGTTACAAGCTATAATTTGGGGACAAATGGGGTTCATTCACACCTACGAGTGCTTTTATTGGACACGCAACATGCTTTTTAACGTAGGTGATTTAAATTAATTGAAAAATTGACAGCTTTAATTTAAACCAGAAGTGAAAAAGAAATAAACTACCCTAATATGGAAGGGGGTGGGCTTAATCACGAAATTATTAATATCCTTTCTTTTTTCAAGTTTACACCCATTTTGAAGGTCATCTCAACAAGCTCTGATCGTTTCTAACTTTTTCCAATATATCAGGCACTCTTTACCGAAGTTTTAGGAAACAGTTTAGAGTTGCCCAAGTTCTGGCTTCACGGGACAATGAGTTAGTTCTGATTTCGAAATATGAATAATTACAAGGAGCTCGGTCCCGATAATGTCCATTTGTGCATAATATGCCGAGCTCTCTCATCAGCCATTTTCGAGTTTATCTCCTACCAAATGAGGAAGAGATGGGAAACTTACATTCAAGCACATACTGTTCGAAAATAACTGGTATATGAAATAAAAAAAAACTCGTTACGAACTCCAACTACCAAATGAAATAAATAATGACGCATTAGAAAACCGGTGCGACTTGCTATTAATGAGACTGCGGGACAAGACACAGAGTAAAATACAAACAACAAAAACCATTCGGAACATCTATAAATTTATTATACATATTTTTTTTTCAAAAACAGCAAATATTACTTTCACTGATAGGTAATACTTTCGAATTGAGTTTTTATTCACTGATACTGTTTACCAGAAAAAACCTATGAACCTATAAAGTAGATTTTTTGTGGTCTTCAGTTAATAAAAAAGAAAAAAAAATCGAATTTGACTTACTTTTTTGATAAGCAAAGATTGTACTGCATCTACTGTCACCAGAAGCAGTGAACTCCGCAAAATTTTTTTCTTGGCAAAATCATTTCTGACTTTTTTTTTCTTGTGATACGTTTGTGAACATGTTAGAAGTTCAAATAGAAATTATAATGACACATTCTTGCTATCTATGTTCTTAACAGATGTCAACATATCCAAGTAGGTTCTTGTGAGAGCAGAAAATGTCTTTACACTGAAGTTGTGGGAAACTGAGCGTATGCTTGCTCAATTGGTTTATTTTAAAGTTATTTTTTCTAATTGTGTCATACAAAAAGAAAATTTGAAAATAAGAGCCTTAACACATCTTCAAGCATTTGGTTATGAAGGCAAATGTTTCAGCAATTTAAATTCATTACATTGCGAAGCAGACCTGCAATTAATTTGGCTAATTTGCCGCCGTGGAATTCGGTAATGCTCAATTACGGAAAACAGACTACATCCTTTGTAGCCTGAGTTCCGCAAAAAGGGATTTCTTAAATCTGCGGAATAGCGTTAAGTTCAAAAGCAAAATCTTATTTGGAATCTGGTAACTGAATGCTTGAAACTGGTAGCCAAATTCCACAAAATTAAACTCAACAAAATGTAGCACTCAATTTCACTGTTTATACAATTAGTAGCGCTTAAATATAATCGGATAAATTCATCTGCAACACTGGTTATTATAATTTGAGTTGAATTTTTGAGAAGTTTTTTTGGAATTTTTAAGCTGTTTGAATTTACGGGCAAATATTTTTTTATTATAAACTTAGTTTGGTAATTTCAGTAAAAAGAAATTTGGTTAAGTTCAAAAGTCGAATTCAGGCTATGAGTTTAGTTGTCTGAATAGCAAATTTCATTGTTGCTTATTTTTGCAGAATTCGTTGACTAATCTTCCTTCCAATTAGATTAACTTAGTTTTTTTGCTTTGTTAATACATGGGGTCTACATCAACTTTGTGGAAATGGATCACATTCAAAATCCAGAAAACAAAGCTCGTAAACTGAATTCCGTTTTTGTACGTAACGCAAACCTTTTTTTATCAAATTCATTGAACCAAATTGAAAATAAAAATTGTTGCCTCAGCTTAACGTTTAGAAATAAATAAGATACTTCTAAAAGCATCAACTCAGATCGTGTTGGCGACAATTAATTTGGTTGGAGTTAATTGCAATTAGGTGTATAATTAGCTGCAAAACCGGGGTTTTATTGATACATATCGTGGTTATAATTTGGTGGAATATGGTTATCAAAATGTGGAATTCAGTTACCGGAGTTGATAACGGGATTCTGTTTTTGAACGTAACGCAAACGCGCAAAATTAGGAAAAACCATTTTTGCGGTTTTCAACCAGGGCAAAATCAGCCAAGCTCATTTCATGTCTGCCTTTTCGTTGTAATGCTTTTTTAAAAAAGTTTTGTCGCCAATTGATTGTTTTCGAATTTGAGCATCTGCTTTAGCGCATTCTGTTGTTACTTTGTTTGTTTATATCAAGATTTTATGGCTTTATCTAAGATGAGATTCTAAATTTGGAAATTGCTATCAAGCGTTGTCCAGCTTCATTTGGGCACAGTCAATTTTGGTGGTTCTTTCTTCTTCGATTTCTTAGACTCCTGTTTAGTGGCAACTTTTCAAAAATTTTACTCATTTTCAGGGCTATTTGCATTGGTTTTTTACGGGGTCTATTTCCACGACACGAGAAACGACTTTTCAGTTTTCACTGGACCGATAAACTAATCTTAAAATTCTGTCGGCGTTTAAAACACCATTTGTCTTTTAAGGCTTTTTCATGCTTATAGTTCATGTAAACTCAGTAAAACTGTAGTTCGAGGATTCAATTCGCTTTTTTCGACATATAGAAAGCATAACAACGTGTAAGCATTATCGGTGTAAGCATTAAGACGTGCAAAGCAACAAGTGAAAGCTTAGACGGCAAGGTTTTTTCGATGCTCTTTTACTGGTTTTTTGTCTGATGTTATTGACGTAAAATCAGTTCGTATTCAATCGGCAATTGTCTAGAAAACCTAAAAATATTAAGCCGAAAACCAGCTTAATCGATACATATCATGGTTATATTTACTTAAAATTAGGTTAAATGAACTTTTTCGTAACTTTCTAGGTATATTAGAGCGTATTTTATTAATTTAGAGCGATTTCTATATGCGTTTAAAATACTGGAATCTGATTGGTTAATATTATTCGTTCATTTACTGCGTAACATCCTCCGGCCCGGAAGAAGATGTTGGGAAAACTGGTACAAGTTTTACAAGCGGGCGGACGAGTGAACCGGTAGACGTTCGTAAAACGGCGGAGCGCGCGACGCTATCGGAGCCGTAACGGAGTTCCACAATCCGAGCGGTTGGGTAGTAACCCCTAGGGTTGGTTTCCTCAACTATCCAAACCAAGTCACCGGTCTTAAGGTGTTGCTCGGCAGGCGTCTGCCACTTAGAGCGTCGGTTCAGCGTCGGTACATACTCTCTGATCCAACGGGACCAGATCGCATTAGCGTATGACTGCGCACGGACGTAACGTTTACGATGGTTGAGCTCATTATTACCGACAACAGACGGAATACCGGTAGAGTATTCACCTAAAAGAAAGTGGTTGGGCGTTAAAGCGTTCAAATCGCACGGATCGGCGCTTACGGGTGTTAAAGGACGCGAATTGAGAGCATTCTCCACGAGACAAAAGGTGGTATGCAGTACCTCATCCGTGAGGCGACGCGTGCCAAGAATAGTATACAACACGCGCTTGAAGCTGCGTACCAAACTCTCCCAGATACCACCTTGATGTGGTGCGCTGGGTGGATTGAACCTCCACTTAATACCTTTGTGAGCGAGCTCAGCTGCAATGTTGACAACGTTCCACTTTTCAATACTTTCTCGGAGTTCTTTCTCCGCTCCAATAAAGTTAGTGCCATTGTCCGACCAAATCATGGCAGGTGTACCTCTACGTGACACAAACCGCTCAACTCCCATAACACAAGAACTGGTGTCCATGGATGTAACTATCTCGACATGGACAGCGCGAGTAGTGAGACAGGTGAAGAGGAAGCCCCACCTTTTCTCAGTAGTACGGCGGACAGTAACATAGAATGGCCCAAAGTAGTCAACGCCAGTGTTCGTGAAGGGAGGAGACTGGTAAGCAAGTCTCTCCTTAGGTAAGTCAGACATGATTGGTTGCATAGTTACAGCTTGGAATTCTCGGCATCTCAGGCAGTGTGCTTTGATGGAACGCAAGGATGATCTTAGTTTCAGTACTGTGTAGTGTTCCTGCACAATTGATCTTAGGTATTCAACGCCCTGATGATAATGCTTTACGTGCGTGTGTTCAAGGAACAGTTTTACAAACGGATGACGTGCATCTAAGATGATTGGGTACTTTACGTTAAACCCAACTTCAATTAACCGCTTGATGCGGCCCGAGGAACGGATTAGCCCATTTGGACTAATAAACGGTGAATGTGGAGCAATTCGGCTACTCCGTTTAACGAATTTATTGTCAAGAAGATCTTTTCTTTCGGCTTTAAAAGACTCTCCTTGCACCAAGTACTGTAGATGACGCTCGGCTTCGTCAAGCTCAGTAGGGTCAGTAATGCTACCATCGGGGTTACGGTAGCCGGCATGTTTCGGCAGAAGCCGGAGAACGTATGCGGCAATCCGCAAGTACTTTTGATAAGAACTAAACTTATCAAATGGGAATAAAGACGGAACGGGAATTGTCTGTTTTTTAACAGATGTAGCGAGAGAGACAGTGTCTTCTATGATGGCTGCTTGGTTGACGCCAAGTTTGATGTTATTAATGACGTCTTTGTTCGGTACGAAAGGGAAACTTGAGTTAGATAAGAAATGTGGACCATTGACCCAACTGCTTAGTTGCAAAACCTCAGCGGACATTCCACGCGTGCCAGCGTCAGCTGGATTATCCTTAGTTGCGACGTGGTTCCATTGGTCAACGCTGGTATACTCCAAAATTTCACAAACGCGGTTTGCAACAAAGATTGGTTGCTTTTCATTAGAGTTTATCCACTGAAGAACGGTCGTGCTATCCGTCCACATGAATACTTGGTTAACAGTTACAGTAAGTGCCTGAATAATTTCGTTCTTCAGCCGAGCGGCAAGTAGAGCTGCTTGCAATTCCAGTTTAGGGACAGTCATTACTTTCATTGGCGCCACGCGCGCTTTCCCCAAAACAAACGCAAGCTCTGTTTTTATCTTGCCCGTAGGGGTTGTTACTCGGGCTCGAAGAAATGCGACGGCACTAAAAATATCCTGGGAACTGTCACCGAACATATGCAACTCTGTATTATCAAAGGGTCCACTAAAGTAACTTCGTGGAATTTTGATGTTTTCAAGCTTTGGTAAGTCCGCACTCCAGACCAAAAATTTTTGAACCATGTCCTGTGGGAGCTCGTCATCCCATTGTTGTCCTGTGACACGCCAGATGTCTTTTAAGAGCAGTCGCGCAGCGACGGTAAACGGTGCGACAAGACCAATGGGGTCAAAGACTTTCGAGACAAGACTTAGGACCAAGCGTTGCGTGAGGGACTTGGTGATGGCGCAGCTTGTACCCCGACTCACAACTAAAGTGTCATTAGTGTGATCCCACTTTAACCCTAGCACATGCGATGAATCCTCCTGACATGAAACAATAACCTTGGGCTCAGTAGATTGAGGGGAACCATCAATTCGGTCAGCCAGATTTGGTACATTGCTTACGAACTTTGTAAGTTTGAACCCACCGAGATGGAGAAGATGTACCAATTCCTTCGATCTATTGATGGCTTTCTCGGGAGACTCCACTGAGTCAAGGTAATCGTCCATGTAGAAGTTTTCAAGGACGGCTTTTGCAGCTTCGGGGTAAAACTTGGCATTGTCTCTCGCAGTGCGTTGTAATGCATAGTTGGCGCATGTGGGCGAGTCTTTAGCCCCGAATATATGGCGCGTATATTGATACACTACAACGTTAGTTGTGGGGTCCTCCCGCCACAGAAAGCGAAGCGATGGTTGGTCTGATGGTAATACACCAACCTGTAGAAACATTCCCTCGATGTCGGCAGAGACGGCATATGGATGTTGTCGGAAGCGAAGAAGTACGTAAATAAGGTTTTGGAGCAGATCAGGGCCAGTGAGCAAAAATTTATTCAGTGAGGCGCCATGAAATTTTGCTGCTCCATTGAGCACCCTACGCACCTTATCCGGTTTGTTCGGGTTTAAAACCGGATGGTGGGGTAGGTACCACTCTTTATCGGACCGATTCTCAACCTTGTGAGCGTCCGGAACCTCAATTACATATCCCTTGTTTAGGTCTTCCTTGATGGTACTAGTATACTTCTCTCTAAGGTCTTCATCCTTAGCCAATCGTTTTCCGAGAGATTTTAGTTGCACAAGTGATGAGAAGTAATTGTTTGGGAGCTTGGTGTTATCTGCTGCCCAAAGCATTCCGACATCGTATCTCAGGCCATTGTGTATGGTGGTACTCTCAAGGATCTCGTGAGCCCTTGCGTCTGCTGCAGATCTGGAGTCGACCTGCTTGTTTTCCCCGAATGATTCAATGTCGTACCATGACTTTACTTGACTTGCTAACTCATTGTCTTGTTCGATATTCACTTTAAAGCACGTTGAGGTTAAACACGAACTTGATGGTAACGGACCGCTTAAGACCCAACCTATGGGCAAGCGTACGGCAACGGGTGAACGCTTCTCATCGGCAGAGAAGTATTCTAACGGGCGGATGGCATGATAGACATCTTGTCCGAGTATCATCTCAATGTCTTTATAGGAATATGTCACGGAATCAAGGACTGCTAAGTGTGGGTAAGTCTCTTGCAGGGCCTTTACATTAATTATATCTGAGCCGACGTTCAGACTCTCCTTAACGAAAGGGTTGACGGTGAATGGTTCGAAATCCTGATGTTCTCTTGGTTTCACAGTAACTTCAACAATCCTAGTGTCAACTACCTCTTCGGTATTAATACCCTTGACAGTTAGCTTTAGTGCTTTACCGTGCAAACCGAGTCTATCTGCGAGACTACCGGCCACCCAAGAGTTACTGCAGGCGGTATCACACAAAACTAAAGCCTTGGTATCTAAACCGGACGAATTGACCAACTGCAATTCAGTCACCTGAAGGAGCCCCTTAACATCAGTAACAGATGACATTGTTGTGGTCTTATTAGGCTGGAGTTGACTAGAAGTTGCTTTACTTTGACCTGTGTTGCCAGAAGACTGGATAGTATTGGGATTTGTTGACTGTTTCGTTGGGAAAACCCTATCTGCTCCATGCAATAGTGAGTTATGCGAACTATTACACCCTTCTGCTCGGCACTTTCTTGGTTGAGGACACTGGCGGAATGTGTGCTTATCACGTAAGCACGAAAAGCAAAGTTTATTATCGGCCACCAACTTAGCTCTCTGGGTTGGAGTCTTTTCCTTGAAAACTCGACACTCCCATAGCCGGTGGTTATCTTTGCATACAATGCATCGAAAGTAAGTATTTGTGGAAGCAGATGTCATTTGCTTCTTTGTTTCCCTTTGTTGCGAATTTGATGCAAACACTTTTGAGGCTGTTTTGGTCTTTGTTACTGAAGTGATGTTCTCTTCAGGTTTGGCCTTGGTTGCGCTTTGTTTCATAAGATCATGGGCCTCAGCCTTTTCTTTAAGCCAATCGTTAAAATCAAGGAGGGTAGGCTTAACCCAGTGCTTCTTAACCGTAAAGAGTGACCATGACTCTTTCATGTTTGGTGGTAACTTCTGTACCGCTTGGTTAAGTAGGGAAGCGCTCTTCAAATCAGCCTCATATGATAGTGACTTGAAAACCCCAACGAGGCTGGATATGGCTGCAGAATAGTTAATAATGTTATCACTATTGTGCATTTTAAGAGGCGGAAAGTT
This sequence comes from Convolutriloba macropyga, assembly GCF_964194025.1. NCBI lineage: Eukaryota > Metazoa > Xenacoelomorpha > Acoela > Convolutidae > Convolutriloba > Convolutriloba macropyga. The sequence continues at coordinate 13,050,499 of NC_134481.1, read as the reverse complement.
GCTTAGTTTATCCAAGTGTGCACTTACGACTGCCTGTGGCTGGCCAAACTTACGTTCCAAAGTCCTTAGTGCATCCTTGTACATTAAACCACAGTAAGCAAACTCGGCGATTGCAATCTTTGCTTTACCGGTGACGAGGGTTTTGAGGTATGTCAATTTAACGTCATCAGTTAGCGATTGAGAGTCAATCGCGCTTTTGAATTGACCATACCACTCGTGCCATTGTAATGGATCGCCATTATACTGAGCAAGTTTCCATTCTGGCAAGGGGTCATTTTTCTTGCTGGTTATTGCATCAGCTAATTCCCTAATCAATGACGCATTGTCCGGTATCGGAGGGGCAGGTGCAGACACCTGCGGACCACTCCAACTCAACGGAGTGGGCCCAACATAAGGGTATGTTGGCTGAAAAACCGGAGTGGCCAGACCAGATACAATATTACTTGTAGTTGCAATCGGGTTTTCCTTATGTGTGCCGGATGGTGATTGCATATCAATCAAAAGGGGTGAATTCGAATATATTTGTTGTGGAAAATTAGTGGCTGATGGTGCAATGTGTGCCTGTACATTTGGAGCAACATTATTTACGGTAGTAATGTCTTGGTTGACTAATGACGGTCTGTGCTGTGGAAACTGCCAGTGACTCATATTTGGCACAAAATTTTGGCCAAGAGGGATATTGGGCATATTTGGGACAGGCGGAGCAACGGAACGTACAACTTTGTGTACTCGGTTATTATTATTCTGAAATGTTTTGACGAGAGGCTGATTATCCAAAGTGGCTTGTGGGATGGGAGCAGTGAGGTTAGGTGCAAAGACTGGGTTCGGAATCGGAAGGACGTTAGGATGAGCGGGTTCGGAGTTGTGCTGTTGAATGTTTGGACTTGGTGGGGCGCTTGGGTGCAGGGGAACGTTGATTGCGGGGGCTGGATGATTTGTTGTCGGAAAAGGAGGAAGAGTGGCGTTTGGTGCTCGGGGGACAAAATTAATTTGTTGTCGTAAGCATATACGCTGGGCCGAATTATTTTCGGGAAGACTTGATGTTTCAGGTCCCCTGGATTGCGAAATTTGAAGTTGTGCGTTGGGAAAAACCTCGGTTGCAATATTCTGATTTTCTTGTGGTGCGGACGTCTGTTGTGGAATGGGCTGTTGAATGGGCGGTGAAGAAGCCCCTGGGGCGTGTACAGAAGGCGGCTGACTATCCGCGGTTCCTTGGTTAGTTATGCTTGGGAGCGCCGTGCCTTGCTGGCCTGTTTGATTCATTTGCGCCCTCAGGTGCGCCTGGTACAACGCCTGTGTGTTAGCAGCAGCCAAAAAATTTTCAGGTGGAGTATAATAGGGGTCGAGTTGCTGCAAGGTTTCATTGCTTAAAATGTAATTGCCTCGACAATTTTTTGGAATGGAATGCCTTGAAATTTCAGTGTTCTGATCTTCCACTGTTTTGCCGTTGTTGTGGCTAGGACATTCTGGAGGGTCAATCATAACCTGTGGTTCGCTAGTTTTCTCCTCATTGTGAAAACTTAAAGCAAGTGAGGTGTTGATCCAATCTTGGACAGCCTTTTCACTTCTCATTGAGCTCCTAGCACTTGCAGTTGTTTCAGATTGGCTACCTTTAGAAACGGCGTCCAGCAATTCAAATTCTTGCAGAGTTGCCTCTGCCAACCGTTTCCTGTTGTTTTCCTCCAGTTCATCCAATTCCATTTGCTTTTTCTGTTTAGCAAGGCGAATGGCTGCTTCATTCTGTTTTTCAATTTCTTCACGCTTCATCTTAGCAATTACGTAATCATGTTTACGCTGACTAGATGTTTTTGACGATGTCATAATTGAGGGAAGTCTAGAATGAATGGAAACCCTCGGTTCCTGAAACTCGCTCACTTTATCATCAGCAGAGTTGATGTAGTTTCGTGCTGAAGTGAGTATCTTGTCGTTCTTAGTTGTCATTGCGTCCAAATAAGACTCTAATGAAGGAACAAGTGCACTTGGATCTTCTGTTTTTCCAGCAAATGCAATCAGGTCCTCATTTTTGTCTACAACGGTCATAAATGCTTCGTTGCACTTTGTTACTAGGCGTTCAACTTTCACTCGCCTACTTTGACTATTTATACAATGAAGAATATCTTCATGTATAGCATGCAATTCAGCTTCACGCTTTGACCTGGCAGCGTACAACTTTTTGACTTTTTGATCAAGCCTGTTAGACATCATGATGTTATTATTTGCAAAGACCAGCAAAACTACCACTGCACACGGTTATCTATTATATGCACACTCCAAAAAAAATGAACCCACGCAAAACAAACCCACTGTAAAGACATCAAACACAGCACACTGTAGACAGTCTGTAAAACAAACCACCCAAAGAGCAGAAAGGGTCGCCGAGCACACAGTGCCCAAAAACAGAAATGGAGCACTGAACGCTATGCGTTCAACGCGGAGGGAGGTAAAGGACACACGGGAAGTCGAGCGAGCAACGCGCGACGAAACGGAGACGTTACAGACGGGAAGTCGAGCGAGCAACGCGCGACGCGATGGAAACGGACAGAGGCGAAGTCGAGCGAGCAGTGCGCGACGGAACGGAAACGGGGCGTGCGGGAAAGCGAGCGAAAAACGCGCGACGCAACGAGACGGGACGGTGGGAACGAACCGGCGGGAAATGAAGACGGAAAGAACTATGTTAGCAGACCACAGCAAAAAACTCAACCAAACAACCTAGCCGTAACTCCAGAACAAACTTAAGTCACACCCTAGGAAGAAGGAGAGAAGCTACTGCAAGACAATCTAATATAGTTCATTATGGGGCTATAACGACAAATTTAACAACAAACTAATTTACGGCAATGCAGTAGTACACTAGAAGAATGAAAAGGTACAGAAATTTACTAGCCGTAACTCCAGAATAAACTTAAGTCACATCCCAGCAATACCCAAACCAAAACAACCGATCAACATACTAACGGTATTAAACAAGCTACAGCAAAATTGAATAAACTACAATAGTGTGTTTGTAGACTAAGATAGTTGGAAAAGTCGAGAAACAATCCAGCCGTAACTCGAGAATAAACTTAAGTCACACCCTAGAAGGCAACAGGACCAAACCAACTAGCAATCGTACAGGTACACTTAAACATACAGCAGCAAAATCAATATACTACAACAGAAGGGCTAGTAAATTAGTAAAGTTGAAAAGTCAACGGACAATCCAGCCGTAACTCGAGAATAAACTTAAGTCACATCCTAGAAAGCTATAAGAACTAAACAACAAACCAGCATACTAGCATACTCAACATACTACAGCAAAACAACAACATACTTCTTCACATATGACATAGTACATCGAAAATCGGAAAAGTAGCGGAAAAAACGAAAGGCGAAGTTTTGGGAGAGCGACGTTATTGAAAAAAATGTAACACGGAAAATTGAAGAGAGAAAGGACGAAAAGGACACGGGCAAAACGGTTCATAAACGATCGACGAGAAAAATTATGGGAATTCGATCATTTTTTTTGTAGGCCGGAGGTTGTGAAAATTTTCACAACTTTTTCTTGTTAATTGAGTTTCACTCAATTTACGAACCTTCTTGCTGGAAAATTGATTTTTTTTGTCAAATTTTTATGCTTTTGTTCAATTTCTCTATTTTTGGTCAATTTTTTGGCAATTTCTTGAATACGGAACGGTAATCCAGTCAACTGGACGGTTTTGAACTCAAAAGTACGGTTTATCAATATTCGGTATTGATTTTTTGCCATTGCCTCAAAATTGACCAAAAATTTTCAAAATTGAACAATTTATCATAATTTTCTCTCAAATTTCTCTATGTCAGAGGTTTTTTTTTGATATACAAACCGACTATATCAATTTTTTCGAATTTTTGGGAAATCTACCAAAAATTTTCAAAATCGATGTTTTTTCGTGTCAAAAATTATCTTTGTGGGGTCCCCTTACCTTATTTTTTTTTCTACAAAGATCAATTAAATTTTAGTACCCCATGCAAGATCCAAAAAAAGTTCATGGGGTGGTTTTCTTGCCGTCTAAATCAAATATAAATACATCGAATTATGATATTTCATTTTAAAAAAATTGGAGATTCTGTCTTACAGTTTTGCGGCTAAGCTCAAGTCCTCTTTGACGTCCATGTCCTGGCCGATCTCAATTCTTTCTCCGGTCCAGCCTCTGGGGTGCAGGTCCAGTTACACCTTTGCCTCAAAATAATTGAGTTTTTTCAATTCATTTCAGTAAGCGCTTCAGTTGTGACTTCCTTTTAAATAGGGCAGGAGACCACCATTTTCAACACCTGTTACGGCAATTCTGGCTTTCTCGCAATCCACATTGAGTACAATCCGAGGATCGGCCTCCAGCGCATCCACATTTTGGGAAGCCAGAGCCCCCGCTGTAGATACAATAGCTGATACGGCCCTCGGTTGTTGATTGGCACCAGGCGGGGGAGATGAGGCGTTTTGGAATGCAGCTAGCAGAGCTCCTTCTCGGTTCAAAAGCAGTGTGAAATTCTCTCCTCAGTATGAACTAGGACCGGGGTATACACTAAAGGCGGCTCAAATAAGGAGCGGCACCATGTAAACTCAGTAAAACTGTAGTTCGAGGATTCAATTCGCTTTTTTCGACATATAGAAAGCATAACAACGTGTAAGCATTATCGGTGTAAGCATTAAGACGTGCAAAGCAACAAGTGAAAGCTTAGACGGCAAGGTTTTTTCGATGCTCTTTTACTGGTTTTTTGTCTGATGTTATTGACGTAAAATCAGTTCGTATTCAATCGGCAATTGTCTAGAAAACCTAAAAATATTAAGCCGAAAACCAGCTTAATCGATACATATCATGGTTATATTTACTTAAAATTAGGTTAAATGAACTTTTTCGTAACTTTCTAGGTATATTAGAGCGTATTTTATTAATTTAGAACGATTTCTATATGCGTTTAAAATACTGGAATCTGATTGGTTAATATTATTCGTTCATTTACTGCGTAACAGTTCAAATCTGGTGGGTAGCAGCATGATTTGCGAAACTTTTTTTAGCTTGCATGTTTGTTTTCGATGGTTTTTCGGGTGCTGAAAACTTTAAGGAAATAAGATCTAGAACACGGGAAACGTGCTCTCAATGGTGCTAAACTAAATGTTGCAGATTTTGGTCACATTTTTATTGTCATCAACTTTATGATCAAATTCTGCATTGGATTATTTTCGCGCATTAGATTTTCCTTGCACATTATTTTTAATTTTTGTCATTTCTCCAACCAAAGCAAAAACGTCTCTTTTTGTACAAAATCATCATCCGTTACAAAAAATGCGTTGCAGAAAAGACGCGTATCAGGTAAAAAATACCAAAACTGAAATTCTCCCACGTAATTTTCATTGAGTGCGTTGACCATTGACTACGTTGATTGTAGTATATTTCCCAGTTTTTGCATTCCTATTTTTCCAGCAAATATCAGTTATTACATAATGTCTGTATCAATTTGACGCATAATCAATTGAATGCCGTTTTATTAAAATACTGATTACTAATTTTGTCATGTTTGAAACTCCGGCTTTTGAATGCAGACGTGACTGTGCGTTGGTTTGTTATTGTTTTTATTTGATGGAATCAAAATGTTTGGACTTCCACGTTTGAGTTTACCAAATTTATTCCCAAGCCAGAAGACATCAAGTGTTCTTATTAAGTTTGATCTTTTTGCGAACAGATTCACGGTAAGCTAATTCCTATTTAAATTTTGTAATAAGTTATAAAAAGTCCTTTAATTAATCTTTTCTTTCTGACAGTTAACACGCTTAAACCTGCATTAACTTAACCTTTACCTAGAAGATCGAATTTTTATCAACTTTATATCGTCTTCTAGCTTCTAAGTTCAGGCATTAGAGATGGATCTTCTAAAAAAAATTACAAAAGCATTTGGAAACCAATAATGAGTGATCAAAGGTCAAAGTTCAAATTAATTTTTTCTAGTGAAATAATAATTACACTTTCAGCGGAGTTAAGAAGATTTTTGAATGTCAATGCTAATTCATCGAAGCTTTGCGTGCTTTGTTAATGTATAGTCTGACCCATAAAATTAATTGCGTGATGTTTAATAAAAAACATGTTTAAAAACACCGCGTCTAGAAGCCGCAGTTAGATTTCGGTTTAAATTTTTTTAAAAATCTTATGCATACTGTGGTTAATCCAAAAGACCAGTTCAACTTTCTCCAATTCAACTGTATTCGATAACGGTAAAAAAGCGATGATTCATTCACAGCTGTAGAGAGATAGAGGCGTGACCAGACAATACCTGTCAACGCTATGTACAACGAACAAAAGAGATGGCAATAATAATAAGAATTGACATAATATAATCTTACTGCACGAATACGCATGAATATTGAGAGACTCCGAGTGGGTAACACCGGTGGCTCATAGATTGCTTCAAGTGGGCCAGTAGTATAGTAGTATATAGTTTATCAGTGTTTATAATAGTAGATTATGACTAGGTTACGTCCAAGTGTGAACTCCTGCACCACACATACCATAAAGCCCACCTTCTTGAGATGTCGAATAATTAGAGAAAAGTTTAAAATTTAGTGAAGAATTTAAGAAATAAGTTACTGTTTTTTCATTAAGTTCATTGTCGGTATTATATCTTGGATTTGAATAATGCTGTTTGTTTCTATACTTTGCTTCATTTTTTTGCTTTAATTTTTGTGGGTTTTTTCTTTTCTTTGATTTGCTCACTCAATCTATTCTTTTAGTATACTTTATATGCCAGTTTTATCTGTAGGTTTTTGATATTTTTTATTGGGTTCCCCCGTAAATTTTTGAATCCTCATCCACGTCTTTTTCGTGTCGCTCTATAAGCTAATAAATGAAAAACTGTAATTAATATCTGAACGTTCCCCCCTTTTTTAATCTCTTTTCCAAATTTTTTTCTTTTAAGTCCTATAAACGTTATGAGTAAATTAATGAGCAAGTGCTATACTTTTCGCTCTTTTTAAGATTATTTGAAACTTGTATATTGTGACCATTTTTTCCAAAGATTTTATTAATTTTTTTAAGCCTTCATAAACCCTTCTTCTACAGTTATCTGTACCATTCAACTTAAAATTTCAATTAATAAAAGAAATTGGTTTGAAATTTTTGATACAAAAAAATGCAATATTCTTTTCTTATACTTGTAGAAAGTGCACTTCCTTTTATGTGTGGAAAATTGTTACCAGACAAATTGAAACGGATCTAATGTTTTCGACGCCCAGTTTTGTGGGCATATAATTTTTCACCCCCGAGATGCACATGCAATTGTACTACAAAATAGAGCGCTATATAAAACCAAAACGTTTTTAAGTGGTGGTCGGTCATGAAAACACGAGGTTCGCTTTCTATATACTCATATACTTTTGTGCTTTTAAAATCAAGTTCGTTCAGATGACAGTCGTGCCATAAAATTGAAACAAGCAAAAGTCAAGTAAATGCGAAATATGCAATTGCATAAGATTTTATCAATGGGTATTGAAACTTTTGCTTGCATTTGAACATTATCAGACTTAATCAGACTTCATCAGAATGAACAGAAAGTACAACTTAAGTGCAATTGTAAAAAAATATTATTAATAGTCACTGTCAGCCTCTCAACGGCTCTTATTGAGGCGCTCTCCTTTTTTAAAATTCAAATTGCTTTTTTTTCGTTTTACATAAGACACCACTTTTCACGTTTGACTTCTGACTTGCCTAACTCTCTGTTTGAACTGAGAGTAATTTAAAATTGGTAAAGCTTCAAAAAACTTTACGCAAATACGTTTAATTTCAGAATGCGAAATGAAGTAATCAAAAGAAGATGATATACCACTAAAGCCCGGACACTAAGAAATGATGTTTAAAGACTTACACTAGATGCTGTAATAGGCGTTAGTATTTAGCATTTTTTCTGCAATTGAAAAAAGAATTCACCATATTTATCTATTCTAATGAAATTGAAGAACAATTTTCAACACTTAAAAAAATATGACGACAGTCAATTTTAATTTTCTTTTCTAACAATTTCAATCCCAAAGGCGGCCAGTCCCAAACTCGGCAATCTGCGGGCTATTTTTTCCAAAAGTCTATAAATACAGCCCTTGCTTTGTTTATAATAAGTTATCAAAAAAATAGACTACAAAAATTAGATGCCTTGAAGTTTGTGTTGTGCTTCTCGCAGTTGAGATTGGAATTTGTGTCCGAAATTGTGAGCTCTGCCCACAACGATAAATCAAAATTGATAATTCTTTTTGATATTGTCGTCTTCCTTGACCGTATCATAAGCGCATTTTTGTGTCGTATAGAAATACTTGTTTCGAAAAGGGCTTGATTTCCAAAAAAAGTTTTTTTAAAGAGAACGTTTTTTGTGGTTTATAATAGTAATTGTTCACTCTGCTGTTTATATGTCTGCTTTTTCGTGTTCCTGTTGCTTATAGACTTGAAGTGTTTGAGCTTCAAAATTGGATAAGGTCTTAAGGAACACAATTTGATGAAAATTTAAAAAACCTCAAGATAAAGGAGGTTTTTTGATTGCTCCTATCTGTTTCATATTCTGAAAAGATTCTCGCGCGGACAAAAATCCAGCCAATGGTCGAGAACTTGTCTGATCAGGGGGGTCATTTTGGTATGGGATGGTCTGATCAGATGTTATTTCGACCTAGAATGGTGCGATCACAGAAAAATTTGAGCGCAAGCACTATGAACGCACAGAGGCCATTTCAAAGGCGCGAAAGCTAACTTTTAGACGTGATAGCTAACTTTTGGGCGCGATTAGCTGTTTTAGAGCGAACAAAAGTCTGATTGGCATGTTAAACGCAGGATCGTCTGGCCAATGGTGTGGAATCTGTCTTGACCATGATTGCAAGGACTGATCAAAGGTGGCTGCGAGCGCACTTAATGTTTTGAGCGCAGTTAATTCTGATCAGAGGTCACTTCTGTCTGGGAAGGTCTGATCAGAGTTCTTTTTGGGCTAGTATGGTCTGATCAGATCTCATTTCGGTCTGGAGCCACATAACCATGACGCAGAGCAGTTATTTTTCGAATAGTTCTTCACTTTTGATAGTTCAATGGCTAGCATGTTTATTTTGAAACATATTTTCAGTTTGGATGTCGTTTACGCTGAAAATTCGAAAAATCAAAGGGGCATTTATTGCTTCGCAGATATTGTTATTAATACTTCTTCGCGTTTTTAAATGAGTGATTGGATGCGATGTTGTGTAGGTGGAGAAGTACGTGGAGGACATCCACCAGCTGGCGGAGGAGAGAGACAGACTGGTCAATCAGCTGCAGGAGGACAACAGACTCCTCAAGGCAGAACTCATTCACATGCGCACTCCCACCCAACGTATGAACAAATGGTACCTGGAGGTAAGGACACCTTATGTCTAGATAGTTTCATAACCAGGCTTATGAAAAGAGTTAAAAACTGAGTGGGTGGGTGGAGATCGAGCAATGTCACGGTCGCTGTCACCAAATTGTACAAATTTTAATATCATTCTGAGCGTTGTGAGCTCTAACGTACTCAATTGTAATGATATGTTTTATGTTTCAGCAGGGTAATTTTGAGAAAGATGACCTCTTCCCTCTATCCCAAATGCCCCTTCCCGCCCAGTTTGATGTGCTGCTGGAGGAACAGACTTCGGTCAAAGAGAATTTCCACAAACTACAGACACTCTACCAGTTAGTAATTGAAAAGAAACTAATAGTGTTGTCCAAATAGCTTTAAACAATTCATTTTTTTCTTCAAACTCCCAGCTGGGCAAGTCTTATATTATGTCCCTAAGTCAGTCATATATTCTGTCCCCTGCATCAAAAGTATTTTTCTAGGTTTTAAGACGATTCTTGTAAATTCAACCTTAAGCTAATATCTTTTAGGAGTGAGAAGACAGATGCGGATTTGTGTCGTAAGAAACTGCAAGAGACGGTGGCTCAGAATAAAAAACTCACAGACGACTTCAACAAACTAAAGCTTGAAAAGGAGACGCAAATTGAAATGCTCAAGTCTGATCGGTCAAGCAACGAGACAAACTTTCAGAAGGAAAAGAAAAACATGCGCAAGGAGAACAAGAACCTACAAAATCAGGTGGGAGGAATTTAGGAAAATTTTAAAAAATGAATTTTTGAAAATGTACGTAAGCTGGAGTTATAAATCCAGTTTACGTATATTTTTAATAGCCGCCTCAGCTTCTCAGCCGGCTACTGAAGCGCTGCTAATTTTTTTTTTACGACTCAAAGACGAGTATTGTCTTCTTAAGGTTTTTTTACCGGCAGTACTATTCGTTCAGACAATGTTTTGACGTAAAAGCGAAAGTGAGTGAAATTGCCGTGCAAACTGATTTTTTCTGCGCGAGAGAAGTCAAATGAAAAGTGCGCCAAAACTGGTGCCATTTTTCTTTTTAAATGCTAATTGTTTTATATGTTAACCTCTGATGTGGTTATTTGAAGCCCACTATTGAACTTCTTAGTCCCATTTAGACTCCCCTCCCCTTCCCTCATCCCCTCCCCCCTCCCCTCCCCTCCCCCGACTGAAGCAGGCTGCAATTCATTAGAGCTCCCACTAGTCGTTCGAGAGTAATTTATGTTTCCAATTTTTCTCATTTTTTTTTGTATTTTGGTTTGAATTTCTAGAGAGTCTCTTTTTTTGAAACATGAGAGACTTTAGGTTTGTTTCAATTTAAAATTTAATCAACTTTTGGCGTTAAGTTTTTGAAAAACAGTTAAAGTTTTTTTCATAAAAGCTGTCTCAAAAGTTCATTAATCATTTTTTGCAAAATGTATCGTATGTTTGAATTTTTCTTTTTCTTTTCGTTATGTTCAGGAGGGTGGATATTTGTCTGGGTTGACTTGTTGACTTTTTTATGTCTCAAATGCTGAACAATGAAATGTATTCGTTTTTGCTGATTTTCTAAATTTGATTTTTAACTTTCAAAAATCAAGAATTAGTCTTTCTGTTACGGTGTTCTTTACATTGCCTCCATATTCTTCACATTCTAGATTGTATCGTTTTAGTTTTGTCCTGGTACCTACATTTGTATTGGTTAAATGTCGTTAAAAATTCTTTCAGTTGTTAAAAATTGAATGTTTTCAGCTTTTTTAGATTTTCTTTATTTCTTTGTTTTGCAGTTAATTTCATTCAACGTAATGCAGTATTGAGAGTTTGCTAGACAAATGTTCCCAAAATTTCCACCTATTACTCTTTATTTTATTTTTCTTCAGGTCTTGGTATTGTTTTTAAACCAGTTTTTGCTTTTGATTATGATTCTTTTCCTTATGTCTTTCCTATGATTGAAATAATTTTTGAATTAGTAAGAAATCATGTCTAGGATAAGTACATCAAGGAGGAAATATGTGTTGTTTTTGTGCTAATTGCAGTGATTAGAAATTAATTGTAGTGGTTTTCTGATTCTTAAACTTGAGTATTCTTTTTTGAAAAATTTAACTTATTTTCTAAGATTATTGTCTGCCGTTTGCTTTCGCAATCTTTTAAAAAAACGCATCTTTTTACAGACTTAAAAACTGAGTCGGTGGAGATCGAGCAATGTCACGGTCGCTGTCACCAAATTGTACAACCGTCTTACAGGTAGGAAAGTTAGTCTCATCAACCAACTTTCTTACAAATCGCCAAAAGCAATGTCTTCTATTTTGTTGAATCCAGTTATCAATTAAGTCGCCTAAATATCATTCTGAGCGTTGTGAGCTATAACGTCATCAATTGTAATGATATGTTTTATATTTCAGCAGAGTAATTTTGAGAAAGATGACCTCATCCCTCTATCCCAAATGCCCCTTCCCGCCCAGTTTGATGTGCTGCTGGAGGAACAGATTTCGGTCAAAGAGAATTTCTACAAACTGCAGACACTCTACCAGTTAGTATTTGAAAAGAAACTAATAATGTGGTCCAAATAGCTTTATACAATTCATTTTCTTCTTCAAACTACCAGCTGTGCCCGTCTTACATTCTGCAGTCATATATTCTTTCCTCTGCATCAAAAGTATTTTTCTAGGTTTTAAGATGATTCTTGTAAATTCAACCTTAAGCTAATATCTTTTAGGAGTGAGAAGACAGATGCGGATTTGTGTCGTAAGAAACTGCAAGAGACGGTTGCTCAGAACAAGAAACTCACAGACGACTTCAACAAACTAAAGCTTGAAAAGGAGACGCAAATTGAAATGCTCAAGTCTGATCGGTCAAGCAACGAGACAAACTTTCAGAAGGAAAAGAAAAACATGCGCAAGAAGAACAAGAACCTACAAAATCAGGTGGGAGGAATTTAGGAAAATTTAAAAAAATGAATTTTTGAAAATGTACGTAAGCTGGAGTGATAAATCCAATTTACGTATCGCCTCAGCTTCTCAGCCGGCTACTGTAGCGCTGCTCATTTTTTTTACGACTCGAAGATGAGTATTTTTTTCTTAAGGTTTTTTTACCGACCGGCAATACTATTCGTTCAGGCAATGTTTTGACCTAAAAGCGAAAGTGAGTGAAATTGCCGTGCAAACTGATTTTTTCTGCGCGAGAGAAGTCAAATGAAAAGTTCGCCAAAACTGGTGCCATTTTTCTTTTTAAATCTTAATTGTTTTATATGTTAACCTCTGATGTGGTTATTTGAAGCCCACTATTGAACTTCTTAGTCCCATTTAGACTCCCCTCCCCTTCCCTCATCCCCTCCCCCCTCCCTCCCCCCCCCCCCCCTCCCCCGACTGAAGCAGGCTGCAATTCATTAGAGCTCCCACTATTCGTTCGAGAGTAATTTATGTTTCCAATTTTTCTCATTTTTTTTGTATTTGGTTTGAATTTCAAGAAAAAACCTTTTTTTGAAACATGAGAGACTTTAGGTTTTTTTCAATAAAAATTCAATCAACTTTTGGCGTTAAGTTTTTGAAATACAGTTAAAGTTTTTTCATAAATGCTGTCTCAAAAGTTCATTAATCATTTTTTGCAAAATGTATCGTATGTTTGAATTTTTCTTTTTCTTTTTGTTATGTTCAGGAGGGTGGATATTTGTCTGGGTTGACTTGTTGACTTTTTTATGTCTCGAATGCTGAACAATGAAATGTATTCGTTTTTGCTGATTTTCTAAATTTGATTTTTAACTTTCAAAAATCAAGAATTAGTCTTTCTGTTACGGTGTTCTTTACATTGCCTCCATATTCTTCACATTCTAGATTGTATCGTTTTAGTTTTGTCCTGGTACCTACATTTGTATTCGTTAAATGTTGTTAAAAATTCTTTCAGTTGTTAAAAATTGAATGTTTTCAGCTTTTTTAGATTTTCTTTATTTCTTTGTTTTGCAGTTAATTTCATTCAACGTAATGCAGTATTGAGAGTTTGCTAGACAAATGTTCCCAAAACTTCCACCTATTACTCTTTATTGCATTTTTCTTCAGGTTTTGGTATTGTTTTTAGACGAGTTTTTGCTTTTGATTATGATTCTTTTCCTTAAGTCTTTCCTATGATTGAAATAATTTTTGAATTAGTAAGAAATCATGTCTAGGATAAGTACATCAAGGAGGAAATATGTGTTGTTTTTGTGCTAATTGCAGTGATCAGAAATTAATTGTAGTAGTTTTCTGATTCCTAAACTTGAGTATTCTTTTTGAAAAATTTAACTCATTTTCTAAAATTATTATCTGCCGTTTGCTTTCGCAATCTTTTTCAGATTAGAATCATGAAATATTTGAGGGCAATTGATAGCCCTGTCATGTTTTTCAGCCTTTCAGTACTTTTTCCATACTTTTTATTTCGGACTTTTTTAACGTTACCAAACGTTGTCAATGATATAAAATTTTGCTGCATTCTGTGCCTCTTGGTGACAGTGATTAAAATTTCACCAATTTTTAGATCAGACCTGGGGAGGTAATGAGAGAATGGTTTAATACAAAAAGTAATGGCTTCAGCTGCAATTACAGTTTTTTTGTGAAGTTTGGATGCTTCGAGTCGCTTCCGGAATTCTTCCGGCTATGTTTTTTTACTTCGTCGAATAAAAATTTTTTCGTTTTACCTTCGTTCACAGCTTGTTCAACATTTTGCGTGAAATCTTTTTGAGTTCTCTAGGCTAGTTTCACTCTTGTCTCGTTTTGCTTAAAGTGCTTTTAAAGAGCAGTTCCTCGGCAAAGCAATTCAAATTGAACAGAGTTCAAATTGGTAAACCCATAAAGCCCGATTTTAGATGCCCTTTATCGAAATTTATTCTTAGTTAGCATCTCTAATGCTTATTTTTATTGATACTAGCCCCTGTGTTATCTCACTACGAAACAGGAGTATGTTCAGCTCCAAAATGACATCAAAATAGTTCGCACTTTAACATTTTTTCTACGAAAATCATTTTTCACTAGTTTTTTCCCTTCTTTTAATCCCAATCTTGGTTATGGGAATCAACGGCGGCTATTTTCCGGCAACCTGCCGGGTATTTTTAAAATTTGGCTCTGAAAGATGGTTTCTCGAAAACAATTAAATTAACGATTCAAACAAGGTTTTGTACAATATCATTTATTTATAGATGTAGTGCACAACTTTTTTTTGTACAGTTGAACTAATAGTACTTTTGAAGAGACTAAAGCTTCAAAAAGTGCTTTCAGATTTCATTGCAGAAAACTGTGTAGAAAACCTATTTTTGCAATTGTGAAATAAATGTTCATACTCGGGCTCGATCCTGCAACCTGTGTTATTGCAGATGCTGAACCTGCAACATACTAAAGACAAAGAAGCAGTTGAGATGCAGAAAACAATCAAACAGTTGGACGAAGAGACGGACAGACTGAAGAAGGAATGTCATGAAATGAAGATCACAATAGATCAGCTCAAAACTTCTGTTAAACTCAAAACTGAAGATCTGCAAAGAGTCAGAGGTAAGAATGCTGGTCTCAAATGATGCATCGGGTTAATAATTTGAAACACATATGCACTTTATCCAAAATGCTTTGACCGTCATTTTCCAGACTTTGGGTTGTAGATTCTAATGAAATGATGCCACAGCTCCTGCATTCCTAGACTGAGGCTTGTGTTAATTAAAACGCACAATGGTGTAATTTGCGTTTTTATTACACTGACGAAATTACTCATAAGTTTGCCTGAAGTCTGATTGTTGACGCGCTGATGGTTTCAGCATCAATCAGAATCATTTTTTAAAGAACAAAAGATGGCTTGGATATTAAAGGCACAGTTATGATAAGCTCAATAAAGCAAGTCGGTAGTTTTAGCGCTAAAATGCTCTGTCAACTGAGCAGAAAATGTATTTTTTTCCGATAATGAAGGCTAATTATGGTCTTTAAGCGTCTGAACATGACTAAGTGTTGTCTAAATTGATATGCCTAAAACGAGTTATAGTGTTTAAAAACGAGATAACGTTTGAATATTTTTGATTGTTGTCTGCAACGATCCGCACCTGACGTTTAACCAGCACCTGAGCGTGGGCTATATTTATTGTGTTGCACGTATTATGGCTGCACTACACGAAAATTTTTAATAAGCAAGGAAGAAGCAACCTGTGAAAACCAAGGAACGAAGAGAGTGGAAGAAAAAGCGGACAAACACGTTTCGACCGTAAAGGTATGGAATTGTTCGTAAGGAGTAAAATTAAGCTACAGGACCAGTAAAAGTTCCTCAAGTGAGATTTTCTGCCAAATCATTGACAATTTTATTGTTTTTTAAAAGTCGCGAAGCGATATTGGCTATTATTGGGGACATCGTGGTTTTTTCTTGAATTCGTCATCTCCATCGATGATTCTTGCGACCTAACTTCTTGGAATTGACTTTTTCAATTTCAGTGATTTCTACTGCTTTGCAGTTAAAATTTGTGTGCGTGACGTCATTGGTTCTGATTGTAGGTGAATTGCATGACTTACCTCACTCAAAAAAATGACTTCTGAACTCGCTAAATGAACTTTAAAGTTCATGAAAATTTACTAGTTAAAAGGCAATAGTGTGCATTCAAATAGTGTCAAACGTAAATGCCCTAATTCTTGAGTGTTATAGTCTTGAGTTTTTGATTTCCAATAATATTTTTGAAAAAAATTTCATTAGGGTTTTTTCTTATAGAGCATATGTGTTCCATAAAAATGTCCAAATCTAACCAAAAAGTCTGGTAGCCTATTAAAAGACTGGCGGTCAATCAGTCTATCTTATTTTATTAGTTGTTTCAATTCATGGAAAGCCACAAGCGTCTATCGCGGCTATTTTCCGGCAATCTGCCGGCTATGTTTTTCATATCCAAATAAAATGGCTGGGTCAGCATTTTGGTCACCATTTAAATATTTGGGGCTACCGCAAAAATAGTTGGGGTCACTGCTGCAGTACTTAGGCACATGCGCAAAATTGGACAATTTTGAAACACTTTCTCAAAACAACACAAAGTTGCTTTCTTTTCCAGGAAACGTGATGGTACCTACCTGGCTAAAAAAAGTTATTGGTATTAAACTCCACCTTTAGAAAGTTTTGATTATCGTCACATCATCTTCAAAAAAATTGCATAAACAATGCTAAAACTTGATATAGTCATGTTTCCAAATTTGATTTTGAAATTCCGTAGAGCAAGTTGACAAATTGTAGCTTCCCTTCTCACTTTTTAAAGATTCGTTAGTTTTTTTAAGATTATGTTTCATCAGAAAAATGATGATTAGAGGTGCTATTTTGAATATTTTAGATCAAAAAGAATTGAGTTTTACTCATTGCTCAAATTTCCAACACTAACCAAAATCTCCCACGGCAACTTTTTTCAATTTGTTGCAACACGATTTCTAATTTCTGGTCGTTTTTTTCTTCTTTATATCTCATCCCTTCTAATATAAAACTTTTCAAAAAAGACAAATTGTAGTTTTACAATAGAATAAAATGGTTGGGTTGGTAAAAAAAAAGTTTTGCTATGAAAGTGAAATTGTTTTGCTTTGGAAATGTTGGATCTATCCTGTTTTGCCACCCAACTTTGTTAAATTATTTTTTTACGTCCCCTAGGAACACTTGCTCTTTTCTTACATATTGAATTGCTATATAAAAACATATAATTTGTTACTGGGTGATGTAAAAACACAGGGGGCAAACAGAATAGATCCAATTTTTTTTTATTAAATTTACTCCTATGAAAACGTTAGGAGAGCTGAAGAAGACGTTCAGATCACGAGAGCGAAAATTTACAACCATGCGACTTTGGAACAATTTAGTCTGTCTTCTCTCATGGATGAGTTTTATTTATCTCAGCGTTTACCTTTTTATGGTGTAACACTTTGATTAACGAGTAAACCCCTGCCTTGAAAACGTTTTAAAGCTCTCAACATAGTGTATAAAAAACGTATTAAACACCAGAAACTTTAACATAAGTTTTGTTTTTCTCTGCTGCAAATATCCAGAAAAAAATGAAAATATTTTAAGACAAAGAATTTGAAACAAAAACTTTAATCATAGCAAATGATTTTGATGCTTGATGTTGGATCACTCTACCACAAGGAATTCTTGCTCGCTTTTTTGCCTTCTTCTTGTTTTTCTCATCCTGTACAAAGTTGATTCTCCGTTATCTGAATAAATTTACTTTCATATGATTCTTGTTTCTTCATCGAGAAAATACTTTTAATTAGTTTTTGTATGTTGCACTTATTTAGATACACCGTAATTAGAAGTTCAAGTTAATTACTATGTAATTAACTTAGATACTCTGTAATTGGAAGTTCAAGTTAGATTCAGGTGCACAGATAACTAAAAAGTACTTGAATTGCAGTTTAGGTGCTTTTTACCCTAAATGTTCCAGGTGTAATCACCTGAAAAAAGTGTTTACGATGAAATATGCTGTAAATCAATCTATTTTCCGAATCAACTGAGACCGTATAAAAAGAAATTTTTGTGCATAAACATAAAAACGTTTTATCAATAGAACAACGGATAATTTTACTTTGGTTTTATATCCTCTTAGTTGAGGATTTTTTTGACTGTCGTATGCAACAGAAATTTTTCAGCATACTGAATACATTTTTAAGATCATTGAGACGCAAAACTTTCTTTTATAATACGCATCACAAATTGTGCATATTACGTGATGGTAAAAATTAACATACCAAAATTTAATTTAACTTAAACTATTAAAAGGTAAAGTTAGTTATAATAATCCAAGGTAATCTCGACGTTCAAACAAACTTCAGAAGTAGTACATCTATAATATTTTTTTGCGATTTAAGCGCTCAGTTGAATCGATGAGAAAAACTGTCGAGTTAAGAACTAAACAAAGCTTTTTATTTATATCGTATAGAAAAACAGACAAAGTTTGTTCAATGCAGTTTGGTTTCTAATCACGTAGAATAAATACAAGGCGTAACAATATTTGAAAAATCTACGTTGAAATTAAATTGTATACAAAAATGAAAACAGTGGTTCTGATTTGATCAAAACAAGATAGAGGCTTTATTTGTATCGTTCATTACACTCAACTCGGAGATATTGTCGTTGTTGTTATTAAAGGTTAGTTTTACTACTTTTCGACTTTTATAACTTCTTTGACCTCTTGTTTTTTTCGTACATGATTCAGCGCCGATCGCAACTTTTAGTTCAACGATTTTTACTCACGAAATACATCAGTATACACCAGTTTCTTACTCCTCAAATCAAAAAATGGGTTTTTAAATCAACTTCATCAAATTTGAGCAGCAATTGTATTCAAATTGATGTGGCCTATTTATTTTACATATCAGTAGAAAATAGAGAAAAGCAAACAATTATTTTACGGATGTTTTCCATTACGGGGGGGGGGGGGGGGGGGGGAAGGCGTAATAACGTAAAAGATCCCATTTTTGGTGATATTGGATCAAAATGAGTTTAGCCGTATCATTAGATGTTTAAATGAGCATCGTTGAAAGTTTTGGGTAGTTAGGTCTATAAGTTTGATGTGATTATGTAGTGATGAGAAAATTAGTTAACCCAGTGAACTGAAACTTGATACTCCTTGATAAGAAACATACTAAATCTTGGTAAATCTTGCCAAGATCTTGAGATGGTACTTACCATGAAAATATCAAGATTTGTCTGAATTTGCAAGATCTTTGCATGGGTATCAAGAAACAATGGTGAGTGGAAAATGTGCTCTGTGTGATTTCAGATCAGCTGACGTCATCAGAGGAGCAATTGAGGAGTACAGTGGACAGCCACACGAGTGACGTGTCCATCCTGCACCAGACCATGGAGAACATACTCTCCACAAGGGTAAGTCAACGACCCTCACCCGGTCTCTGGCGCCCGGGCCGAAGTCGTGGAAACATTATTAGACACAACTGAACTCTGTAGGTGGCAGTCGGAATCGTTAAATACACGGTGTTTGTGTCTGGGCATTTTAAATCATGTACAAGGTGTTTCAGACCACTAACCCTGTATTTGAAACTATGAAATATCTTAAATTTTGAATCATAAACCCGAAATGTTGATTCAGTGCACTCAGGCACTGAATCAACATTTTCAATACCCCCCCCCCCCCCCCCATATTTCAATCTAGGAAAACTAAAACCATGAGCAGAAAGAAAATGTGAAATTTCTACCGTTTTTGATTTTCGATTGATTGTATTCAATTCATTGAATGGATATTTCTTGCATCTTAATTCACGAGTTTTATCCAAAATTTAGTGAACTATTTGACATTATTGCTTTTGTATCGTTCTTATTGATTTTTTAACCTTTACACCAATGCTAATAAACAACTTTGACAGCCAGTCTTTAAAATATTGCACAACGGAGTAAATGCATTATGGTTAGATTGTCATCGTAGTTAATATGAGTAGTGAAAACAACAAGGAGGCTCGTTAATGTGCGTTCGCACATGATGTTCCGACCCCCGCTCATCTACATTTTTGACATAACTGTCAACCAAATAGATTTTCGAGTTTTAAAAAAATTGTGACACAAACTAAAAAATGAATTACATAATGCCATGCCCCATTAAAACGCTCACAAGATCTCACAGCATTAATAACACTACGGGAGAAAAAATAGACAACAAAATAAACAAAAAGAAAAAAAATTTTTACGATTCAAAATCTAAACTTAAAAGCACCCAGTAACAACGTCAAAATGCAATCAGAAAAAACTTTAAACACACAAATTTACTTCTTTATTACTAAAAGCCAATGGGACATTATTTTAAAGAGACTAGATAACAAAAAAAATAATAATGAGGCGAAATCCAAAAATCAACAATTTTTTTTTAAACCAAATATTTACAAACGTTTTAAAAACCATCTGCTTTAAACAAAATTTTTTTTTACTAGATTTACTAAAATGCCAAAAACAATAGAATCTGTCTTTGGTTAGTTTAGGCCACAAAAACAAATTAAAGTTGAAGAAAAATTGAAAAACTTAGAAAAGAATTGCGAAGACTCAAATTATTGAACCCTTTAAAATCTTTCGCTGTTACCTGAATATTGTTGTTGACTTCAAATATTATTTAAACTATTTCAGATACAACTATACTAAAAGATTAAGTTCTTTCAGTTTGACCTCATTCGAAAATCATTGGGATCTGCTGTTACACGAATGTGCTTAAACAAGAGAAAATGAACAAAAATATTGACCACTAATAAAACTTTTATGAAAACGCATAATTTTCAAAAATCAAAAGATGCGTTACGACGTAAAATTAATAGCTTATTTATTATTCGAACTACAGGCAATTAGAAAGGGACTTTCAGCGATGATAATTAGGTAAAAAATGACAAAAATATCAAAAAAATAAAAAGTTAAAAGATTTGAAAACAAATAATATCAATCCTTTTAAGACTATTTGCTATAAATTTGCTGCATTGGGTAGCTTCATTTGTTAACCAGTTGGTTAGAAAGTTACGCGACCTCTCAGCTCTTTACAATTACATAAAAAAGTAAACAGGCAAAAATGGCAAATTCAAAAAAATTGAGAAAAATTTCCAAACCATTAAAGATTGAACAATTCATTGAAAACTTTTTCATTTACAAATATTTTCAATAACAATGAAATTCTTTATTGTAGAAAATGACTTCAAAATACCAAGAAACAAGAACAAAATTATTAAAACCACAAATTGTTTTAGAAAACCGGAGTATCAGAGCCATTAATTTCAATAGCTTTCAATGGAAATCAATAAATAAAAAAATAAGCTTCGATGAAAAGTTATGCTTCTGCAATAATTTTTTTTTGTTCCTTAATCATCAATAAGTCGTCACAGCAAGTCGTATGACTACGATAATGACAACATATACAGGCAGAAACCAAAAAATTAGCAGAAACGTGCGAGAAGACAGTGTCGAAGCCATTCAAACCATACGTTTTTCTCTGTAAATTTTATCTACGATCTATTGAAAGTCTTCTGTATGCCAATGGGAACTGGCATTAATAGGATATATTGATAATATTTTGAAAGGATTTAAAAATATGAAAATTATGAAAAAAGATAACCAAAACTTACGAAAAGTTATGAAAAGTCGTGCCATCCAAGTCGTAAAGACAATAGTTAGAAAAAACGTCTAACCAGATGTATTTTAGATGCAGTAGAAAGGAAGGGTGTCCTGTCAATGGTGAGGATGACTAACAGTTCACCGAAACAATGTTAAAATTGGTTAATGTTCAAAATTTTACTTTTCAAAAAAATTTTTAAAAGTCCTAAGAGCCATTAGCTGTCCACTCAAACTACTACATAGGTTAAAATTCTGCTCTCTAAGAAACCTATTGATCTTTCAGTTAACAACTCTATGTCATGGGACATCAAATTGTTTTTAAAATCTCAAAGATTATCCAATATTCAATAAAAATTACGAAAACTCAGAGTCGGAGCCATAAAAAATTAGCGATTCCTTGAAAACCAATTATTTGTTCATTGGGCTTCATTTGGCTGTGAATGAGGCTTATCATAAACAGAACCTTGATATGAAAAATGATTAGTCTCTAAGTGACTTGAAAAAAAATAAATAAATATGAAATTGTTTTTAAAATATCAGCTCTCAAATTGAAATCGAACTTTGTTTTGATAGTGAACTTCCTTATGAGATGAAAACTACACTTTTCATGACCTTTCGTCTAGTAGAAACACAAGGTTGTTTCATTTGTAGCATAAAATTTTATTTTGAATTGATATTTTTATAGAAAGAAATTCTAATTTGAACAAAAAAGTGAACAAAATCAAGCCAAACATCATGTGTTCACACAAAACTTTAAACCCCAATAACACCTCGAAAAACACGAAAATCATAGAAAACCTTTTTAATTCCGAACTCTACGCTGGAGGAGCTTTTTAATGATACCACTCACTTTTCTCTACAATGAATATATCGATCGGCCAAAATTGTCTGAACAAAAAATACCCATTTGAGTATATAGTTCCTCCCCCCACAAATGGGGTCGGAACAAAAATGCGACGCAGTTTCCATGTTTAGTTTTTCAACTATAAGTTATTCAACTTTTTTAAAAATAGGAGGCAGCTGACCAATTTGTGAATTAACTCGAGCTAATCGATGCTCGAACAAGCTGCAGAATTTTTACACTTAATTCTAATTTTTCAGATTTGAAGAAAAATGTGTAAGAAAACCAGGATGCCAAGATTTTTGTTGTTTGAGCTTTATGTTAGTGGAATAGAATTAAATTGGTCTTGCGAAACGTCACCAACATTTTCCATACAATTGCAATTTACCACCCATTGAGTTTACTTGTTTAGATATTTGATTATCTCAAAACCCAGGCACTTGTTTCAATTTTATCCAAAGAGACCATCGAACTGAAAATGAAATACTTATATAAAATTGGTAGGAAAAACCGTACTGGTATAGAAGATCAGTAAATGGATTTAAAAAAAACTCGTAGCTCATTATTTTTTAAATATTCCAAAACAACCTGTTCAGTGCTATGACGATTTCTAAACCAGTTAAGGTCCTTATTAAAATTTTGAAGTTAATTTTCTACCATTTATTCTCAAAATTTTGACATAATAGGTCTTCTTAAATGACATTATTTTCATCACTAGTTAAAAAAGGAACAAATTTTGATGAAATTTGCATTCCTATGTCGAGCTTTTGAAAACTATCATTCTTTCAGAGGCCATGAAATAGCAAAAACTATCAAAAATTTGCCGCAAAAAATTATTTTTTTAAAACTTGTCCCAAGCCAAGCAATCAATTTTCTTTTGCCAAAAAGCGCAATTATGTTTAAAAATTTTGTTATTGGTGGCGGGATGTTATACTGATGTTACACTTTATTGGTGGCGAGTGCTATACTTGAGGGCAGAAGTGAAGGAAAAATTTGAACATTTCGTTTTTTCAAAATTAGTTTTGTACACTTGAAACAATGTTGAAAATTATTATTAATTGCTCTCAAACGAAGTTTGTAGCAATTATATTAGTCCTGTCGGTCTTTTTTTAATGCGATTTTTCGCTTGACCAATTTTTCGTCTGACGCTTTTGACTTTTCGTCCTCAAAAACGGGATAAACAGGTAGCGCCCAGCGGGCATTATGTGCTCTTAGCGCCTTTCAGGTCTGTTTCAGCTCAAACTGTCTTGGAGACTTATACTTATACTTATGGTGTGAGGGGCGGTTCTTAGAGGTTGACACCCCCCTTTGTTGACCCCCCACCCCCACTATTGGCTCCACCCCCCACCGCGCTTTTGCCCCCCCCCCCCACCCAGTGCTGCCCCCATCAGCCCCCGGTGCATCCCCCCCCCCCGTGGCTAGCTACTGACCAAGCCAACCGCTCGCCGGTCGTTTGAGAGCAATTCGCCCGACGTTAGTCGGTTATGTTTCTTTGTTGAATTAACTCAAAATGAGAAAAATATTTCATGTGTTTAGAAAAAAAAGCGCTGTTTCGAGTATTCTGCCCATTTTGTTTAAAATCTTAATTTTCAGCTTTGTTTTGGTCAAAAGTGTAGCTACCGTATTAGTACAAATTTCAAATTCACTCTTCAAACTATGCTTCAAAAGAAAATATTTTGAAGCATAGTTTGAAATAGTCTCATAATTGTCAAAGTAATATCAGTTTATGTAGAGGAGGAGAAATGTGGTCCATCAATTATAGACCAATATCTACTTCTAGTACAAAGAAAGAGTTTTGAAAGACCTAGTCACGACAAGCTAATATCATGCCATACAAAACTTGATGATCTGACAAATCAACCATTTGGTTTTCGGGAGAACAGAAGTACAATAGACTGCGTTACACAATTAATAGAAGAAATAAAACCTAACATCTCATGCTTAAGTTCTCAACGAACTGCTCTTACCTTGACCATTAAAAAGTTCGACACAGTAAAAATTTGAATGCTGCGGAATTAGGGAAAACATTGTTTCCTGGACAACAGACGCTTTCCTAGAAAAATTTTTCCCTCAAGTGTTATGCACTGCTAGACTGTATTTTGGGTCTCCTAATTTTGGTGATATATACTAGTCAGAATGGCTGAAACATGTTTTTATGAGGACGATGAAACGATCAAACCAAGAGGACAAAAAATATTGCAGTCACAGACCACGAATACGTTCTGAATATTACGTCAAGTTGGCTAGTGAAAAAAAAAGATGAACCTTCGGTACATGCAATTCGAAATTTAAGATCTTCTGCTAGTCCAAAAAACAACTATAAGTTGCAACTATAAATTGCATGAAACGCTTGAACTATAAATTGCTTGAATAATTTGCTTGAATTTGCGTATATATTGAGCTTTAGTGAGCTTGTAGCACTAGTTGAATTTTTTTAAATTGCCCTTCTGTCATTTTTTTTACAGATTATCAAAAGTTTTGACTATAAATCAATTATTTAAAGCCCAAAGAGAATAATTTCAAACTGTTTTACAATATGGGATTTTCATCTACGGCTCAAAAACTTTAAAATGGGTAAAACCCATTGACTTTAAAATAAACAGAATTATGAGGGATTTTTTTCAAAAGTAAATATGAGAGCATTAGTCACCAGTGAAGAGCAGACAGAATTCGTTTATTACAGAGTTGCAATTATTTGAGATCAGAGAATAATAATCAAAATCACTAGAGTAAAAAGTTTCACCCGCTCTGTGAATAACCGAAGTATTATATTCTAGATAAAGTAAAGTAAATCAAAAGATTAAGCAAAAAAATTGATCATCAACAAAAAATCATTAGGAAAACATTTTGGGAGCTTGCATGTGGCTAAGTTCTTAAAAATCATAGTCATATTTTAATCACAGTATTTTGCATAATACAGTAGACTTCACAGCACGTCAGATCAACATATTTGTCGCAACTTCTTTGAGTTCTATTTTTGGAAATCAAGAAATCATAACATAAAAATTCAATGAAGCCCTTAATTATGGTGTTCCTATACTCTGATAGGTTGATTTTTCGCTCTTTATAAGAAATAAGGTTGTTTTATCTTTTCTTTTGAGACAAATGAGAACGGGTCCATGGCACAATGGTGAACCACCCTCTTTTTCAGTCATTGACAAACATTTTTTAAATGAGTGCTGCTTACTTGTGAATTTTCTTGATGGCGGAAATCAGTTTATTATGATTATTTTGAGATCAATCTGTAGTTTTTTTTAATTGTCAGGGTACAGTGAGAATTGTGAGTGAGCTTCTTTCTTAAGTTTTACTTTTGTTGTGCTTACAACTTTAAAGTATTGCCCGTGCCGAATTTTTACCCCAGAAAAGATGTAAGATTAGAGGGTAATCTTACATCTTTTTAAAGATATTTGCGGGGGTAATTTGTGGGGGTAAAGTCTAAGAACTCCTCCATTACCCCCCTAATCTCACATCGTTCCCCCCCCCCTAAAATTATTCCCCCCCCCCCCCCCATAGACAAACCAGTTTGGGGGTAATCATGGGGGTAATTTCGACCATGGGTGAGCAAAAAGTCTTTTGATATTTTGTGCCATATTTTTCACAAAATGAAAATTTGATAGTTCGTACCTTCTATTTGTGACAGGACAGTGAGAGCCGTGATATGCTGTCTGCTTTGGAGAGGGAGAACTCGTCTCTGAAGGAGAGGGTGTCTCTATTCCAGACAGACATGGCTGCCAACAGGAGGGAGATGGAGGACTTAGAGGACAGACTGGCAGAGGCCAAGGCACTCTGCAAGGAGAAGACTCTCGAAACAGACAAGATACAGAAACTACTCCAGACTAAGGTAATTTATCTTCATATTTGAAGACACTTTACTTTTTGCCCTTGTTAGAAGACCATCACTATTGCCTACCAAGGATGAGGCGCGGGACTCAAGCCAGCCCTGACCGCACAGACTTGAGTCGCGCATAGGGGGGAGGGGGGGGGGGACGCGACCACTTCACAGAATCTGGCAGCACTCTCTACGGCCTGAACAGCCTGTTCAGGACCCCATCCAAATTCTTCACGGTCTGATCAGGGAACTACCTAAAGTCTGGACTGTCTGATCAGAGCCCCGTCTAGAGTCTGCACAGTCTGATCATAGCTTAGTCTGGATAGTTGTGTGGTATGGTCTGGACACTCTGAACAGAGCTCTTTTCAGATTCTGTACGGTCTGATCAGAAACCTCTCTGGAGTCTGGAAAGTCTGCTCAGAACCAAGAGGCTCGAAAAACGGCCTGTTCCCCGCTAAAAGAAGAGATAGTTAACCCCACGGGACTGTTTTTTCTGTGGGGAGCACTTCCCAATTTTACTTGATGAACATCATAGACAACACTAAAGACTAAGTTTTGGTAATTGCTGTCGAGCTGAACATTTTTCAATGTGTGGAATAAATAGAATAAATAATTTTTAACGAAAAACCCAAAAAACATATAAACAAAAATACTTGATCTATTTTCGGAAAATACTACATTATATCAATGATTACTGCTACTTCAACAGTTAAAAGCGTCAGTCTGGGTACCCCCTGTGCGCGACTGAAGTGCGTCTGGCACTCTCAGTGCGCAACTCCAGTCGGTCTGGCACTCCCAGTGTTTGACTCTAATCGGTCTGGCACCCCCAGTGCGCGAGTCTAGTCTGACTGATCAAAGGCGATTTTGGTCTGGATGGTGTGATCAAAGCTGGCTTGGGTTGCGCACCTCGTCTTGGGTAACATGAAATTCTTGACTTCAAATTTATGTCTAATGCTTTTTATCAGCAATAGTAAATGAAGTGAATTGACGATAATATTACAAGACTTAAGCAATTAGGAAGAAGACCTTAGTACCCAAAGCAGACAAGTTACAGAAACTTTACTTCAAATTAAAGTAACTTTTTCGTAACTTTTGACTTGCCGTCAAAATATATTCCTTTTGTCAATAAATTGATATTGACTTTTCAGTTAAAACTAATGAATAAGAGTTTTTGTCGCTGAATAAGCGAACTAGGGATAATTTCACACCAACTAAGTCGCTCGAAACAGAGAAAATACAATAAAAATTTTAGATGAATTCATTATTTTCCCCATTATTTAAGAGATATTAATTATTACCTCAAAAATACATTTCATGTGACGTGTGGCATGTTATATGGCATTCCACATAATAATTTGAATTTGAATTTTCAATTCAAAGTCAAGGAAAAGATCCTATCCCAGCAAAAGTAAATTCTGCAATCTAAAGATAACACAAATCTCGAAATTTAAAAATAAGGAACGCGATAACAAAAAGATATAGAAAAGATTTCAGTCTAAAATAACTTAGAAACCGTTGACAACATTTATTTACTGATGCTTTTGAACAGCATGAAACATATTTTAATTCAATTAAATTAAAGATTTCAACCAGACCACGATTTAGCAATAAATGATAATCTGCCTTCTGTAAGCCAACTTTAGAGGTGAAAAGTGATTTTTCAAAAATGAAAAAAAATTTTCGTTAAAATTCATACCTTGTCATTTAATTGGTCATGCTGTTCTGATTTTTATTTACAACCGTTTAAACCATTATATCTGTTCAATTTAAAAAAAAACTGCCTGCTGATATGCATGGGCATCTTCAAGTAGAAAACACTTTGAAATCAGCAGTCAATTGGAATACAAATTTTAATAACAACTGTTTAAATAAGTTTATCATTATCTATTATTTATTATTAATTAAAACAATAATCCAGTACCTGAACTGCCCCATAAAATGAAGAAGGGCAGCCGATACATAAAAATTTGTGCGATAACAATAAATGATGATCCTAATTTTCAATATTAATAAACTGATTATGAAACTTGCAAAAACTTAGATTTATTAAAGGCATTTTTGCAAGCTCAGCTGAAGTCACTACCAGAGATGACATCGTGCCTTACAAGTTAGCACTGGCGTTGAAACAGATATTCTGAAAGATTTTTCACAACAGTTGGATGTACTTGTAATTTTCTGAATTAGCTTGATTGAACTACAAAATATAGCGCCACATTGAAGAAAAAAATAAATCAGTCAAGATTTCAAAAATTCAACAGAAAACAATTCAACAAATCAACAATAAAAATAAACGACAATTTTCCTAAACCGCTGAATTTAAATGGGTGCACTCGTTTGTTTATCTTGTTAAATGAAGAAATCTCTTTAAAAAATTGTGTCTGCGATCGAATTGGATGAAATTTCAATTCTAGCGTCTCAAAAAAAAATGTCAGTTTCAAATTTCTGCGCAAACAATGGCTGTGAAGAAAATGGTTACGAAGATCAAACATGTCAACAACTATCTCCTGCTTGTGAGCCAAATGTGTTAACGATTGCGCCAATCGCTGTAAGCTCTAGAATATAGTCTTTTTATATGGAGTTTGTTGTACTTTCCTGTTCCTCATTATCCCTCTAACCGGTTATACATTGAACAAGTAGGGTTTCTTGCTAAGGTATGACATGCTTATTTTATTCTCAATTTACAGTGGCAGTATGTTTTTATCTCTCAATGTGTTTTGTGAACTCAGAGAAGTGTGTAGAGGAAAATTGAAAAAATTTCAACTTTTAAATTTCGAATTTACAAAATATTGCGTTGACTCCCTTTGAAAAAACCATGATAATAAAGAAGAGATGTACTTAAAAAAATCTGTGGGGAAACTCAAAAAATGGTTAACTGAACTGACATTTTTTGAATGAAGTAAAAATTATGGGAAGTATACTTTCCCGACATCCTGTTCACGCCACATCACATTCAATTCAAAGGTATGTCCAGTCCACTTGGAACAGGAGAGATGAGATGGTAAGGCAGAGAATAGACAAAAGACGCACTAAATGGAAGCATAAAATAACTTTTCAATGCTCTTTTTCTATAGCTATATAGATGTTTTAATAATGGTTTTGATGATGATTTATAATTTATGGGTCTGTTATTAAAAAGAGCGTTTTTTAGATTTTTTGTTTCGCTTGAAGTTTATTGCTATTGATTGAGCTTGTTCATTTAAATCACACCAAAATCAATTTATGGTTGTCGGCGTATTTATTTTAAATAGGCGCCTTATTATTTTTAATTTTTCATGACATCCACAGATTGCAAATTGTGCTGGTCAGAATTTTTCAAGACTGCAAATTTAAGGTGCTCAGAAAAAAATAAGAGTGAGATTTTTTACTGGTCAGTATATTCTTAGAAGCAAATTTGTCTGATTTTTGTCTGCGCAGGGTTAAATGTGACATGATCATAATATGGCAAGTGTAAAAACACAGAATTGAAGTATTATGATTCAGTACTGGTTTACTATGGGACTTGACTCCGGGTAGCTTATGCTTGCCGAAGAACCTACCACAAAAAATAGAGACAAGTTTGAAAAAGGTCAATTTACATTCCACACCGATAAATTTTGTATGACATGATAGCGTTTAAATACGAGTTCATTTCATATTACGCTCTTTGTTTTTTCCTAGTTTTACAATATTATCTTTTTTAAAGAGCGAAATTTGCCGCTGAGTTATCGATAAAATTTTTAAAACTACCAAAACTAGCGCACTAAGTTTCGGCAATTTTAACCATGATAACGTTTCAACAATTTTGAAATTCTAAAAACTGATCTTTCCCATCAGAGTGTTTGGAAACCCTTTTCAGCCGCCATTCCCACTACCCTAAAATAGCCTAATACGGGCTGCAAGCTAATATTTTGACGTTATGAGTTTCATTCCAAACAGAGCTTCGGAGTTATAGTTGGAAAAAATCTCAGTAATTTCCATTTGTTTGATTCTTTCTGCTTTTAGAGAAAGCGTTTCAAAAACAAATCTCTCAATTCATTATTTGTTCTGATTTTAAAATCCTACTCGCATCAAGACAAAACAAAGAACAGATTAATTAGAAACAAAGGAAACCTCATATTTAAACGCAGATGGCGCTAAATTGCCCGTTTATTAATCTGCACTATTGTTCATTTTCCAGCCGGAGTAGCACTGTTGTTTATTTCAGATAACGAGCATCAAAGAGCAGCTTCAAAACCAGGAGAGCAAGGCTAGTCTTTTTGAAGCCATTTGAAAAAACTGAATTTGAAAATGTCGAGGACGAGAAATTTTTTCTTTACAAACCTCGCTTCGACAGGAAAAAAATGTTTTTAAAATCTTGAGGCGCTTTGTTTTAAAATTCACTGGACAATTCCGAATGGTTATCTTGTACACTAGGATCTTCCAAGATTTATATTGAATCTTACACAGATGCATCGCCTCAAGATTTTTGTCAGAATCTCAGAATATTAACATCCATCCTAGAACAACTGTACAATATCCATTCCCGTACAGTATATCAAAACATCATCATTTTTTGCATTTATACAGGAATCTTGTAAGATCTTAACAGTCATCAGCATTCATCTGGTCTCGCTCTGAGTTCATGACTTTCATAACTTTCTAATTTAACTCATATTGTACTTGGTTATGTTCGTTAGTTAACCTCGACTTAAGAAAACGGGGTTTGTGTTGACATTTTGACCTTCGCTGTGGTTTCAGGAGAGAGATGAAATCGATCAGCTGAAGAAAGAAAAGAACAAATTGATGAAAGAGAAAGAAGCACAAGCAATGTTAGTAATCACAGATTCAGACTGTTTTCAGGGGTACAATACCTTTCGGGACAGTTAGGATTCTAGAAAATACCTTACCCAAGACACTACACGTAGATGCAACACTGTCGATACAATAACATAATTGAAAAAAATGCTTGTAATATATCTAAAAGGCTTAGTTATTATCTGGAAGTTATTTTTCTACTAATGATTCATATGAAAATTACGCCGCAAAAAATTCATAATTCGATTAAAAGTAAAACTCATCTTTTATCGAAAAACTGCATCAATTTTCCTAAAACTAAAACATTTTATCAAACGCCAATTTTGTTTTACCCTTCTATCAAAATTACCTGAATGACTATTTAGCATACTAAAGTGGCCTGTGGGACTTGGTATGAAACTATCACAACTAAAACATCCTTGTAATATCTATTGCTTAGTTGCAATAGGATGGTTGAACGAAAAGATCAAAGGCCATTGGGTGAATGGCATTGGGTAAATTGTCGTGTAACCATTTCTGTCTTATTGTCAATTTTTTAACAGATTAGATAATACAAACATGAAATAATTATGGAGGAAAACAGTGAAAAAATTGAGAAAATTTACTCTGAGAAAAATTTGCAGTGTAATGAAAACCATACCTTTCAGTGAGGTGTCGGATGTTGGTTTGTTTTTGTTCAGAGAGTTTTCAAAGACAAAGCGTGAATTAGAGTTGAGTTTGGGAGAGCAGGAAGATCAGATAAAGACTCTTCAGACACAGTTGGAGTTGAAGGACAAGACAATACACACTCTCAAGGGAGCTCAGAAGGCCCTCATTGATGAGGTATGTATGAACTTTCTCGAGAGGTTGAGTTAATTGAGAAACATTTTGAAACAAATCATAGTCATTCAAGGACTATTATTTCGCAGGATTAGTATCATTATAATACCTTAAGCATATTAATGCCAGAGCATCGAAGAAGCAGACGTCTATGAAAATGCCTTTGAAACAAAAAAAAGCAACGAAACAAGCCTAAGAAGTTTATGCCTAACAATTCAGCAAGTGTCGTCAGTTTTGTCATCAATTATGAAAGAATTAAATCTTTTAAAGTTGATGAAAATTTTAAATAATTCATATTGCAACTGTTTGCAGTCTATTCCATGCCTTGACAGCTCTTCCCAACAAAAACATTATTAAAGTAAATCTAATTATCAATATTCCTTTTTTCTTCAGTTTTCAGTTTTTAGCAATGAAGCTCATCAATTAGGATGAGTTTCTTAGTCTGCCAATTTTGTTTGATATCTAAACATACCCAAGCGTTCACTGTTAGCAGTGATCCTATGGTATAGTGTGTGTGAAAAATCTAAAAATTCAAAAAAAAAATCTGGACGCTTATCTTGCAGGATAGGCGTCGCTTACCTGGACGCTTATCTTGCAGGAAAAATTTGTAAAAATAATAGTAAAAAAATTGCCGCATGTGAACAAAAACCACAGGCAAGAAAGCGAATTTTTGCTCAAACACCCTTTTTCTCGCTCTTCTTTAAAATATTACATATATCGCGGAATGTTTTTTTACATAGCTTTTAGAGCGGCGTCGATTTGCTTTCAACTTAGATCTGTAATTCTGTACTTGTTTCTATCTCTATTATACGGCACCCAAGTCTAATTTTTTGCACCTATACCGGCAATCTGCAGGCTATGTTAATTATTTCAGTCGGCTGTGCAAAATGATTTAAAGTGAAAGTTTCCATTAAAATTGCAAATTACAGAGCTATGTTTTAAACAAGTGCTTGAACATTACCAATAGCGCTCCAAAATCTTCAGTACTGCAGATGGAGCGCTGATGCAGATGGAAGCTCTCACATCTACATTTTTTCTTGTCAAAACCAATCTGCCACTTCAAAATCAATTCTAAATCTAAGGGCCATAATTATCCATTGTTGAACAACATAGCGATGTAGAAAACAAACAAATGAAAAACGATGGAAAAGGGAAAACTTTGATATATTCCTGGACCTATGTTTTAATAAAACCGTAATATTTTATTAAGTTCTTGACTGGTCGTCCTGTTTCCTATTAACGATCAAAATTTTTCCATCGTTTGAATCCTATACCGTATTTCAGTTTTGCAGAGCGCAAAGCGCAATCTTTCATCAAAACCTACTCATCCCTATGTTCTCGTTCGGACCGTAATACCACACTTCTGTTTATAGGAAGAACTTTTCTACAAAAAGCAATTTTTTGGCAAAATTTGCCCAAATTGGTACTATAATCAATTGGGTTCTTATTGAAAACAAAAATTACAGCCTCATATCTAAAGACCGCATTTTTGGCCTGTGGAATTAAGAGGCGTTGAATTTATGCATTGACTGACACTTTTTTAAAATCTTCTGATTTTCTCTATTAGACTTAATCTTAAAAAATTTTATAAGCGCAATTGGCACAATACTTTTTTTTTATTTTCGAGGGAGCATTTGCTAATGCTTTTCATAATTGTCTTTCAGTGCTTGCTAATGCCGGTCTCTTCTCTTCAAACTTTGCTTAAGAAAATGCTTCCTTATAATGAAAGTGTTTATTTTGTAGTTTTAGTTTTCTGCGTCTGTTTCATGCTTCATGCTCAATGTTCGCAAATCTTCATAAAATGTTTTGACTTTTTCGATTTTATTTTTTGTACTTGCTTCTGCATTCTAGGATTCTGCACGAAAAGTCAAACCTAAGTTTTAACAGCAATTGATTTCTAATTTAATACATTTTTTAGTTCTATACAAAACAGTTTTTTATTCTACACACAATTTGTTGTTTAGCTGCTAAACATGAGTTAACCTTCCTATTTTACACAAACTTTTGTTTGCTTTTGTCTCGCACCTCAACCTGGGAATTTCACTATTCGATATAATCTTAGCCAGGCTAAGTTATTGCTTATGTTTATTGCTCAAAATCTTTTTGGACCCTTGCGGTTATCTTTGGTATCCTTTTTACAAAGGCTGTTTTACTGTTCAGATAACTGGATTCCGAAGTGAACACGATGAGCTGGCCTCCCAGCTGTCCTCTCTGAAACTGGGCTACTCTGCAGATCTGCACGCCCAGAGGGGAGATCTGGACAACAAGAACAAGGCACTCAGACAAGAACTGGACCAGGCCAAAGAACAGATCAAAGAGAAAGTTAACACCATACACAAACTAGTGAGTGTGTGCTCATCGAGCGCATTACATCAAGAAAAAAATGTGGTCCCTAATGGATTAAAACTCGGAAAAATACAAATGCGCTGCCAGACATAAATTATTTAATCGGAGTTTGAGAGGAGACAAAAATACATTAACACGCCAAACTTTATAGATCAGTTTTTGTTTGATTTCAAAAACAAATAATAATGATTTTTATATACAAATAAAGGATTTCGATCCTCGCTAGACACTGGGATTTAAACTTTGCAAACACTCTAAAAAAGAAATTTTAACTTAATTTTTGCAGCTTTAAGGCCATTGAAAACGATTGATACTTGAGAAAAGATGAATATACAACAAACGGGGTACCAACAGCTGTTTATCCAACACATTTTTTATAAACAATTCACAAAGGCTACGAAAAAAAAGTTAAATAAATATGATGATCTTGTGCTCCTAGGAGCTAGAGCTGAAAACGACACGGACACTTTTGTCGCGAGAGAAAGAAGACAATGCATTGACAGTTGACAAGATGAAGAAACAACTCAGTCACAAAGAAGTACAGCTACAAGAGGTCAACAGGGAAAGACAGGCTGACAAAGAGGTTCGTTCCTGACCAAGTGTATTTTACAATAGTAATAATGGTAATAAAAAACTAGTAATAGTAAACTGTATCAAATGCTAGCGCAGCTTGAGGTCTTAAAAAGTGCCCACAAACCCTCAACCTTGACCCTGGTTGAGGCCCCTGATCGATAGCAAGACGGAACGTTACTTTCTCGACTAAAAATTATTGATTTTGGGTTGAAAATTGTTCACGGCAAAAGTATAAAAATTCATTAATCATTTTGGCCATCAGGTCAGTAACTTGTGCAGATTCCATTGAAAATTTAGTCGTCAATTTTATGCTAGTTGGCGTTCTGCTATCGCCTCTATTCTCTTTTATTCCCCCTAAAACTTAACCCTAATTTTAAGCACCTGTCGTATTACACAGCACGAATTGAACCACTACATCGCTTCACACCCTTTCTTAAGACTTGCATCAAGTGATGATAAATTAGTCTAAATTAAAAATAGTTGGTCCAACTATTGGAAATAACAACCGGGGTGCTCTGACCGAGGTTTGAACAGAAATTTCCCTCCGTCTTTTCACTCCGATTTCAATTTCTAAATCAATGCTTATAATTCTGCAGGAAAAATGGTTATGATTTAATTACTATAAATAAACAAATATTTTAACAAATTAACTATCTCAAATAGTCCCCGATAAGAAATTAAAAACTATTTTGAAACATGTACTGAATCTAAAACATTTCATGTTTATTGCATCTTGAGATCAACAGGAAATCTGCTGACTCTGAGCAACAGAACTATAATCTTCATATTAAAAATTTAAAAACTACTTCTGAATGGAATTTCCCTAACCCTCCCACCAACATTTGTCGCGTTCTTTCCGTCGCGACACAGGACGGTCAACTGTTTTTAGTAAACTTTCAGCACAATCACAGTACTATTATTAGATTTCCAAGCCAATCAAAAATCATTCAAGAGATCAAAGATTTGAATAAATCGTTATCGCCGGCAGTAGCCGTCGCTTTGTCAATGCTGTCAATAATGCTGTCATTCAAGCTTGTATTCTTTCCCTAGGCGCTTGAAGATAATACTATCGAAGATCAATATGGTCTAGGACCTTAATCTGCCTACCCGTTTTGTAAATCGACATTACTCTAATACACAGTTCACAAGTATTCAAAATAAACCACCAGAAACCAACGAAAATACCAAAACCAAATACAAACCATAGTCAAAACGCGGTTTAAAAGGTGGCGTGAATTACCAACTGAAAAATCGCAATTAGCAGCTCACTGCTAATTGAACACATTAATATGCAAATGCAAGAAACTCTCAGTAATGGCGAAAAAGCACGCAATCTATACTTATATCACCTAAAAATTTTGACAACTATTTTTTCAATTAACATAAAAAAGTGAAGTTTCAATTCTCAAAAATAGCGATCAGAGCAACTTAATTAGCTTTTTGATCTAGCGATGGATAGTGAGACAAGAACATATGCTGTCCATCTGTTTGAATGTGTAATAATAATCGCAAAGCTCGGAAAACATTTTAATTTAAAAAAGAAGAACTTCTCATTGCTTTGATTTTTTGTTTGCACCCCATTTTATTTTAAAAAAAAGCACACACACTTGTCTAAAAGTCGAAAAAGCAATTGATTTGTTCTGGCTTCAGAGATTTTACGACAAGCTGCAATCATACCGATCAAAGAGGGAAGAATTAGAAGAGGATATAGACAACAACTCATTCACATCCAACAGCCACAAGGACTCATCCACAGCCCATCAGCCTCCAGTTTCATCAACCCCAAAACAGAGGAAACACGCACCTGGGGGTAATGGGAAGTTCTCCCTCAAAGACAAGGTGAGATTTCCTATAAATACAAATGAGTTGCTGCAATAAAAATATGAGCAAAGAGTAAAAGAATGGTTGATGGTTCTTCGTTGTTAAGAATTAACTCATTCCATATTTTTGAGATCACAAAGACTTGTTATTAAACCCGCACCAATTTTTCTCTCGCTATTAAATTAACAGTCAAGTTGGAAACTTTCGAAAGTTCAAGTGGCTGTTCTGCCTTACTGTCGTTAAGATATTTAGAGAACAATGTTCATTGTGCAAATTTTGTCATGTTGTGTAATATCGCATTTGGCAATTTTTTGATTAAATTGAAAATTGAAAACACGTGATATCAACTATGGTTCTTTTTTCCTTAAATAATAGTAAAACAAAACACGCAGTAGTGTTATAGTACTGTGACGTCACAGGAACATTTCCAGCCGTTTGTTTTAACATTTCCGCCTGTATGTTTTAGAACGAGTTGATAGACATGAACAAAGAGAACCTTCTAGAACACTGTCTTGTGCTGCAATTTGAGATCAACGAACTGTTGGCTGAGATGGACAAATTGACTCAGAAACAGGACGAGGACTTCACTCGCAACTTACAACTCAGGTCTCGTTACAAGGACAAAATGGACAAACTCAAGTACGTCTCAAACTTTTAGGTCTTCCCAACAAAGCACTTCATTACGGCATATTTACATACACACGGTAATTCGGAGGCGGGGGAGGGGGTTGGTCTAACGTTACTCGGGTAGAATTCTCACATATAAAAGTATCCGATTTGTTGATCGAAAAGTTTTTAGTTACCTTCCAATTGCATTATTAACCATTGCACTTGGATTTTTTTTAACCTAACGCGCATAAAGACAATTTTTCATTTCCCCTATATTGTAAACAAGCTCAAATGAGGTAAAGATAAAGGCGTAAGTGGAATCCGATTTGAAATAATCTCTCCCATGTATTATGATTGCAAAACGGAACACTCTTTTTAGTCCGGGTAAATTCGCTCGTTTTTTAGCATTGTTATAATCTTGGACTCAAATTTTCAACCTGTTACTGTCTCTCCGGTACCCAATGCCATTAAAACTTACATTTTTAATAGTTAGAAATGATGGTCTGTTTCAACAAACATTTATTTGTTCTCTTCTTTTTCGCTCTTTTTAATCTCTTCTTGATTTATTGCTTAGATTATATATAATTATCTTGGTTTCATCAAGGGTCATAGATGATATCTGATTCTATGCCGAATCATGTTCTACAATATACCATTTCTATGGTAAACCTTTGTATGATCATCTGGGATAGTTTAACTCGGGTATTTTTACTGTTAGTCCTGCCTCAATTGACGCAACAAAAGTAATTTTTTTTATTAAACAATTAAAGTTTGCTCCACAAGCATATGAAAACAAAAGGATTGATCAAAATGAAAAACAAAATATATGCTTCCAGTCTTCGGAAAAATTTTTTTGATACTTGTCTCTTTACCATAACCAAGCCCAAGCTAACTACTTTTAAAAATTTATCAAAAATTATCAAGAATGTGTGCTCAAAAAAGCAACAAAATTTCAATCAAGTGACATGATGCAGAATTTTGTCAAGCAGATAGAGAAAAAAATAATCTAATTATTTTTATCAGAAAGTCCTTTCTAATTAATAGCCGCCCTCATCTTCTCAGCCGGCTATTATTGCGCTCGTATTTTTTACAATTCAAAGAATTTGAATTGTATTGGGGCGCTGTCTTTTTTTTTTTAAGATTTGTTCACAAATTTTCATGATTTTTGAAGTCAAATTGGAGTGGTGATTTTGGTCACGCGGAAACAGGAAATGGAGCGAAAAAGCGAGTGGTTTTGCGGCGTGAATTTTTTTCGCTCTAATTTTAAAGTAGAGTGAGAAAACGGTGTTTGAACAAAAATTCGGTTTCTCGGTAGTGGTTTTTTGTTCACATGCGGCAATTTCACTCTGATTTTTACTGTTTTTTCGATTTTTTGGATCGGATTTTTTTCTAAATGGTTTTCCCAATCCATTCACAGCTCATTTTAGGACTAGTTTTTTGTTTGAATTAAATTTTCATTACTCGCTAGTGGTTTTTTGTTCACATGCGGCATTTTGACATTGATTTTGTTTTTTTCTTATTTTTTTGATCTGATTTTTTTAAAAATGGTTTTCTCAATTCACTCATAGTCCATTCTAAGTCTAGTTTTTCTGTTTAGTCAATGAAAATTCTTTGAATTGTACGTCAGGACTTGTCCTGCTATGTTTTTTTTACTTCGTCAAACTTTTTTTCGCTTTACCATTTTGCCGCTTTTTCGACATTTTGCGTAAAATCTTTTTGACTTCTCTAGGCTAGTTTCTCTCTTCTCTCATTCTGCTAAAAGTGAATTTGAACATCAGTTGCTAAGCAAAGCAATTCAAAATGAACAGAGTCGGTATAAAAAATTGAAGTCAGAAATAGAAACGGGATAAACCCATAACGCCCAATTTTAGATGCCCGCTATTTGAACGTCGTTCCTATAAGTCTTAGTTACCAGCTCTAATGCTTATTGGTGTTGATAGTAGCCCTTGTAGCCGCTCTCTAAGAAACAGAAGTATGTTCAACTACCAAATGCCATCAAAATAAATCGGACTTAAAAAATATTTTTGTACAAAAATCTTTTTTTTCGATATATTCTGTTCGTTCAATCCCAATCATGCTTATTGGAATCAACGGCGGCTATTTTCCGGCAATCTGCCGGGTATGTTTATTAATTGCTCTCAAACAAATTTCTGCTGCTTTTTAGAACATGTTTTGCACTACCGACTTTTGTTCTGATCTCTGTGTTTGACTGACCATTTAATTTTTGTTCTCAAAAACGGGATTAAACGTAAGCGAGGAGAGCATTACGTTCTCCTAGAGACTTAGGGCTCACTTGTCTCTAAGTATTTGCCGATTCTGTTTTGTCAATTCACCAAAATTATTTGAGAAACATAAATTAATGGTGTGAAATTCGATTCCTAGGGTTCTTTTGATTTCACTCCCTCCCCCAAATCCACTCCTCTATCTCATTCATAACCACGCAGGCTCAACCCCCCCCCCAGCCCCCAACCCTTGCGCTCACATCAACTCTCATCCCTCAGTTAAGCTTAAGTTAGCTAGCCTAAGACAAACTGTGGTATTTCTCAATGCTCACATGTGGCTCATTCTCTACATGTTCTGTCTCAATTCTGACTTTTATACTGGTAATTTTTCACTATTTGTTTTCCGCATTTTTGTTGTACTGTTTTGGTTTTAATTTTTGTGGCCACTGACATTGTGCTTTCACGTTTTTACCTCTCAATTTCTGTATATTATATTGCAGGGCAGATTTGTGGATACAAGGCAAATAGTGAACTGCGTGAGGCTAATTTTGGAAGCCAATGGGCAAACGTTTACTGTCAAAATCTTGAAGATTTTGGACAAAAAGCTATTGGGACATAAGAGGTCGATCAGATCATTCATCAATACATGTTAAAATCACTTCATATTGTTATAAAATCCGCAATTCGAACCTATATTACTTAACCAAAATTTGATGAGATAGTATACCTTGTTAAGATTCCGACAAAACTAATTCATCAAAATTATAAACAAGAATTACTTTGAATTGCCTGTAATTTTATCTTTGAATCACTAATAACAGTGATTCAAAAACTAGTCAAATAAGAATGGTCAGTTATTGCTCTTTAATCCGATTTTAGAGCCATTTATTTTCAGACTTTGGTCTTTGTTTCCAAATTATTGTGCGGTTATAACACTTTCCATATAAGATCAACGCTAAATTTAACACAGATATATGTAAATTCAATGCAAAAATTTTTTAGATCGACACTAAATTCAAAAAAAATTTTTTAGATCGACACTAAATTCAAAAAGTTATGTAGGATTGGTGCTCAAGCGTAGATTTTACATAAATTCAATGCATTCAGTGCCAATCTTACATAATTTTGCGTTTATTAGCGTTGACACTCAGGCCTGGGGTCGAATAGCGGTGAATTTTTTTTCATCGCATTCACCCCATTTCTTACGTTAATTTGTCATAATAGTCTATGCGACAAATTTTTGTAAGAAATGCGGTGAAAAGCGGTGAATTATTTTTTTCACCGCATTGAGCGCAATCACAACATTTATTACAAAAATTCACTGCATTCACCGTATTTCTTACGAAAATTCACCCAAAAACCTCGACCCCGGCAGCCCGTGCAACTTAGGTCGCACTATACCCACGTGTACGTCCCAGCTCGGTCTGATCGGAAGTAGCTTTTCTGTGGGACCTTATTCTGGGGATGTTAGCAACACTTGACAACTGAATTTCTTCAAATGAACTTGGAAATACCTCCTTTAAGTGTTTTAATTAGTGTTCGCTTAAATTCAACAGGATTCGGTTGAAAAATTTTTGCCTACTGGTTTCGCCTACTATAATCAAACATTTCTATTGTTCTTCACGGCTCATCTCTGAAGTCGGGTTGTATCATTTCATTTGAATTTTTATAATCGTGATGTTTTGCAGAGACCAGTCTAGTAAGCAGCGACAGTCTCTGGGTGAGAAGATAGCTGCCTTGGAGCACAAAGTGACGTCACTGAATCTGGAGCTGAGTCACCAGACCAGTCTGCGCACTTCAGTTGAACAGATGCTGAAAAGAGTCAACGAAGACAAACGAGACCTATCGTCAAAGTGAGCAAAGAGATATATTTTGGATCAGTATTGCTTAATTTTATCTTTTCTAAGTGAAATAAAGAAGGTTTTTAACAAGAATATGTGTTTGAATGAATTGGAATTAATGTTTATGGGTTGCATGAATCTAATTAAGGCGCCACGGTCCAAAACTTCAGCCTTGTGATTCGACATAGAGCGCTTATGGTTTGAAGTATCGGACTTATGACTCTTATTAGGGCGACAAAAGTTATGGTCTAGACTGTGTATTTAACGTCTGAGACGGTTCCCCAACAGGTGTTAAAATTCTATTAATATTTCTACTATCTCACCCCGGGTAAAAAAATGTAGAATTTTTTTTATCTTTTGCGTTTGTACCCTCCCCCTCCCCCCTACCCCCCCCCCATTACGTTATGCACCCCAGTTACAGAGCACTTGCCATTACATAGTAAATCATTATGTAAAAATAAGGCACGTGCGTCTGGGAGGTGGAAATAATATGCACTGACTAAGCAGGTGGGGGGGGGGGGGCAAAAACAGAGATCTGAATTTTTGAAAGATAGGCTTATTAAGATTGGGCTTAGACGGTTATAAAGAAGGTTACCTTGCTACAGCTTTAAAGAGCGAGTGCAATTTTGATTCATATATCGTACAATTTTTTGACACAAAAAGCATTGAATTTCCAAGAGATACAAAATAATATTGCGAAAGAATAACAACAAATTTTAAAGAGACCAATTATATCGCAGACTGTTTAACCTAAAAACGAGGCGCAAGAGTCAAGGACCGTTTTGTGAAGACATTTGACAGTCTTTTAACATATTTATCTCATGACGTCGCCAATCCTTCAAATTCAACTGAGTCCGCGTTTGCGGACACGAATGACGACATTTTGTCACCCATTCTCGCGTGTGAGAAAAATGGTTAAATTGTGGACAACAGTGACAAGAAAATTGCGGACAATCCTTACAAAGTTCCGTCACTGATATCGTAAAAAACACGTTTTTCTGTCATAAATGTCCGCAATTTGTGAGCAGGGGTATCGCCATCACTGCACTTTAAACTTTAAATTATATTCAAAACTTTCACGGATTAATATTAAAATTATCCATCACTTCATTTTGATAAGAAGTACTAATTTTATCCCTTTTTTCCTCCTTTAATCAGTTTCAGAAGCCTTGACGGATTAAGCGAAAAATTTTCCCTTACTTTAAGTTCAACCAACTTTAAGTTAACTTTTGAACCCTTAATTTATGTTCAAAATTTCGACGGATTAAAAATATAATTGCTCCTCACTGAATTTTGATAAGAAGAAGCAACTATATCCCCCCTTGTCTCCTTTAATCAGTTTTAGAAGCCTTGCGTGGAAAGTAGTTATCTTAGCACGGATGTAGTTGACGCAAAATTCCGGACAATAGTTACAAAAATCTGTCCGCCTTTCTCGCGTGTCATCAAATTCTGCAATCGTGGACATCAGTGGCAAATAATTCCAATTTTAAGTAAACTTGCAATGTATTACCTCACTGTCACTGCATCTGAATCTTAAAACATGGGGGGAGCGGACATCAGCAAGCAAATTTGCTTGCTCAAAATGTACGATTGGCGACATAATCTTTATCTGTGAAAACAGCTTCTTAAAAGATTGCTTATGTTGGTAATATAGGTGATGATGGTATAGGCTTATACAGATGATATGATGATATAGGCTTATATAGGCGATATGATGATATGGATTTGGTAAATGATGATTTTAGAT
Organism: Convolutriloba macropyga; assembly: GCF_964194025.1. Classification (NCBI taxonomy): domain Eukaryota; kingdom Metazoa; phylum Xenacoelomorpha; order Acoela; family Convolutidae; genus Convolutriloba; species Convolutriloba macropyga. The sequence continues at coordinate 13,007,688 of NC_134481.1, read as the reverse complement.
TGGAGACTGCAATGGAAGAGAACAAATCCCTCTCCCGGTCTCTCAGCTCAAGTGAGAGGAACCTTCGCGACTGGAAACACGAGAACAACACCCTTCAGGAAAAGTTATCATCAGTAGCGGACGAGAAGCTGACACTGGAAAGAAGTCTAAAAGAATACGAGATGAAAGTAAGAAGTCGCAAATCATCACTTTTCTGCTAATCAGAACTCTCGCCTTAATTAACTCTCACTAGTTAATCAGTTATAACTCACTACTAACCAGTAATTCTACCACTGAAAGTGTTATTTTTGATTATTCACGCAGACGGAAGAACTATCGGATTCTGATCAGATCTCAGATTGAGTTTTTGACTTACGATGTCATGAGCTAACTGGTGAATGTGGATTAGTAGTCACTAACAAGAAAAAATTTAGAGATAACTTTACTATTTCTATATTAACCCAGCGTAAAAAATAGTTTTAATTGTTAATCTTAGATAAACTGTAGTTACGAGTTTATAAAGTTACCCCAGTCGCAGTAGTTCATATGAGTTGATATTGTTTTTGACCAACTAACCACTTGATTGGGAACAAAAAACTACGAAAAAATTTGCCTCCTGGTTATGACAAATAACCGCAGGTAATAAATTCGCGTCAACTTTAATTATAATCAAGTGGGCATAGTTTGCTGATGAATGGTGTGTAAGCTGTTTTTGAACCGCTAGCTAGCCACCTGGATTGAGAAAAAGCCCAATCGAAAATCCAAATGACCCTGGCCTGTAAGAGGTCAGAGACAGTTGGGTTACTGGGCTTTGACCTAAATGGATTCTTCGGAAAAATTTGTGTGAGTTAGTTGTTTGCTATTGTTGTTAATATTGTTTACATTATCCGAGTAGAAACTAGGAATTAATGAGCAAACATTTTTCAATTTCTGACTCGACAAAACGTCGACCCAAAAGATTGAGGTTTTAAAAAAATAAATTCTCGTTTCAACTCGGTTAAGACCTGCACGCACGTAAATGTGTTATGTTGCTCAGCGTTTCTGAATTTCAACATTTTCTCTTCATTACGCCGCAAAGGCAGACCTGAATCGCCTCTGTCAGTTTTGACCGAAGTTATAACTAAATTCCATTTTACTGTATTAATAAATACATGGAACACAAAAGAACTTTGCAGAATTGGGTTACATGTAAAAGCTAGGCTATTGATATAGACACAACCAATATCCGCGGGGGCAAAATCAGCGAAAGTCATTTCGGATCTGCCATTGCGGTGCAATGTTGTGTGTTTGAACCTGAAGTTGCTATATTGGAGACTAATTGAACTTCCGTTGAAGTAACATACTTGAAACGAAACACTTCTTTCTTCAATTCGACTTGCTGCCATCTTTTTGAAAATTTTGTCCCCACACCAATTAGTGGGGGGGGGGGAGGAGGAGGAACTATATGAGTAGTATAAAAGCCGACTAAGGATACTACGGGGGCTCGGTTTGTTTCAATCTTTTTGACAAAAATTGGTGGGGATATTTTTGTTTTTGGTCAAACTCCCATCCCGTTGCAAACTTACATCAAAAAGTTGTTGGGGAACAATTCCAATTTTTGGTCAACATCCCACCCACTTGTAAAAGTGCATGTTGTAAAAGTGCATGTCCCCCCCCCCCCCTATTGTATCTTTAGTCAGATTTTTTACTATTTATATGCTCAGCTTGTTTTTTGTTCAGTGAATTTTAGCCCACAAAAAAACATGACGTAGAAGTACATGAGTGATATACTTAGACAGCCGATCCATTGAAACCCATTTTATTTTGAGGATTTTTATACCTCAGTCTTTGGTAGCCCCGATACAAAATGTTTAACGCAGAGGGAAACTTCTAAACGGAGCGCTTTGAGTTGTTAGTGTTTAAGCTTTGAGAGTTTGAAAAACTCTATGCTTAAAGTTAATAACTAGGTTCAACTTAAAATGAGACAAGCCAGGTTTCAGATTTTTGAAAAACGCGTGAAGTAATTGTTCCATCAAATGTATTGGTTTTCTTACGTTTTCTAAAAAAAAAATAGGTGTTTCTAAACCTCCAACCGTAAAATATCAACTTCAAGCATATGTATCTTCACGGAAAAGTTCTATACGTCTATAAGTATGTATCTTTACTGCATGCATGAGTCCAGTATGACAATTTCAGAAGAAACAGTTATTAGTCGGAAGTAAATATTCACTGGCACTGTTTTTCCAATTTTGCCAAAAAACAAAACATTGACTTATACTCATTTGAAATTAGTCATATGTCAACTTACATGGTGAAATTGTGTAACTGTTTGGGAGGATAACATTTAGTCTTCGAAATACTTTCAATTTTTTGATATATGTTAGTCTTTTTCGATGTTAAAAAATAACAACCATTGAAGGCCGCTTCAAAGTTTCGTGTTATGTAAGACACAACAACTGAAAACAGTCAAAATTTGAGTCAAAATATCTGCAAGCAGTAGAACTAGCTGAAAAGCAATGAAAATTGGATGAAAGTCAATGCAAATGACTAAAAACCAGCAAAGAACTAAAGTGCAATCGAACAAGATAAAGGAAGCTCTAAAAATTTTATGTAGTTAAATAAAATTTAGCCGGCAGCTTTAAAAGCAATTATATTCCATTGACGTGATTGAATAAAACATGAGCAATTAAACCGCATAAACTCCTCGAAGAAGAAAGTTAAAAAGCTGAGGCATTCCGTTGAGATAATTGATCTAAAACTTCAACTGTTAATCTTAATCTTAGAAAGTATGAGAATTTAACTTACCCGTACAATTGATGTGACGGTTCAAAAAACTGAAAGGGAATTTCAACCACTCAATTCTTAAGACAAATAGTTGCTTTCTTGTTCTCTTTTGTATGATTTGTCATAATAGCAGTGAGTTAATAGACATACCTTTATCCCACCATGAATCACAATGTAACAAAAGACTCAAACATTGATATGCCCCATTGTTATCGAGTATAAATACCAGCTTTTTAGAGTCTCTTCCATTCCACAAATTCAAATCACCATCTTGATCTAATAATCAGATCTCTCCTGTAAATCTCTAAATTCTACTGTAAAATATCATTTTGTTATTCTCTTTTTTGAGTAATTAATTTTTTAATTAGTTATAAACGCTTTTTATTCCGCTTGCCAAAGCTCATAACCAAACAGGTTATGGGCCCAGCAATTTTCTAAGTCACAAAATTAAATTCCAAAGCAAAAATAATTTATTGTTGACAGTCGGAATCCTTTTCTGCTTAGTACCTTTTCCTTTCACAACTGTTTTTGCCTGCTCAAATTAGAATGGATCAACAGATAGTGAAGCTGCTGACCTACATAGGAAAGGCACAGGACTTTCCAATCTGGAGCACGAGATTTGTGGCGATGATGCAGACGAAGGGACTCAACAAATCACTACTGGGGAAAGAGGAGCAACCCAATGAGCCTGCACCACTAGCCAATGGGGCAAGCAACGATGAGAAGAAGAACTACAAGGTGCTGAAGGATGCATATGAGAAGGAAATTGCAGACATCAAGGAGAAACGGAGCAATGTGTGGTGCAATGTTGTGTGTTTGTACCTAAGGCTGCTATATTGGAAACTAATTGAACTTCCGTTGAAGTAACATACTTGAAACGAAACACTTCTTTCCTCAATTCAACTTGCTGCCATCTTTTTGAAAATTTTGTCCCAACGCCAATTTGTTGGAGGAGGAACTATAAAGGGGGATAAGGTGAGGAGGAGTAGTATAAAAGCCGACCAATGATACTATGGGGGCTTGGCTTGTTTCAATCTTTTTGATAAAAATTGGTGGGGACATTTTTGTTTTTGGTCAAACTCCCACCCCGTTTCAAACTTACATCAAAAAGTTGTTGGAGAACAATTCCAATTTTTGGTCAACATCCGACCCACTTGAAAAATTGCACGTTGAAAAAACTGTCCGTCCCCCATTGTATCTTTAGTCAGATTTTTTACTATTTATATGCTCAGCTTGTTTTTTTGTTCATTTAATTTTAGCCCAAAAAATACATGACGTAGAAGTACATGAGTTTATATACTCAGACAGCCAATCCGTTGAAACCCACTTTATTTTGAGAATTTTTGTAGCTCCGTTTTTGGTAGCCCCGAAGCAAAATGTCTAATGCAGAGGGAAACTTCTAAACGGAGCGCTTTGAGTTGTTAGTGTTTAAGCTTTGAAAGTTTGAAAAACTCTATGCTTATAGTTAATAACTACGTTCAACTTAAAATGAGACAAGTCCGGTTTCGGTTTTTTGAAAAACGCGTGACGTAATTGTTCCATCAAATGTATTGGTTTCCTTACGTATGCTCCAAAAAAATGAGTGTTTCTAAACCTCCAACCGTAAAATATCAACTTCAAGCATATGTATCTTCACGGAAAAGTTCTATACGTCTATAAGTATGTATCTTTACTGCATGCATGAGTCCAGTATGACAATTTCAGAAGAAACAGTTATTAGTCGGAAGTAAATATTCACTGGCACTGTTTTTCCAATTTTGCCAAAAAACAAAACATTGACTTATACTCATTTGAAATTAGTCATATGTCAACTTACATGGTGAAATTGTGTAACTGTTTGGGAGGATAACATTTAGTCTTCGAAATACTTTCAATTTTTTGATATATGTTAGTCTTTTTCGATGTTAAAAAATAACAACCATTGAAGGCCGCTTCAAAGTTTCGTGTTATGTAAGACACAACAACTGAAAACAGTCAAAATTTGAGTCAAAATATCTGCAAGAAGTAGAACTAGCTGAAAAGCAATGAAAACTGGATGAAAGTCAATGCAAATGACTAAAAACCAGCAAAGAACTAAAGTGCAATCGAACAAGATAAAAGAAGCTCTAAAAATTTTATATAGTTAAATAAAATTGCGCCGGCAGCCTTAAGAGCAATTGTATTCCATTGACGTCATTGAATAAAACATGGGCAATTAAACCGCATAAAGTCCTCGAAGAAGAAAGTTAAGAAGCTGAAGCATTCTGTTGAGATAATTGGTTTAAAACTTCAACTGTTAATCTTAATCTTAGAAAGCATGAGAATTTAACTTACCCGTACAATTGATGTGACAGTTCAAAAAACTGAAAGTGAATTTCAACCGCTCAATTGTTAAGACGAATAGTTGCTTTCTTTTGTATGATTTGTCATAATAGCAGTGAGTTATTAGACATACCATTATCCCACCATGAATCACAATGTAACAAAAGACTCAAATATTGATATGCCCCATTGTTATTGAGTATAAATACCAGTTTTTTAGAGTCTCCTCCATTCCACAAATTCAAATCACCATTTTGATCTAATAATCAGATCTCTCCTGTAAATCTCTAAATTCTACTGTAAAATATCATTTTGTTATTCTCTTTTTTGAGAAATTAATTTTTTTACTTAGTTATAAACGCTTTTTATTCTGCGTGCGAAAGTTCATAACCAAACACATTCAAAATGTTAACACTCGAAGGGCTTTGTGATACTTTTGATACAAACTTCTTTACGTAAAATACATCTATCGGCTGCACATAAAATTGAGTTCACATAAAAAACCAGTTGAGCATATAGTGGTACAGTACGCACCCCCCCCCCCCCCCCCTCAAAGCTGATTGGGAATTGGAACAAAAACAAATACCTGAAAAAGTGTCTGCTGCTAAGCAGCGATAATATAGCTAATTTTAGACAGTCTCTTTGCAGCTTTCTGTATCTTTGAGATCGAAATGCAAAGTTCCGATTTAATTGCGTCGATAAGACTTCAGCATTGCTTTTTTTTAGTTCTTCAATGGAACTGCTAGCCCTATGAACACATTACGAAGTAGTGGATATGGCAACTCAATGTCAATATTTGCTTCTCATTAATACATTACAGTACAACTCTTGGATGATTAACATGGGAAAAAGAAAAAAACGATCACTCTTAGTTCAGCTACCCGATCTGTAAGATTGGCCGACTAACCGACTTCGTAGATGTTAGATACTGTTCTCTCGCTTAATCTTACTTATTACAAGAAATATGAATTGAGTTCCCTAAAGGCCAGATAAATTTATCCTGTGTTAATAATAACATTAGTCCAATTTGTAACTTTTGTACAAGTCAATACAGTAATATACATTCAAATTTCTTTGTAACAATTGTTTTAGAAAAGTTTGCATTGTAGTACACTGTTATTGACCCGTTATGTATGTGTCCCCAGTTAAAAATGTTTGCAAATATACGGCAAACCATTAAGATAATGTAGCACATTCGTACGCGGTGTTGGCAAAAATATGGACCCTCTAACTTGGTGGGGGGATTATAAGTTTACAAACGGAAAAGATCCAATTTTTAAAATGTTAGATCAGTCCAGAATGCGGAAAAAAGGTCTCGAAGTGCCACTTACAAGTTTTGAGCTGCATTCTGTTATTTTTTACCAGCGCAAGGCTTGCTGTTCCAACTCCCATTGAAATGTAGGTTAGGAAGTTTATTCTAGCCCTACTTTTTTGTTGAGCAAATTTTGACCCACCGATATTTTGCGGACAGATACAAAAGTGGTAATAACATCGGAAAGCTGTTGAAATCTGAATCAATCGTTCAAAGATTTTTTTCAAATCCTTTGTTTTTCAGCAAGAAATTGAAGCTCAAAAGTTTTCACTCTTTTCACGCTTTCACACATTTGAGTTTTTTTGACGCTTCGTATGTACTTTTCATGAGCATTTTATATATTTCCTTACCACCAGGAGTCGGCATTTTATTAGTCAGGTACCATTTTCCAACAGTTTGTAATTTTAAATTATTAGTGCGCTGGGAAGGTCAATAATCAAATTGAAGACACCTTTTGAAATTTTTAACAAGTTTGTGCTAATTTTACTAAAATTTTGAACTCCGTTTTCTAATTTTTTTTAAATGGAGTTTAAATTAACCTCAGTAATATTTCAAAGAATTGTATGTTTTTTTCATGACAGTTATAAGAAGCATTTGAGTGCTACCGACTCAACAAAAAAATAAGATAATCTCCCAAATTGTTCAATCTTAAGTGGCCATGAACCGTTATTTGAGCGTAGGATGATGGGTGGATTTCAGTGGCACAAAATTGATTTGAGAAATTTAGTTTCAAGAAACATTTTCGAATTTTTTGTTGTGGTTGTTCAGTGGACGTTCTCGAAACCCTTCTCTTATTCGCAGATACATTTTAGCTTAACTTTTTTGGTTCTGACTTTCTGAGCAACAAGCCACTTCAGCAAATCTGTGGAACATCTCTTTAACAAACAGATTTTCAATTTAAATGCTATGATTTATTCATATCCCCTGGGTTTAATTCAATATAGCATTTCAAATATTATTAATATCATCCGACTCACATAGGGCGAAGCGCTTTCAAGCAACGAGAGAGCCATTGGTACGAAAAATCCTTCTAGAGGAGAACTAGGTTTTACAAGAGAGCTCAGACAAAAGAAGACTCAGAGGATAAACACAATCGCTACAATTTTTGTTTGCGAACTATTAACAACTGTACTGTGAAGTCCCACCGCCCAGTAGCAGACTCAGTGGCTTTTTGTAACCAGGAAAAAATATTAAACTAAGCTTAAAAAAGTATATCAAACTTTTGTAGCGAAACCTTTTATTACAGGAATAATAGTTTTCACGAAAAATGGAGCAATGGAAACATTTGGGTTTTTTTAAAAAAAGTCATGAAAATATCAAACTGTTTATTCTGAAGTAGGACTACAGAAATTTTGCGACTGGGTATTATCCTGGGGGAGGCGGGTCAAATCGCCCTGATTATTGTCTCCTCAAACATTTTCGTTGTCGCCGTACTTAAAGACTAGTAAGAGGTCAGGCCCTAAGAGAGCTGCTGGTCACGTTATTTGAGGACATGTGATATGCGTCATGCGAAAAAGAAAAATTGCTACAAACCTAAATTGAACATCAGCCGACTAATGTCGGAAGAATTGCTCTCAAGCGACAGGCGGGTGGAAAAACATTTGACCGCTCCCCCCCCCCCCCAAATTCGAACCATTGAGCTCCCGATCCATAACCATATGCACTGACCACTTGTCTATCAGGCCCTTCTTTTTGCCATGCTGCAACCGACTTTATATTAGTAACAAGCTTTACTCCGGAGTGAGAACAATAGAGATCACTCAAAAATGAAGACCAAAAGCGTGAAAAACTTAATTGAGAAGTCAAAAAATGTTCTAGAAGAAAAGCGCAAAAACGGTCAAGCGAAAAATGAACTTCAAAAAACACCAACACGTTTACAATAGTTGCTATGCATTTCGTTCAAGAACAATTAATCAGTACTTTTTGCAACACGTTTAGCTATAATAGAATCTAAGTTATCAGTTAAAAGTTGTTCCAGAAACTTCTTTCTCTGCTTTTTCTTAGTCTTGTTCGAAACTTTCATATCATTATTTCTCGACATTCTTTCTTTAGCCAATTTGTCTTTTTTCAACTGCTTCATCCGTTTTCTGTTCTTGATAGAACTGTTCAATTTCTTCTTATCAACAGATCGCATCAATGACTTCTTAGGCATAGGGTTGTTCATTCTCGATTTCAAATCGGCAGCCGATAAGTTACCGATGATCGCCGATGGCAATTCGCTGCCGTTAATTGATATAGCTGGGTTTCAGAGTCGGGCACGGCAACTGATTTGGCCATATTTTTCATCTTCCGTTTAGATTTGAATGATAAGACGTGGTTGCTCTTTCTGTTCTCTGCTTTTGTGGAGTCGACTCCCTATTAACAGTCACCAAGACATTGTAAAGATAACCATAGATAAAACAGAACCAAAAACAAATCTTGATAGCTTAAGTCTATCAACGTAACACTACTATACTTTTTTGTTGAGCAAATTTTGGCCCACCGATCTTTTGCAGACAGATACAAAAGTAGTAATAACATCGGAAAGCTCTTGAAATCTAAATCAATCGTTCGAAAGATTTTTTTCAAATCCTTTGTTTTTCAGCAAGAAATTGAAGCTCAAAAGTTTTCACTCTTGTCACGCTTTCACATATTTCCTTACTACCAGCTGTCGGCATTTTATAGTCAGGTACCATTTTCGAACAGTTTGCAATTTTAAATTATTAGTGCACTGGGAAGGTCAATAATCAAATTGAAGACACCTTTTGAAATTTTTAACAAATCTGTGCTAATTTTACTAAAATTTTGAACTCCGTTTTCTAAATTTTTTTAAATGGAGTTTAAATTAACCTCAGTAATATTTCAAAGAATTATATATTTTTTTCATGACAGTTTTTAGAAGCATTTGAGTGCTACCAACTCAACAAAAAAAAGATAATCTCCCAAATTGTTCAATCTTAAGTGGCCATGAACCGTTATTTGCGACAGGCGGGTGGAAAAACATTTGACCGCTCCCCCCCCCCCCCCGAATTCGAACCATTGAGCTCCCGATCCATAACCATATGCACTGAGCACTTGTCTATCAGGCCCTTCTTTTTGCCATGCTGCAACCGACTTTACATTAGTAACAAGCTTTACTCCGGAGTGAGAACAATAGAGATCACTCAAAAATGAAGACCAAAAGCGTGAAAAACTTACTTGAGAAGTCAAAGAATGTTCTAGAAGAAAAGCGCAAAAACGGTCAAGCGAAAAATCAGCTTTAAAAAACACCAACACGTTTACAATAGTTGCTATGAGTTTCGTTCAAGAGCAATTAATCAGCTTTCTACTTCATTCGGGAGCAGTTAATTAAGCTGAAATAGTGCTTTAATAATCCACTACGGCTAATTTTTAGCTAACAATCACCCTTAACTGATCATACGGAGTCCATTGAAAAGCTTTTTTGTTGATCTCAAATTTATGCCCATCTCATTAACTAAATATTTCTCGCCTTGTTTTAAAAGCAAATTCGAACCGAATTCAATTAGCCACAAAAACATCGTTTATTTAGAAAAAAAAACTAAACAGTACTTTTTGCAACACGTTTAGCTATAATAGAATCTAAGTTATCAGTTAAAGGTTGTTTCAGAAACTTCTTTCTCTGCTTTTTCTTAGTCTTGTTCGAAACTTTCGTATCATCATTTCTTGACATTCTTTCTTTAGCCAATTTGTCTTTTTTCAACTGCTTCATCCGTTTTCTGTTTTTGATAGAACTGTTCAATTTCTTCTTATCAACAGATCGCATCAATGACTTCTTAGGCATAGGGTTGTTCATTCTCGATTTCAAATCGGCCGCCGATAAATTATCGATGATCGCCGATGGCAATTCGCTGCCGCTATTTGCTATAGCTGGGTTTTCAGAGTCGGGCACTGCAACTGATTTGGCCATAGCTTTCATCTTCCGTTTGGATTTGAATGATAAAACGTGGTTGTTCTTTCTGTTCTCTGCTTTTGTGGGGTCGACTCCCTATTAACAGTCACCACGACATTGTAAAGATAACCATAGATAAAACAGAACCAAAAAACAAATCTTAATGGCTTACGTCTATCAACGTAACACTACTATTTAAGTGCAGTGAGATGAAACTTAATGCACCTTATCATGTCATGCAAGATCATGATAATTATTGAAAAACATCAAAAACATCTTGTCAAGATCTTCATTGACCAGAATATACCGACCACTATCTACTGCTAAACAACACACACACAAACAAACAACTCTTTTATAAGCAAAGGTTAGTTTAAAAACTTTTATTATAAAAATTGATTGAGCTCAAAGCTAACACTGCAATAGAACTCATCATAAACCATAGCTAAATCTGTGGTGTTTAAAAAGAGTGAATACCTTTGATTTGAGTAGATTGCGCTGTTTCTTCTTGAGGGCAAGCATGTTTTCCAACGAGAACTCGACCACGGGTCGCTAAAAATGATTCCCAGTAATTATTACCTCTCACATCGCCATTCGAAATTTCAAACATACCCGGCAGATTGCCGGAAAATAGCCGCCGTTGATTCCAATAAGCATGATTGGGATTGAAAGAATAGAAGATATTGAAAAAAAAAGATTTTTGTACAAAAATATTTTTTAAGTCCGATTTATTTTGATGGCATTTCGTAGTTGAACATAACGTACTTCTGTTTCTTAGAGAGGGGCTACAGGGGCTATTATCAATACCAATAAGCATTAGAGGTGGTAACTAAGACTTATAGGAACGACGTTCAAATAGCGGGTTTATGGGTTTATCCCGTTTCTACTTCTGACTTCAATTTTTTATGCTGACTCTGTTCATTTTGAATTGCTTTGCTGAGCAACTGATGTTCTAAATCACTTTTAGCAGAATGAGAGAAGAGAGAAACTAGCCTAGAGAAGTCAAAAAGATATCACGCAAAATGTTGAAAAAGCGGCAAAATGAGGTAAAGCGAAACATTTTTTTATTCGACGAAGTAAAAAAACATAGCAGGACAAGTCCTGACGTACAATTCAAAGAATTTTCATTGACTAAACAAAAAAACTAGACCTAGAATGGAATACCAGTGAATTGAGAAAACCATTTAAAAAAATCAGATAAAACAAAAAAAAACAAAAAATCAATGTCAAAATGCCGCATGTGAACAAAAAACCACTAGCGAGAAATGAAAATTCAATTCACACAAAAAACTAGGCCTAGAATGAGCTGTGAATGGATTCGGAAAACCATTTAGAAAAAAATCCGATCCAAAAAATCGAAAAAACAGTAAAAATCAGAGTGGATTTGCCGCATGTGAACAAAAAACCACTACCGAGAAATCGATTTTTGTTCAAACACCATTTTCTCACTCTACTTTAAAATTAGAGCGAAAAAAATTCACGCCGCAAAACCACTCGCTTTTTCGCTCCATTTCCTATTTCGGCGTGACCAAAATCACCACTCCAATTTGACTTCAAAAATCATGAAAATGTGTGAACAGATCTTAAAAAAAAAAAACATAGCCGGAAGAATTCCGGAAACGACTCGAACTGAAAATCCATTTAATCGCCATCCAACTACTCATAAGAAAAATTTGGCCTCCACTGATTTCTGATTATCTCGAAATCAAACCATAAAACAAAAAAGTAAAAACAAAAAAATCAAACCTGTTAAAATCTGAAAAAAACATCTGATCAAATTTTGTTATAAATTGAGATCCCGAAATAACAATCCCTGCCAAAATTACTTCATCAGAAATACTAGTACTTACTAAAACCACTTAAGCCAATGTTTTAAAAATACTTGAAGCCAAATTATTTAAAAAATCTCTAAAATCAACTTGCACTAAAAAACTGGAAAAATTTAGTATTTTTTTAATATTACAAAAGCATATAAATCCAAAGAATAAAATCTTTTCAGCCAATAGGGTTTCCAGATGTTCGCAAAACAAAAGGCAATTCATAATAGGCTAAGAAACTGTCTAAAAAAGAGAAAAACCCGAAAAACTGCCAAAAAAATTAAGAAAAATAGTTCCAATTTTCGCCCTTTTTTGTCATATTTCTCAAAAAAAATTCAAATCCAAAACTGCTCATACTTATTACTAAACAACTAGAACAACTATTGTGAACCCTAAACCTCCGCAGATGCCAAAAAGAAATTAAGGAAGAATAGAAACGGCATACAAAAACAAATTGAACAAAAAACTATAAAAACTAAATGCGTTTTTTAATAGTACAAGGAAACATAAAACCGAATAAGGTTCGCTTGCAATTAGAGCAATGAAAAACCCGCAAGACAATGGGCAAGTTATAATAGGGTGGGTAAGAAGCTTGTGTAAGATTAAAAAAGAAAAACTGCAAAAAATGAGAAAAATGGTTTAAAATTTCTCAATTTTTCTGTCATTTTTCCTAAGATAAAAATGATTTATACCCACAAAACTTTAATCAATTGTTATCTGACAATTCCTTAAGTAAAAAGCTTCTATTCAAATCCCACTTAAAGCAGTAAAACAAAAAACAGGTAAAAATCATTAAATTTCGTCTAAAAATCAACAAAACTGATCAAAAATCTCCAAATTAGCATTAAAAATCAAATTAACTACTTGAAACCTTCAATTCCTATCAAAACAGACCTAAAACTAATACAATATCATAATCAAACCTGATAACCATCAAAAGTTGCAAAAAACTGCTTTTAAATGCCGCACGTGAACAAAAAAATTTCGCTCGCTTAGAGAAAATTTTTTCACACATCAATTTCTCGCTCTCTCAAAAACAGCGGTATGAACAAAAACCACTCTCTTTTCGCTCCGCTCTTCACTTTTGTTCAGCACCAAAATCACTCCAAATTTTTTCACGCGTTTCATTTCCCGCTTCAAAAATCACTCCAATAAATTGATTAAAAAAAAAAAGGACTTCTCCAATACTCCTCTTCGAGTCGTAAAAAGACAGCGCCCCAATACAATTCAAATTCTTTGAATTGTAAAAAAAAATAGGAGCGCTATAATAGCCGGCTGAGAAGATGAGGGCGGCTATTAACCATGATACCTAATCATACACAAAAATTTGATTAAAGTACGTATGATGTATTGGGTCACCGCTATTTAATTTGGACAGACAACTGGTTAATTTATTAAAAATTACTTTACTCCATATTTGCTCTGCCCATTTCGTTTTGAGATTACTTTATAATGCACATATGCTAAAAATAACGACATCACTCAAAAACGGCCGTCACAATATCTGACGTTGACATTCGCTCTTTGAGGACTTGTGTCTTCTTTTTCCCCAGTTCAATGGTATTTATTCGTTTTTAATGGTAAAAATAATGAAATACACAGATCTTAGTTACTCTTCCACGCGACATTTACAGAGCAAATCGCAATTAAAACAATCAAACAGTATTCCGATCGTAATCTATGGAAGATATTCCACATTCTACACCTCTGAACTGTTCTTGATGTAAATATAATGTATTCATGAAGGCATTATGAATTCAGGTATTGTTAAAAAAAAGTATTCATTTTCTTGATGTAGTTTCATAATTCAATTTCTTCGGCCTCTTATACAATGGTTAAGACAAAAGTCAAGTTCCCACTTTTTGGGGCTTAGTTTAAAGTTTCACAATATTGGCTTCGGCCATCTTGAATTGATGCACCGCCAACAGGCAGTGAACAAAAAACTCGCTTACCTTCTCTTGAGTGAAGATTTTTGGGTTGTCGTTCAAATATTCCAAGACTTTGAGTGCGTGCTGGTGGGTTCCGAAGGTGACAAAGGCAAAGCCCAGACTTTTACCCAGTCCAGTTGAGGTCTTGTCTGTCTTGGCCTTCATTATGCGACACTGTAGCAACAAAAACAGAACTAGTGGTACTTAGCTTCAAGTATAAATTGAAGCTTTTCAGCATACAATACCTGGTTTCTGAGTACAAAAGTGTATACAAAGTACAATCACTGCTCTAGAATTGCCTTGAAGTTCACCCGACAACGAAACGAACATCTCCAATTGGGGTTTGTTGGACGATTAAAATTTTCGTAAAACAGTTAGAATTCGACAAAGTAATCAGAATCGATTTCTTATGCAGCAGGAACGTCCTCCAAGGCACAAAGCCTGATTGAAGTAACCATACATGATGCTTAGTTTTCTTTAACGATGAAACAACCATTCCGAACAATAATAAGATTTGATTTTATCCCCAACTCCTGCCCGAGGTATTTTTGAAATCTTTTTGCCAAGGTGAGCAGAAAATTAAATAGTTTGACGATTCATAACATGTCAGAATCTCTGATGCCCACTGGACAAAAAATTTAAGAAATCCGAAAAAAATTTAAAACTATATGAAGATTTACCGCAAAAATTCTAAAAAAAAAATTAGTTTTTTTTGCCTCATAAGCGATGACAACAATTTACATCGGAAGTGATGACAACTGATACGCTGAACAATGAACATACCCGGCAGATTGCCGGAAAATAGCCGCCGTTGATTCCCATAACTCTATTGGGATTGAAAGAAAAGAAAATACCAACAAAAATTGATTTTTGTATAAAAACATTTTTAAGTGCGATTTATTTTGATGTCACTTCGTAATTGAACATACTCCTGTCTCTCAGTGAGAGGCTACAGGGTCTAGTATCAATACCAATAAGCATTATAGATAGTAACTAAAACTTATGAAAACAAAGTTGAAGTACCGGGCATCTAAAAATGGGCTTTATGGGTTTATCCCGTTTCTATTTCTGACTTTGATTTTTAATACTGACTCCCTTCATTTTGAATTGCTTTGCTGAGCAGCTTCTGTTTAAAAGGACTTTGAGCAGAATGACAGAAGAGTGAAACTA
The DNA here is from genome assembly GCF_964194025.1 of Convolutriloba macropyga. Lineage (NCBI taxonomy): Eukaryota > Metazoa > Xenacoelomorpha > Acoela > Convolutidae > Convolutriloba > Convolutriloba macropyga. Next base: position 12,992,529 of record NC_134481.1, on the reverse strand, counting down.
GCCTAAACAAGTCAAGAAGATTTCACGCAAAATGTAAAAAAGCGGCAAAATGGGTAAAGCGAAAAAAAAGTTCGACGAAGTAAAAAAAAAATCCGGAAGAATTCCGGAAACGACTCGAAGTGGAAATCCACTTAAATGCAATTCAGCTACGCATCAGACAAAACCTGCCTCCACTAATTTAGGATAATCTTGAAACAAAATCATAAAACGAAAAAGTAAAAAAAAATCAAATCTATTAAAATATGATTAAAAAAATCTGATCAAAATTTGCCATCAATCGAGACCCCGAAATAACTATCTCTGTAAAAATTACTTCATTAGCACAACTAGTACCTACTAAAACCACTAATGAGAAGTTTTAAAAATACTTGATGCCAAATCATGAAAAAAAAAGCTCTTACTAACAACTAAAAAACTGGAAAAAGTTAATAAATTTTTTAATATTACAAAAGCACATAAATCCAAAGAAAAATTCTTTTCAGCCAAAAGGGTATCCAGATTATCCCAAAACAATAGGGAAGTCATAATAGGCTAAGAAATTTATCTAAAGAACGGAAAAAAACGAAAAAAATTAAGAAAAATAGTTCCAATTTTCGCTATTTTTCGTCATATTTCTCACCAAAAAAAAATTGCTTCATATCCACAAAGTTGCAACTATTTGTTAATTTAAAATTGCTCAAGTAATAGGGGTCTTTTCAATACCCAATTGAGGCAGTAAAACAAAAAGTCAAAAAATCGCAAAAATTAGCCCAAAAATCAGTAAAATACATGAAAAACCTCCGAATTAGCATAAAACTCATATAAAATTCCAGAAACCTTCAAACCACTACCAACACCAGCCTAAAATTAACAGAAAATTATAACCGAACCTCTTAACCAAAAAATGGAAAAAACCGCTTTAAAATGCCGCACAAGAACAAAAAAATTCACTTGCTTACAGAATTTTTTTCACACCTCAATTTCTCGCTCCCTAGAAAACAGCGATAAGAACAAAAACCACTCTCGTTCTGCTCCACTCTTCATTTTGTTCAGCAACAAAATCGCTCCAAATTTTTTCAAGTGTTTCATTTCCCGTTTCAAAATTCACTACAATAAAATTGATTTAAAAAAGGACTTCTCCAATACTCCTCTTCGAGTCGTAAAAATAGGAGCGCCATAATAGCCAGCTGAGAAGATGAGGGCGGCTATTAAACATATCGGATTCACTGTTACGCGAGAGACTGCTAGAACCTACCTGTGAAAATATTTGTCTCCAACATAACAGACTAACGTCGGGCGAATTACTCTTAAACGACTGGTCAGCGGTTGTCTTTGTAAGTAGTTAGCTAAGGTTTAGGGAGGCTAGGGTGAGACGGGCGCTGAGTGGGCAGGTCAAGCGCGCTGGTTTACTGGTGGAGCAATGTGAATTACCGGGGATGAGGGGTGAAGTGGCAGGTGAAGAGTATACAACTCAATTGGCGGGGGTTGAAGGGGCGTATCAAACAAACCATAAATTTATGAATTCAAAACAGTTTCGTTTAATCGCATACTTCGAGAAAAGTAAGCTGTAAGGCTCCAAGAAAACTTAATGCATATTTTCTGTTTTTAAGAAAAAGTTGAAAGGGTCAGACAAAAAATTGGTCAGGCAAAATATTGCATTAAAAAGATCACAGGGCTTATATAATTGCTTCAAACATTGTTTGAGAGCAATTTAAAAAGCATAGCAGGACCAATCCTGAATTACAATCCAAAGAATTAAATGTAAAACTCTTCAATTGATTAACAGAAGAATTGGATAACACAAGCAAAACAGAATACTTTTTCTACAATTTGAGAATTATTAAAACAGAATTTGAACTGTAGATACTCTTCTGGTCATTAAGGTAACGAAAACTAACTACTCCTATACAAAAATTCCGAAAACAAAACACAAATTGGCATTTCACAGATATGTTTTCGGATACAAACAACAAGCACGAGCAAAAACCACAATAATAGATTTTTTTGTAAAAGCAAGTTCTTTATAAAATCATTTAAAAGTCTTAGTGTTAATGAAATCAAGAAGATTTTGTAAGGTTGAAAAAAAATTGATAACGCGACAACACCGTGGTCTACTTAGTAACTGGTAGTTTTCACTAAAAAGTACGTTGGAAATCTGCGGTTAATTTCGTTCAAAGAACTTATTTCCTCAAAAAACAGGCAATTGCTCGCCAAAAACATGCAGGCTACAACAAAATTTCGGGTTACATACGAGCCAAACATGGTGAAAACTTATCCATATCCAAAGAAAAAGTCAAAATTACAAAACAGATGCTTAAAAATCTTTAAAATTTTCAAAATAGCTTCTGTAAAAATAACATTTATCAATTATCATGTTTTTGAGCTTTCAAAAAGCTTCGTTGCCTCCTTAAATATTTCAAAAAGTTTCGTTGAAAAAGAACAGAAGATCCAGATTTTAGCACAAATTATTAGAATTAGCAAAAATTATTAAAATTTTGCTGAAATTTGAGATCTTTACATTAAAAATTTTTTTGAATTTCAAAAAAACTTAGCAAAATTAATTCAGTAGCAAAATTAATTAAAAGTTGAATACATAACTGAAAACATAACTGAATACATAACTGAAATGAAAACATCAGCAACAAGCCTTGACTCAGCAAAAGTTGGCGTACACAGAAAAAGACAAACACATTAGCATCAACCCATTTTCGATAGCACAAATGCCAATTAAACTATGACAGACCATCAAAAAATCTATATTAAAATTAAAGAAAACAGCAAAACCTGACATTCGCCCCTTTCAACATGTTCAGCACATTAAGCATCTAAAAGACTACTCAAGCCAACTGAGATCCTCTATTGCAACTTAATGCCTACCGAACTTCACCTGTTTATCCCGTTTCAAAAGCTCAGTCATGAAAAAGGTGAAAATATCTTACAAGACAGAGCACCAATGCAATCCAAATTCTTTGGATTGTAATAACAAGCGAACCTAAACAATTGGTACAAAATTGGTTCGCAAGTATTAACTTTAAGACAGGGTTAAATAAGTTCCCATGATAATTTTCTAAGTTATAATTTATTACTATTTTGTTATCATAAATAACAATATCGGGTGAATTGAAGCATTTATAGCCTCACTTACTTCCTGGATTTGAGTTCCACTATTTATACCACCAGCCGCCTCCATGCAGATACTCCTTAGTTCCTTGTCCACCATCTGTTTGGGCACATTGTGAATACAAATCCTAGTCTGGGACACAACAATGTTTGAGTTTTTCAGCTTCGATTTCTTCACTCTCTCAACTCTGTCTCTCAGTTGAAGATCGTGTTTGGACATCTTCATCACTGCATCGCCTAAGCAATTTGCAACTCTTTGTCACATGAGATTATTCAGCCCAAAAATATGGTTTTCGTTCGTTAAAGATTCTATTAAACATTGTGTACTCTAAAAGATTCCATTTAACTTAAATGGAATATTCAGCAAATTTCGCTCGAGCCGCTAAATAGCGATTAACACCATGGCCTCTTATAGTCCTTCAAATGTTCCATGTAATTTTAGCCGATCTTTACTTAAGCTGTACAAGGACATTACTTTAATCACTTTTTTTCCTAACCAATTTGTTTATTTATTTGTTAGATGATACCTCTGATAAGACCCACTCTTGCCAAGTGTAGGTTGCGTTTGTCATTCACCATTTTGCCCAATTCTTTCCTCTTTCGGTTTTCTTCTGCCTGTTTCTCAGAAGCCTCTCGCGACAGCGCCACTACTGCTTTCAAACGACGTCGCTCCATTATCACTCCCTGTTATCAAACACACTGACATCAGAACATAACCGACTAACGTCGGACAAATTGCTCTCAACCGACTGAAGGAGGGGTTGCCCATGATAGCAAATAGCTTAAGCTAAGGAACCTGTCTTGACATTGCGAGACATTCCGAAACTCAAAAAACAATAAATTACATCTACTCGGCAGTTCCTGTGAATAGCATCCTTAGAGCCTACTAAAGCTCTTAGATAACTGCACAGAGATTTAACGCCCGCAAGCATTACTGTTTATCTCTGTCTCTGAGGACGGAAGGTCAAAATTTGTTGGTCAGACAAAAAACAGTTAGTTGCCACAAACTTGGTTTGAGAGCAATTAACTACACACATGTTAGAAGGTTGAGAGAGAATAACGTCATGTAAATTGCGCAAAAGACAAGTTTGACAAGATGCTCCACCTCTTCAATTTAACCTTGGTTAGACCAATAAATTCTCAAGGAACAAGAACAAGAATGGGTTATAAGAAATGCCCACATTTGGAATCTTGACAGTATTTGCGACTGCTTTGAATCCCCGACACAACAGAACACTTGGACAAATTGAGTTCAACCAGTGCTGAAAAAAGAAACATAACCCTCTAAAGTCCGGCGAATTGCTCTCAAACGACGGGTGAGCGGTTGGCTTTGTCAGTAGCTAGCTACCTTTTAGTGAGGCTAGCTTTAGCTTAACTAAGGGGCACGAGGTGAGCGCAGCGGGGGGGGGGGGGGGGGTTGCTGATGGGGACAACAGTGGAGGGGGGAGGGGTGGGGGTTTTTGTCGTCGGCTGCACGGTGCCCTTAAGGCCTGAACGATGTGCAGGGGTGTGGAATGGGGGTGAAATGGGTGGGGGGGCTAATGTGGGGGGAGAGGGTCAACTTCTAAGAACCACCCTTCACATCATTAGTATAAGTCTCCAAAAGAGTTTGTAAATCGCAAACTTGGAGACTAGTGAGCTGAAAGGCTCTAAGAGAACTTAATGCCCACTGGGCGTGACCTGTTTATCACGTTTTTGAGGGCGAAAAGTCAAATGGGTCAGACGAAAAATCGGTCAAACAAAAAATTGCATTAAAAAAGACCAACAGGACTAATATAATGGCTACAAAATTAAGTTTGAGAGCAATTAAAAGGTTCATGCTTTTTACTTTTTCAATCTCGCGAGCAGTTAATGAAAGATAGTTATTAAACATAGCAGGACACATTTTGGACTTCAATTCGAAGAATTTTCATTAACTAGACAAATAGAAATAGAAATGACTAAAAATTCGGAAGAACTAAAAATTGATTCGGAAGAACATTTAGTAACATAGATGGCAGATTGCCGGAAAAAGACGCAGTAGACCTCCTTGACCGTCGAGAAAAGCGAATAAAGATAGATAAATTGAACACCTGTTCTGTTATTATCAAGATTCCTAAAGGTCAGATTCGGAGTGATATTGATATATGATTAAACCCAGGGATTGTAGCCTGAATATATTTTTCTTTAGGGGTACAAAAATCCGACTAGGCCCCCGAACTCTGCAGTTCTCGACAGAAGCATTAAGCACTGGGCTACCAGGCTCTTGTAATTTTATAATCAATTTTGTTTCCCAAAATTACTTGTTTCGCCGCTCCATTGTGTTTCGGCGTGAAAAAAATCACGAGTCATCTTTGTCAGAAAACCAGCCATTGCAATAACGCAAATATCATGACGCAATCTGAAGCTAAGTAACAATAAAAAAGCCCTAATACAAAAAACAGAAATTTTGATAATTTCCTCATATAACAAATAAGGCACATAAAAAACCTTCTTTCCTGCACATAAAATATCCCCCTCTCAGTATCAATGAACAACCACTCTTTTCGCTTCAAACTTCACAATTGATCAGCAGTAAAACATCTTTTTTCACGCGTTTCACTTCTCGCGTCAACTTCACTCCAGAGAATTATTTAAAACATAGCTGGCAGATTGCCAGAAAATAGCCGCAATAGATTCGTAGATCAGCAGTCTAAAAAAACAGTAAAAAAGACAGACCAAAAAATTCGTCTTTTCATTGAAGGCTGATCTGTTATATTTTGATTAAAAATCTGTATAAGTTATTGCTGCCTCTATTAGCTGATCTCAAATAACCTTCATTTAGAGTGACACACACCCATTTGACCTTATCTCTTTGAATTAAAGTAAATAAAAGTCAATTTCAAATTGAGGAAGTCATTTTTGAGAGTGAGGTAAGTCAAGTGTGACCAAAAATTTAATCCCGCGCATGAACAAAAAAACTCGCTCCACTAAGAGCGAAAAATGACGTCACACATGCAATTCAGTTGAAATTGCATGAACGAATGAACAAAAAGTGGCTGTGACGTCATATGGTCGTAACAAAAATCATGACGACGAAAAAAAATGAATTAAAAATTTAGATGTACTCTACCTGATCAGCAGATCAATTGAACAAAGCCAGCCAAAACAAAAACAAAATCATCTCAAAAATTGAGAAACTAAAACAATCAAACAAACAAAATGAAAATATTATCATTACTAAAACTCATGAAGCTTTTTCACATAGGCAAAATTTCATCCCTTTAAAAATACCTATTTCAAAAATATGTTTAAGACCATTTTTTGCTTTTAAAATCGGTCCAGTATTATATCTGCATGACCTGAAAAAATTCATTGGCCCTTGAAGATCGATTAACTCAAAAATGACCGCAAAATATAAAAAATGAAATCAATTGCAAAATTTGGTGAAAATTGTGATACTAATATCTTCAGAATCACTTAATTGTGTCTAAAGGCTAACAATTAACCCAATTCCAAGCATTAAAAAACTCATTGGCTCAAAGATCGATAGGCAATAACTTTTAGAAAAAATCTCAAATTTCAAAATCGTTCTATTAAAATGTTGAAAACCGTTCAATTGCCCCCTAGCAGCTATCTAATAACATATTAGACCCACACAAACCCTGGATGAGGTTAGCTGGCTACTGAGGCAAGAAAAACTTTATATAAGACAACTGTTTTGAAAAAACTTGAAAATTGCAAATTTTATCAAAAAATTTCTAAAATTCAAAAGCTAATTTGTTGATAACAAATCCATTGAAGCCAGCAACCACGAAGTAAATTGTTTCTCAGAGTGTGTAATAGGTTTTCTGGCACTTGAGGATGGTCAAACATCAAAAATTGATAAAAACTTTAGGAAACCTTGAAGAAATTGCAAATTTTATATTGAAAAATGCCAAATTTCGAGACATTAAAATGTTGAAAACCAATCCATTGTTACTACAAGCCATGCAGTGCTCTATTGTCAAACCACAAAGGACATGTCCTGGCCCCTGAAGCTGGAAAAACTCAAAAAATGACAAAAATTTTCGAAAAACTTGAAAAAAATTGCAAAAATTAGTATCATTTTGCATGTTTGTATTTGTAGTAACAAAACATATAGCTCATAAAATGGTCATAACAAGTTGTTTTGTCTCGCAAAAGGCCTTCATTATTTTAACTTCAACGTAAGACTAAAACAAAACAAATAAAAAAAATCACAAAAAACATGAAAAATTGCAACATTTTGAGCCCAAAAACTCCTACAAATGACCTTTTAACCTTTAATTAAGGCCATCTCAGCAGCTCCACCACTCTAAACACTTGAAGGACTACTGAAGCTCACTTTGGGCCTCTAATGAAACTTAATGTTGGCTGGGTTTTACCTGTTTATCCCGTTTTGAAAGATCAAAGTCATTGAAAACTGTGTGAACACATCTTAAAAAACAGCGCCCCAATACAATTCAAATTGTTTGAATTGTAAAAAAAACCAAGAGAAGGCCAATAATAGCCCCAGCTATCGCTGTGCGGCTATTAAAAAGACATGTCTCCAATACTCCTCTCCGAGTAGTAAGAGACAGCGCCGCAATACGATTCAAATTCTTGGAAATTTAAAAAAGTATTCAACTACAATGTTAATCGAAATATTTCTACAAAGTTGATTCCAACGACAACTGCGTTTTTGCTCTACTTTTACTATCACTGAAATCCAAGCTTCATTTGAAGAGAATATACGCAAAACTATTTGAAAAAAGAACAGGCATTATACTTAGCAAAGCAATATTCATTCTAACTCAGCTGAAGAACCTGCATAAGCACAGCTGATATTCCTTCATGTTGTTGCTTAATTTGGAAACTCGAAATGCAAATTCATATTTTTGCCGTCTTAGATATCATGCCGTAAGCGATGATCACTTGAATATAGCACATAAGTGTATAAAATCGAAATCTAAAACTGTCTAGATCCCTCGAATAAAGCACATAAAAAGTAGAATTTAGCTATTGACAATGATTACTAACAGTGGTACTTTTCAGTCTCTCCAGGCAATATTTGACAGCATCCAGAGTCTCGTACTTCACAAAACCAGTTCCTAAAACCAAAGTCGTTCATGATACTACTAAGACTTTTTCTGCCATTTAATTACGGCTCATCGAAATCTTCTGGTCTGGTATAATCTTGCAAACAAACGCAAGGGATACAAATGGATGGTAGCAATGTTAATAGGTTTCTGATGAACTTGAGTCAAATTAATTAGAAGTAAATAGGGTACAGATGGGGTTTGTCTGTAGTTTGAACATGGAGGAGGGACTGTTATGCAAAGAAGAGTTGAAGACCTTTCAGCCTTGAATATCACCAAATATTCCTAATTACTCTAGGTAATGTTGCAAACTAAGCTAGTGTTAAAGAAGAATATTCGAAACAAAGTCAACGTTCTAAACAGACAACGTTCAAACATAGCCGGCAGATTGCCGGAAAATAACCGCCGTTGACGCGCTAGACGCACATTGGGATTGAAACAGAAAAAGAAAAAAAGGAGATAGAAGTTGACAAAAACTTTTCCTCAGTTTCAAAAATTGTTCTAATTCAATGTGCAGTTTCAGTTAGATTCTAAACCTATAACTAATTCAGCTTCTAAACTGAAGGGTATTGAGCTTAATACCAATATCAGCTAACAATCGCTCTAATGAACTTTGATAACCCAATGCACTATGACTTAATGACCGGGCTTTATCGGTTTATCCCGTTTCATTTGATTTTAATCTTTTGACATTGACCGTATTCAATACATTGAAGGACAAGTCCTGACGTACAATTCAAAGAATTTTCATTGACAAAACAAAAAACTAGACCTAGAACGCACTATGAGTGAATTGGGAAAACCATTTCTAAAAAAATCAGATCGAAAAAATAAAAAGAAACAATCAATGTCAAAATGCAGCATGTGAAAAAAAAACCACAAGCGAGAAATGGGAATTTGGTTCAAACAAGAAACTAGGCCTAGAATGAACTATGAATGGATAGTGAAAACAATTTAGAAAAAAATCCGATCCAAAAAATCGAAACAGTAAAAATCAAAGTGAACAAAAAAACCACTAGCGAGAAAACGAATTTTTGTTCAAACACCGTTTTCTCACTCTACTTTAAAATGGGAGCGAAAAATTTCCTGCCGCAAACCACTCGCTTATTCGCTCCACTTCCTGTGTCGGCGTGAACAAAATCACTACTCCAATTTGACGTCAAAAATCATGAAAATGTGCGAACAGATCTTAAAAAAGACAATTCAAATTCTTTGAACTGTAAAAAGGAGAGCGCCTAAATAATACCCGTTTGAGAAGCTGACGGCGGATATTAAAATGACAAAAAAAAGATAAAATAGCCAATGTTCAAGTCATGAATAAAATTGTTTAAAACATGGAAGAATATCAATACTAATCTTTGAGTCGTCAAAAAGACCGCATGACCAAATATAATTGCTACAAACATTATTTGAAAGCGATCAATAAGAACCGGTAAACATCGGAAAAAGTGCTCTTGAACGGGTGGTGGAAGATCGAATCTATTACAGCCTGCCTCAGTCCGTGTGTGTGTGTGTGTGTGTGTGTGTGTGTGTGTCGGGGGGGATACTAAATTCACTAAGAGGGTGCTTCAAATGACGTCATTATAGGTTATCATATAATACCACTGCTAATATTTAAAGTGAAATGACACCGATTTCGGCGCACTTTTCATTTGACTTTTCGCAGTAAACTGCTTGAATATTCAGTCGCTTAAAATTGCGAATGAGAGAGAAATTTAGATTACGCAAACCACAAAAAGTCAAGAGCGTAAAAGTAAAAACAGTCAAGGGAAATTTTTTCATAAACAGACCTGTTTACAATAATTGCCTAAAACTTCGTTCAAGAGTAATTAAAAACAACACCGTATTTTTTAATGTTGTGTTGAGTTATTACTACGATATCTAATGATTAGTGGAAAAACAAACAGTAAACAAAAGGTCTTAAATATGAAAAGACTCCACCTTTCAGAACTCAATAGCAATGCATGACAGCTGATTTTTCGAAAAACCATCCACCTGTCATTTTATGAAGCAACCAAAAACTGTCAGCAAATTCGCCACCCTAAATAGCATTTTACAAAGCTAAATTGAGTTCTACAAAACAATGCGGATGAGAGCGTAGAACACTTCACTGATGTCTTTCACTCGTCTCGAAAAAGTTTGTTTCATAAACCATTTTGGAAAGCAAGCCAACAGAAAACAGTGATCACCAATTCCACTAAACACAAAGATTAAAACTTGAAAAACCCAAGAAGTTTAATAACAGACTAGTAAACATTCAATTTTTCTAGTGAAATCGAGTCAAATTATTTGTGAAAATATGGAAACTGCAAATGATGTCAAACAAACGCACACATGTGAAAGAAATTGACTCTTAACATTTAACAAATAACAAAAAAAAAGAAACAACCGGACTAGCGTCGGAGGAATTGCTATCAAGTGAGCGGAGTGGGGGGGGGGGGGGGGGGGGGGTGAGTGTGGATTCCGAAGGGCGTTGAAATGTGTGCAGAGGCGGGTTGCAAGTGGGATGAATGGGGGAGTTCCAAAACTTGCCCTTCAAATCATTAAATTACACCTGAACAGTTTTGGTAAAATGTTTACTTAGACACTTGTAAAGCTCTTAGAGCACAACAGACATTTAATACCCTCGGGGCGCTACCAGTTTATCCCAGGACGACAATTCACTCAGAGATTTGAGGCCGTCCTCCGGGAATTACCTGTTTATCCCGATTTTGAGGACAAAAATTCGAGCGTCAGACTAAAAATTGATTGAGCGAAAAATAGCAAAAAAGGACCACAGAACTAATATAATTGTTAAACTTCGTTCGAGAGGAATTAATTAAACTATTTCCTAACATACCGGGCTTTGACGGTATATCCTGCGTCTCAATAAAAAGTAATATCCATTTGATAAAACACCTATGAGAAAAACAGATGCTCCAAGCTGATTTGAGAGCAATTAATAAACTGAGTACAAAGCACCTCTTGACTCTTCAGTTTCCCGATCAATGACAACTTTGGCCAGGAGCACATTTCCGAAGCGAGAGAAGATCTCTTTCAGCTCTTTATCTCCCGCCCTGAACGGCAAGTTCCTGAAATACGAAACATCTTAGATGCAATCTATCATCTGAAATTATTTAGCTGTTAAAAAATGTATATTTTTCTATCTGAGCACAGATTTTGATTGAAAATTAAATTAACGTTAGAAGAAAAATTTGTATTAAATGTTCCGACTTCAAATAATGAAGTCCAGCTTTTTGTTCTCAATTACAAACTCTCGATTTGTTCATCGGAAAAAAACATGAGTGCTATCATAAGAACATAACCGGCTAATGTTGGGCGAATTGCTCTCAAACGATCGGCGACCGGTTGGCTTCTTCAGTAGCTAACCACGGTTTAGTGAGGCTAGCTTTAGCTTAATTGAAGGTGGAAGGGGCTCTTTGGATGGAAGAGGCCCTTACGGCCGGAACGATGTGCAGGGGGTGGAGATTCGGGGGGGGGGGGGGGGGGTGCAGTGAGGGGGGCTGATATGCAACCTCTAGGAGCCGCTCTTCACACCATGAGTATAAGTCTCGAAAACAGTTTCCGTTAATCGCATACTTGGAGACTAGTGAGCTAGAAGCCTCTAAGAGAACTTAATGCCCACTGGACGCGAACTGTTTATCCCGTTTTTGAGGAAGAAAAGTCAAATGGATCAGAAGGAAAATTGATCCAGCGAAAAATCGCAACATACCCGGCAGATTGCCGGAAAATAGCCGCCGTTGATTCCAATAAGCATGATTGGGATTGAAAGAATAGATAATGAAAAAAAATTTTGTAACATTTTTTAAGTCCAATTTATTTTGATGGCATTTCTTAGTTAAAAATACTTCTGTTTCTTAGAGAGAGGCTACAGGGGCTACTATCAATACCAATAAGCATTCGAGAGAGGTAACTAATACTTATAGGAACGACGTTCAAATAACGGGCATCTAAAATTGGGCTTTATGGGTTTATCCCGTTTCTATTTCTGACTTCAATTTCTATACTGACTCTGTTCATTTTCAATTGCTTTGCTGAGCAACTGATGTTCAAAATCACTTTTAGCAGAATGAGAGAAGAGAGAAACTAGCCTAGAGAAGTCAAAAAGATTTCACGCAAAACGTTGAAAATGCGGCAAAATGAGGTAAAGCGAAACATTTTTTTGTTCGACGAAGAATTTTCATTGAGTAAACAGAAAAACTATACCTAGAATGGACTATGAGTGAATTGAGAAAACCATCAAATGAGAAAATCAGATCAAAAAATTTAAAAAAAAGAAAAAATGAATGTCAAAATGCAGCATGTGAACAAAAAAACCACTAGCGAGAAATGGGAATTTGGTTCAAACAAGAAACTAGGCCTAGAATGAACTATGAATGGATAGTGAAAACAATTTAGAAAAAAATCCGATCCAAAAAATCGAAACAGTAAAAATCAAAGTGAACAAAAAAACCACTAGCGAGAAAACGAATTTTTGTTCAAACACCGTTTTCTCACTCTACTTTAAAATTAGAGCGAAAAAACTTCACACCGCAAAACCCCTCGCTTTTTCGCTCCATTTCCTGTTTCGGCGTGACCAAAATCACTACTCCAATTTGACTTCAAAAATCATGAAAACGTGTGAACAGATCTTAAAAAAAACATAGCAGGACAAGTCCTGACGTACAATTCAAAGAATTTTCATTGACTAAACAGAAAACTAGACCTAGAGCGGACTGTGAACGGATTGAGAAAACCATTTAAAAAAATCCGATCCAAAAAATCGAAAAAACTGTAAAAATCAGAGTGAAATTGCCGCATGTGAATAAAAAACCACTACCGAGAAACCGAATTTTTGTTCAAACACCATTTTCGCACTTTACTTTAAAATTAGAGCGAAAAAACTTCACACCGCAAAACCCCTCGCTTTTTCGCTCCATTTCCTGTTTCGGCGTGACCAAAATCACTACTCCAATTTGACTTCAAAAATCATGAAAATGTGTGAACAGATCTTAAAAAAAACAGCGCCCCAATACAATTCAAATTCTTTGAATTGTAAAAATAGGAGCGCTATAATAGCCGGCTGAGAAGATGAAAAAGTAATATTTTTCAAGTAATGTTTTCAAGTAATATTTGTAACGACAATTTTTTATCATCAATAGAAATATCGATGACAAAACTAACACTTCAGTGGAAAAAAATCAGAGAGAGCAGTACTTCGGTGAAAAAAAAAAACGTTAGGGGAATTGTATTCACATGATGCTGCTGACACCTAGGTGGTGTTGCTACAGAACAATATACCCGAAACATTGCGCGAAAAAAGCCAACATTGATTCCCATAATCCCGATTGGGATTGAAAGAATAAAAAGAAAAAAACCTAGCATGACAAAACCCGAAGCAATTCAAAGAATTTTATTGACTGAACAAAAAACTAGACCTAAAATGGACTATTAATGTATTGAAAAAATCATTCAGAAAAAAACAATGAAAAAAATCGAGAAAAAAACAGTAAATCTCAAAGTCACCTTTGCCGCATGTGAACAAAAAACCACAAGCTAGAAAGCGAATTTTTGTTCAAAAACAGTTTTACTGCCTTCACCTTTACATTGACATTAGAGCAAAAAAATTTCAAACCGCAAAACCACTCGCTTTTTCGCTGAACTCCAGTTTGGGCGTGACCTCCTAAAAACATATAATGAGTGAACAGATCTGAAAAAAGACAGCGCCCCTAACAGTACAATTCAAATTGTTTGAATTGTAAAAAAAGAAACGTTTTTGTACAAACAAATTTTTAACGAGGGAACAATTTTGAAGTCATTTTGTAGGTGGACATACTCCTGTTTCCTAATTAGAAGACACGGGGCTATTATCAATACCAATAAGCATTAGAGATGATAACTAAGAGTTAAAAGAACAGAGTAAGTAACAGGCATCTAAAATTGGACTTTATGGGTTTATCCAGTTCTAATTTGATTTTGTTTTTTGAACACTAACTGTGGATTACCGCTTATTTAGCTGAAAAACTGCAGCATAAAAGCACCGGGTAGAACGAGAGAAGCGTAAAACTAGCCTACAAAAAAACAAACAATTCGCAAAAAAATTTTGAACAAGCTGTGAACTATAGCAAAGCAAAACCAATTTTTGTTCCACAAAATAAAAACCATAGCAGGATAAGTCCTGACACAATACAAACAATACAAAGAACTTTCACGAACCAGAAAAAATACTAGACCTAGGATGGACAATAAGTTGACTGGGAAGTTAACTTGAAAAAAAATTATCAAAAAACTGCAAAAAGTCAAATTGCCACATGTGAACAAAAAAAAACCAAAATCTAGAAAGCGAATTTTTGTTCAAACAGCGTTTTTTCACTCTACTTTGAAATAGGAGTGTCAAAAATTCAGGCCACAAAACCACTCGCTTTTCGCTTCACTACCTATTTCGGCGTGACCAAAATCACTTTGCCAATTTGACTTCAAAAAACCGAGGAGGGCAAGTCCAGAAATGCAATCCACAGAATTGAATGGACTAACAACCTAATTATCTCAAAATATGGAGAAGCTACTTTTAAAAATTAAGCTTATGGCCTAAAATACGCGAAAGTAAACAACAGAATAGAATGCCTGGGAAAAATTTTTTAAAATATTTTTTTTTCAAACAAGTGTTGCCAAAATTATCAAAACAAATAATAACAACAACAAGCCATACAACCAATCACACTTCGGTTTTGTAGAAACAGACATATACAACTACCTTAAACTACTGGTTTTAAAGACAAGGAGAACCAATGAGAAAAATACAATAAAATAATAAAAACAGAAATCTTGGCAAAACAAAAACAATTGAAACAGTGACAAGAAATTGATTTAAAATAAGCATTCACAAATTAGAGCAATTGACAAGATCATACCATTCAACGCTGAGAGATGGTGTAACATCTTTATTTCCACCCAGGAACAAACAGACAATGGTTGCAACTGAAGGAAAGATTTAAAAATTCTCTAAAATTTATCTAAAACAAATGATATCCACAAAAAATTTCAAACGGTTCATCAATGTATCATTAGAAAAGTGGAAGCCAATTTAATCCATTTTTATTGGAATTATGCAGTACAACAACGCAAAGACCGGAAAAACTGTTAAACCCAAATATTTAGTTATCTTTCTGAAACCAAATAGTGTTTAGGTCACAAAATATTAGCTGCCCATAGTAGCAATAGCATTCGTGGGGTATTATCTTTTTAAACAGAATTGAAATTGTCGCAAATGAATAAAACTCAAAAACGCAAAAACTTGTTATAAAATCCAATTCTCACTCCAATTTTAAGGCACTCAAAAAGCACTTCACGTCCTTGAACTACTGAAACTTTTGCTCCCTTTACTACTCCAGCGTGATTAAAATCACTACTCTAAATGTGACTTCTCATTGAACCTCTCCACCAAAAGTGCAAGAGGCGTGAACAGATCTTTAAAAAGACCGCGTACAAATACAGTACTATAATAGCCGTCAGAAATCAGAAAATGAGAGCGGCAATCAACAACTTAGACTAAGCATTTCAAAATCATACGAATAATACGCAATTTCTAGAAAATACGTGCTTCTTATTTAGAAAAGGATGTAAATAAATAATCAAACATTGCGCTGCTCTTAGAAATGATGCACTCTCCAGGTGGTTGCGTTACCATCGACGCCAAAACTAACGTTGGAATTGCTCTCGAACCACAGGCGGGACGATTTAAGTTACAGCGGGATAGGTGCCAAAAACAACTCGACTAGGGTTCAAACCCCGGACCTCCAAGATAACAGTCTGCCATCTTAACCACTAAGCTACAATGCCTTTGATTCTCGATCGCTCACAATCACTTTTATACTAGCAACAAACTTTATTTCAGAATTAGAACAATTTAGACCACTCAAAAATGGCAAAACTTGAGCAAGAAAAGGTCACTTAAGAAGCTAAAGAATGTCCTAGAACAGAAGCACAAAAACGGTCAAGCAAAAATTTTGCATAAAAACAGTACACATGTTTACAATAATTGCTTCAAATTTCGATAGAGAGTAATTAACAAAAATAAATTATTATTCATCAGAAGTCCACTTTTTTGTATGTTCTGTTCTTCTCATTTGGTCGTAAGCAAAGTTTTCAAAAATGTCAGGTCAAAATGACAGGCAATTTTTCAAGATTGGCAATTTTACCAAATAATTTGGGCGAATCGGATAATTAGAAACTAGAAAGCCTTAAAGCTCCAAGATAACTTAAGGCCATCCGAGCTTCACCCGTTTATACAGTTCTTGAGGACGAATAGTCTGATGGTCAGAAGAAAAAATTGTCAGTCGAAAAGCTGGTGGAACAAAAAATTGCCAAACCAGCAGGGCTAGTATAATTGCTACAAACTTCATTTGAGAACAATTAAACGAATAGCTACAAAAATTGTTGATTTGACTTTGAATAACTTCTCTCATATAGCGAAATACGATAAGTGGTAATAAATTTTGGTACTTATTTATATAATTTTTGTAGTACTAAATATCCAATTTTTGCGTTAGATTTTGCACTGCATTTGTTCACTCATACTCACGTAGTAACCAATAAAGAACAAAATTCCAAGTGGATGAAATTTGGCGGACATTTTGATTACGTGTAAGATAGCCAACGTTATAAAGAAACAACGAGAGCAGAAAATTGCATTTAATTACCCGAAACAGTTACGTAATTGGCATGAAAAGAAGTTATTTGGGCAAATTGATCTCATGTGCGGTTGTAAGAATTTCATATCAAGTCGCATGGCTGAGGCATTGCTGTTGCCCAGGATATTTATTTTTTCAATAACTTTGGATTTCTGTAGCTAGTTAAATAAAGAAATTCCAATTTTCAAATACTCGGTGGTTATGATTGGTTGAAAATTTTCCAGTCTTAATTCATAACCAATTTTAATTGGCTGTGAAAAAGTATCGTAACTTATCGCTTATTATTTTTAACAAAAATGCTACTCTTTCAATCGGCTCTTACACGGCACCGAAAGTTTAACACATAAAAAAGTCTTGCAATTTTAAAATTTACAGCGATGATCATTTTGAGGTTGTCGCTTAGAATCTATTCCTTATTCAATCGTCTCATCGTTCGAACATGACCGACTAAACGTCGAAAGAATTGCTCTCGAACGACTAGTGGGAGCTCTAATCAATTGCAGCCAGCTTCAGTCGGGGGGAGCTTAAATGGGATTAAGAAGTTCAATAGTGGGCTTCAAATAACCACATTAGAGGTTAACATATACAACTATTAAGATTTAAAGTGGAAAATGTCACCAGTTTTGGCGCACTTTTCATTTGACTTTAAGTATTAAATTGCCTCTAATTGAGTTCAGCTGCTTGAAATTGTGATTGAGAGAGAATTTTAGATCACGCGAAACGCAAAAAGTCAAGGGTGTAAAAGTCACTCGAGACGTCAAAACCGTCAAGCGAAAACTTTGCATAAAAAAGACAAACGTTTACAATAATTGCTATGAACTTCGTTCAAGAGCGATTAAAAATACCTACAGAACAATTAGGAAAACTCGAATTTGGGTTTTGAGAAATGCGCACATCTGATATAAAACTTTTGCTTAGTTACCCAGTGAACGAAATCAGGTTTGAGATGTCTCAGCAAGACTTTCTCAAGTCAAAATTTTTTCTCAACTTTCTCAAGTCAACTTGATAAATCTTAAGTAGCTTGACAAAAGGGTTCTCGCAAGGAATTAAACATAGCCGGCAGATTGCCGGAATAGCTGCGAAAGAATAGACCTGCGTGCCATATAATCGAGATAGAAACAGATACTGATCTAAATTGAAAAAAAAAAATCGACGCCGCTCAAAAAAACTAGGTAAAAAACATTCAGCGATAAATTAATAAAGCTTGTTAAAATTTTTTCCGCAGAAGCCTCTTATTAGGGACCTTAACTGCACAAATGAGTTCCCTTGACCTTAAACAAATTCAAATTAAACTTAAGTTTTAAAGTGCAAAAGTCATTTTATTGAGTGAGGTAAGTCACGTATGATCAAAATCTAATCACGCAAATAACCTAAAAACTTTTGCTAAAGCGAGTGAGAAATGACGTCACGCGCGCAAATGCCGTTAGTGAGAGGAAGAAGTCATTCAGAAAATTTGACTTTTTCAGCTTTGCTGTGTGAACAAATGTAAAACGAAAAAAGAGCGTCAGACGACGAAACAAAAAAACATAGCAGGACAAGTCCTGACGTACAATTCAAAGAATTTTCATTGACTTAACAAACAACTAGACCTATAACGGACAATGAGTGAATTGGGAAAACCATTTCTAAAAAAAATCAGATGAAAAAAAAACAAAAAAAAACAGAAAATCAGTGTCAAAATGCTGCTAGGGAGAACAAAAAACCACTAGTGAGATATGTAATTTTGCTTCTAATAAAAAACTAGGTCAAGAATGAGCTGTGAATGGATTGGGAAAACTATTTAGAAAAAAATCCGATCCAAAAAATCGAAGAAATAGTAAAAATCAGTGTGAAATTGCCGCATGTGAACAAAAAACCACTACCGAGAAACCGAATTTTTGTTCAAACACCGTTTTCTCACTCTACTTTAAAATTAGAGCGAAAAAAATTCACGCCGCAAAACCACTCGCTTTTTCGCTCCATTTCCTGTTTCGGCGTGACCAAAATCACCACTCCAATTTGACTTCAAAAATCTTGAAAATGTGTGAACAGATCTTAAAAAAAAAAGACAGCGCCCCAATACAATTCCAATTCTTTGAATTGTAATAAAAACCAAGAGCACCGCAATATAGCTTCGCTCAGCTTACAGCTTCGCAGCTATAATTAAGACCGTATCACACGCTTCGTTTTTCTTGGCGGTGATAAAAGGACAGACAACCTGACAAATACAGTTTTTCCCTCATTGACATCATTGTTGTACTTGGCAGCAATGTCCCTTCCCCTCTCCAGTCTCACCTCCTTCTCATCTTGATCTTCAGAACTTCCATCGTCTTCGTCATTATCCATATCTTCCGAACCGTGATCCTCTTGATCAGAATTCTGCCCATCTATGAAGTTACTCTCTTCAAGGTCAGAGGTCACGTCATCTTCATCATCATCGGCGTCACCATTATCATGCATGCCAGTTTCGAATTGACCTGAAACAGCGACGTTCAAATTTAAAACTAACACTAACATAATTCCCATTAGATATTGAAGCGCTTAAAATAAAGCTTTCGCAATAAAGTTTAAGTCCAAATAAACTTTGACAGTCAGGTAGAAAAACTCCTGTGAACAACAATATTCGAAATTCAACAACAAGGCGACGAGATACATTCAAAACATCTGATGCTCGCTAACTCGTATTAGGCTACACAAACCATTATCAGCGAAAAACAACACGAAACACTGTCTACTACCCCCACCCCACCACACCCCGAGGTTAATGTTGTTCACGTGAAAAGTAAACAAATCAAAATCACAAATCGTTGGTTGGGCGACAGATCGATTCAAAGCAGGGTTGCATACATTGTGGTAAAAGCCAAGTAAATTGCACGGTAGTTACGAAGTATATAGACTCCACGCTATATGCTGTTACTGCTTATGTCGCATATGTTCGTCGCAACAATAGACCAAGAAAGTCGAGATCTATTCTGCACCCCCCCCCCCGTGTTTTTTATGACCCCCCCCCCCCCAGTTACAAATTATATGTTATATAGCACGTTACTGTGTAAGAAAATAGCACCTGCGCCTGAGGGTCATAAAAAATTTATGCTCACTAAGCTGGGGGGGGGGGGGGGGGCAACAGAATAGATCCGAAAGTCGACAGCTGAATGCGAAAGACCCTACTTGACTTCTGCCACATACCACTTAGTCTTCGTCTCTTGTTTACGGGCTGCTCTTGATTCCACTTATCAACAGCTCCGATTCTGTCTATGACAAAGTTTTCGCCCTCTCCTCCGTTGTCACCCTCTACTCTTTCATCTTCATCAGTTTTGTCTCCGTGCTGGCATAGCTTCACATGAACATCTTTAGGCACTGCCAAGTCGACAGCCAAAGTTCGACCTGAAATGGAACAGACCATTGTCAACAAATTTGAATCAAAGCGAGACAAGTAAGATCTGCACAAAAGTCACAGCCCGTTAACTGCAAAAACATTTATCAAAATTGAAAATTTGAAAAGGCTTATTCAAAATGCAGAGATCTTCAAAAAAGTATTTGAAAATCGTTTCAACATAGTCTTGATTTCGAGATCAGTACATGTATATTGATTTTACGGATCTTTTCCGCCCCAGTACGTTATGCATCCCGGTTTCAGAGCACGTGCAATTATAATTACAGTAAAAATTTGGCAGGTGCGTGGGGGGGGGGGGGGGGGGTGGGGGGTGGGCGGGGGTTCAAAACGTAAAGATCCGATTTTACTGTTTGAATGCAGCCAGATTGACATCTGTTCAAACGAACGATATTACTGACATGGATTTAATTGAAAGCTGACGAACATTACCCTTTATCTGAAGAGAAGGACTATCAAACTTCACGGAAAAAATGTTTTTGTTTGTCAAATATGTGATACAGTGTCCAGTAAACAAAACAAAAATCCAATTGTTTTTTATCCAGTCGCCTTCGGTTTTTTTAACTTAACAACTGACCAAACCACCCACTTTGAAACAATTCTTTTTGCAGTACCAGCCAGCCCACATTTGTTTTAAGCGTGAAAACTTAAAAATGGTACTCAGAAATCATAACCTCGGGTTCTTCAAACCAGTACATCTAAATCGTCGATGGAAACTTATTGGTATTTTAAAAACAAAACAAACACTTTCGTATTTCATTAAAACATAACAAAACAAGGCGGCTCGGTAATGTGCGATGGCACATAAGGTTCCGACCCCGCCCATCCACAATTTTGGCATAATTGTCTACCAAATGAGGAACAGATAGAAAACCCCAAAAATTATTTTTTGCGAATCCCAAAAAAGCCCAAGTCTTTTTCAAAAAATTCTGTATGAACGATAAGATAGCCTCCAAAGCAAATAACTCAGTGGAGTAAAAATTGATGCATTAGATTGCTGTAATATGTCAATATTAAGAAAGCGCGTGCTGTAATATGTCAATATTAAGAAAGCGCGTCAAGACGAACAGCAAAATCAAACAACAACAACAACAACAACAACAACAACAACAACAACAACAACAACAACAACAACAACAACAACAACAACAACAACAAACAAACATTAATTACATCAAAAAATTATGTCCCTCTTAAAAACTAAATTTAATAACAAAGTCAACATACCGTCAGATAAACCTAAAACTAAACAAAAATAACTTATAAATCACCAGAAAACATATGCGACCAGTCCATAAAAAGGTTTGGTAACAATTATACAAGAAAGTACAAAAACAGTAAAGTAAAAAAATTAACTTATTTTTTTGAAACAGTTAACTTCAAAGTAATAAATACCATAAGGAATCAATTAATATTACCACAAATTTACGATTACCACTACTTCTATAGAAGGGCATTAGGACCTGTCCTTATTCAATTTTTAAAGCGGCTAAAAAGAACAACAAAGAACAAACAAAATTTCAATTGAAGTTTGCCAGAAAACGCTGTCAAAACCGTCAAGCCAAATTTTGGCACTCAAAATATATTTGATTGCGCCTTCTTCAAACAGCTAAAATGTAGTACGTGGCCATTCATTAGTAAGACTAGGTAACAAGTAGACAAAAAGCGAAGTGCTAAAGTATGTGATACTTTTAATTTTTTTTTCGAAACAAAATTACATTCAATGTCATGAAAGGCATTAATTACAAAAAGAGCTATTTAAATAGGGTCATTTATTCATGGAAAGGAAGCCCTCCAGACCTGTAAGTATCCAGAATATTTCTCGCATCTACAAAAAGAACGTAAAATATGACAAAAATCAAATTAATTTACTTTTTTGTGAAAAACCGGTGTCGAAGCCAGTAAGGTCATAACAAATTCTTTAAAAAAAAGATTTTGGGACACCAATCCCTTTTATTCTCTTGACACCCATAATGTCATATTTGACCTGTAATTAACAAACAAGATTAGGTAACAAAAAGAAACATAAAAAGAACAAAATTGCGAAATTAGGTTTTTTTTTTAATTTTGGAAAACCATTGTTTTCAAAGTCATGAAAGCCATCAGCTATCTACTAATATCAGAAAATCTGTTCTTCTATTCTTCCATGAAAAACCAATGAAAGCTATCACTATACAGGAAATTTCATACAACCGAAGCGACAAAGTATAAATGACAGTTAGAGACAAAATTAAAAAATTCAATTGATTTCTTCAAGAAAGAGGCGTCGAGGCCGTTAAAACGATGATGTAAATCTTTCAGGATTTTAATATGTTCAATTGTGCCTTATTCTGAATGCTAATGAGGTGACATGAGAACTGTCAATAATGTGATAATGTGACAAAATTAGAAAACGTGAAAAACTGCCAAATATCAAAACAAACAAAAATCTGAAATCTTGTAGTATCAAAGCCAGAAAACAATAGCTTCAGGCTTAAAACTGCAACCGAGAATAGATGTTAAATCAGTAGAAAGAAGAAGCAGTCTTTCTTTGCTGACACTAAGCTGGAAGTTGATCAAATTAAGAAAAAACTAGAGGAAAAGTTAATTAAGCCATTATTTATTGAAAAGTCAATTACTTTTAAAAAAAGAAACAACCATAAACTTTCAATTAAAAAACTAAATGCATTAGCTTGGAGCTGCTTAGCAAGCGAATTGGTTGGACCTATCACTCCTGAGCTTTGATTTGATATTTATTATTATTAAATGATCTTTATTATTAAAAAAAGTCTTTCTTTCTTTTTAAAAAAAATAACACCGACTGATTACAACCCGATTTTTTTTTGGATTGTAACAGTCCAAGAATGGCCCAAAACTATCCCTGCTAATACTTTTTGTCCGTTAGGAACAATTGATTTTTCGAATGTTGTAGATATAGATAATTTGTTAGTTGAAAACTCAAAATAAATTCTGCATTTTTGATAGTCAACTAGTAAAGTTAGCAAAAAACGGCAAAGTTTTAACTACAGTGCATTCTCAGCGGACTCTGAAGTAGAAATAGCCCCCCCTCTGAGTCTACAAAGATCGTATGAGTGTTGTTTGGGGGTGTACTGTCGGCAAATTTAATCAAAGTGGACTAAAGTAGCTTATTTCGTGCTGTTTTTGATGAAAAAGGCTAAATTTTGAAAAGTTTATCCAGATTTTTTGACCAAAAAATTCCGGAAAATGTGAATAAAAACAACGTGAATTCACTCTTCTTTTCTCAGAAGTTTAAACCTCGATAACTCCCCGTAGAAAACGAAAATTAAAAACATAGCTGGCAGATTGCCAGAAACTAGCCGCAATAGATTCGTAGATCGGCAGTCTAAAAAAACAGTAAAAAAGACGGACCAAAAAAATTCGTCTTTTCATTGAAGGCTGATCTGTTATATTTTGATTAAAAATCTGTAAAGTTATTGCTGCCTCTATTAACTGATCTCAAATAACCTTCATTTAGAGTGACACACACCCATTTGACCTTATCTCTTTGATTTAAAGTAAATAAAAGTCAATTTCAAAGTGAGGAAGTCATTTTTGAGAGTGGGGTAAGTCAAATGTGACCAAAAATTTAATCAAGCTCATGAACAAAAAAACTCGCTCCACTAAGAGCGAAAAATGACGTCACACATGCAATTCAGTTGAAATTGCATGAACGAATGAACAAAAAGTGGCCGTGACGTCATATGGTCGTAACAGAAATCATGACGACGAAATAAAAAAAAAACCAAGAGAAGGCCAATAATAGCCCCAGCTATCGCTGTGCGGCTATTAAAAATCTTTTTAATTCCATATTCTACGCTGGACGAGCTTTCTAATGATACCAGTCTCAACTCTCTACGATGAATATATCGAGCGGCGAAAATTCACGGAACAAAAAAAAACCCATTTGAGTATATAGTTCCTCCCCCCTCAAGAGCGTCGGAACAAAAATTCTGACATTTAGGAAACTTTCTGACAGCTACGTTTTTGAGGTATCTTTTCTATAAAAATCAATGATCAATGACAACTATTCTATCTGGAGCGTGCATTATTTGAGAAGCGACAAACCAAAAAAACTCAAATTTTTTACTTTATGCAAACATATAAAGTGAAAAATTCTCCGGTTGTTAAATGTACCCATTTGACGTTATTAAAAATTATTACTTCAGCTTGTTTTGGACTACTTTTCTTTTTACAAGATCTATCACAAAAATCAACGAAAACTATTCCATTTGTAAAGTACACTTTGTGAGACGTCAAAAGTCGAAAAAATTTAGCGTTTACACTCATTTTTTTATTAAATAAACAGCCGTCAGAAAACCATATATTAGCCACCATTGACTTCTTTACAGCGAGTGACCCAAACAAGTAAGGAAAACAGCAAAAATGTCCTGAAGCCTTGAAAATTAAGAAAAATGCACTGAAGCTTTACCTAAATTACGTATCAAAACAGAACCATTTATAAAATGAAAGCTATTAATCCAAAAAGTTATATGCAATTTTGCAATTACTCTAATGTCGGGCAAATTGCTCTACAACGACCGGAGTGTGTCTGGGGGGGGGGGGGGTCAAGCGATGGGGGGGGGGGGTAGGGTTGCGAAGGCTAGATGAGATGGTTGGGGGGGGGGGGGGGTTTAAAAACGACAGTAGAGGAGGGCGGATAGCGTGACTATCAAGAGGAGAGGGGGTAATGTGGGCCTGATGGCGGGTGAGGGTTGGGCGGGGTGACTGAAGGGGATCAAAATATTAAGAAAGGCCCCTTTACACCCTGAAATTGTCTCTTCAAAACAATTTCGGTGAATCGCATACCTAGAAACCGTAAAATAGTAAAGTGTAAGGCTCTCAGAGAAATGCTCGGCCACTTTATGCCTTTCGAGTGCTACCGGTTTATCCCGTTTTTGCGGGAAAATCGAATGCATCAGAAGAAAAATCGGCCAAGCGAAAAATCGCATTAAAAAGACCACAGGACTAATGTAATTGCAACCAAATTCCTTTGAGAGCAATTAAAAACAGCAGCAACAATTCCGGAATCAACTCCAAGCCTCGAAATTTCAACGGAAACCATAACTACAAACGAAATCATTCTTTTTTTCTTAAGGCATTGATTCTTTACCTCAAAATATTTTCATTAAAAAATTTGGTAACAATTTACACCTATCAAAATGAGAGTTTTGAGGATTGACATTACGGGAACAAGCTAAATAAAGACAATTACGACATCATTTAGCAACTATACAAAAAGCCGCACAGATTAACAGAATCTTGAGAAGACGTAAATTTTACAGAAAAAATCAATTAGAAATCTGGATACCGCAAAATTTTGTATAAACAGAAAAAAATCAGGTACCAATCAAAATTGGCCAAAATGTTTAGGATAGACAAATACTGATAGGCTCGAAAAACTGATCAGGCCAAACACTTGTGGTTGAGATCCGAAAAACATAGAACTCGAAATAGCAATTAAAACCACGACACAAAAGACACATTGGAAAAGCATAAGGCAGATAATATTCAAAAAAGCTGAACTGAATTGAACTTTATTTTCTGTTTTGTCGCCACAGTCATTAAGACGAAAACAAGATACACTTCTCTCTTTTTGGGATTATATAAGACAGAGAATTCAAAACTATTGCAAAATTTAAATTATTATGAAGACAAAGAAACAGAAACCTAACCAACTAACGTCGGGCGAATTGCTCCCAAACGCGACCGGTTGGCTTCGGTAGTAGCCAGCTGGGGCTTCGAGATGCTAGCCTTAGGGGTTGTGAGCTCAATGGGGGGATTTAATTGAGTGGGGGGGTTAGGGTTGAATGAGGGGGGTCAAACTTTGAAGACTATGAACCGCCCCCTTCACACCCTGAAATTGTCTCCTCAAAACAGTTTTGGTAAATCGCATACTTAGAGACTAGAAAGGCGTAAGGCTTTAGGAGCTGCCTGGCCACTTGCTGCCCCCCGAGCGCTACTCGTTTATCCCGTTTTTGAGAACGATAAGTCAAATGGGTCAGACGAAAAATTGGTCACGTGAAAAATCGTATAAAAAACCACAGGGCTAATGTAATTGCTACAAATTTTGTTTGAGAGCAATTAATAATACTCAAAAGCAAAAAAAACCTTTATTACAAAAACATAGCCCCAAAGTTGAAACGTCATTCACTGAACGCTTCGCATAATTAACAAAACATCTCTCGCTCAGAAATAATAAGTTCAGCATAAGTTGAAATTGTACTCACTTTCGTTTCACTTTTTTGGTCAAAAGGCCGTTTGAACAAATAGTACTTCCGGTAAACCAATAATCTTGGCTGTCAATAACAAATGTACAAAAGGTCCTCACATCGTTGAAAAAGAGTTAACCAAGTATGAGAGTTGGGTTACCTTTAAGTTGGTGAGCATTGTATTTGTTTATAGCCTGCATGGCCAGTTCACGTGTTTCGAACTGCACGAACGCGAATCCCCGCTTCTTTCCTAAACACTTAATTAGTAACATCAAAATGCTAACACATTTCACAACGGCTTGCTTTTCAGCCAGCATAAAACACGAATTTAAAAATTTCCATTTCAAAACCGCATAACATTAAAAGTAAGATCCTCGAAAGTAGAATATTTCTGTCGGCTAATGGGAACGCAGAGACAAATCTTGTAATCGAATAGTTAAATTAGAAATAATGGTGGACAACTGTGGCGATTAGCACAAAATTCAGCCCTTATTTATTACCCCACGCACTTTTACATTCATGGTGATCACCTGTAATTTATAACTTTCATGACTTCTCATGACATCCGATCTTTACTAGCTATTTACTCTGATAATTTACTTCTCCAAAGATCAAGGGTCAACAGATCACACATAGCAATATGAAAAGTTGGGGACAAATCTGGTATAAATAGCACGTGTTAGCTCCTTGTTGCATTCACTCATTTCATAAATAACCAAGATGTAAATCAGCACGTGGATTGAGGTACATATATCTTTTCATACTTCAAACAATTAACATTATAATTCAATAATTTCAAGGCTGAACTTCACTATTTCACTTCAAAAATTAAGTGATGGGTCTATTTTTAACTCCGACCGTCTAATCGCCACCATGCCGTTTCAACCACTGAAATGGGAACACGACCGCATATATTCATTTCAGGCTTACATTTCCAGCAAAGTTCAACCTTTTGCTTGTCCCGATTTAGCGGCAATATAGCTTTTACAAATCCACAAACGTGCTATCTCATTATACAGTAAGACAGCTAAATAACAGCACATAAATTTTCCATGGCAGGATCATACTAAGAGACAATATGTGTGCGTATAAGCATACGCGTGTGTGTGAGGGCGGGGGGGGGGGGGATAAGATCTAGAAAGCGTACCATTGTGTAGCGGAATCTGAACTTCTGTCACCGTGCCTACAGTTGAGAACATCTTTTTTAAAGCATCTTCTCCAATCCTCCAATGCAGATTGCGCACAATGAGACGCCCTCTCTTGTCAGAGCCACGCACTTTGCTCTTGTCTAGCTGCTCAGCCCTTTTTGTCTCCTGAAGACGTTTTAGCTCCTCCCTTATCTCACTATCTTCATCCCCGAGGATTTTAGATGACAATGTACAACCTAAACGACAACAGATTAATTAGAATTCCGAACAAATTCTCGCTATACAAATTCTGACTGTTTTCTATTATAGTCATGGAAACTGACACGTTCAAAACACAAAATCTCACTTGGAGAAAGCTAAGACCTAAGTACAAAATACAGAATTCAAGCTCTTGAGTGATTTTTAATTACCAATGAGCATGAGTAGAGCTAACATCACAAAAATGGAAAACAAACTTAACAAAGATTGAATCTAAATACGCTCGAAAAGTCACAATTCTGAATGGAAAAGATGAACTAATTTATTCTCCGTAAGTCAGTACCGAGTGGTAATCATTCTTCAGGTATATCAATGAGTCTCACAAAATGAAAGTGTACTTGAAAACATTTCTATAATCCGATAAATTAAGCTCCAGTTACTTTAGAAAGATAGCTTATTTGTCGTGTCAACCGATCTAATAGCAAGGGCAAATAATCAACTCATTCAAGAGACTAATCAGAACAGGGAAAATAGAAAAAAAATATTTTGCATAAGGTCGCTAAATCGCTTTCAAAGCTGGAACAGCACAGAATAGATTAGGAATCAAATACCACAGCTGGAGGTAGAGAATATCCAAGAGATCAATATGAAATGCAAATAAATGATTAAAAGTGCAAAAGCAAATAATCACAAACAAATCAGGAACTCAAGCAAAGACTACAACAGGGGAATAAGAAAAAGATTGACTTTAAGCAAAGAGACACGAAACACAACTAATATATCTATACTTTATCAAAACTACACAAATATCGAAAACATGAAAAAAGCGAAATTGGATAAACAAAACCAGACGAAAAATCGACCCAAAAGTCAGTATTGTACAATCAACAATTCATCAATTCATTTTGAGTTTTAAAGCCGACGGCCTCAATGTAAAAAAATTTGTAGAAGTTGATACTGAATTTAATCTAAAGGAGCTCGACCTAAAATTCACAATTTCTGAATGCAAAAAAAATAAACCATTTGACTTTCCTCAAGTCAACAGAGTGACAATCATCCATGAGTAGCAAGAAGAACGTCACAAACTGAACTCGTAGCTTTGAACCCTCTTCAATGTGGTAAACTAAACTCCCGTTAGAGAAAATGATAGCCTTTTTCAAATCAATCGTTCCTGCAGCAGGTGCAGTTCACGAATGCCAATCAAAATATAGTCAGATTATGGCCAGTGGACGACAAAATTACAGACGCCTTGCGTAAGGTTAACGAACAATTTTAAAACCAGAGAAAAAACAAAATAACGAGCGTTCAGCGGGAAAGAGAAAACTCTGAAACTATGGAAAAATGATTCGAAATAAAAATTTCGCAATACAAAACCTTAGATGAAAAGAATTACCACAGAAATAGAGTAAGAAGGACCTGTAATTATAGAACATCATGAATCAGCATGTGACGAGCTAACATCACAATTAACAAATGACAAGGAGAGCAGAAAAAACATGAAAAGAATTACCACAGAAATAGAGTAAGAAGGACCTGTAATTATAGAACATCATGAATCAGCATGTGACGAGCTAACATCACAATTAACAAATGACAAGGAGAGCAGAAAAAACAATCTGCAAGCCTCTGCAAAAGCCTAATAATCTAATGCAAGAAAACTTAAGAATCTATGGGAAAACCATTGGAAGTCAAAAGTTCGAAACAGAAAAACTAAGACGCAGAAAGGAAGTACCAAAAAGTACCAAAAAAGGAACTCGGTCGCTTTTGCACATCGCCAATCAGCATGTGAACAGCTAACATCACGCTCAATAAAATGTGAACACAATATGAGCTTAGCCAAATGGTCATAATTTCTGAAAGCGGAAGATATAACAATCGAGTTTCAATTCAGTAAAGTGTGGTAATCATTCATCAGGAGTGGCAAGTGGAAAACTATCAACTGAACGCGCAGCTTGATAACATCTCCATAAAGTGATAAAGTAACTGCCTTAACAGAACATTGAATATGACAGCAGGAGCAGCTTACCAACACCAGTTACAACCTAATTAGAAAATAGACAAAAGAAGAAACAACCTACGCACGTTGTGTGTAAATTTATCATTTAAAAACCAGACCTAAACGTTAGACGTATAGAAAATTAAAGGAGCTACGGGAAAATCATTGGTCAAACGGAAAATCACTCAACAGGAGTAAAGAGTAGAACATCACAAACTCAACGCGCATCTAGATAACAGCTCCATAATGTGATAAATTAAACTTCAGTAACCACTCTTTGAATGCGATAGCTTTTTGAACTCAATTATGTCAGCTGAAGAGCAGCTTGCCTACACAAGTTAAAATGCAATCAGAAAATTGACATAAAAAGCAACCTACTCACGTCTATCTACAGCAATTACCAGAAAAACAACAAGGAAATCTGTCATTTTTGAACATCATTAATCAGCATGTGAACAGCTAACATCACATTCAAGAAAAGTAAACTCACTAATTGGGGATCAAAAAGAAATCAACCTAATAATCAAATTTTTTGAAAGACGAAGATATAGGGTATTTCAGATTGAAGTCAAAACAGACTTGTAATCATTCATCAGGAGTAGCAAGTACAACATCACAACCTGAAACCGCAGCTTGATGACATCTCAATAATGTGATAAATTGAACTTCAGTAACCACTCTTTGAATAAGGTAGCACTTCTCAACTCCATCATGTCAGCAGCCAGAGCAGCTTACCAACTCCAGTTACAATCTAATTTGAGAATTGACGGTAAAAGAAAGAGCCTAAGAACTTGCGTAAAAACAATATATTGTAAAACCAGACCAAAAACTAATGACAAGTAATTAGAAAAGCTAACATCACATCCAATAAATTGGAAAAAATTAAAACCCTTATTTGGGAAGCAAAAAAGAGCTCAACCTAATGTTCACAAATTCCAAAAGAAGAAAATAAAACATTTGAGTTTCCTCAATCTGTTAACAGTGGTAATCATTCATCAGGAGTAGCAAGTATGACATCACAAATAAAGCGCAGCTTAAAAACTCCAAAATTAATAAAGTAAACTGCTGTAACCAAAATTTGAATATGATAGCCATTGGTACCTCAATCAGGTCAGCAGCAGGAGCAGCTTATCAACTCCAGTAACGCTCATGTCAGAAAAGAGAAAAGAATTAAACTATATACGGCTTGCAGAAAGCCAATAATCTACTCAAAATCAGGGCAAAAACGAAAACACGAACGATTCGGAGGTATAGAATACTGAACAATCTGTGAAAAAATAATTGAAAGTCAGAAATTCAAAATACATAACCTGACATAAAAGCAATCACCACAGAAGTACAGAAAGAAGGATCTCAATAAAATTAGCATATCATTATTCATCATGTGAACAGCTAAAATCACATTGAAAAAATGACAGCAGGGACAGCAGAAAAACATTATGTAAAAGTCTTCCGAAAAGTAGTAATCTGAAAGAAAACCATAGCGAGACCACAAAAAAAGGAACGATCAGCTGGAGGGATATAACACTCAAGAAGCTAGTGAAAAATCATTGGAAGCCAAACGTTCGAAACAGCAAACCTAAGATGAGGAAAGCAATTACCAAAACAAAAAAAAACAAAAAGAAGGAAATCAGTCATTTTTGCACATCACCAATCAGCAATTGAACAGCCAACATTACATTCAATTGAAGTGAACCCACTATTTTTGAATAAAATAGGGCTCAACCTAATGTCCACAATTTCCATAAGCAGAATTAACACTTCAGTTTCACGCCAGTAAAGAATGGCAGTCACTCATCAGGAGTAGCAAGTAGAACATTGCAAACTGAAAGCGCAGCCTAATAACATCTCCATAATGTGATAAATTAAACTGTCATAGCCGAAAATGACAGCACTATTCAATTCAATCATATCAGCAGCAAGAGCAGCTTACCAACTTCAATATAATGATGACAGAACACGGAAAAAAGAATTAAACTGCAGACAGCTCGCATAGGGTTGGTAATCTATTCAAATTCAGAACAAAAACAATAACACAAACAACAAGTTGGAGGTGTAGAATGCCAAATAATCTCTGCAAAAATCATTGTCAGAGTTCAAAATAAGTCAGAAGTTCAAAAAACAAAACCGTTCACAAAAGCAATCACCACAGAAGTACAGAAATGAGCTCAATATTTTTAGCATATCAATAATCATGAGGCGAACAGCTAAACTCACTTTTATAAAATAGACAGCGACAAAAACACGCAATAAAATTCGTCCGTAAAATTAGTAATCTAATTCAAAACCAAAGCAAGAGCACAATAAAACGATCAGCTGGAGGTACATAAAACTCGAACCTATGGAAAATCATCGGAAGCCAAACGTTCGAAACAGCAAACCTAAGATGAGGAAAACAATTACCAAAAAAACAAAAAGAAGGACATCAGTCATTTTTGCACATCATCAATCAGCATTTGAACAGCTAACATCACATTCAATAAACTTCAAAAATTTGAATCAACTATTTGAGAAGCAAAACAGAGCTCAACCTAATGTTCACAAATTCGAAAAGCAGATGATATAACATTTGAGTTTCCTAAATCAGTAAACAGTGGTAATCATTCATCAGGAGTAGCAAGTAGAAAAACACAAACAAAGCGCAATTTAAAATCTCCACAATTTAATAAAGTAAGCTGCTGTAACCAAAATTAGGATATTATAGCAATTGCTACCTCAACCACCTCAGCAGCAGGAGCAGCTTATCAACTTCAGTAACGCGCATGTCAGAAAAGAGACAAAAGAATTAAACTAAATACGAATTGCAGAAAGCCAAAATTCTACTCAAAAACAGAGAAAAGACAAAAACACGAACGACGAGTTGGAAGTAAAGAATACTGAATGATCTGCGGAAACATCATTGAAAGTCAGAAAATTAGAACACAAAACTTGACATAAAAGCTATCACCAAAGAAGTACAGAAAGAAGGATCTCAACAATTTCAGCATATCATTAATCATCATGTGAACAGCTTAAATCACATTGAAAAAAGAATGTCAGAGACAGTAGAAAAACAATCTATAAAAGTCTTCCGAAAATTAGTAATCTAATTGAAAACGCAAGCGAGACCACAATAAAAAGAACGATCAGCTGCAGGAAAAAAAAACTAAAGAAACTATGGAAAAATCATCGGAAGCCAAACTTTAGAAACAGCAAACCCAAGATGAGGAAAGCAATTACCAAAAAAGAAGGAAATCAGCCATTTTTGCACATCATCAATCAGCATGTGAACAGCTAACATCACATTCAATTAATGTGAACCTACTATTTTGGAATCAAAAAGAGCTCAACCTAATGTCCACAATTTCCGTTAGCAGAAGAAATAACATTCCAGTTTCAAGACAGTGAAGAGTGGTAGTCATTCATCAGTAGTAAGTAGAATGTCGCAACATGAATGCGCAGCTTAATAACATCTCCATAATGTGATAAATTAAACTGCCATAACCGAAAATGACAGCACTATTCAACTCAAATAACCTGCCCACAGCTTGCATAAGCTAAATAATCTAATCAAATTCAGAGGAAGAACAGTAACACGAACGACTAGTTGGAGGTGTAGAATGCTGAATAATCTCTGGAAAAATCAGTGTCAGAGTTCAAAATGAGTAAGAAGTTCAAAAACCAAAACCTTTCACAAGAACAATTACCACAGAATAATAGAAAGGAGCTCAATGTTTTTGGCATATCAATAATCATCATACGAGCAGCTAAAATCACATTTAAAAAATCACAGGGACGAAAACAATCTATACAATTCCGTAAAATCAGTAATCTAATTCAAAACCAAAGCAAGAGCACACTATAACGAACGGTCAGCTGGAAGTATATAAAACTCAAGAACCTATGGAAAATCATCGGAAGCCAAACGTTCGAAACAGCAAACCAAAGATGAGGAAAACAATTACCAAAAAAAACAAGGAAATCGGTCATTTTTGCACATCATCGATCAGATTTTGAACAGCTAACATCACATTCAATAAACTTCAAAAATTTGAATCAACTATTTGAGAAGCAAAACAGAGCTCAACCTAATGTTCACAAATTCGAAAAGCAGATGATATAACATTTGAGTTTCCTCAATCAGTAAACAGTGGTAATCATTCATCAGGAGTAGCAAGAAGAACATCACAAACAAAGCGCAGTTTAAAATCTCCACAATTTAATAAAATAAACTGCTGTAACCAAAATCAGAATATGATAGCAATTGCTACCTCAACCACGTCAGCTGCAGGAGCAGCTTATCAACTCCAGCAACGCGCATGTCAGAAAAGAGACAAAAAAATTAAACTAAATACGAATTGCAGGAAGCCAAAATTCTACTCAAAAACAGATCAAAAACAAAAACGCGGACGAGTTGGAAGTATAGAATACTGAATAATTTGTGGAAACATCAATGAAAGTCAGAAATTTAGAACACAAAACATGACATAATAGCAATCACCACAGAAAAGCAGAAAGGATCTCAATAAATTCAGCACATCATTAATCATCATGTAAACAGCTTAAATCACATTGAAAAAAAAAGTCAGGGACAGTAGAAAAACAGATTATCACAGTCTTCAGAAAATTAGTAATCTACTTGAAAACCAAAGCGAGACCACAATAAAAAGGAATGATCAGCTGGAGGGATACAAAACTGAAGAACCTATGGAAAAATCATCGGAAGCCATACGTTCGAATAAGCAAACCTAAGATGAGGAAAGCAATTACCAAAAAAAGGAAATCAGTCATTTTTAAACATCATCAATCAGCTTGTTAACAGCTAACATAACATTCAATAAATGTGAACCTACTATTTTGGAACAAAAAAGAGCTCAACCTAATGTCCACAATTTCCGTAAGCAGAAGAAATAACATTCGTTTCAAGCCAGTAAAGAGTGTAGTCATTCATCAGGAGTAACAAGTAGAACATTGCAAACTGAAAGCGCAGCCTAATAACATCTCCATAATGTGATAAATTAAACTGTCATAGCCGAAAATGACAGCACTATTCAATTCAATCATATCAGCAGCAAGAGCAGCTTACCAACTTCAATATAATGGTGACAGAACACGGACAAAAAAGAATTAAACTGCAGACAGCTCGCATAGGGTTGGTAATCTATTCAAATTCAGAACAAAAACAATAACACGAACAACAAGTTGGAGGTGTAGAATGCCAAATAATCTCTGCTAAAATCATTGTCAGAGTTCAAAATGAGTCAGAAGTTCAAAAAACAAAACCGTTCACAAAAGCAATCACCACAGAAGTACAGAAAGGAGCTCAATATTTTTAGCATATCAATAATCATCATGCGGACAGCTAAAATCACATTTAAAAAATGACAGCGACAAAAAAAATCTACACAATTCCGTAAAATAAGTAAACTAATTCAAAACCAAAGCAAGGGCACACTAAAACGAACGACCAGCTGGAGGTATATAAAACTCAAGAACCTATGGAAAAATCATCGGCAGCCATACGTTTGAAACAGCAAACCTAAGATGAGGAAAGCAATTACCAAAAAAACCAAAAGAAGGAAATCAGTCATTTTTGAACATCGTCAATCAGCATGTGAACATCTAACATCACATTCAATAAATTTGAAAAATTTGAAACCACTATTTGAGAAGCAAAAAAGAGCACAACCTAAAGTTTACAAATTCCAAAAGCAAAGACATAAAATTTGCTTTTCCGCAATCAGTAAACAAAGGTAAACATTTATCAGGAGTAGCAAGT
Organism: Convolutriloba macropyga; assembly: GCF_964194025.1. NCBI lineage: Eukaryota > Metazoa > Xenacoelomorpha > Acoela > Convolutidae > Convolutriloba > Convolutriloba macropyga. The sequence continues at coordinate 12,957,025 of NC_134481.1, read as the reverse complement.
AGAACATCACAAACTAAAAGCGCAGCTTAAAATCTCCACAACTTAATAAAGTAAACTGCTGAAACCAAAATTTGAACATGATAGCAAATGTTACCTCTGTCATTTCAGCAGCAGGAGCAGCTTATCAACTCCAGCAAACACATGTCGAAAAAAGACAACAGAATTAAACTACACACGACTTGCAGAAAACCAATAGTCTATTCAAAATCAGAGCAAAAACAAAAACAAGAAGGACGAGTTGGAGGTATAGAATACTGAATAATCTGTGGAAAAATCATTGAAAGTCAGAAATTTAAAACACAAAACTTGACATAAAAGCAATCACCACAGAAGTACAGAAAGAAGGATCTCAATAATTTCAGCATATCATTAATCATCATGTGAACAGCTTAAATCACATTGAAAAAAAAACGACAGGGACAGTAGAAAAACAATCTTTATAACTCTTCCGAAAACTAGTAATCTACTTGAAAACCAAAGCTAATTGGAGGGATACAAAACTGAAGAACCTATGGAAAAAACATCGGAAGCCAAACGTTCGAAACAGCAAACCTCAGATGAGGAAAGCAATTACCAAAAAAACAAGGAAATCAGTCAATTTTGCACAACATCAATCAGCATGTGAACAGCTAAAATCACATTCAATTAATGTAAACCCACTACTTTGGAATAGAAAAGCTCAACCTTATGTCCAAAATTTCCGTAAGCAGAAGAAATAACATTCCAGTTTCAAGCCAGTGAAGAGTGGTAGTCATTCATAAGGAGTAGCAAGTAGAACATCGCAACCCAAAGGCGAAGCTTAACATCTCCCTAATGTGATAAATTAAACTACCATAACCGAAAACGACAGCACTATTCAACTCAGTCATGTTAGCTGCAAGAGCAGCTTACCAACTTCATTTATAATGATAACAGAAAAGGGACAACAGGATTCAACTGCACACAGCTCGCATAAGGTAAATAATCTATTCAAATTCAGAGCGAAAACAATAACACGAACGACAAGTTGGAGGTGTAGAATGCTGAATAATCTCTGGAAAGAGTTATTCATTGTCAGAGTTCAAAATGAGTCAGAAGCTCAAAAAAACAGAACCTTTCATAAAAGCAATCACCACAGAAGTATAGAAAGGAGCTCAATGTTTTTAGCATATCAATAATCATCATGCGAACAGCTAAAATCACATTGAAAAAAAAATGACAGGGAAAGTAGAAAAACAATCAATACAAGTCTTCCGAAAATTATTAATCTAATTGAAAACCAAAGCGAGACCACAATAAAAAGAACGATCACCTGGAGGGATATAAAACTCAAGAACCTATGGAAAAATCATCGGAAGCCAAACGTTCGAAACAGCAAACCCAAGATGATGAAAGCAATTACCAAAAAAGAAGGAAATCAGTCATTTTTGCACATCATCAATCAGCATGTGAACAGCTGTGAACCTACTATTTTGGAATGAAAAAGAGCTCAACCTAATGTCCACAATTTCAAAAAGCAGAAGAAATAACATTCCAGTTTCAAGCCAGTAAAGAGTGGTAGTCATACATCAGGAGTAGTAAGTAGAATGTCGCAACATGAACGCGCAGCTTAGCATCTCCATAAAGTGATAAATTAAACTGCCATAACCGAAAACGAAATTACTATTCAACTCAATCATGTCAGCTGCAAGAGCAGCTTACCAACTTCAATTATAGTGATGACAGAAAAGGGACAAAAGGATCCAACTGCACACAGCTCGCATAAGGTAAAATAATCTGTTCAAATTCAGAGCCAAAACAATAATCATCAATCATCATGCACATCATCAATCAGCATGTGAACAGCTGTGAACCTACTATTTTGGAATGAAAAAGAGTTCAACCTAATGTCCACAATTTCCGTAAGCAGAAGAAATAACATTCCAGTTTCAAGCCAGTAAAGAGTGGTAGTCATACATCAGGAGTAGTAAGTACAATGTCGCAACATGAACGCGCAGCTTAACATCTCCATAATGTGATAAATTGAACTGCCATAACCGAAAACGAAAGTACTATTCAACTCAATCATGTCAGCTGCAAGAGCAGCTTACCAACTTCAATTATAGTGATGACAGAAAAGGGACAAAAGGATTCAACTGCACACAGCTCGCATAAGGTAAAATAATCTATTCAAATTCAGAGCGAAAACAATAACACGAACGACAAACTGGAGGTGCAGAATGCTGAATAATCTCCGGGAAGATCATTGTTAGTGTTCAAAATGAGCCAGAAGCTCAAAAAACAAAATCTTTCAAAAGCAATCACCACAGAAGTATAGAAAGAAGCTCAATGTTCTTAGCATATCAATAATCATCATGCGAACAGCTAAAATCACATTGAAAAAAAAATGACAGGGAAAGTAGAAAAACAATCTATACAAGTCTTCCGAAAATTATTAATCTAATTGAAAACCAAAGGGAGACCACAATAAAAGGAACGATCAACTGTAGGGATATAAAACTCAAGAACCTATGGAAAAATCATCGGAAGCCAAACGTTCGAAACAGCAAACCCAAGATGATGAAAGCAATTACCAAAAAAGAAGGAAATGAGTCATTTTTGCAGATCATCAATCAGCATGTGAACAGCTGTGAACCTACTATTTTGGAATAAAAAAGAGCTCAACCTAATGTCCACAATTTCCGTAAGCAGAAGAAATAACATTCGTTTCAAGCCAGTAAAGAGTGGTAGTCATTCATCAGGAGTAACAAGTAGTACATCGCAACCTGCACGCTCAGCTTAACAACATCTCCATAATGTGATAAATTAAACTTCCATAACGGAAAACGACAGCACTATTCAACTCATTCATGTCAGCTGCAAGAGCAGCTTACCAACTTCAATTATAATGATGACAGAAAAGGGACAAAAGAATTAAACTGCAGACAGCTCGCATAAGGTTAATAATCTATTCAAATTCAGAGCAAAAACAATAGCACGATCAACAAGTTGGAGGTGTAGAATGCTGAATAATCTCTGGAAAAATCATTGTCAGTGTTCAAAATGAGTCGAAAAAAACTTTTTATAAAAGCAATCACCGCAGAAGTATAGAAATGAGCTCAAAGTTTTTAGCATATCAATAATCATCATGCAAACGGCTAAAATCATATTAAAAAAATTGACAGGGACAAAAACAATCTATACCATTCCTCCGTAAAATTAGTAATCTAATTCAAACCAAAGCACGAGCACAATTAAACGAACGATCAGCTGGAGGTATATAAAAATCTGGAAAAATCAGAATGACTCAAACATTGGAAACACCAAATCTAAGATGCAGAAAACCTAGCAGAAAGAGAAGGACCTCATTATTTTTTCGCACATGATCAATCAGCATGTGAACAGCTAACATCACACTCAACAAATTTGAAAAATTTGAAACCACTATTTGGGAAGCAAAAAAGAGCACACCCTAAAGTTTACAAATTCCAAAAGCAGAAGATATAACATTGGCTTTTCCGCAATCAGTAAACAGTGGTAATCATTTATCAGGAGTAGCAAGTAGAACATCACAAATTGAAAGCGCAGATTACAATCTCCACACCTTGAAAAAGTAAACTGCTGAAACAAAAATCTGAAAATGATAGCAATGGTTACCTCTGTCACTTCAGCAGCAGGAGCAGCTTATCAACTCCAGCAAACACATGTCAAAAAAAGACAACAGAATTAAACTACACACGACTTGCAGAAAACCAATAGTCTATTCAAAATTAGAGCAAAAACAAAAATAAGAAGAATGAGTTGGAGGTATAGAATAATGAATAATCATTGGAATTCAAAACACAAAATCTTACATAAAAGCAATCACAACAGAAGTACAGAGAGAAGGAGCTCAATAACTTTAGCGTATTATTAATCATCATGTCAACAGCTAAAATCACATTTAAAACAATTGACAAAAACAGTAGAAAAACAATATATACAAGTTTTCTGGAAAACTAGTAATCTAATTGAAAACCAAAGCAGGAGCACAAAAAACGAGAAATAAGCTGGAGGTATATAAAACCCAATAAGCTATGCAAAAATCATTGGAACCCAAACGTTCGAAACAGCAAACCTAAGATGGGGAAAACAATTACTAAAAAAAGGAGGAAATCAGTCTTTTTGCACATCATCAATCAGCTTGTTAACAGCTACCATCACATTCAATTAATGTGAACCTACTATTTTGGAATAAAAAAGAGCTCAACCTAATGTCCACAATTTCCGTAAGCAGAAATAACATTCGTTTCAAGCCAGTAAAGAGTGGTAGTCATTCATCAGGAGTAACAAGTAGAACATCGCAACCTGCACGCGCAGCTTAATAACATCTCTATAATGGGATAAATCAAACTGCCATAACCAAAAACGACAGCACTATTCAACTCAAAAATGTCAGCAGCAAGAGCAGCTTACCAACTTCAATTATAATGATGACAGAAAATGGACAATAAAAGAATTAAACTGCAGACAGCTCGCATAAGGTTAATAATCTATTCAAATTCAGAGCAAAAACAATAGCACGATCAACAAGTTGGAGGTGTAGAATGCTGAATAATCTCTGGAAAAATCATTGTCAATGTTCAAAATGAGTCAGAAAAAAAACCTTTTATAAAAGCAATCACCGCAGAAGTATGGAAAGGAGCTCAAAGTTTTTAGCACATCAATAATCGTCATGCAAATGGCTAAAATCATTCAAAAAAATTGACAGGGACAAAAACAATCTATAACATTCCTCCGTAAAATTAGTAATCTAATTCAAACCAAAGCAAGAGCACAATAAAACGAACGATCAGCTGGAGGTATATAAAAATCTGGAAAAATCAGAATGACTCAAACATTTAAAACACCAAATCTAAGATGCAGAAAACCTAGCAGAAAGAGAAGGACCTCATTATTTTTTTTTTGCACATGATCAATCAGCATGTGAACAGCTAACACCACACTCAATAAATTTGAAAAATTTGAAACCACTATTTGGGAAGCAAAAAAGAGCACAACCTAAAGTTTACAAATTCCAAAAGCAGAAGATATAACATTGGCTTTTCCGCAATCAGCAAACAGTGGTAATCATTTATCAGGAGTAGCAAGTAGAACATCACAAATTGAAAGCGCAGATTACAATCTCCACACCTTGAAAAAGTAAACTGCTGAAACAAAAATCTGAAAATGATAGCAATGGTTACCTCTGTCACTTCAGCAGCAGGAGCAGCTTATCAACTCCAGCAAACACATGTCAAAAAAAGACAACAGAATTAAACTACACACGACTTGCAGAAAACCAATAGTCTATTCAAAATTAGAGCAAAAACAAAAACAAGAAGGACGAGTTGGAGGTATAGAATACTGAATAATCATTGGAATTCAAAACACAAAATCTTACATAAAAGCAATCACAACAGAAGTACAGAGAGAAGGCGCTCAATAACTTTAGCGTATTATTAATCATCATGTCAACAGCTAAAATTACATTTAAAAGAATTGACAAAAACAGTAGAAAAACAATTTATACAAGTTTTCTGTAAAACTAGTAATCTAATTGAAAACCAAAGCAGGAGGAGCACAAAAAACGAACAATAAGCTGGAGGTATATAAAACTCAATAAGCTATGCAAAAATCATTGGAATCCAAACGTTCGAAACGGCAAACCTAAGATGGGGAAAACAATTACTAAAAAAAGGAGGAAATCAGTCATTTTTGCACATCATCAATCTGCTCACATCATCAACAGCTAATATCACATTCAATTAATGTGAACCTACTATTTTGGAATAAAAAAGAGGTCAATCTAATGTCCACAATTTCCGTAAGCAGAAGAAATAAGATTCGTTTCAAGCCAGTAAAGAGTGGTAGTCATTCATCAGGAGTAACAAGTAGAACATCGCAACCTGCAAGCGCAGCTTAATAACATCTCTATAATGGGATAAACCGAAAACGACAGCACTATTCAACTCAATCATGTCAGCAACAAGAGCAGCTTACCAACTTCAATTATAATGATGACAGAAAATGGACAATAAAAGAATTAAACTGCAGACAGCTCGCATAAGGTTAATAATCTATTCAAATTCAGAGCAAAAACAATAACACGATCAACAAGTTGGAGGTGTAGAATGCTGAAAAATTTCTGGAAAAATCATTGTCAGTGTTCAAAATGAGTCAGAAAAAAAACCTTTTATAAAAGCAATCATCGCAAAGTATAGAAAGGAGCTCAAAGTTTTTAGCATATCAATAATCATCACGCAAACGGCTAAAATCATATAAAAAAATTGACAGGGACAAAAACAATCTATACCATTCCTCCGTAAAATTAGTAATCTAATTCAAAACCAAAGCAAGAGCACAATAAAACGAACGATCAGCTGGAGGTATATAAAAATCTGGAAAAATCAGAATGACTCAAACATTCGAAACACCAAATCTAAGATGCAGAAAACCTAGCAGAAAGAGAAGGACCTCATTATTTTTTCGCACATGATCAATCAGCATGTGAACAGCTAACATCACACTCAACAAATTTGAAAAATTTGAAACCACTATTTGGGAAGCAAAAAAGAGCACACCCTAAAGTTTACAAATTCCAAAAGCAGAAGATATAACATTGGCTTTTCCGCAATCAGTAAACAGTGGTAATCATTTATCAGGAGTAGCAAGTAGAACATCACAAACTGAAAGCGCAGATTACAATCTCCACAACTCAAAAAAGTAAACAGCTGAAACCAAAATTTGAAAATGATAGCAATGGTTACCTCTGTCACCTCAGCAGCAGGAGCAGCTTATCAATTAATGTGAACCTACTAATTTGGAAAAAAAGAGCTCGACCTAATGTCCACAATTTCCGTAAGCAGAAGAAATAACATTCGTTTCAAGCCAGTAAAGAGTTGTAGTCATTCATCAGGAGTAACAAGTAGAACATCGCAACCTGCACGCGCAGCTTAATAACATCTCTATAATGGGATAAATCAAACTGCCATAACCGAAAACGACAGCACTATTCAACTCAATCATGTCAGCAGCAGGAGCAGTTTACCAACTTCAATTATAATGATGACAGAAAAGGGACAAAAGAATTAAACTGCAGACAGCTCGCATAAGGTTAATAATCTATTCAAATTCAGAGCAAAAACAATAGCACGATCAACATATTGGAGGTGTAGAATGCTGAATAATCTCTGGAAAACTCATTGTCAATGTTCAAAATGAGTCAGAAAAAAAACCTTTTATAAAAGCAATCACCGCAGAAGTATGGAAAGGAGCTCAAAGTTTTTAGCACATCAATAATCATCATGGAAATGGCTAAAATCATATTAAAAAATTGACAGGGACAAAAACAATCTAAACCATTCCTCCGTAAAATTAGTAATCTAATTCAAAAGCAAAGCAAGAGCACAATAAAACGAACGATAAGCTGGAGGTATATAAAAATCTGGAAAAATCAGAATGACTCAAACATTGGAAACACCAAATCTAAGATGCAGAAAACCTAGCAGAAAGAGAAGGACCTCATTATTTTTTTGCACATGATCAATCAGCATGTGAACAGCTAACATCACACAACAAATTTGAAAAATTTGAAACCACTATTTGGGAAGCAAAAAAGAGCACAACCTAAAGTTTACAAATTCCAAAAGCAGAAGATATAACATTGGCTTTTCCGCAATCAGTAAACAGTGGTAATCATTTATCAGGACTAGCAAGTAGAACATCACAAACTGAAAGCGGAGATTACAATCTCCACAACTTAAAAAAGTAAACTGCTGAAACCAAAAATTGAAAATGATAGCAATGGTTACCTCTGTCACCTCAGCAGCAGGAGCATCTTATCAATTAATGTGAACCTACTAATTTGGAAAACAAAGAGCTCAAACTAATGTCCACAATTTCCGTAAGCAGAAGAAATAACATTCGTTTCAAGCCAGTAAAGAGTGGTAGTCATTCATCAGGAGTAACAAGTAGAACATCGCAACCTGCACGCGCAGCTTAATAACATCTCTATGATGGGATAAATCAAACTGCCATAACCGAAAACGACAGCACTATTCAACTCAATCATGTCAGCAGCAGGAGCAGTTTACCAACTTCAATTATAATGATGACAGAAAAGGGACAAAAGAATTAAACTGCAGACAGCTCGCAAAAGGTTAATAATCTATTCAAATTCAGAGCAAAAACAATAGCACGATCAACAAGTTGGAGGTGTAGAATGCTGAATAATCTCTGGAAAAATCATTGTCAGTGTTCAAAATGAGTCGAAAAAAAAACTTTTTATAAAAGCAATCACCGCAGAAGCATGGAAAGGAGCTCAAAGTTTTTAGCATATCAATAATCATCATGCAAATGGGTAAAATCATATTAAAAAATTGACAGGGACAAAAACAATCTATACCATTCCTCCGCAAAATTAGTAATCTAATTCAAAACCAACGCAAGAGCACAATAAAACGAACGATCAGCTGGAGGTATATAAAAATCTGGAAAAATCAGAATTACTCAAACATTGGAAACACAAAATCTAAGATGCGGAAAACCTAGCAGAAAGAGAGAGAACTCAATATTTTTTTTTGCACATGATCAATCAGCATGTGAACAGCTAACATCACACTCAATAAGTTTGAAAAATTTGAAACCACTATTTGGGAAGCAAAAAAGAGCACAACCTAAAGTTTACAATTTCCAAAAGCAGAAGATATAACATTTGCTTTTCCGCGACCAGTAGACAGCGGTAATCATCTATCAGGAGTAGCAAGTAGAACATCACAAACCGAAAGCACAGATTACAATCTCCACAACTTAATAAAGGAAACTGCTGAAACCAAAATTTGAACATGATAGCAATGGTTACCTCAATCACTTCAGCTGCAGGAGCAGCTTATCAACTCCAGCAACACTCATGTCAGAAAAAAGACAACAGAGTTAAACTAACACGACTTGCAGAAAACCAATAATCTATTCAAAATCAGAGCATAAACAAAAACACGAACAACGAGTTGGAGGTATAGAATACTGAATTATCTGTGGAAAAATCATTGAAAGTCAGAAATTCAAAACATAAATCCTGACATAAAACCAATCACCATAGATGTAGAGAAAGAAGGATCTCAATAATTTTAGCATATCATTAACCATCATGTGAACAGCTAAAATCACATTGAAAAAAATGACAGGAACAGTAGAAAAAAAACGATAAAAGTCTATCGAAAATTAATTAATAATCTAATTGAAAACAACAGCGAGACCACAATAAAAGGAGGGATCAGCTGGAGGGATAAAACTCAAGAAGCTATGGAAAAATCATTGGACGCCAAACGTTCGAATCAGCAAACCTAAGATGAGGAAAGCAAAAAAAATAAAAACAAGTAAACAATTCATTTTTGCAAATCATCAATGAGCATGTGAACAGCTAACATCACAATCAATTAATGTGCACACACTATTTTGGAATAAAAAGCTCTACCTAAAGTTTACAAATTCCAAAAGCAGAAGATATAACATTTGCTTTTCCGCAATCAGTAAACAGTGGTAATCATTCATCAGGAGTAGCAAGTAGAACATCACAAACTGAAAAGTCATTGAAAGTCGGAATATCAAAACACAAAACCTGACATAAAATCAATCATCATAGAAGTATAAAAACAGGGATCTCAATAATTTTAGCATATCATTAACCATAATGTGAACCGCTAAAATCACATTGAAAAAAATGAGAGGGACAGTAGAAAAAACTATAATAGTCTTCCGAAATTTACTAATCTAATTGAAAACCACAGCGAGACCACAATTCAAGTTAGCATCAGCTGGAGGGATATAAAACTCAAGAAGCTATGCAAAAATTATTGGAAGCCAAACGTTCGAAACAGCTAACCTAAGATGAGCAAAGCAATTACCAAAAAAAAACAAAAAAGAGGAAATCAGTCATTTTTGCACATCAATCAGCATGTGAACAATTAACATCACATTCAATTAATGTGAACCCACTATTTTGGAATAAAAAAAGCTCAATCTAAAGTTCACAAATTCCAGAAGCAGAAGATATAAGATTTGCTTTTCCGCAATCAGTAAAAAGTGGTAATCACTCATCAGGAGTAGCAAGTAGAACATCACAAACTGAAAGCGCGGATTACAATCTCCACAACTCAATAAAGTAAACTGCTGAAACCAAAATTTGAACATGATAGCAATGGTTACCTCAATCACTTCAGCTGCAGGAGCAGCTTATCAACTCCAGCAGCACTAATGTCAGAAAAAATACAACAGAGTTAAGATAAAAACGACTTGCAGAAAACCAATAATCGATTCAAAGTCAGAGCATAAACAAAAACACGAACAACGAGTTGAAGGTACAGAATACTGAGTTATCTGTAGAAAAATCATTGAAAGTCTGAAAGACAGAAATTCAAAACACAAATCCTGACATAAAGCCAATCACCATAGATGTACAGAACGAAGGATCTCAATATTATTAGAATATCATTAACCATCATGTGAACAGCTAAAATCACATTGAAAAAAAATGACAAGGACAGTAGACAAAAAAAACGATGTCTTCCCAAAATTAATAACCTTAATGAAAACCACAGCGAGACCACAATAAAAGGAAGGATCAGCTGGAGGGATATAAAACTCAACAAGCTATGGAAAAATCATTGGAAGCCAAACGTTCGAAACAGCGAACCTAAGATGAGCAAAGCAATTAAAAAAAACAAAAACAAGTAAAAAAGTCATTTTTGCACAACATAAATCACCATGTGCACAGTTAACATCACATTTAATGTGCACCCACTTTTTTGGAATAAAAAAGCTAAACCTAAAGCTTACAAATTCCAAAAGCAGAAGATATAGCATTTGCTTTTCCGCAATCAGTAAACAGTGGTAATCATTCATCAGGAGTAGCAAGTAGAACATCACAAACTGAAAGCGCAGATTACAATCTCGACAACATAATAAAGTAAACTGCTGAAACCAAAATCTGAACATGATGGCTATTGTTACCTCAATCACTTCACCTGCAGGAGCAGCTGATCAACTCCAGCAACACTCATGTCAGAAAAAAGACAACAGAATTAAACTAAACACGACCTGCAGAAAACCAATATTCTATTCAAAATCAAAGCATAAACAAAAACACGAACGACGGGTTGCAGGTATAGAATACTGAATTATCTGTGCAAAAATCATTGAAAGTCGGAAAATCAAAACCTGATATAAAATCAATCACCATAGAAGTACAGAACGAAGGATCTCAATAATTTTAGCATATCATAAAATATGTGAACAGCTAAAATCACATTGAAAAAAAATGACAGGGACAGTAGAAAAACTGAAAAAGTCTTCCAAATATTACTAATCTAATTGAAAACCACAGCGAGGCCACAATAAAAGGAAGGATCAGCTGGAGGGATATAGAACTCATGAAGCTATGGAAAAATCCTTGCAATCCAAATGTTCGAAACAGCAAACCTAAGATGAGGAAAGCAATTAGAAAAAAAACAAGTAAAAAAGTCATTTTTGCACATCATAAATCAGCATGTGAACAGCTAACATCACATTCAATTAATGTGCACCCACTATTTTGGAATAAAAAAGCTCAACCTAAAGTTTACAAATTCCAGAAGCAGAAGATATAAAATTTGCTTTTCCGCAATCAGTAAACAGTGGTAATCATTCATCAGGAGTAGCAAGTAGAACATCACAAACTGCAAGCGCAGATTACAATCTCCACAACTTAATAAAGGAAATTGCTGAAACCAAAATTTGAACATGATAGCAATGGTTAACTCAATCACTTCAGCTGCAGTAGCAGCTTATCAACTCCAGCAGCACTCATGTCAGAAAAAAATACAACAGAGTTAAGATAAAAACGACTTGCAGAAAACCAATAATCGATTCAAAGTCAGAGCATAAACAAAAACACGAACAACGAGTTGAAGGTACAGAATACTGAGTTATCTGTAGAAAAATCATTGAAAGTCAGAAAATCAAAACCTGATATAAAATCAATCACCATAGAAGTACAGAAAGAGGGATCTCAGTAATTTTAGCATATCATAAAATATGTGAACAGCTAAAATCACATTGAAAAAAAATGACAGGGAGAGTAGAAAAACTGAAAAAGTCTTCCAAAAATTACTAATCTAATTGAAAACCACAGCGAGGCCACAATAAAAGGAAGGATCAGCTGGAGGGATATAGAACTCATGAAGCTATGGAAAAATCATTGCAAGCCAAATGCTCGAAACAGCAAACCTAAGATGAGGAAAGCAATTAAAAAAAAACAAAAACAAGTAAAAAAGTCATTTTTGCACATCATAAATCAGCATGTGAACAGCTAACATCACATTCAATTAATGTGCACCCACTATTTTGGAATAGAAAAGCTCAACCTAAAGTTTACAAATTCCAAAAGCAGAAGATATAACATTTGCTTTTCCGCAATCAGTAAACAGTGGTAATCATTCATCAGGAGTAGCAAGTAGAACATCACAAAGCGCAGATTACAACCTCCACAACTTAATAAAGTAAACTGCTGAAAACAAATTTTGAACATGATAGCAATTGATACCTCAATCACTCCAGCTGCAGGAGCAGCTGATCAACTCCAGCAACACTCATGTCAGAAAAAAGACAACAGAATTAAACTAAACACGACCTGCAGAAAACCAATAATCTATTCAAAATCAAAGCATAAACAAAAACACGAACGACGGGTTGCAGGTATAGAATATTGAATTATCTGTGCAAAAATCATTGAAAGTCAGAAAATCAAAACCTGATAAAAAATCAATCACCATAGAAGTACAGAAAGAGGGATCTCAATAATTTTAGCATATCATAAAATATGTGAACAGCTAAAATCACATTGAAAAAAAATGACAGGGACAGTAGAAAAACTGAAAAAGTCTTCCAAAAATTACTAATCTAATTGAAAACCACAGCGAGGCCACAATAAAAGGAAGGATCAGCTGGAGGGATATAGAACTCATGAAGCTATGGAAAAATCATTGCAAGCCAAATGTTCGAAACAGCAAACCTAAGATGAGGAAAACAATTAAAAAAACAAAAACAAGTAAAAAAGTCATTTTTGCACATCATAAATCAGCATGTGAACAGCTAACATCACATTCAATTAATGTGCACAGGGACAGTAGAAAAACTGAAAAAGTCTTCCAAAAATTACTAATCTAATTGAAAACCACAGCGAGGCCACAATAAAAGGAAGGATCAGCTGGAGGGATATAGAACTCATGAAGCTATGGAAAAATCATTGCAAGCCAAATGTTCGAAACAGCAAACCTAAGATGAGGAAAGCAATTAAAAAACCAAAAACAAGTTAAAAAGTCATTTTTGCACATCATAAATCAGCATGTGAACAGCTAACATCACATTCAATTAATGTGCACCCACTATTTTGGAATAAAAAAGCTCAACCTAAAGTTTACAAATTCCAGAAGCAGAAGATATAAAGTTTGCTTTTCCGCAATCAGTAAACAGTGGTAATCATTCATCAGGAGTAGCAAGTAGAACATCACAAACTGGAAGCGCAGATTCCAATCTCCACAACTTAATAAAGGAAACTGCTGAAACCAATATTTGAACATGATAGCAATGGTTACCTCAATCACATCAGCTGCAGGAGCAGCTTATAAACTCCAGCAGCACTCATTTCAGAAAAAATACAACAGAGTTAAGATAAAAACGACTTGCAGAAAACAAATAATCGATTCAAAATCAGAGCATAAACAAAAACAGGAACAACGAGTTGAAGGTACAGAATACTGAGTTATCTGTAGAAAAATCATTGAAAGTCAGAAACTCAAAACCTGATAAAAATTCAATCACCATAGAAGTACAGAAAGAGGGATCTCAATAATTTTAGCATATCATAAAAGATGTGAACAGCTAAAATCACATTGAAAAAAAATGACAGGGAGAGTAGAAAAACTGAAAAAGTCTTCCAAAAATTACTAATCTAATTGAAAACCACAGCGAGCCCACAATAAAAGGAAGGATCAGCTGGAGGGATATAGAACTCATAAAGCAATGGAAAAATCATTGCAAGCCAAAAGTTCGAAACAGCAAACCTATGATGAGGAAAGCAATTAAAAAAACAAAAACAAAAAAGTCATTTTTGCACATCATAAATCAGCATGTGAACAGCTAACATCACATTCAATTAATGTGCACAGGGACAGTAGAAAAACTGAAAAAGTCTTCCAAAAATTACTAATCTAATTGAAAACAACAGCGAGGCCACAATAAAAGGAAGGATCAGCTGGAGGGATATAGAACTCATGAAGCTATGGAAAAATCATTGCAAGCCAAATGTTCGAAACAGCAAACCTAAAATGAGGAAGGCAATTACCAAAAAAAGAAGGAAATCAGTCATTTTTGCACATCATCAATCAGCATGTGAACAGCTAACATCACATTCAAATAATGTGAACCCACTATTATGGAATAAAAAAGCTCAACCTAAAGTTTACAAATTCCAGAAGCAGAAGATATAACATTTGCTTTTCCGCAATCAGTAAACAGTGGTAATCATTCATCAGGAGTAGCAAGTAGAACATCACAAACTGAAAGCGCAGATTACAACCTCCACAACTTAATAAAGTAAACTGCTGAAAACAAATTTTGAACATGATAGCAATTGTTACCTCAATCACTCCAGCTGCAGGAGCAGCTGATCAACTCCAGCAACACTCATGTCAGAAAAAAGACAACAGAATTAAACTAAACACGACCTGCAGAAAACCACTAATCTATTCCAAATCAGAGCATAAACAAACACACGAACGACGAGTTGGAGGTATAGAATACTGAATTATCTGTGGAAAAATCATTGAACGTCAGAAAATCAAAACAGAAAACCTGACATAAAACCAATCACCATAGAAGTACAGAAAGAGGGATCTCAAAAATTTTAGCATATCATTAATCAACACGTGAACAGCTAAAATCACATTGAAAAAAAATGACAGGGAAAGTAGAAAAACAATCTATACAAGTCTTCCGAAAATTACTAATCTAATTGAAAACCACAGCGAGACCACAATAAAAGGAAGGATCAGCTGGAGGGATATAGAACTCATGAAGCTATGGAAAAATCATTGCAAGCCAAATGTTCGAAACAGCAAACCTAAGATGAGGAAAGCAACTAAAAAAACAAAAACAAGTAAAAAAGTCATTTTTGCACATCATGAATCAGCATGTGAACAGCTAACATCACATTCAATTAATGTGTACCCACTATTTTGGAATAAAAAAGCTCAACCTAAAGTTTACAAATTCCAGAAGCAGAAGATATAACATTTGCTTTTCTGCAATCAGTAAACAGTGGTAATCATTCATCAGGAGTAGCAAGTAGAACATCACAAACTGAAAGCGCAGAATTACAACCTCCACAACTTAATAAAGTAAACTGCTGAAAACAAATTTTGAACATGATAGCAATTGATACCTCAATCACTCCAGCTGCAGGAGCAGCTGATTAACTCCAGCAACACTCATGTCAGAAAAAAAGACAACAGAATTAAACTAAACACGACCTGCAGAAAACCAATAATCTATTCCAAATCAGAGCATAAACAAACACACGAACGACGAGTTGGAGGTATAGAATACTGAATTATCTGTGGAAAAATCATTGAAAGTCAGAAAATCAAAACACAAAACCTGACAAAAAACCAATCACCATAGAAGTACAGAAAGAGGGATCTCAATAATTTTAGCATATCATTAATCATCTTGTGAACAGCTAAAATAACATTGAAAAAAAATGACAGGGACAGTAGAAAAAAACTAAAGTCTTCCGAAAATTACTAATCTAATTGAAAACCACAGCGAGACCACAATAAAAGGAAGGATCAACTGGAGGCATAGAGAACTCAAGAAGCTATGGAAAAATCATTGGAAGCCAAACGTTCGAAACAGCAAACCTAAGATGAGGAAAGCAACTAAAAAAACAAAAACAAGTTAAAAAAGTCATTTCTGCACATCAAAAATAAGCATGTGAACAGCTAACATCACATTCAATTAATGTGCACCAACTATTTTGGAATAAAAAAGCTCAACCTAAAGTTTACAAATTCCAAAAGCAGGAGATATAACATTTGTTTTTCCGCAATCAGTAAACAGTGGTTATCAATCATCAGGCGTAGCAATTAGAACATCACAAACTGAAAGCGCAGATTACAATCTCCACAACTAAATAAAGTAAACTGCTGAAAGCAAATTTTGAACATGATAGCAGTTGTTACTTCAATCACTTCAGTTGCAGGAGCAGCTGATCAACTCCAGCAACAATCATGTCAGAAAAAAGACAACAGAATTAAAGTAAACACGACCTGCAGAAAACCAATAATCTATTCCAAATCAGAGCATAAACAAAAACACGAACGTTGAGTTGGAGGTATAGAATACTGAATTATCTCTGGAGAAATCATTGAAAGTCAGAAAATCAAAACACAAAACCTGACATAAAACCAATCACCATAGATGTAGAGAAAGAAGGATCTCAATAATTTTAGCATATCATTAACCATCATGTGAACAGCTAAAATCACATTGAAAAAAATGACAGGAACAGTAGAAAAAAAACGATAAAAGTCTATCGAAAATTAATTAATAATCTAATTGAAAACAACAGCGAGACCACAATAAAAGGAGGGATCAGCTGGAGGGATAAAACTCAAGAAGCTATGGAAAAATCATTGGACGCCAAACGTTCGAATCAGCAAACCTAAGATGAGGAAAGCAAAAAAAATAAAAACAAGTAAACAATTCATTTTTGCAAATCATCAATGAGCATGTGAACAGCTAACATCACATTCAATTAATGTGCACCCACTATTTTGGAATAAAAAAGCTCAACCTAAAGTTTACAAATTCCAAAAGCAGAAGATATAAGATTTGCTTTTCCGCAATCAGTAAAAAGTGGTAATCACTCATCAGGAGTAGCAAGTAGAACATCACAAACTGAAAGCGCAGATTACAATCTCCACAACTTAATAAAGTAAACTGATGAAACCAAAATTTGAACATGATAGCAATTGTTACCTCAATCACTTCAGCTGCAGGAGCAGCTGGTCATCTCCAGCAACACTCATGTCAGAAAAAAGACAACAGAATTAAACTAAACACGACCTGCAGAAAACCAATAATCTATTCAAAATCAGAGCATAAACAAAAACACGAACCACGAGTTGGAGGTATAGAATACTGACTTATCTGTGGAAAAATCATTGAAAGTCAGAAAATCAAAATACAAAACCTGACATAAAGACAATCACCATAGAAATACAGAAAGAGGGATCTCAATAATTTTAGCATATCATAAAATATGTGAACAGCAAAAATCAAATTGAAAAAAAATCACGGACAGTAGAAAAAAACTAAAAAAGTCTTCCAAAAATTACTGATCTAATTGAAAACCACAGCGAGACCACAATAAAAGGAAGGATCAGCTGGAGGGATATAGAACTCATGTAGCTATGGAAAAATCATTGAAGCCAAACGTTCGAAACAGCAAACCTAAGATGAGGAAGGCAATTACCAAAAAAAGAAGGAAATCAGTCATTTTTGCACATCATCAATCAGCATGTGAACAGCTAACATCACAATCAAATAATGTGAACCCACTATTATGGAATAAAAAAGCTCAACCTAATGTCCACAATTTCCGTAATCAGAAAAAATAACATTTCAGTTTCAAGCCAGTAAAGAGTGGTAGTCATTCATCAGGAGTAGCAAGTAGAACATCGCAAACTGAACGCGCAGCTTAATAACACCTCCATAACGTGATAAATTAAACTGCCATAACCAAAAATGACAGCACTATTCAACTCAATCATGTCAGCAGCAGGAGCAGCTTACCAACTTCAGTTATAATGATGACGACAAAAAAGTGACAATAAAAGAGTTAAACTGCACACAGCTCGCATATAATAAACTAAATATTCTATTTGAACTCAGAGCAAAAACAATAACACGAACGACGAGTTGAAGGTGTAGAATGCTGAATAATCATTGGAGTTGAAGGTGTAAAATGCTGAATAATCCATGGAATTGAGAAGTTCAAAACACAAAACCTTCCATAAAAGCAATTACCACAGAAGAACAGAGAGAAGGAGCTCAAAAATTTTATCGTACCATTAATCATCATGTGAACAGCTAAAATCAAATTTAAAAAAATTGACAAAATCAGTAGAAAAACAATCTATACCAGCCTTCCGTAAAACTAGTATTCTAATCGCAAACCAAAGCAGGAGCACAAAAAACGAACAATAAGCTATGCAAAAATCATTGGAAGCCAAACGTTCGAAACAGCAAACCTAAGATGAGAAAAACAATTACTAAAAAAAACAAAAAGAAGGAAATCAGTCATTTTTGCACATCATCAATCAGCATGTGAACAGCTAACATCACAATCAATTAACGTGAACCCACTATTTTGGAATGAAAAAGCTCAACCTATTTGCACAATTTCCGTAAGCAGAAGAAATAAAATTTCAGTTTCAAGCCAGTAAAGAGTGTAGTCATGCATCAGGAGGAGCAAGTAGAACATTGCAAACTGAACGCGCAGCTCAATAACATCTCCATAATGTGATAAATTAAAGTCCCATTACCAAGAATGACAGCACTATTCAACTCAATCATGTCAGCAGCAAGAGCAGCCTACCAACTTCAGTTACAAAGATGACGTAAAAGGGCCAAAAAAAGAGTTAAAATTCACACAGCTCGCATAAGCTAAATAATCTGTTCGAACTCAGAGCAAAAACAATAACACGAACGACGAGTTGAAGGTGTAGAATGCTGACTAATAATTGGTATTCAGAAATTTAAAACACAAAACCTTACATAAAAGCAATCACCACAGAAGTACAGAGAGGAGCTCAAAAATTTTAGCGTATTATTAATCATCTTGTCAACAGCATAAATCATATTTAAAAGAATTGACAAAAACAGTAGAAAAACAATCTATACAAGTCTTCCGTAAAATTAAAAATCTAATTGAAAACCAAATCAGGAGCACAAAAAACGAACAATAACCTGGAGGTATAAAAAACTCAAAAAGCTATGCAGATATCATCGGAAGCAAACGTTCGAAACAGCAAACCTGAGATGAGGAAAACAATTACCAAAAAACAAAAAAAGGAAATCAGTCATTTCTGCAACCATCAATCAGCATGTGAACAGCTATCATTACCTTCAATTAAAGTGAACTCACTATTTCGGAATGAAAAATATCAACCTTATGTCCACAATTTCCGCAAGCAGAAAAAATAACATTTCAGTTTCAAGCCAGTAAAGAGTGGTAGTCATTCATCAGGAGTAGCAAGTAGAACATCACCTACTGCACGCGCACCTTATAACACCTCCATAATGTGATAAATTGAACTGCCATAACCAAAAATGACAGCACTATTCAAAACAATCATGTCAGCAGCAAGAGCAGATTACCAACTTCAGTTATAACGATGACATAAAAGGCACAATAAAAGAGTTAACCTGCACACAGCTCGCATATAATAAACTAAATATTCTATTTGAACTCAGAGCAAAAACAATAACACGACCGACGAGCTAAAGGTGTAGAATGCTGAATAATCCTTGGAATTGAGAAGTTCAAAACACAAAACCTTACATAAAAGCAATCACCACAGAAGAACAGAGAAAAAGAGCTCAATAATTTTAGCGTATTATTAATCATCATGTCAACAGCTAAAATCACATTTAAAAGAATGGACAAAAACAGTAGAAAAACAATCTATACAAGTCTTCCGTAAAATTAGTAATCTAATTGAACACCAAAACAGGAGCACAAAACACGAAAAATAAGCTGGAGGTATATAAAACTCAAGAAGCTATGCAAAAATCATCGGAAGCCAAACGTTCGAAACAGCAAACCTAAGACGAGGAAAACAATTAGCAAAAAAAAAAACAAAACGAAGGAAATCAGTCATTTTTGCACATCAATCAGCATGTGAACAACTAACATTACATACAATTAACGTGAACCCACTATTTTTGAATGAAAAGCTCAACCTAATGTCCACAATATCCGTAAGCAGAAAGAATAAAATTTTAGTTTCATGCCAGTAAAGAGTGGTAGTCATTCATCAGGAGTAGCAAGTAGAACATCGCAAACTGAACGCGCAGCTCAATAACATCTCCATAATGTGATAAATTAAACTGCCATATCCAAAACTGACAGCACTATTCAACTCAATCATGTCAGCAGCAAGAGCAGCCTACCAACTTCAGTTATAATGATGACAAAAAAGGCACAATAGAAGAGTTAAACTGCACACAGCTCGCATATAATAAACTAAATATTCTATTTGAACTCAGAGCAAAAACAATAACACGAACGAAGAGTTGAAGGTGTAGAACAATGAATAATCCTTGGAATTGAGAAGTTCAAAACACAAAACCTTACATAAAAGCAATCACCACATAAGAACAGAGAAAAAGAGCTCAATAATTTTAGCGTATTATCAATCATCATGTCAACAGCTAAAATCACATTTAAAAGAATTGACAAAAACAGTAGAAAAACAATCTATAAGTCTTCCGTAAAATTAGCAATCTAATTGAACACCAAAGCAGGAGCACAAAACACGAAAAATAAGCTGGAGGTATATAAAACTCAAGAAGCTATGCAAAAATCATCGGAAGCCAAACGTTCGAAACAGCAAACCTAAGACGAGGAAAACAATTAGCAAAAAAAAACAAAACGAAGGAAATCAGTCATTTTTGCACATCATCAATCAGCATGTGAACAACTAACATTAAATCCAATTAACGTGAACCCACTATTTTGGAATGAAAAGCTCAACCTAATGTCCACAATATCCGTAAGCAGAAAAAACAAAATTTTAGTTTCATGCCAGTAAAGAGTGGTAGTCATTCATCAGGAGTAGCAATTAGAACATCGCAAACTGAACGCGCAGCTTAATAACACCTCCATAATGTGATAAATTAAACTGCCATATCCAAAAATGACAGCATTATTCAACTCAATCATGTGAGCAGCAAGAGCAGCCAGCCAACTTCAGTTATAATGATGACATAAAAGGGACAATAAAAGAGTTAAACTGCGCAAAGCTCGCATAAGCGAAGTAATCTATTCGAACTCAGAGCAACAACAAAAACACGAACGACGAATTGAAGGTGTAGAATGCTGAATAATCATTGGAATTCAGAAGTTCAAAAAAAAACCTTACATAAAAGCAATCAACACAGAAGTACAGAGAGGAGCTCAAAAATTTTAGCATATTATTAATCATCATGTCAACAGTTAAATTAACATTTAAAAGAATTGACAAAAACAGTAGAAAAACAATCTATACAAGTCTTCCGTAAAATTGGTAATCTTATTGAAAACCAAAGCAGGAGCCGAAAAAACGAACAATAAGCTGGAGGTATATGAAACTCAAGAAGCTATGCAAAAATCATCGGAAGCCAAACGTTCGAAACAGCAAACCTAAGATGAGGAAAACAATTAGCAAAAAAAACAAAAAGAAGGAGTCAGTCATTTTTGGACATCATCGATCAGATTTTGAACAGCTAACATCACATTCAATAAATTTCAAAAATTTGAATCAACTATTTGAGAAGCAAAACAGAGCTCAACCTAATGTTCACAATATCCGTAAGCAGAAAAAATAAAATTTTAGTTTCATGCCAGTAAAGAGTGGTAGTCATTCATCAGGAGTAGCAAGTAGAACATCGCAAACTGAACGCGCAGCTCAATAACATCTCCATAATGTGATAAATTAAACTGCCATATCCAAAAATGACAGCATTATTCAACTCAATCATGTGAGCAGCAAGAGCAGCCTACCAACTTCAGTTATAATGATGACATAAAATGGACAATAAAAGAGTTAAACTGCGCAAAGCTCGCATAAGCGAAGTAATCTATTCGAACACATAGCAATAACAATAACACGAACGACGAATTGAAGGTGTAGAAGGCTGAATAATCATTGGAATTCAGAAGTTCAAAGAAAACCTTACGTAAAAGCAATCAACACAGAAGTACAGAGAGGAGCTCAAAAATTTTAGCATATTATTAATCATCATGTCAACAGTTAAAATCACATTTAAAAGAATTGACAAAAACAGTAGAAAAACAATCTATACAAGTCTTCCGTAAAATTGGTAATCTAATTGAAAACCAAAGCAGGAGCCCACAAAACGAACAATAAGCTGGAGGTATATGAAACTCAAGAAGCTATGCAAAAATCATCGGAAGCCAAACGTTCGAAACAGCAAACCTAAGATGAGGAAAACAATTAGCAAAAAAAAAACAAAAAGAAGGAAGTCAGTCATTTTTGCACATCATCGATCAGATTTTGAACAGCTAACATCACATTCAATAAATTTCAAAAATTTGAATCAACTATTTGAGAAGCAAAACAGAGCTCAACCTAATGTTCACAATATCCGTAAGCAGAAAAACAGCATTTCAGTTTCAAGCCAGTAAAGAGTGGTAGTCATTCATCAGGAGTAGCAAGTAGAACAACGCAAACTGAACGCGCAGCTTAATAACACCTCCATAAAGTGATAAATTAAACAGCCATAACCAAAAATGACAGCACTATTCAACTCAATCATGTCAGCAGCGCGAGCAGCCTACCAACTTGAGTTATAATGATGACAAAAAAGGCACAATAGAAGAGTTTAACTGCACACAGCTCGCATATAATAAACTAAATATTCTATTTGAACTCAGAGCAAAAACAATAACACGAACGACGAGTTGAAGGTGTAGAACAATGAATAATCATTGGAGTTAAAGGCGTAGAATGCTGAATGATCCTTGGAATTGAGAAGTTCAAAACACAAAACCTTACATAAAAGCAATCACCACAAAAGAACAGAGAAGGATCTCAATAATTTAAGCGTATCATTAATCATCATGTGAAGAGCTAAAATCACATTTAAAAAATTGACAAAAACAGTAGAAAAACAATCTATACAAGTCTTCCGTAAAACCAGTAATCTAGTTGAAAACCCAAGCAGGAGCACAAAAAACGAAAAATAAGCTGGAGGTATATAAAACTCAAGAGGCTATGCAAAAATTATCGGAAGCCAAACGTTCGAAACAGCAAACCTAAGATGAGGAAAACCATTACCAAAAAAAAACAAAAAAAGGAAATCAGTCATTTTTGCACATCATCAATCGGCACGTGAACAGCTAACATTACATCCAATTAACGTGAGCCCACTATTTTGGAATAAAAAAGCTCATGTCCACAATTTCGTAAGAAGAAATAATAACATTTCAGTTTCAAGCAAGTAAAGAGTGGTAGTCATTCATCAGGAGTAGCAAGTAGAACATCGCAAACTGAACGCGCAGCTTAATAACACTTCCATAATGTGATAAATTAAACTGCCATAACCAAAAAAGACAGCACTATTCACTATTCAACTCAATCATTTCAGCAGCAAGAGCAG
Organism: Convolutriloba macropyga; assembly: GCF_964194025.1. Classification (NCBI taxonomy): domain Eukaryota; kingdom Metazoa; phylum Xenacoelomorpha; order Acoela; family Convolutidae; genus Convolutriloba; species Convolutriloba macropyga. The sequence continues at coordinate 12,933,565 of NC_134481.1, read as the reverse complement.
CTTACCAACTTCAGTTATAATGATGACACAAAAGGGACAATAAAAGAGTTAAACTGCGCAAAGCTCGCATAAGCGAAGTAATCTATTCGAACACATAGCAATAACAACAACACGAACGAAGAATTGAAGGTGTAGAATGCTGAATAATCATTGGAATTCAGAAGTTCAAAAAAAAAACCTTACATAAAAGCAATCAACACAGAAGTACAGAGAGGAGCTCAAAAATTTTAGCGTATTAATAATCATCATGTCAACAGCTAAAATCACATTTAAAAGAATTGACAAAAACAGTAGAAAAACAATCTATACAAGTCTTCCGTAAAATAAGTAATCTAATTGAACACCAAAGCAGGATTATGAAGCGAAAAATAAGCTGGAGGTATATAAAACTCAAGAAGCGATGCAAAAATCATCGGAAGCCAAACGTTCGAAACAGCAAATCAATGCTGAGGAAAACAATTCCAAAAAAAAACAAAAACAAGGAAATCAGTCATTTTTGTACATCATCAATCAGCATGTGAACAGCTAACATCACATTCAATTAACATGAAACCATTATTTTTGAATAAAAAAGCTCAACCCAATGTCCACAATTTCCGTAAGCAGAAGAAATAACATTTTAGTTTCATGCCAGTAAAGAGTGGTAGTCATTCATCAGGAGTAGCAATTAGAACATCGCAAACTGAACGCGCAGCTTAATAACACCTCCATAATGTGATAAATTAAACTGCCATAACCAAAAATGACAGCACTATTCAACTCAATCATGTCAGCAGCAAGAGCAGCCTACCAACTTCAGTTATAATGATGACATCAAAGGGACAATAAAAAAGTTAACTTGCGCACAGCTCGCATAAGCGAAATAATCTATTCGAACTCAGAGCAAAAACAATAACACGAACGACGAATTGAAGGTGTAGAAAGCTGAATAATCATGGGAATTCAGAAGTTCAAAACAAAACCTTACATAAAAGCAATCACCACAGAAGTACAGAGAGGAGCTCAAAAACTTTAGCGTATTATTAATTATGTCAACAGCTAAAATCACATTTAAAAGAATTGACAAAAACAGTAGAAAAACAATCCATACAAGTTTTCCGTAAAATTAGTAATCTAATTGAAAACCAAAGCAGGAGCACAAAAAACGAACAATAAGCTGGAGGTATATAAAACTCAAGAAGCTAAGCATAAATCATTGGAAGCCAAATAATCGAAAAAGCAAACCTAAGATTAGGAAAACAATTACCAAAAAAAAACAAACAGAAGGAAGAAGGAAATCAATCATTTTTGCACATCATCAATCAGCATGTGAAGAGCTAACACCACATTCAATTAACGTGAACCCACCATTTTGGAATAAAAAAGCTCAACCTAATTTCCACAATTTCCGTAAGCAGAAAAAATAACATTTCAGTTTCAAGCCAGTAAAGAGAGATAGTCATTCATCAGGAGTAGCAAGTAGAAAATCGCAAACTGATCGCGCACCTTAATAACATCTCCATAATGTAATAAATAAACTGCCATAACCCAAAACGACAGCACTATTCAACTTAATCATGTCCGCAGCAAAGCAGCTTACCAACTTCAGTTATAATGATGCCATAAAAGGGACAATAAAAGATTTAAACTGCGCACTGCTCGCATAAGCGAAATAATCTATTCGAACTCAGAGCAAAAACAATAACACGAACGACGAGATGAAGGTGTAGAATGCTGACTAATCATTGGAATTCGGAAGTTCAGCACAAAACCTTTCATAAAAGCAATCACCACAGAAGTACAGAGAAGGAGCTCAATAACTTTAGCGTATTATTAATCATCAAGTCAACATCTAAAATCACATTTGAAGGAATTGACAAAAACAGTAGAACAACTATCTATACAAGTCTTCCGTAAATTTAGCATTCTAATTGAAAACCAAAGCAGGATCAAAAAGAACGAGCAATAAGCTGGAGGTATACAAAACTCAAAAAGATATGCAAAAATCATCGGAAGCCAAATGTTCGAAACAGCAAACCTAAGATTAGGAAAACAATTACCAAAAAAAAACAAAAAAAGAAATCAGTCATTTTTGCATATCATCAATCAGCATGTGAACAGCTAACATCACATTCAATTAACATGAAACCACTATTTTTTGAATAAAAAAGCTCAACCCAATGTCCACAATTTCCGTAAGCAGAAGAAATAACATTTTAGTTTCATGCCAGTAAAGAGTTGTAGTCATTCATCAGGAGTAGCAAGCAGAACATCGCAAACTGAAAGCGCAGCTCAATAACATCTCCATAATGTGATAAATGAAACTGCCGTATCCAAAATTGACAGCATTATTCAACTAAATCATGTCAGCAGCAAGAGCAGCCTACCAACTTCAGTTATAATCATGACATAAAAGGGACAATAAAAGAGTTAAACTGCGCACAGCTCGCATAAGCGAAATAATCTATTCGAACTCAGAGCAAAAACAATAACACGAACGACGAGTTGAAGGTGTAGAATGCTGAATAATCATTGGAATTCAGAAGTTCAAAACACAAAACCTTACATAAAAGCAATCAACACAGAAGTACAGAGAGGAGCTCAAAAATTTTAGCGTATTATCAATCATCATGTCAACAGCTAAAATCACATTTATAAGAATTGACAAAAACAGTAGAAAAACAATCTATACAAGTCTTCCGTAAAATTAGTAATCTAATTGAACACCAAAGCAGGATTACAAAGCGAACAATAAGCTGGAGGTATATAAAACTCAAGAAGCGATGCAAAAATCATCGGAAGCCAAACGTTTGAAACAGCAAACCTAATATGAGGAAAAAAATTCCAAAAAAAAACAAAAAGAAGGAAATCAGTCATTTTTGCACATCATCAATCAGCATGTGAACAGCTAACATCACATTCAATTAACATGAAACCATTATTTTTGAATAAAAAAGCTCAACCCAATGTCCACAATTTCCGTAAGCAGAAATAACATTTTAGTTTCATGCCAGTAAAGAGTGGTAGTCATTCATCAGGAGTAGCAAGTAGAACATCGCAAACTGAACGCGCAGCTCAATAACATCTCCATAATGTGATAAATTAAACTGCCACATCGAAAAATGACAGCATTATTCAACTCAATCATGTCAGCAGCAAGAGCAGCCTACCAACTTCAGTTATAATGATGACATAAAAGGGACAATAAAAGAGTTAAACTGCGCACAGCTCGCATAAGAGAAATAATCTATTCGAACTCAGAGCAAAAACAATAACACGAACGACGAGTTGAAGGTGTAGAAAGCTGAATAATCATTGGAATTCAGAAGTTCAAAACAAAACCTGACATAAAAGCAATCAACACAGAAGTACAGAGAGGAGCTCAAAAACTTTAGCGTATTATTAATTATGTCAACAGCTAAAATCACATTTAAAAGAATTGACAAAAACAGTAGAAAAACAATCCATACAAGTTTTCCGTAAAATTAGTAATCTAATTGAAAACCAAAGCAGGAGCACAAAAAACGAACAATAAGCTGGAGGTATATAAAACTCAAGAAGCTAAGCATAAATCATTGGAAGCCAAATAATCGAAAAAGCAAACCTAAGATTAGGAAAACAATTACCAAAAAAAAACAAACAGAAGGAAGAAGGAAATCAATCATTTTTGCACATCATCAATCAGCATGTGAAGAGCTAACACCACATTCAATTAACGTGAACCCACCATTTTGGAATAAAAAAGCTCAACCTAATTTCCACAATTTCCGTAAGCAGAAAAAATAACATTTCAGTTTCAAGCCAGTAAAGAGAGATAGTCATTCATCAGGAGTAGCAAGTAGAAAATCGCAAACTGATCGCGCACCTTAATAACATCTCCATAATGTAATAAATAAACTGCCATAACCCAAAACGACAGCACTATTCAACTTAATCATGTCCGCAGCAAAGCAGCTTACCAACTTCAGTTATAATGATGCCATAAAAGGGACAATAAAAGATTTAAACTGCGCACTGCTCGCATAAGCTAAATAACCTATTCGAACTCAGAGCAAAAACAATAACACGAACGACGAGATGAAGGTGTAGAATGCTGACTAATCATTGGAATTCGGAAGTTCAGCACAAAACCTTTCATAAAAGCAATCACCACAGAAGTACAGAGAAGGAGCTCAATAACTTTAGCGTATTATTAAACATCATGTCAACAGCTAAAATCACATTTAAAGGAATTGACAAAAACAGTAGAAAAACAATCTATACAAGTCTTCCGTAAAATTAGTAATCTAATTGACCACCAAAGCAGGATTACAAAGCGAACAATAAGCTGGAGGTATATTAAACTGAAGAAGCGATGCAAAAATCATCGGAAGCCAAACGTTCAAAACAGCAAACCTAAGATGAGGAAAACAATTCCAAAAAAAAACAAAAAGAAGGAAATCAGTCATTTTGGCACATCATCAATCAGCATGTGAACAGCTAACATCACATTCAATTAACATGAAACCATTATTTTTGGAAAAGCTCAACCCAATGTCCACAATTTCCGTAAGCAGAAGAAATAACATTTTAGTTTCATGCCAGAAAAGAGTGGTGGTCATTTATCAGGAGAAGCAAGTAAAACATCGCAAACTGAACGCGCAGCTCAAAAACATCTCCTTAATGTGATAAATTATACTGCCATATCCAAAAATGACAGCATTATTCAACTCAATCATGTCAGCAGCAAGAGCAGCCTACAAACTTCAGTTATAATGATGACATAAAAGGGACAATAAAAGAGTTAAAATGCGCACAGCTCGCATAAGCGAAATAATCTATTCGAACTCAGAGCAAAAACAATAACACGAACGACGAGTTGAAGGTGTAGAATGCTGAATAATCATTGGAACTCAGAAGTTCAAAACAAAGCCTTACATAAAAGCAATCACCACAGAAGTACAGAGAGGAGCTCAAAAACTTTAGCGTATTATTAATCATGTCAACAGCTAAAATCACATTTAAAAGAATTGACAAAAACAGTAGAAAAACAATCTATACAAGTCTTCAGTAAAATTAGTAATCTAATTGAACACCAAAGCAGGATTACAAAGCGAAAAATAGGCTGGAGGTATATAAAACTCAAGAAGCGATGCAAAAATCATCGGAAGCCAACCGTTCGAAACAGCAGACCTAAGATGAGGAAAACAATTCCAAAAAAAACAAAAAGAAGGAAATCAGTCGTTTTTGCACATCATCAATCAGCATGTGAACAGCTAACATCACATTCAATTAACATGAAACCATTATTTTTGAATAAAAAGCTCAACCCAATGTCCACAATTTCCGTAAGCAGAAGAAATAACATTTTAGTTTCATGCCAGTAAAGAGTGGTAGTCATTCATCAGGAGTAGCAAGCAGAACATCGCAAACTGAACGCGCAGCGCAATAACATCTCCTTAATGTGATAAATTAAACTGCCATATCCAAAAATGACAGCATTATTCAACTCAATCATGTCAGCAGCAAGAGCAGCCTACCAACTTCAGTTATAATAATGACATAAAAGGGACAATAAAAGAGTTAAACTGCGCACAGCTCGCATAAGCGAAATAATCTATTCGAACTCAGAGCAAAAACAATAACACGAACGACGAGTTGAAGGTGTAGAATGCTGAATAATCATTGGAATTCAGAAGTTCAAAACAAAACTTTACATAAAAGCAATCACCACAGTAGTACAGAGAGGAGCTGAAAAAATTTAGCGTTTTATTAATCATCATGTCAACAGCTAAAATCACATTTAAAGGAATTGACAAAAACGGTAGAACAACAATCTATACAAGTCTTCCGTAAATTTAGTATTCTAATTGAAAACCAAAGCAGGATCACAAAAAACGAACAATAAGCTGGAGGTATACAAAACTCAAGAAGATATGCAAAAATCATCGGAAGCCAAACGTTCGAAACAGCAAACCTAAGATGAGGAAAACAATTACCAAAAAAACAAAGAAGGAAATCAGTCATTTTTGCACATCATCAATCAGCATGTGAACAGCTAACATCACAATCAATCAACATGAAACCATTATTTTTGAAAAAAAGCTCAACCCAATGTCCACAATTTCCGTAAGCAGTAGAAATAACATTTTAGTTTCTTGCCAGTTAAGAGTGATGGTCATTCATCACGAGTAGCAAGTAGAACATCGCAAACTGAACGCGCAGCTTAATAACATCTCCATAATGTGATAAATTAAACTGCCATATCCAAAAATGACAGCATTATTCAACTAAATCATGTCAGCAGCAAGAGCAGCCTACCAACTTCAGTTATAATCATGACATAAAAGGGACAATAAAAGAGTTGAACTGCGCACAGCTCGCATAAGCGAAATAATCTATTCGAACTCAGAGCACAAACAATAACACGAACGACGAGTTGAAGGTGTAGAATGCTGAATAATCATTGGAATTCAGAAGTTCAAAATAAAACCTTACAAAAAAGCAATCACCACAGAAGTACAGAGAGGAGCTCAAAAAATTTAGCGCTTTATTAATCATCAGGTCAACAGCTAAAATCATATTTAAAGGAAATGACAAAAACGGTAGAACAACAATCTATACAAGTCTTCCGTAAATTTAGTATTCTAATTGAAAACCAAAGCAGGATCAAGAAAAACGAACAAAAAGCTGGAGGTATACAAAACTCAAGAAGATATGCAAAAATCATCGGAAGCCAAACGTTCGAAACAGCAAACCTAAGATGAGTAAAACAATTACCAAAAAAAACAAAGAAGGAAATCAGTCATTTTTGCACATCATCAATCAGCATGTGAAGAGCTAACACCACATTCGATTAACGTCAACCCACTATTTTGGAATAAAAAAGCTCAACCTAATGTGCACAATTTCCGTAAGCAGAACAAATAAAATTTCAGTTTCAAGCCAGTAAAGAGTGTAGTCTTGCATCAGGAGGAGCAAGTAGAACATTGCAAACTGAACGCGCAGCTCAATAACAACTCCATAATGTGATAAATTAAACTGTCATAGCCGAAAATGACAGCACTATTCAATTCAATCATATCAGCACCAAGAGCAGCTTACCAACTTCAGTTATAATCATGACATAAAAAGAACAATGAAAGAGTTAAACTGCGCACAGCTCGCATAAGCGAAATAATCTATTCGAACTCAGAGCAAAAACAATAACACGAACGACGAGTTGAAGGTGTAGAATGCTGAATAATCATTGGAATTCAGAAGTTCAAAACAAAGCCTTACATAAAAGCAATCACCACAGAGGAACAGTGAGGAGCTGAAAAAATTTAGCGTATTATCAATCATCAAGTCAACAGCTAAAACCACATTTAAAGGAATTGACAAAAACGGTAGAACAACAATCAATACAAGTCTTCCGTAAATTTAGTATTCTAATTGAAAACCAAAGCAGGATCACAAAAAAACGAACAATACGCTGGAGGTATACAAAACTCAAGAAGATATGCAAAAATCATCGGAAGCCAAACGTTCGAAACAGCAAACCTAAGATGAGGAAAACAATTACCAAAAAAAAACAAAAAGAAGGAAATCAGTCATTTTTGCACATCAATCAGCATGTGAAGAGCCAACATCACATTCAATTAACATGAAACCATTATTTTTGAATAAAAAAGCTCAACCTAATGTCCAAAAATTCCGTAAGCAGAAGAAATAACATTTCAGTTTCAAGCCAGTAAAGAGTGGTAGTCATTCATCAGGAGTAGCAAGTAGAACTTCGCAAACTGAACGCGCAGCTTAATAACACCTCCATAATGTGGTAAATTAAACTGCCATAACCAAAAATGACAGCACTATTCAACTCAATCATGTCAGAAGCAAGAGCAGCCTACCAACTTCAGTTATAATCATGACATAAAAGGAACAATGAAAGAGTTAAACTGCGCACAGCTCGCATAAGCGAAATAATCTATTCGAACTCAGAGCAAAAACAATAACACGAACGACGAGTTGAAGGTGTAGAATGCTGAATAATCATTGGAATTCAGAAGTTCAAAACAAAACCTTACATAAAAGCAGTCAACACAGAAGTACAGAGAGGAGCTCAAAAATTTTAGCGTATTATTGATTATCATGTCAACAGCTAAAATCACATTTAAAAGAAATGACAAAAAAAGTAGAAAAACAATCTATACAAGTCTTCCGTAAAATTAGTAATCTAATTGAAATTCAAAGCAGAAGCACAAAAAACGAACAATAAGCTGGAGGTATACAAAAACAAAGAAGATATGCGAAAAACATCGGAAGCCAAACGTTCGAAACAGCAAACCTAAGATGAGGAAAACAATTACCAAAAACAAAAAGAAAGAAATCAGTCATTTTTGCACATCAACAATCAGCATGTGAACAGCTAACATCACATTCAATTAACATGAAACCATTATTTTTGATTTAAAAAGCTCAACCTAATGTCCAAAATTTCCGTAAGCAGAAATAACATTTCAGTTTCAAGCCAGTAAAGAGTGGCAGTCATTCATCAGGAGTAGCAAGTAGAACATCGCAAACTGAACGCGCAGCTTAATAACATCTCCATAATGTGATAAATTAAACAGCCATATCCAAAAATGACAGCACTATTCAACTCAATCATGTCAGCAGCAAGAGCAGCTTACCAACTTAGTCATAATGATGACATAAAAGGGACAATAAAAGAGTTAAACGGGGCACAGCTCGCATAAGCGAAATAATCTATTCGAATTCAGAGCAAAAACAATAACACGAACGACGAATTGCAGGTGTAGAATGCTGAATAATCATTGGAATTCAGCAGTTCAAAACAAAGCCTTACATAAAAGCAATCACCACAGAAGTACAGAGAGGAGCTCAGAAAATTTAGCGTATTATCAATCATCATGTCAACAGCTGAAATCACATTTAAAAGAATTGACAAAAACAGTAGAAAAACAATCTATACAAGTCTTCCATAAAATTAGTATCCTAATTGAAAACCAAAGCAGAAGCACAAAAAACGAACAATAAGCTGGAGGTATATAAAAACAAAGAAGATATGCAAAAATCATCGGAAGCTAAACGCTCGAAACAGCAAACCTAAGATTAGGAAAACAATTACCAAAAACAAAAAGAAGGAAATCAGTCATTTTTGCACATCATCAATCAGCATGTGAACAGCTAACATCACATTCAATTAACATGAAACCATTATTTTCGAATAAAAAAGCTCAACGTAATGTCCAAAATTTCCGTAAGCAGGAATAACATTTCAGTTTCACGCTAGTAAAGAGTGGTAGTCATTCATCAGGAGTAGCAAGTAGAACATCGCAAACTGAACGCGCAGCTTAATAACATCTCCATAATGTAATAAATTAAACTGTCATAGCCGAAAATGACAGCACTATTCAACTCAATCATGTCAGCAGCAGGAGCAGCTTAACAACTTCAGTTATAATGATGACATAAAAGGGACAATAAAAGAGTTAAACTGCGCACCGCTCGCATAAGCGAAATAATCTATTCGAACTCAGAGCAAAAACAATAACACGAACGACGAATTGGAGGTGTAGAATGCTGAATAATCATTGAAATTCAGAAGTTCAAAACAAAGCCTTACATAAAAGCAATCACCACAGAAGTACAGAGAGGAGCTCAAAAAATTTAGCGTATTATCAATCATCAGGTCAACAGCTGAAATCACATTTAAAAGAATTGACAAAAACAGTAGAACAATCTATACAAGTCCTCCGTAAAATTAGTAATCTAATTGAAAACCAAAGCAGAAGCACAAAAAACGAACAATAAGCTGGAGGTATATAAAAACAAAGAAGATATGCAAAAATCATCGGAAGCCAAACGTTCGAAACGGCAAAACTAAGATGAGGAAAACAATTACCAAAAACACAAAAAGAAGGAAATCAGTCATTTTTGCACATCATCAATCAGCATGTGAACAGCTGACATCACATTCAATTAACATGAAACCATTATTTTTGAATAAAAAAGCTCAACCTCATATCCAAAATTTCCTTAAGCAGAAATAACATTTCAGTTTCAAGCCAGTAAAGAGTGTAGTCATGCATCAACAGGAGCAAGTAGAACATTGCAAACTGAACGCGCAGCTCAATAACATCTCCATAATGTGATAAATTAAACTGTCATAGCCGAAAATGACAGCACTATTCAATTCAATCATATCAGCAGCAAGAGCAGCTTACCAACTTCAGTTATAATGATGACATAAAAGGGACAATAAAAGAGTTAAACTGCTCACAGCTCGCATAAGCGAAATAATCTATTCGAACTCAGAGCAAAAACAATAACACGAACGACGAATTGGAGGTGTAGAATTAAATAAAATAATCATTGGAATTCAGAAGTTCAAAATAAAACCTTACAAAAAAGCAATCACCACAGAAGTACAAAGAGGAGCTCAAAAAATTTAGCGCTTTATTAATCAGCAGGTCAACAGCTGAAATCACATATAAAGGAAATGACAAAAACGGTAGAACAACAATCTATACAAGTCTTCCGTAAATTTAGTATTCTAATTGAAAACCAAAGCAGGATCACGAAAAACGAACAAAAAGCTGGAGGTATACAAAACTCAAGAAGATTGGCAAAAATCATCGGAAGCCAAGCGTTCGAAACAGCAAACCTAAGATGAGGAAAACAATTACCAAAAAAACCAAAGAAGGAAATCATTCATTTTTGCACATCACCAATCAGCATGTGAAGAGCTAACACCACATTCGATTAACGTGGACCCACTATTTTGGAATAAAAAAGCTCAACCTAATGTGCACAATTTCCGTAAGCAGAACAAATAAAATTTCAGTTTCAAGCCAGTAAAGAGTGTAGTCATGCATCAGGAGGAGCAAGTAGAACATTGCAAACTGAACGCGCAGCTCAATAACATCTCCAAAATGTGATAAATTAAACTGTCATAGCCAAAAATGACAGCACTATTCAATTCAATCATATCAGCAGCAAGAGCAGCTTACCAACTTCAGTTATAATGATGACATAAAAGGGACAATAAAAGAGTTAAACTGCTCACAGCTCGCATAAGCGAAATAATCTATTCGAACTCAGAGCAAAAACAATAACACGAACGACGAATTGGAGGTGTAGAATGCTGAATAATCACTGGAATTCAGAAGTTCAAAACAAAGCCTTACATAAAAGCAATCACAACAGAAGAACAGTGAGGAGCTCAAAACATTTAGCGTATTATCAAACAGCATGTCAACAGCTGAAATCACATTTAAAAGAATTGACAAAAAAAGTAGAAAAACAATCTATACAAGTTTTCCGTAAAATTAGTAATCTAATTGAAAACCAAAGCAGAAGCACAAAAACGAACACTAAGCTGGAGGTATATAAAAACAAAGAAGATATGCAAAAATCATCTGAAGCCAAACGTTCGAAACAGCAAACCTAAGATGCGGAAAACAATTACCAAAAAAACAAAGAAGGAAATCAGTCATTTTTGCACATCATCCATCAGCATGTGAACAGCTAACATCACATTCAATTAACATGAAAACATCATTTTTAAATAAAAAAGCTCAACCCAATGTCCACATTTTCCGTAAGCAGAACAAATAACATTTTAGTTTCATGCCAGTAAAGAGTGGTACTCATTCATCAAGAGTAGCAAATAGAACATCGCAAACTGAACGCGCAGCTCAATAACATCTCCATAATGTGATAAATTAAACTGCCATATCCAAAAATGACAGCATTATTCAACTCAATCATATCAGCAGCAAGAGCAGCCTACCAACTTCAGTTATAATCATGACATAAAAGGGACAATGAAAGAGTTAAACTGCGCACAGCTCGCATAAGCGAAAAAATCTATTCGAACTCAGAGCAAAAACAATAAAACGAACGACGAGTTGAAGGTGTAGAATGCTGAATAATCATTGGAATTCAGAAGTTCAAAACAAAACCTTACATAAAAGCAATCACCACAGAAGTACAGAGAGGAGCTTAAAAAATTTAGAGTTTTATAAATCATCATGTCAACAGCTAAAATCACATTTGAAGGAATTGACAAAAACGGTAGAACAACAATCAATACAAGTCTTCCGTAAATTTAGTATTCTAATTGAAAACCAAAGCAGGATCACAAAAAACGAACAATACGCTGGAGGTATACAAAACTCAAGAAGATATGCAAAAATCATCGGAAGCCAAACGTTCGAAACAGCAACCCTAAGATGAGGAAAACAATTACCAAAAAAAGAAAAAGAAGGAAATTAGTCATTTTTGCACATCAATCAGCATGTGAAGAGCCAACATCACATTCAATTAACATGAAACCATTATTTTTTGAATAAAAAGCTCAACCTAATGTCCAAAATTTCGGTAAGCAGAAGAAATAACATTTCAGTTTCAAGCCAGTAAAGAGTGGTAGTCATTCATCAGGAGTAGCAAGTAGAACTTCGCAAACTGAACGCGCAGCTTAATAACACCTCCATAATGTGATAAATTAAACTGCCATAACCAAAAATGAGAGCACTATTCAACTCAATCATGTCAGCAGCAAGAGCAGCTTACCAACTTCTGTTATAATGATGACATAAAAGGGACAATAAAAGAGTTGAACTGCGCAAAGCCGCAAAGCTCGCATAAGCGAAATAATCTGTTCGAACTCAGAGCAAAAACAATAACACAGACGACGAGTTGAAGGTGTAGAATGCTGAATAATCACTGGAATTCAGAAGTTCAAAACACAAAACCTTACATAAAAGCAGTCAACACAGAAGTACAGAGAGGAGCTCAAAAATTTTAGCGTATTATTGATTATCATGTCAACAGCTAAAATCACATTTGAAAGAAATGACAAAAAAGTAGAAAAACAATCTATACAAGTCTTCCGTAAAATTAGTAATCTAATTGAAATTCAAAGCAGAAGCACAAAAAACGAACAATAAGCTGGAGGTATACAAAACAAAGAAGATATGCGAAAAACATCGGAAGCCAAACGTTCGAAACAGCAAACCTAAGATGAGGAAAACAATTACCAAAAAACAAAAAGAAAGAAATCAGTCATTTTTGCACATCAACAATCAGCATGTGAACAGCTAACATCACATTCAATTAACATGAAACCATTATTTTTGATTTAAAAAGCTCAACCTAATGTCCAAAATTTCCGTAAGCAGAAATAAATTTTCAGTTTCAAGCCAGTAAAGAGTGGTAGTCATTCATCAGGAGTAGCAAGTAGAACATCGCAAACTGAACGCGCAGCTTAATAACATCTCCATAATGTGATAAATTAAACAGCCATATCCAAAAATGACAGCACTATTCAACTCAATCATGTCAGCAGCAAGAGCAGCTTACCAACTTCAGTCATAATGATGACATAAAATGGACAATAAAAGAGTTAAACGGGGCACAGCTCGCAAAAGCGAAATAATCTATTCGAATTCAGAGAAAAAACAATAACACGAACGACGAATTGGAGGTGTAGAATGCTGAATAATCATTGGAATTCAGCAGTTCAAAACAAAGCCTTACAAAAAAGCAATCACCACAGAAGTACAGAGAGGAGCTAAAAAAATTTAGCGTATTATCAATCATCATGTCAACAGCTGAAATCACATTTAAAAGAATTGACAAAAACAGTAGAAAAACAATCTATACAAGTCTTCCGTAAAATTTGTAATCTAATTGAAATTCAAAGCAGAAGCACAAAAAACGAACAATAAGCAGGAGGTATATAAAAACAAAGAAGATATGCAAAAATCATCGGAAGCTAAACGCTCGAAACAGCAAACCTAAGATTAGGAAAACAATTACCAAAAACAAAAAGAAGGAAATCAGTCATTTTTGCACATCATCAATCAGCATGTGAACAGCTAACATCACATTCAATTAACATGAAACCATTATTTTCGAATAAAAAAGCTCAACCTAATGTCCAAAATTTCCGTAAGCAGGAATAACATTTCAGTTTCACGCCAGTAAAGAGTGGTAGTCATTCATCAGGAGTAGCAAGTAGAACATCGCCAACTGAACGCGCAGCTTAATAACCTCTCCATAATGTGATAAATTAAACTGCCATATCCTAAAATGACAGCACTATTCAACTCAATCATGTCAGCAGCAGGAGCAGCTTAACAACTTCAGTTATAATGATGACATAAAAGGGACAATAAAAGAGTTAAACTGCGCACCGCTCGCATAAGCGAAATAATCTATTCGAACTCAGAGCAAAAAAAAAAACACGAACGACGAATTGGAGGTGTAGAATGCTGAATAATCATTGAAATTCAGAAGTTCAAAACAAAGCCTTACATAAAAGCAATCACCACAGAAGTACAGAGAGGAGCTCAAAAAATTTAGCGTATTATCAATCATCAAGTCAACAGCTGAAATCACATTTAAAAGAATTGACGAAAACAGTAGAAAAACAATCTATACAAGTCTTCCGTAAAATTAGTAATCTAATTGAAAACCAAAGCAGAAGCACAAAAAACGAACAATAAGCTGGAGGTATATAAAAACAAAGAAGATATTCAAAAATCATCGGAAGCCAAACGTTCGAAACAGCAAAACTAAGATGAGGAAAACAATTACCAAAAACACAAAAAGAAGGAAATCAGTCATTTTTGCACATCATCAATCAGCATGTGAACAGCTGACATCACATTCAATTAACATGAAACCATTATTTTTGAATAAAAAAGCTCAACCTCATATCCAAAATTTCCTTAAGCAGAAATAACATTTCAGTTTCAAGCCAGTAAAGAGTGGTAGTCATTCATCAGGAGTAGCAAGTAGAACATCGCAAACTGAACGCGCAGCTTAATAACATCTCCATAATGTGATAAATTAAACTGCCATATCCAGAAATGACAGCACTATTCAACTCAATCATGTCAGCAGCAAGAGCAGCCTATCAACTTCAGTTATAATGATATCAAAGGGACAATAAAATAGTTAAACTGCGCACAGCTCGCATAAGCGAAATAATCTATTCGAACTCAGAGCAAAAACAATAACAAAAATGACGAATTGGAGGTGTAGAATGCTGAATAATCATTGGAATTCAGAAGATCAAAACAAAGCCTTACATAAAAGCAATCACCACAGAAGTACAGAGAGGAGCTCAAAAAATTTAGCGTATTATCAATCATCATGTCAACAGCTGAAATCACATTTAAAAGAAGCACAAAAAACGAACAATAAGCTGGAGGTATATAAAAACAAAGATATGCAAAAATCATCGGAAGCCAAACGTTCGAAACAGCAAACCTAAGATGAGGAAAACAATTACCAAAAACACAAAAAGAAGGAAATCAGTCATTTTTGCACATCGTCAATCAGCATGTGAACAGCTGACATCACATTCAATTAACATGAAACCATTATTTTTGATTTAAAAAGCTCAACCTAATGTCCAAAATTTCCGTAAGCAGAAATAACATTTCAGTTTCAAGCCAGTAAGGAGTGGTAGTCATTCATCAGGAGTAGCAAGTAGAACATCGCAAACTGAACGCGCAGCTTAATAACATCTCCATAATGTGATAAATTAAACTGCCATATCCAAAAATGACAGCACTATTCAACTCAATCATGTCAGCAGCAAGAGCAGCCTATCAACTTCAGTTATAATGATGACATCAAAGGGACAATAAAAGAGTTAAACTGCGCACAGCTCGCATAAGCGAAATAATCTATTCGAACTCAGAGCAAAAACAATAACACGAACGACGAGTTGAAGGTGTAGAATGCTGAATAATCATTGGAAATCAGAAGTTCAAAACAAAGCCTTACATAAAAGCAATCACCACAGAAGTACAGAGAGGAGCTCAAAAACTTTAGCGTATTATCAAACAGCATGTCAACAGCTGAAATCACATTTAAAAGAAGCACAAAAAACGAACAATAAGCTGGAGGTATATAAAAACAAAGATATGCAAAAATCATCGGAAGCCAAACGTTCGAAACAGCAAACCTAAGATGAGGAAAACAATTACCAAAAACACAAAAAGAAGGAAATCAGTCATTTTTGCACATCATCAATCAGCATGTGAACAGCTGACATCGCATTCAATTAACATGAAACCATTATTTTTGAATAAAAAAGCTCAACCTCATATCCAAAATTTCCGTAAGCAGAAATAACATTTAAGTTTCAAGCCAGTAAAGAGTGGTAGTCATTCATCAGGAGTAGCAAGTAGAACATCGCAAACTGAACGCGCAGCTTAATAACATCTCCATTATGTGATAAATTAAACTGCCATATCCAAAAATGACAGCACTATTCAACTCAATCATGTCAGCAGCAAGAGCAGCCTATCAACTTCAGTTATAATGATATCAAAGGGACAATAAAATAGTTAAACTGCGCACAGCTCGCATAAGCGAAATAATCTGTTCGAACTCAGAGCAAAAACAATAACAAAAATGACGAATTGGAGGTGTAGAATGCTGAATAATCATTGGAATTCAGAAGATCAAAACAAAGCCTTACATAAAAGCAATCACCACAGAAGTACAGAGAGGAGCTCAAAAAATTTAGCGTATTATCAATCATCATGTCAACAGCTGAAATCACATTTAAAAGAAGCACAAAAAACGAACATTAAGCTGGAGGTATATAAAAACAAAGATATGCAAAAATCATCGGAAGCCAAACGTTCGAAACAGCAAACCTAAGATGAGGAAAACAATTACCAAAAACACAAAAAGAAGGAAATCAGTCATTTTTGCACATCATCAATCAGCATGTGAACAGCTGACATCACATTCAATTAACATGAAACCATTATTTTTGAATAAAAAAGCTCAACCTCATATCCAAAATTTCCGTAAGCAGAAATAACAATTCAGTTTCAAGCCAGTAAAGAGTGGTAGTCATTCATCAGGAGTAGCAAGTAGAACATCGCAAACTGAACGCGCAGCTTAATAACATCTCCATAATGTGATAAATTAAACTGCCATATCCAAAAATGACAGCACTATTCAACTCAATCATGTCAGCAGCAAGAGCAGCCTATCAACTTCAGTTATAATGATGACATCAAAGGGACAATAAAAGAGTTAAACTGCGCACAGCTCGCATAAGCGAAATAACCTATTCGAACTCAGAGCAAAAACAATAACACGAACGACGAGTTGAAGGTGTAGAATGCTGAATAATCATTGAAATTCAGAAGTTCAAAACAAAGCCTTACATAAAAGCAATCACCACAGAAGTACAGAGAGGAGCTCAAAAAATTTAGCGTATTATCAATCATCATGTCAACAGCTGAAATCACATTTAAAAGAAGCACAAAAAACGAACAATAAGCTGGAGGTATATAAAACCAAAGATATGCAACAATCATCGGAAGCCAAACGTTCGAAACAGCAAACCTAAGATGAGGAAAACAATTACCAAAAACACAAAAAGAAGCAAATCAGTCATTTTTGCACATCATCAATCAGCATGTGAACAGCTGACATCACATTCAATTAACATGAAACCATTATTTTTGAATAAAAAAGCTCAACCTCATATCCAAAATTTCCGTAAGCAGAAATAACATTTCAGTTTCAAGCCAGTAAAGAGTGGTAGTCATTCATCAGGAGTAGCAAGTAGAACATCGCAAACTGAACGCGCAGCTCAATAACATCTCCATAATGTGATAAATTAATTTGCCATATCCAAAACTGACAGCACTATTCAACTCAATCATGTCAGCAGCAAGAGCAGCCTACCAACTTCAGTTATAATGATGACAAAAAAGGCACAATAGAAGAGTTAAACTGCACACAGCTCGCATATAATAAACTAAATATTCTATTTGAACTCAGAGCAAAAACAATACCACGAACGACGAGTTGAAGGTATAGAATGCTGACTTATAATTGGAATTCAGAAATTTCAAACACAAAACCTTACATAAAAGCAATCACCAGAGAAGTACGGAGAGGAGCTCAAAAATTTAGGCGCATTATTAATCATCTTGTCAACAGCTTAAATCACATTTAAAAGAATTGACTAAAACAGTAGAAAAACAATCTATACAAGTCTTCCGTAAAATTAGTAATCTAATTGAAAACCAAAGCAGAAGCACAAAAACGAACACTAAGCAGGAGATATATAAAAACAAAGAAGATATGCAAAAATCATCTGAAGCCAAACGTTCGAAACAGCAAACCTTTGATGAGGAAGACAATTACCAAAAAAAAACAAAAAGAAGGAAATCAGTCATTTTCGAACATCATCAATCAGTATGTGAACAGCTAACATCACATTCAGTTAACATGAAACCATTATTTTTGAATAAAAAAGCTCAACCTAATGTCCAAAATTTCCGTAACCAGAAATAACATTTCAGTTTCAAGCCGGTAAAGAGTGGTAGTCATTCATCAGGAGTAGCAAGTAGAACATTGCAAACTGAACGCGCAGCTTAATAACATCTCCATAATGTGATAAATTAAACTGCCATGTCCAAAAATGACAGAACTATTCAACTCAATCATGTCAGCAGCAAGAGCAGCCTATCAACACCAGTTATAATGATGACATCAAAGGGACAATAAAAGAGTTAAACTGCGCACAGCTCGCATAAGCGAAACAATCTATTCGAACTCAGAGCAAAAACAATAACACAAACGACGAATTGGAGGTGTAGAATGCTGAATAATCATTGGAATTCAGAAGATCAAAACAAAGCCTTACATAAAAGCAATCACCACAGAAGTACAGAGAGGAGCTCAAAACATTTAGCGTATTATCAATCATCATGTCAACAGCTGAAATCACATTTAAAAGAATTGACAAAACAGTAGAGAAACAATCTATACAAGTCTTCCGTAAAATTAGTAATCTAATTGAAAACCAAAGCAGAAGCACAAAAACGAACACTAAGCAGGAGATATATAAAAACAAAGAAGATATGCAAAAATCATCTGAAGCCAAACGTTCGAAACAGCAAACCTTTGATGAGGAAGACAATTACCAAAAAAAACAAAAAGAAGGAAATCAGTCATTTTCGCACATCATCAATCAGTATGTGAACAGCTAACATCACATTCAGTTAACATGAAACCATTATTTTTGAATAAAAAAGCTCAACCTAATGTCCAAAATTTCCGTAAGCAGAAACAACATTTCAGTTTCAAGCCGGTAAAGAGTGGTAGTCATTCATCAGGAGTAGCAAGTAGAACATTGCAAACTGAACGCGCAGCTTAATAACATCTCCATAATGTGATAAATTAAACTGCCATGTCCAAAAATGACAGAACTATTCAACTCAATCATGTCAGCAGCAAGAGCAGCCTATCAACTCCAGTTATAATGATGACATCAAAGGGAGAATAAAAGAGTTAAACTGCGCACAGCTCGCATAAGCGAAATAATCTATTCGAACTCAGAGCAAAAACAATAACACGAACGACGAATTTGAGGTGTAGAATGCTTATAATCATTGGAAATCAGAAGTTCAAAACAAAGCCTTACATAAAATCAATCACCACAGAAGTACAGAGAGGAGCTCAAAAAATTTAGCGTATTACCAATCATCATGTCAACAGCTGAAATCACATTTAAAAGAATTGACTAAAACAGTAGAAAAACAATCTATACAAGTCTTCCGTAAAATTAGTAATCTAATTGAAAACCAAAGCAGAAGCACAAAAAACGAACAATAAGCTGGAGGTATATGAAACTCAAGAAGCTATGCAAAAATCATCGGAAGCCAAACGTTCGAAACAGCAAACCTAAGATGAGGAAAACAATTACCAAAAAAAAAACAAACAGAAGGAAGAAGGAAATCAATCATTTTTGCACATCATCAATCAGCATGTGAAGAGCTAACACCACATTCAATTAACGTGAACCCACTATTTTGGAAAAAAAAGCTCAACCTAATGTGCACAATTTCCGTAAGCAGAAATAAAATTTCAGTTTCAAGCCAGTAAAGAGTGTAGTCATGCATCAGGAGGAGCAAGTAGAACATTGCAAACTGAACGCGCAGCTCAATAACATCTCCATAATGTGATAAATTAAAGTCCCATAACCAAGAATGACAGCACTATCCAACTCAATCATGTCAGCAGCAAGAGCAGCCTACCAACTTCAGAAACAAAGATGACATAAAAAGGACAAAAAAGAGTTAAAATGCACACAGCTCGCATAAGCTAAATAATCTATTCGAACTCAGAGCAAAAACAATACCACGAACGACGAGTTGAAGGTGTAGAATGCTGACTTATAATTGGAATTCAGAAATTTCAAACACAAAACCTTACATAAAAGCAATCACCAGAGAAGTACGGAGAGGAGCTCAAAAATTTTGGCGCATTATTAATCATCTTGTCAACAGCTTAAATCACATTTAAAAGAATTGACTAAAACAGTAGAAAAACAATCTATACAAGTCTTCCGTAAAATTAGTAATCTAATTGAAAACCAAAGCAGAAGCACAAAAAACGAACAATAAGCTGGAGGTATATGAAACTCAAGAAGCTATGCAAAAATCATCGGACGCCAAACGTTCGAAACAGCAAACCTAAGATGAGGAAAACAATTACAAAAAAAAAACAAACAGAAGGAAGGAAATCAATCATTTTTGCACATCATCAATCAGCATGTGAAGAGCTAACACCACATTCAATTAACGTGAACCCACTATTTTGGAAAAAAAGCTCAACCTAATGTGCACAATTTCCGTAAGCAGAAATAAAATTTCAGTTTCAAGCCAGTAAAGAGTGTAGTCATGCATCAGGAGGAGCAAGTAGAACATTGCAAACTGAACGCGCAGCTCAATAACATTTCCATAATGTGATAAATTAAAGTCCCATAACCAAGAATGACAGCACTATCCAACTCAATCATGTCAGCAGCAAGAGCAGCCTACCAACTTCAGAAACAAAGATGACATAAAAAGGTCAAAAAAGAGTTAAAATGCACACAGCTCGCATAAGCTAAATAATCTATTCGAACTCAGAGCAAAAACAATACCACGAACGACGAGTTGAAGGTGTAGAATGCTGACTTATAATTGGAATTCAGAAATTTCAAACACAAAACCTTACATAAAAGCAATCACCAGAGAAGTACGGAGAGAAGCTCAAAAATTTTGGCGCATTATTAATCATCTTGTCAACAGCTTAAATCACATTTAAAAGAATTGACTAAAACAGTAGAAAAACAATCTATACAAGTCTTCCGTAAAATTAGTAATCTAATTGAAAACCAAAGCAGAAGCACAAAAAACGAACAATAAGCTGGAGGTATATGAAACTCAAGAAGCTATGCAAAAATCATCGGACGCCAAACGTTCGAAACAGCAAACCTAAGATGAGGAAAACAATTACAAAAAAAAAACAAACAGAAGGAAGGAAATCAATCATTTTTGCACATCATCAATCAGCATGTGAAGAGCTAACACCACATTCAATTAACGTGAACCCACTATTTTGGAAAAAAAGCTCAACCTAATGTGCACAATTTCCGTAAGCAGAAATAAAATTTCAGTTTCAAGCCAGTAAAGAGTGTAGTCATGCATCAGGAGGAGCAAGTAGAACATTGCAAACTGAACGCGCAGCTCAATAACATTTCCATAATGTGATAAATTAAAGTCCCATAACCAAGAATGACAGCACTATCCAACTCAATCATGTCAGCAGCAAGAGCAGCCTACCAACTTCAGAAACAAAGATGACATAAAAAGGTCAAAAAAGAGTTAAAATGCACACAGCTCGCATAAGCTAAATAATCTATTCGAACTCAGAGCAAAAACAATACCACGAACGACGAGTTGAAGGTGTAGAATGCTGACTTATAATTGGAATTCAGAAATTTCAAACACAAAACCTTACATAAAAGCAATCACCAGAGAAGTACGGAGAGAAGCTCAAAAATTTTGGCGCATTATTAATCATCTTGTCAACAGCTTAAATCACATTTAAAAGAATTGACAAAAACAGTAGAAAAACAATCTATACAAGTCTTCCGTAAAATTAAAAATCTAATTGAAAACCAAAGCAGGAGCACAAAAAAACGAACAATAACATGGAGGTATAAAAACTCAAGAAGCTATGCAAATATCTTCGGAAGCCAAACGTTCGAAACAGCAAACCTAAGATGAGGGAAACAATCACCAAAAAAACAAAAAAAGGAAATCAGTCATTTTTGCACACCATCAATCAGCATGTGAACAGCTATCATTACATTCAATTAACGTGAACTCACTATTTCGGAATGAAAAAGCTCAACCTAATGTCCACAATTTCCATAAGCAGAAGATATAACATTTCAGTTTCAAGCCAGTAAAGTGTGGTAGTCATTCAACAGGAGTAGCAAGTAGAACATCGCAAACTGAACACGCAGCTTAATAACATCTTCATAATGTGATAAATTAAACTGCCATAACCAAAAATGACAGCACTATTCAACTCAATCATGTCAGCAGCAAGAGCAGCTTAACAACTTCAGTTATAATGATGACATAAAAGGGACAATAAAAGAGTTAAACTGCTCACAGCTCAGATAAGCGAAACAATTTATTCGAACTCAGAGCAAAAACAATAACACGAACGACGAGTTGAAGGTGTAGAATGCAGACTTATAATTGGAATTCAGAAATTTCAAACACAAAACCTTACATAAAAGCAATCACCAGAGAGGTACGGAGAGGAGCTCAAAAAATTTAGCGTATTACCAATCATCATGTCAACAGCTGAAATCACATTTAAAAGAATTGACAAAAACGGTAGAACAACAATCTATACAAGTCTTCCGTAAATTTAGTATTCTAATTGAAAACCAAAGCAGGATCACAAAAAACGAACAATAAGCTGGAGGTATACAAAACTCAAGAAGATATGCAAAAATCATCGGAAGCCAAACGTTCGAAACAGCAAACCTAAGATGAGGAAAACAATTACCAAAAAAACAAAGAAGGAAATCAGTCATTTTTGCACACCATCAATCAGCATGTGAACAGCTATCATTACATTCAATTAACGTGAACTCACTATTTCGGAATGAAAAAGCTCGACCTAATGTCCACAATTTCCGTAAGCAGAAGAAATAGCATTTCAGTTTTAAGCCAGTAAAGAGTGGTACTCATTCATCAGGAGTAGCAAATAGAACATCGCACACTGAACCCGCAGCTTAATAACATCTTCATAATGTGATAAATTAAACTGCCATAACCAAAAATGAAAGCACTATTCAACTCAATCATGTCAGCAGCAAGAGCAGCTTACCAATTTCAGTTATATTGATGACATAAAAGGGACAGTAGAAGAGTTAAACTGCAGACAGCTCGCATAAGGTTGATAATCTATTCAAATTCAGAGCTAAAACATTAACAAGAATGACGAGTTGAAAGTGTAGAATGCTTATAATCATTGGAATTCAGAAGTTCAAAACACGAGACCTTACAGAAAAGAAATCACCACAGAAGTACAGAGAGAAAAGGCTCAAAAGTTTTAGCGTATTATTAATCATGTCAACAGCTAAAATCACATCCAAAAGAATTAACAAAATCTTATTGAAAACCAAAGCAGGAGCACAAAAAACGAACAATTAGCTGGAGGTTTATAAAACTCAATAAGCTATGCAAAAATCATTTGAAGCCAAACGTTCGAAACAGCAAACCTAAGATGAGGAAAACAATTACCAAAAAATAACAAAAACAAGGAAATCAGTCATTTTTGCACATCATCAATCAGCATGTGAACAGCTAACACCACATTCAATTAACATGAACCCACTATTTTGGAATAAAAAAGCTCAACCTAATGTCCACAATTTCCGTAAGCAGAAGAAATAACATTTCAGTTTCAAGCCAGTAAAGAGTGGTAGTCATTCATCAGGAGTAGCAAGTAGAACATCGCAAACTGAACGCGCAGCTTAACATCTCCATAATGTGATAAATTAAACTGCCATAACCAAATCTGACAGCACTATTCAACTCAATCATTTCAGCAGCCAGAGCAGTCTACCAACTTCAGTTATAATGATGACATAAAAGGGACAATGAAAATGTTAAACTGCGAACAGCTCGCATAAGCGAAATAATCTATTCGAACTCAGAGCAAAAACAATAACACGAACGACGAGTTGAAAGTGTAGAATGCGTATAATCATTGGAATTTAGAAGTTCAAAACACAAAAACTTACATAAAAGCAATCACCACAGAAGTACAGAGAGAAGGAGCTCAATAACTTTAGCGTATTATTAATCATGTCAACAGCTAAAATCACATCCAAAAGAATTAACAAAATCTTATTGAAAACCAAAGCAGGAGCACAAAAAACGAACAATTAGCTGGAGGTTTATAAAACTCAATAAGCTATGCAAAAATCATTTGAAGCCAAACGTTCGAAACAGCAAACCTAAGATGAGGAAAACAATTACCAAAAAATAACAAAAACAAGGAAATCAGTCATTTTTGCACATCATCAATCAGCATGTGAACAGCTAACACCACATTCAATTAACATGAACCCACTATTTTGGAATAAAAAAGCTCGACCTAATGTCCACAATTTCCGTAAGCAGAAGCAATAACATTTCAGTTTCAAGCCAGTAAAGAGTGGTAGTCATTCATCAGGAGTAGCAAGTAGAACATCGCAAACTGAACGCGCAGCTTAACATCTCCATAATGTGATAAATTAAACTGCCATAACCAAATCTGACAGCACTATTCAACTCAATCATTTCAGCAGCCAGAGCAGTCTACCAACTTCAGTTATAATGATGACATAAAAGGGACAATGAAAATGTTAAACTGCGAACAGCTCGCATAAGCGAAATAATCTATTCGAACTCAGAGCAAAAACAATAACACGAACGACGAGTTGAAAGTGTAGAATGCGTATAATCATTGGAATTTAGAAGTTCAAAACACAAAAACTTACATAAAAGCAATCACCACAGAAGTACAGAGAGAAGGAGCTCAATAACTTTAGCGTATTATTAATCATCATGTCAACAGCTAAAATCACATTTAGAATTGACGAAAACAGTAGAAACAAACCATACAAGTCTTCCGTAAAATTAGGAAACTAATTGAAAACCAAAAGCAGGAGCACAAAAAACGAACAATAAGCTGCAGGTATTAAAACTCACGAAGCTATGCAAAAATCATCGGAAGCCAAATATTCGAAAAAGCAAACCTAAGATGAGGAAAACAATTACTAAAAAACAAAAAGAACGAAATCAGTCATTTTTGCTCATCATCAATCAGCATGTGAACAACTAAAATCCCATTCAATTAACGTGAACCCACTATTTTGGAATAAAAAAGCTCAACCCAGTGTCCACAAGTTCCGTAAGCAGAAGAAATAACATTTCAGTTTCAAGCCAGTAAAGACTGTTAGTCATTCATCAGGAGTAGCAAGTAGAACATCGCAAACTGAACGCGCAGCTTAAAAACATCTCTATAATTGGATAAATTAAACTGCCATAACCAAAAATGACAGCGCTATTCAACTCAATCATGTCAGCAATAAGAGCAGCCTACCAACTTCAGTTATAATGATGACATAAAAGGGACAATAAAAGAGTTAAATTGCGCACAGCTCGCATAAGCGAAATAATCTATTCGAACTCAGAGCAGAAACAATAACACGAACGACGAGTTGAAGGTGTAGAAAGCTGACTAATCATTGGAATTCAGAAAGTCAAAACACAAAACCTTACATAAAAGCAACCACCACAGAAATACAGAGAGGAGCTCAAAAACTTTAGCGTATTATTAATCATCATGTCAACAGCTAAAATCACATTTAAAAGATTTGACAAAAACAGTAGAAAAACAATCTATGAAAGTAATCTAATTGTAAATTAGTAATCTAATTAGTAATCAATTAGATTACCGTAAATTAGTAATCTAATTGAAAACCAAAGCAGGAGCACAAAAAACGAACAAAAAGCTGGAGGTATATAAAACTCAAGAAGCTATGCAAAAATCATCGGAAGCCAAACATTCGAAAAAGCAAACCTAAGATGAGGAAAACAATTACCAAAAAAAAGAAGGAAATCAGTCATTTTTGCACATCATCAATCAGCATGTGAACAGCTTACATCACCTTCAATTAATGTGAACCCACTATTTTGGAACAAAAAAGCTCAACCTAATGTCCACAATTTCCGCAAGCAGAAGAAAAAACATTTCAGTTTCAAGCCAGTAAAGAGTGGTAGTCATTCATCAGGAGTAGCAAGTACAACATCGCCAACTGAACGCGCAGCTCAATAACATCTCCATAATTTGATAAATTAAACTGCCATAACCAAGAATTACAGCACTTTTCAACTCAATCAAGTCAGCAGCAAGAGCAGCCTACCAACTTCAGTTATAATGATGACATGAAAGGGACAATAAAAGAGTTAAATTGCGCACAGCTCGCATAAGCGAAATAATCTATTCGAACTCAGAGCAAAAACAATAACACGAACGACGAGTTGGAGGTGTAGAAAGCTGTTTAATCATTGGAATTCAGAAAGTCAAAACACAAAACCTTACATAAAAGCAACCACCACAGAAGTACAGAGAGGAGCTCAAAAACTTTAGCGTATTATTAATCATCATGTCAACAGCTAAAATCACATTTAAAAGATTTGACAAAAACAGTAGAAAAACAATCTATGAAAGTTTTCCGTAAATTAGTAATCTAATTGAAAACCAAAGCAGGAGCACAAAAAACGAACAATAAGCTGGAGGTATATAAAACTCAAGAAGCTATGCAAAAATCATCGGAAGCCAAACATTCGAAAAAGCAAACCTAAGATGAGGAAAACAATTACCAAAAAAAAGAAGGAGATCAGTCATTTTTGCACATCATCAATCAGCATGTGAACAGCTTACATCACATTCAATTATTGTGAACCCACTATTTTGGAACAAAAAAGCTCAACCTAATAACCACAATTTCCGCAAGCAGAAGAAAAAACATTTCAGTTTCAAGCCAGCAAAGAGTGGTAGTCATTCATCAGGAGTAGCAAGTACAACATCGCCAACTGAACGCGCAGCTCAATAAAATCTCCATAATTTGATAAATTAAACTGCCATAACCATGAATGACAGCACTTTTCAACTCAATCAATTTAGCAGCAAGAGCAGCCTACCAACTTCAGTTATAATGATGACATAAAAGGGACAATAAGAGTTAAATTGCGCACAGCTCGCATAAGCGAAATAATCTATTCGAACTCAGAGCAAAAACAATAACACGAACGACGAGTTGAAGGTGTAAAAAGCTGACTAATCATTGGAATTCAGAAAGTCAAACACAAAATCTTACATAAAAGCAACCACCACAGAAGTACAGAGGGGAGCTCAAAAATTTTAGCGTATTATTAATCATCATGTCAACAGCTAAAATCACATTTAAAGGATTTGACAAAAATAGAAAAACAATCTATACAAGTCTTCCGTTAATTAGTAATCTAATTGAAAACCAAAGCAGGAGCACAAAAAACGAACAATAAGCTGGAGGTATATAAAACTCAAGAAGCTATGCAAAAATCATCGGAAGCCAAACATTCGAAAAAACAAACCTAAGATTAGGAAAACAATTACAAAAAAAAGAAGGAAATCAGTCATTTTTGCACATCATCAATCAGCATGTGAACAGCTTACATCACATTCAATTAATGGAACCCACTATTTTGGAACAAAAAAGCTCAACCTAATGTCCACAATTTCCGTAAGCAGAAATAACATTTCAGTTTCAAGCCAGTAAAGAGTGGTAGTCATTCATCAGGAGTAGCAAGTACAACATCGCCAACTGAACGCGCAGCTCAATAAAATCTCCATAATTTGATAAATTAAACTGCCATAACCATGAATGACAGCACTTTTCAACTCAATCAATTTAGCAGCAAGAGCAGCCTACCAACTTCAGTTATAATGATGACATAAAAGGGACGATAAGAGTTAAATTGCGCACAGCTCGCATAAGCGAAATAATCTATTCGAACTCAGAGCAAAAACAATAACACGAACGACGAGTCGAAGGTGTAGAAAGCTGACTAATCATTGGAATTCAGAAAGTCAAACACAAAACCTTACATAAAAGCAACCACCGGAGAAGTACAGAGGGGAGCTCAAAAATTTTAGCGCATTATTAATCATCATGTCAACAGCTAAAATCACATTTAAAAAAATGACAAAAACAGTAGAAAAACAATCTATACAAGTCTTCCGTAAATTAGTAATCTAATTGAAAACCAAAGCAGGAGCACAAAAAACGAACAATAAGCTGGAGGTAGAAGCTATGCAAAAATCATCGGAAGCCAAACATTCGAAAAAGCAAACCTAAGATGAGGAAAACAATTACCAAAAAAAGAAGGAAATCAGTCATTTTTGCACATCATCAATCAGCATGTGAACAACTTACATCACATTCAATTAATGTGAACCCACTATTTTGGAACAAAAAAGCTCAACCTAATGTCCACAATTTCCGCAAGCCGAAGAAAAAACATTTCAGTTTCAAGCCAGTAAAGAGTGGTAGTCATTCATCAGGAGTAGCAAGTACAACATCGCCAACTGAACGCGCAGCTCAATAATATCTCCATAATTTGATAAATTAAACTACCATAACCATGAATGACAGCACTTTTCAACTCAATCAAGTCAGCAGCAAGAGCAGCCTACCAACTTCAGTTATAATGATGACATAAAAGGGACAAGAGTTAAATTGCGCACAGCTCGCATAAGCGAAATAATCTATTCGAACTCAGAGCAAAAACAATACCACGAATGACGAGTTGAAGGTGTAGAATGCTGACTTATAATTGGAAT
Source organism: Convolutriloba macropyga (assembly GCF_964194025.1). Lineage (NCBI taxonomy): Eukaryota > Metazoa > Xenacoelomorpha > Acoela > Convolutidae > Convolutriloba > Convolutriloba macropyga. The sequence goes on along the minus strand of NC_134481.1, from coordinate 12,904,822 downwards.
TCAGAAATTTCAAACACAAAACCTTACATAAAAGCAACCACCACAGAAGTACAGAGGGGAGCTCAAAAATTTTAGCGTATTATTAATCATCATGTCAACAGCTAAAGTCACATTTAAAAGATTTGACAAAAACAGTAGAAAAACAATCTATACAAGTCTTCCGTAAATTAGTAATCTAATTGAAAACCAAAGCAGGAGCACAAAAAACGAACAATAAGCTGGAGGTATATAAAACTCAAGAAGCTATGCAAAAATCATCGGAAGCCAAACGTTCGAAACAGCAAACCTAAGATGAGGAAAACAATTACAAAAAAAAACAAACAGAAGGAAGGAAATCAATCATTTTTGCACATCATCAATCAGCATGTGAAGAGCTAACACCACATTCAATTAACGTGAACCCACTATTTTGGAAAAAAAGCTCAACCTAATGTGCACAATTTCCGTAAGCAGAAATAAAATTTCAGTTTCAAGCCAGTAAAGAGTGTAGTCATGCATCAGGAGGAGCAAGTAGAACATTGCAAACTGAACGCGCAGCTCAATAACATCTCCATAATGTGATAAATTAAAGTCCCATAACCAAGAATGACAGCACTATCCAACTCAATCATGTCAGCAGCAAGAGCAGCCTACCAACTTCAGAAACAAAGATGACATAAAAAGGTCAAAAAAGAGTTAAAATGCACACAGCTCGCATAAGCTAAATAATCTATTCGAACTCAGAGCAAAAACAATACCACGAACGACGAGTTGAAGGTGTAGAATGCTGACTTATAATTGGAATTCAGAAATTTCAAACACAAAACCTTACATAAAAGCAACCACCACAGAAGTACAGAGGGGAGCTCAAAAATTTTAGCGTATTATTAATCATCATGTCAACAGCTAAAGTCACATTTAAAAGATTTGACAAAAACAGTAGAAAAACAATCTATACAAGTCTTCCGTAAATTAGTAATCTAATTGAAAACCAAAGCAGGAGCACAAAAAACGAACAATAAGCTGGAGGTATATAAAACTCAAGAAGCTATGCAAAAATCATCGGAAGCCAAACATTCGAAAAAGCAAACCTAAGATGAGGAAAACAATTACCAAAAAAAAGAAGGAAATCAGTCATTTTTGCATATCATCAATCAGCATGTGAACAGCTTACATCACATTCAATTAATGTGAACCCACTATTTTGGAACAAAAAAGCTCAACCTAATGTCCACAATTTCCGTAAGCAGAAGAAATAACAATTCAGTTTCAAGCCAGTAGAGACTGGTAGTCATTCATCAGGAGTAGCAAGTACAACATCGCCAACTGAACGCGCAGCTCAATAATAACATAATTTGATAAATTAAACTGCCACAACCAAGATTGACAGCACTTTTCAACTCAATTAAGTCAGCAGCAAGAGCAGCCTACCAACTTCAGTTATAATGATGACATAAAAGGGACGATAAGAGTTAAATTGCGCACAGCTCGCATAAGCGAAATAATCTATTCGAACTCAGAGCAAAAACAATAACACGAACGACGAGTTGAAGGTGTAGAAAGCTGACTAATCATTGGAATTCAGAAAGTCAAAACACAAAACCTTACATAAAAGCAACCACCACAGAAGTACAGAGAGGAGCTCAAAAACTTTAGCGTATTATTAATCATCATGTCAACAGCTAAAATCACATTTAAAAGATTTGACAAAAACAGTAGAAAAACAATCTATGAATGTCTTCCGTAAATTAGTAATCTAATTGAAAACCAAAGCAGGAGCACAAAAAACGAACAATAAGCTGGAGGTATATAAGACTCAAGAAGCTATGCAAAAATCATCGGAAGCCAAACATTCGAAAAAGCAAACCTAAGATGAGGAAAACAATTACCAAAAAAAGAAGGAAATCAGTCATTTTTGCACATCATCAATCAGCATGTGAACAGCTTACATCACATTCAATTAATGTGAACCCACTATTTTGGAACAAAAAAGCTCAACCTAATGTCCACAATTTCCGCAAGCAGAAAAAAAAAACATTTAAGTTTCAAGCCAGTAAAGAGTGGTAGTCATTCATCAGGAGTAGCAAGTACAACATCGCCAACTGAACGCGCAGCTCAATAACATCTCCATAATTTGATAAATTAAACTGCCATAACCATGAATGACAGCACTTTTCAACTCAATCAAGTCAGCAGCAAGAGCAGCCTACCAACTTCAGTTATAATGATGACATAAAAGGGACAATAAGAGTTAAATTGCGCACAGCTCGCATAAGCGAAATAATCTATTCGAACTCAGAGCAAAAACAATAACACGAACGACGAGTTGAAGGTGTAGAAAGCTGACTAATCATTGGAATTCAGAAAGTCAAACACAAAACCTTACATAAAAGCAACCACCACAGAAGTACAGATGGGAGCTCAAAAATTTTAGTGTGTTATTAATCATCATGTCAACAGCTAAAATCACATTTAAAAGATTTGACAAAAACAGTAGAAAAACAATCTATACAAGTCTTCCGTTAATTAGTAATCTAATTGAAAACCAAAGCAGGAGCACAAAAAACGAACAATAAGCTGGAGGTATATAAAACTCAAGAAGCTATGCAAAAATCATCGGAAGCCAAACATTCGAAAAAGCAAACCTAAGAAGAGGAAAACAATTACCAAAAAAAGAAGGAAATCAGTCATTTTTGCACATCATCAATCAGCATGTGAACAGCTTACATCACATTCAATTAATGTGAACCCACTATTTTGGAACAAAAAAGCTCAACCTAATGTCCACAATTTCCGTAAGCAGAAGAAATAACATTTCAGTTTCAAGCCAGTAAAGAGTGGTAGTCATTCATCAGGAGTAGCAAGTACAACATCGCCAACTGAACGCGCAGCTCAATAATATCTCCATAATTTGATAAATTAAACTGCCATAACCATGAATGACAGCACTTTTCAACTCAATCAAGTCAGCAGCAAGAGCAGCCTACCAACTTCAGTTATAATGATGACATAAAAGGGACGATAAGAGTTAAATTGCGCACAGCTCGCATAAGCGAAATAATCTATTCGAACTCAGAGCAAAAACAATAACACGAACGACGAGTCGAAGGTATAGAAAGCTGACTAATCATTGGAATTCAGAAAGTCAAACACAAAACCTTACATGAAAGCAACCACCACAGAAGTACAGAGGGGAGCTCAAAAATTTTAGCGTATTATTAATCATCATGTCAACAGCTAAAATCACATTTAAAAGATTTGACAAAAACAGTAGAAAAACAATCTATACAAGTCTTCCGTAAATTAGTAATCTAATTGAAAACCAAAGCAGGAGCACAAAAACCGAACAATAAGCTGGAGGTATATAAAACTCAAGAAGCTATGCAAAAATCATCGGAAGCCAAACATTCGAAAAAGCAAACCTAAGATGAGGAAAACAATTACCAAAAAAAGAAGGAAATCAGTTATTTTTGCACATCATCAATCAGCATGTGAACAGCTTACATCACATTCAATTAATGTGAACCCACTATTTTGGAACAAAAAAGCTCAACATAATGTCCACAATTTCCGCAAGCAGAAGAAAAAACATTTCAGTTTCAAGCCAGTAAAGAGTGGTAGTCATTCATCAGGAGTAGCAAGTACAACATCGCCAACTGAACGCGCAGCTCAATAACATCTCCATAATTTGATAAATTAAACTGCCATAACCAAAAATGACAGCACTTTTCAACTCAATCAAGTCAGCAGCAAGAGCAGCCTACCAACTTCAGTTATAATGATGACATAAAAGGGACAATAAAAGAGTTAAATTGATCACAGCTCGCATAAGCGAAATAATCTATTCGAACTCAGAGCAAAAACAATAACACGAACGACGAGTTGGTGTAGAAAGCTGACTAATAATTGGAATTCAGAAATTTAAAACACAAAACCTTACATAAAAGCAATCACCACAGAAGTACAGAGAGGAGCTCAAAAAATTTAGCGTATTATCAATCATCAAGTCAACAGCTAAAATCACATTTAAAGGAATTGACAAAAACGGTAGAAAAACAATCTATTCAAGTCTTCCGTAAAATTGGTAATCTAACTGAAAAACAAAGCATGAGCACAAAAAACGAACAATAAGCTGGAGGTATACAAAACTCAAGAAGCTATGCAAAAATCATCGGAAGCCAAACATTCGAAAAAGCAAACCTAAGATGAGGAAAGCAATTACCACAAAAACAAAGGAAATCAGTCAATTTTGCACAACATCAATCAGCATGTGAACAGCTAACATCATATTCAATTAATGTAAACCCACTATTTTTGGAATAAAAAAGCTCAACCTAATGTCCACAATTTCCATAAGCAGAAGAAATAACATTTCAGTTTCAAGCCAGTAAAGTGTGGTAGTCATTCAACAGGAGTAGCAAGTAGAACATCGCAAACTGAACGCGCAGCTTAATAACATCTTCATAATGTGATAAGTTAAACTGCCATAACCAAAAATGACAGCACTATTCAACTCAATCATGTCAGCAGCAAGAGCAGCTTATCAACTTCAGTTATAAGGAAGACATAAAAGGGACAATAAAAGAGTTAAAATGTGCACAGCTCGCATACGCGAATTACTCAATTCGAACTCAGAGCAAAAACATTAACACGAACGACGAGTTGAATGTGTAGAATGCTGAATACTCATTGGAATTCAGAAGCTCAAAACACAAAACCTTACATAAACGCAATCACCACAGAAGCGCGGAGAGAAAAAGCTCAATAACTTTAGCGTATTATTCATCATCATGTCAACAGCTAAAACCACGTTTAAAAGAATTGACAAAAACAGTAGAAAAACAATCTATACAAGTCTTCTGTAAAATTAGTAATCTAATTGAAAACCAAAGCAGGAGCACAAAAAACGAACAATAAGCTGGAAGTATATAAAACTCAAAAAGCTAAGCAAAAGTCATCGGAAGCCAAACATTCGAAAAAGAAACCTAAGATGAGGAAAGCCATTACCAAAAAAAAAACAAAAACAAGTAAAAAATTCATTTTTGCACATCAATCAGCATGTGAACAGCTAATCACATTCAATTAATGTGAACCCACTATTTTGGAAAAAAAGCTCAACCTAATGTCCACAATTTCCGTACGCAGAAGATATAACATTTCAGTTTCAAGCCAGTAAAGAGTGGTAGTCATTCATCAGGAGTAGCAAGTAGAACATCGCAAACTGAACGCGCAGCTCAATAACATCTCCATAATTTGATAAATGAAACTGCCATAACCAAGAATGACAGCACTTTTCAACTCAATCAAGTCAGCAGCAAGAGCAACCTAGCAACTTCAGTTATAATGATGACATAAAAGGGACAATAAAAGAGTTAAATTGCGCACAGCTCGCATAAGCTAAATAACCTATTCGAACTCTGAGCAAAAACAATAACACGAGCGACAAGTTGAAGGTGTAGAATGCTGAATAATCATTGGAATTCAGAAGTTCAAAACACAAAGTCTTACATAAAAGCAATTACCACAGAAGTAAAGAGAGAAGGAGCTCAAAAATTTTAGCGTATTAGTAGTCGAGTCAACAGCTAAAATCACATTTAAAAGATTTGACAAAAACAGTAGAAAAACAATCTATTCAAGTTTTCCGTAAAATTAGTAATCTAATTGAAAACCAAAGCAGGAGCACAAAAAACGAACAATAAGCTGGAGGTATTAAAACTCAAGAAGCTATGCAAAAATCATCGGAAGCCTAGCCTTCGAAAAAGCAAACCTAAGATGAGGAAAGCAATTACAAAAAAAACAAAGGAAATCAGTCATTTTTGCACATCATCAATCAGCATGTGAACAGCTAACATTAAATTCAATTATCGTGAACCCACTATTTTAGAAAAAAGCTCAACCTAATGTCCACAATTTCCGTAAGCAGAAGAAACATTTCAGTTTCAAGCCAGTAAAGAGTGGTAGTCATTCACCAGGAGTAGCAAGTAGAACATTGCAAACTGAACGCGCAGCTTAATATTATCTCTATAAAGTGATAAATTAAACTGCCATAACCAAAAACGACAGCACTATTCAACTTAATCATGTCAGCAACAAGGCAGCTTACCAACTTCAGTTATAATGATGGCATAAAAGGGACAATAAAAGATTTAAACTGCGCACTGCTCGCATAAGCTAAATAACCTATTCGAACTCAGAGCAAAAACAATAACACGGACGACAAGTTGAAGGTGTAGAATGCTGACTAATCATTGAATTCAGAAGTTCATAACACAAAACCTTACATAAAAGCAATCACCACAGAAGTACAGAGAGAAGGAACTCAGTAACTTTAGCGTATTATTAATCATCTTGTCAACAGCTAAAATCACATTTAAAAGAATTGACGAAAACAGTAGAAAAACAATCAATACAAGTCTTCCGTAAAATTAGTAATCTAATTGAAAACCAAAGCAGGAGCACAAAAAACGAACTATAAGCTGGAGGTATATAAAACTCAAGAAGCTAAGCAAAATTCATCGGAAGCCAAATATTCGAAAAGCAAACCTAAGATGAGGAAAACAATTACCAAAAAAACAGGAAGGAAATCAGTCACTTTTGCACATCATCAATCAGTATGTGAACAGCTAACATCACATTCAATTCATGTGAAACCACTATTTTGGAAAAAAAATCTCAACCTAATGTCCACAATTTCCGTAAGAAGAAGAAATAACATTTCATTTCAGTTTCAAGCCAGTAATGAGTGGTAGTCATTCATCAGGAGTAGCAAGTACAACATCGCAAACTGAACGCGCAGTTTAATAACATCTCCATAATGTGATAAAAAAAACTGCCGTAACCAAAAACGACAGCACTATTCAACTTAATCATGTCTGCAGCAAAGCAGCTTACCAACTTCAGTTATAATGTTGGCATAAAATGGACAATAAAAAGGTTAAACTGCAAACAGCTCGCATTAGCTAAACAACCTATTCCAACTCAGAGCAAAAAAAATAACACGAACGACAAGTTGAAGGTGTAGAATGCTGACTAATCATTGAATTCAGAAGTTCAAAACACAAAACCTTACATAAAAGCAATCACCACAGAAGTACAGAGAGAAGGAGCTCAATAACTTTCGTATTATTAATCATCATGTCAACAGCTAAAATCACATTTAAATGAATTGACGAAAACAGTAGAAAAACAATCCATACAAGTCTTCCGTAAAATTAGTAATCTAATTGAAAACCAAAGCAGGAGCGCAAAAAAACGAACAATAAGCTGGAGGTATACAAAACTCAAGAAGCTAAGCAACATTCATCGGAAGCCCAATATTCGAAAAGCAAACCTAAGATGAGGAAAGCAATTACCAAAGAAAAACAAGAAGGAAATCAGTCACTTTTGCACATCATCAATCAGTATGTGAACAGCTAACATCACATTCAATTAATGAGAAACCACTATTTTGGAAAAAAAATCTCAACCTAATGTCCACAATTTCCGTAAGCAGAAGAAATAACATTTCATTTCAGTTTCAAGCCAGCATTGAGTGGTAGTCATTCATCAGGAGAAGCATGTACAACATCGCAAACTGATCTTGCAGCTTAATACCATCTCCATATTGTGATAAATAAACTGCCAAAACCAAAAACGACAGCACTATTCACCTTAATCATATTTGCAGCAAAGCAGCTTACCAACTTCAGTTATAATTATGGCATAAAATGCACAAAAAAAAGTTAAACTGCGCACAGCTCGCATAAGCTAAACAACCTATTCGAACTCACAGCAAAAACAATAACACGAACGACAAGTTGAAGGTGTAGAAAGCTGACTAATCATTGAATTCAGAAGATCAAAACACAAAACCTTACATAAAAGCAATCACCACAGAAGTACAGAGAGAAGGAGCTCAATAACTTTAGCGTATTATTAATCATCATGTCAACAGCTAAAATCACATTTAAAAGAATTGACGAAAACAGTAGAAAAACAATCAATACAAGTCTTCTGTAAAATTAGTAATCTAATTGAAAACCAAAGCAGGAGCACAATAAACGAAAAATAATCTGGAGGTATATAAAACTCAAGAAGCTAAGCAAAAATCATTGGAAGCCAAATATTCGAAACAGCAAACCTAAGATGAGGAAAACAATTACCAAAAACAAAAAGAATGAAATCAGTCATTTTTGCACATCATCAATCAGCATGTGAACAGCTAACATCACATTCAATTAACATGAAACCATTATTTTTGAATAAAAAAGCTCAACCCAAGGTCCACAATTTCCGTAAGCAGAAGAAATAACATTTCAGTTTCATGCCAGTTAAGAGTGGTAGTCATTCATCAGGAGTAGAAAGTAGAACATCGCAAACGGAAAGCGCAATTCAATAACATCTCCATAATGTGATAAATTAAACTGCCATATCCAAAAATGACAGCATTATTCAAATCAATCATGTCAGCAGCCAGAGCAACTTACCAACTTCAGTTATAATGATGACATAAAAGGGACAATAAAAGAGGTAAATTGCGCACAGCTCGCATAAGCGAAATAATCTATTCGAACTCAGAGCAAAAACAATAACACGAACGACGAATTGAAGGTGTAGAAAGCTGAATAATCATTGGAATCCAGAAGTTCAAAACACAAAACCTTACATAAAAGCAATCAACACAGAAGTACAGAGAGGAGCTCAAAAATTTTAGCATATTATTAATCACCATGTCAACAGCTAAAATCACATTTAAATGAATTGACGAAAACAGTAGAAAAACAATCCATACAAGTCTTCCGTAAAATTAGTAATCCAATTGAAAACCAAAGCAGGAGCACAAAAAACGAACAATAAGCTGGAGGTATATAAAACTCAAGAAGCTATGCAAAAATCACCGGAAGCCAAACATTCGAAAAAGCAAACATAAGATGAGGAAAGCAATTACCAAAAAAACAAGAAGGAAATCAGTCACTTTTGCACATCAATCAGAATGAGAACAGCTAACATCACATTCAATTAATGTGAACCCACTATTTTGGAATAAAAAATCTCAACCTAATGTCCACAATTTCCGTAAGCAGAAGAAATAACATTTCATTTCAGTTTCAAGCCAGTAATGAGTGGTAGTCATTCATCAGGAGTAGCAAGTACAACATCGCAAACTGATCTTGCAGCTTAATACCATCTCCATAAGGTGATAAATAAACTGCCATAACCAAAAACGACAGCACTATTCAACTTAATCATGTCTGCAGCAAAGCAGCTTACCAACTTCAGTTATAATGATGGCATAAAATGGACAAAAAAAAGTTAAACTGCGCACAGCTCGCATAAGCTAAACGACCAATTCGAACTCAGAACAAAAACAATAACACGAACGACAAGTTGAAGGTGTAGACTGCTGACTAATCATTGAATTCAGAAGTTCAAAACACAAAACCTTACATAAAAGCAATTACCACAGAAGTACAGAGAGAAGGAGCTCAATAACTTTAGCGTATTATTAATCATCATGTCAACAGCTAAAATCACATTTAAAAGAATTGACGAAAACAGTAGAAAAACAATCCATACAAGTCTTCCGTAAAATTATTAATCTAATTGAAAACCAAAGCAGGAGCACAAAAAACGAACAATAAGCTGGAAGTATATAAAACACAAGAAGCTAAGCAAAATTCATCGGAAGCCAAATACTCGAAAAAGCAAACCTAAGATGAGGAAAGCAACTACCAAGAAAACAAGAAGGAAATCAGTCACTTTTGCACATCATCAATCAGTATGTGAACAGCTAACATCACATTCAATTAATGTGAACCCACTAATTTGGAAAAAAAAATCTCAACCTAATGTCCACAATTTCCGTAAGAAGAAGAAATAACATTTCATTTCAGTTTCAAGCCAGTAATGAGTGGTAGTCATTCATCAGGAGTAGCAAGTACAACATCACAAACTGATCGCACAGCTTAATAACATCTCAATAATGTGATAAATAAACTGCCATAACCAAAAACGCCAGCACTATTCAATTTAATCATGTCCGCAGCAAAGCAGCTTACCAACTTCAGTTATAATGGTGGCATAAAAAAGACAATAAAAAGGTTAAACTGCGCACAGCTCGCATAAGCTAAACAACCTATTCGAACTCAGAGCAAAAACAATAACACGGACGACAAGTTGAAGGTGTAGAATGCTGACTAATCATTGAATTCAGAAGTTCAAAACACAAAACCTTACATAAAAGCAATCACCACAGAAGTACAGAGAGAAGGAACTCAATAACTTTAGCGTATTATTAATCATCATGTCAACAGCTAAAATCACATTTAAAAGAATTGACAAAAACAGTAGAAAAACAATCCATACAAGTTTTCCGTAAAATTAGTAATCTAGATGAAAACCAAAGCAGGAGCACAAAAAACGAACAATAAGCTGGAGGTATATAAAACTCAAGAAGCTAAGCAAAAATTATTGGAAGCCAAATATTCGAAAAAGCAAACCTAAGATGAGGAAAGCAATTACCAAAAAAAACAAGAAGGAAATCAGTCACTTTTGCACATCATCAATCAGCATGTGAACAGCTAAAATCACATTCAATTAATGTGAACCCACTATTTTGGAATAAAAAATCTCAACCTAATGTCCACAATTTCCGTAAGCAGAAGAAATAACATTTCATTTCAGTTTCAAGCCAGTAATGAGTGGTAGTCATTCATCAGGAGTAGCAAGTACAACATCGCAAACTGATCTTGCAGCTTAATACCATCTCCATAAGGTGATAAATAAACTGCCATAACCAAAAACGACAGCACTATTCAACTTAATCATGTCTGCAGCAAAGCAGCTTACCAACTTCAGTTATAATGATGGCATAAAATGGACAAAAAAAAGTTAAACTGCGCACAGCTCGCATAAGCTAAACGACCAATTCGAACTCAGAACAAAAACAATAACACGAACGACAAGTTGAAGGTGTAGACTGCTGACTAATCATTGAATTCAGAAGTTCAAAACACAAAACCTTACATAAAAGCAATTACCACAGAAGTACAGAGAGAAGGAGCTCAATAACTTTAGCGTATTATTAATCATCATGTCAACAGCTAAAATCACATTTAAAAGAATTGACGAAAACAGTAGAAAAACAATCCATACAAGTCTTCCGTAAAATTATTAATCTAATTGAAAACCAAAGCAGGAGCACAAAAAACGAACAATAAGCTGGAAGTATATAAAACACAAGAAGCTAAGCAAAATTCATCGGAAGCCAAATACTCGAAAAAGCAAACCTAAGATGAGGAAAGCAACTACCAAGAAAACAAGAAGGAAATCAGTCACTTTTGCACATCATCAATCAGTATGTGAACAGCTAACATCACATTCAATTAATGTGAACCCACTAATTTGGAAAAAAAAATCTCAACCTAATGTCCACAATTTCCGTAAGAAGAAGAAATAACATTTCATTTCAGTTTCAAGCCAGTAATGAGTGGTAGTCATTCATCAGGAGTAGCAAGTACAACATCACAAACTGATCGCACAGCTTAATAACATCTCAATAATGTGATAAATAAACTGCCATAACCAAAAACGCCAGCACTATTCAATTTAATCATGTCCGCAGCAAAGCAGCTTACCAACTTCAGTTATAATGGTGGCATAAAAAAGACAATAAAAAGGTTAAACTGCGCACAGCTCGCATAAGCTAAACAACCTATTCGAACTCAGAGCAAAAACAATAACACGGACGACAAGTTGAAGGTGTAGAATGCTGACTAATCATTGAATTCAGAAGTTCAAAACACAAAACCTTACATAAAAGCAATCACCACAGAAGTACAGAGAGAAGGAACTCAATAACTTTAGCGTATTATTAATCATCATGTCAACAGCTAAAATCACATTTAAAAGAATTGACAAAAACAGTAGAAAAACAATCCATACAAGTTTTCCGTAAAATTAGTAATCTAGATGAAAACCAAAGCAGGAGCACAAAAAACGAACAATAAGCTGGAGGTATATAAAACTCAAGAAGCTAAGCAAAAATTATTGGAAGCCAAATATTCGAAAAAGCAAACCTAAGATGAGGAAAGCAATTACCAAAAAAACAAGAAGGAAATCAGTCACTTTTGCACATCATCAATCAGCATGTGAACAGCTAAAATCACATTCAATTAATGTGAACCCACTATTTTGGAATAAAAAATCTCAACCTAATGTCCACAATTTCCGTAAGCAGAAGAAATAACATTTCATTTCAGTTTCAAGCCAGTAATGAGTGGTAGTCATTCATCAGGAGTAGCAAGTACAACATCGCAAACTGATCGCGCAGCTTAATAACATCTCCATAATGTGATTAATAAACTGCCATAACCAAAAACGACAGCACTATTCAACTTAATCATGTCAGCAGCCAGAGCAGCTTACCAACTTCAGTTAAAATGATGACATAAAAGGGACAATAAAAGAGTTAAACTGCGCATAGCTCGCATAAGCTAAATAACCTATTCGAACTCAAGGCAAAAACAATAACAAGAACGACGAGTTGAAGGAGTAGAATGCTGACTAATCATTGGAATTCAAAAGTTCAAAAAACAAAACCTTACATAAAAGCAATCACCACAGAAGTAAAGAGAGGAGCTAAAAAAATTTTAGCGTATCATTAAACATCATGTCAACAGCTTAAATCACATGTAAAAGAATTGAAAAAAAAACAGTAGAAAAACAATCTATACAAGTCTTCCGTAAAATTAGTAATCTAATTGAAAACCAAAGCAGGAGCACAAAAAACGAACAAGCTGGATGTATACAAAACTCAGCTTTGCAAAAATCATCGGAAGCCAAACGTTCGAAACAGCAAACCTGAGATGAGGAAAAGAATAACGAAAAAAACAAAAAGGAGGAAATCAGTCATTTTTGCACATCATCAATCAGCATGTGAACAGCTAACATTACATCCAATTAACGTGAACCCACCACTTTGGAATAAAAAAGCTCAACCTAATTTCCGTAAGCAGAAAAAAAAACATTTCAGTTTCAAGCCAGTAAAGAGTGGTAGTCATTTATCAGGAGTAGCAAGTAGAACATCGCAAACTGATCGCGCACCTTAATAACATCTCCATAATGTAACAAATAAACTGCCATAACCAAAAACGACAGCACTATTCAAAATCATGTCCGCAGCAAAGCAGCTTACCAACTTCAGTTATAATGATGGCATAAAAGGGACAAAAAAAGATTTAAAATGCGCACTGCTCGCATAAGCTAAATAACCTATTCGAACTCAGAGCAAAAACAATAACACGAACTACGAGATGAAGGTGTAGAATGCTGACTAATCATTGGAATTCGGAAGTTCAAAACAAAACCTTGCATAAAAGCAATCACCACAGAAGTAAGCAATCACCACAGAAGTACAGAGAGAAGGAGCTCAATAACTTTAGCGTATTATTAATCACCATGTCAACAGCTAAAATCAAATTTAAAAGAATTGACGAAAACAGTAGACAAACAATCCATACAAGTCTTCCATAAAATTAGTAATCCAATTGAAAACCAAAGCAGGAGCACAAAAAAACGAACAATAAGCTGGAGGTATATAAAACACAAGAAGCTAAGCAAAATTCATCGGAAGCCAAATACTCGAAAAAGCAAACCTAAGATGAGGAAAGCAATTACCAAAAAAAACAAGAAGGAAATCAGTCACTTTTGCACATCAATCAGAATGAGAACAGCTAACATCACATTCAATTAATGTGAACCCACTATTTTGGAATAAAAAATCTCAACCTAATGTCCACAATTTCCGTAAGCAGAAATAACATTTCATTTCAGTTTCAAGCCAGTAATGAGTGGTAGTCATTCATCAGGAGTAGCAAGTACAACATCGCAAACTGATCGCGCAGCTTAATAACATCATAATGTGATAAATAAACTGCCATAACCAAAAACGACAGCACTATTGAACTTAATCATGTAAGCAGCAAAGCAGCTTACCAACTTCAGTTATAATGATGGCATAAAAAGGTCAATAAAAAGGTTAAACTGCGCACTGCTCGCATAAGCTAAATAACCTATTCGAACTCAGAGCAAAAAAGATAACACGAACGACGAGATGAAGGTGTAGAATGCTGACTAATCATTGGAATTCGGAAGTTCAAAACACAAAACCTTGCATAAAAGCAATCACCACAGAAGTAAGCAATCACCACAGAAGTACAGAGAGAAGGAGCTCAATAACTTTAGCGTATTATTAATCACCATGTCAACAGCTAAAATCAAATTTAAAAGAATTGACGAAAACAGTAGACAAACAATCCATACAAGTCTTCCATAAAATTAGTAATCCAATTGAAAACCAAAGCAGGAGCACAAAAAAACGAACAATAAGCTGGAGGTATATAAAACACAAGAAGCTAAGCAAAATTCATCGGAAGCCAAATACTCGAAAAAGCAAACCTAAGATGAGGAAAGCAATTACCAAAAAAACAAGAAGGAAATCAGTCACTTTTGCACATCAATCAGAATGAGAACAGCTAACATCACATTCAATTAATGTGAACCCACTATTTTGGAATAAAAAATCTCAACCTAATGTCCACAATTTCCGTAAGCAGAAGAAATAACATTTCATTTCAGTTTCAAGCCAGTAATGAGTGGTAGTCATTCATCAGGAGTAGCAAGTACAACATCGCAAACTGATCGCGCAGCTTAATAACATCATAATGTGATAAATAAACTGCCATAACCAAAAACGACAGCACTATTCAACTTAATCATGTAAGCAGCAAAGCAGCTTACCAACTTCAGTTATAATGATGGCATGAAAAGGTCAATAAAAAGGTTAAACTGCGCACTGCTCGCATAAGCTAAATAACCTATTCGAACTCAGAGCAAAAACAATAACACGAACGACGAGATGAAGGTGTAGAATGCTGACTAATCATTGGAATTCGGAAGTTCAAAACACAAAACCTTGCATAAAAGCAATCACCACAGAAGTAAGCAATCACCACAGAAGTACAGAGAGAAGGAGCTCAATAACTTTAGCGTATTATTAATCACCATGTCAACAGCTAAAATCAAATTTAAAAGAATTGACGAAAACAGTAGACAAACAATCCATACAAGTCTTCCATAAAATTAGTAATCCAATTGAAAACCAAAGCAGGAGCACAAAAAAACGAACAATAAGCTGGAGGTATATAAAACACAAGAAGCTAAGCAAAATTCATCGGAAGCCAAATACTCGAAAAAGCAAACCTAAGATGAGGAAAGCAATTACCAAAAAAACAAGAAGGAAATCAGTCACTTTTGCACATCAATCAGAATGAGAACAGCTAACATCACATTCAATTAATGTGAACCCACTATTTTGGAATAAAAAATTTCAACCTAATGTCCACAATTTCCGTAAGCAGAAGAAATAACATTACATTTCAGTTTCAAGCCAGTAATGAGTGCTAGTCATTCATCAGGAGTAGCAAGTACAACATCGCAAACTGATCGCGCAGCTTAATAACATCATAATGTGATAAATAAACTGCCATAACCAAAAACGACAGCACTATTCAACTTAATCATGTAAGCAGCAAAGCAGCTTACCAACTTCAGTTATAAAGATGGCATAAAAAGGTCAATAAAAAGGTTAAACTGCGCACTGCTCGCATAAGCTAAATAACCTATTCGAACTCAGAGCAAAAACAATAACACGAACGACGAGATGAAGGTGTAGAATGCGGACTAATCATTGGAATTCGGAAGTTCAAAACACAAAACCTTGCATAAAAGAAATCACCACAGAAGTAAGCAATCACCACAGAAGTACAGAGAGAAGGAGCTCAATAACTTTAGCGTATTATTAATCACCATGTCAACAGCTAAAATCAAATTTAAAAGAATTGACGAAAACAGTAGAAAAACAATCCATACAAGTCTTCCATAAAATTAGTAATCCAATTGAAAACCAGGAGCACAAAAAAACGAACAATAAGCTGGAGGTATATAAAACACAAGAAGCTAAGCAAAATTCATCGGAAGCCAAATACTCGAAAAAGCAAACCTAAGATGAGGAAAGCAATTACCAAAAAAACAAGAAGGAAATCAGTCACTTTTGCACATCAATCAGAATGAGAACAGCTAACATCACATTCAATTAATGTGAACCCACTATTTTGGAATAAAAAATCTCAACCTAATGTCCACAATTTCCGTAAGCAGAAGAAATAACATTTCATTTCAATTTCAAGCCAGTAATGAGTGGTAGCCATTCATCAGGAGTAGCAAGTACATCGCAAACTGATCGCGCAGCTTAATAACATCATAATGTGATAAATAAACTGCCATAACCAAAAACGACAGCACTATTCAACTTAATCATGTAAGCAGCAAAGCAGCTTAGCAACTTCAGTTATAATGATGGCATAAAAAGGTCAATAAAAAGGTTAAACTGCTCACAGCTCGCATAAGCTAAACAACCTATTCGAACTCAGAGCAAAAACAATAACACGGACGACAAGTTGAAGGTGTAGAATGCTGCCTGATCATTAAATTCAGAAGTTCAAAACCTTACATAAAAGCAGTCACCACAGAAGTACAGAGAGAAGGAGCTCAATAACTTTAGCGTATTATTAATAATCATGTCAACAGCTAAAACCACATTTAAAAGAATTGACAAAAACGGTAGAAAAACAATCCATACAAGTCTTCCGTAAAATTAGTAATCTAATTGAAAACCAAAGCAGGAGCACAAAAAACGAACAATAAGCTGGAGGTATATAAAACTCAAGAAGCTATGCAAAAAATCATCGGGAGCCAAACGTTCTGAAGAGCAAATCTAAGCTGAGGAAAGCAATAACCAAAAAAAAAGGAAACCAGTCATTTTTGCAAATCATCAATCAGCATGTGAATAGCTAACATTTTGATTCTTTCGGAATCAAAACGAAATCAACCTAATGTTCAAATGTTTCGAAAGCCGAAGAGTTAGAGTATTTGAGATTGAAGTCAAAACAGAGTTGTAATTATTTATCAGGAGTAGCGAGTAAAACATCACTACATGAATGCGCAGCTTGATAACATCTCATTAATGCGATTAATTGAACTTCAGTAACCACTCCTCAAATATGACAGCACTTTTCAACTCAATCATGTAGCTTACCAACTTCAGTTATAATGATGACATAAAAGGGACAATAAAAGAGTTAAACTGCGCATAGCTCGCATAAGCTAAATAATCTATTCGAACTCAGAGCAAAAACAATAACACGAACGACGAGTTGAAGGAGTAGAATGCTGACTAATCATTGGAATTCAGAAGTTCAAATAACAAAACCTTACATAAAAGCAATCACCACAGAAGTAAAGAGAGAGAAGGAGCTAAAAATTTTTTAGCGTATTATTAGTCATCATGTCAACAGCTTAAAGCACATGTAAAGGAATTGACAAAAACAGTAGAAAAACAACCTATACAATTCTTCCGTAAAATTAGTAATCTAATTGAAAACCAAAGCAGGCGCACAAAAAACGAACAATAAGCTGGAGGTATATAAAACTCAAGAAGCTTTGCAAAAATCATCGGAAGCCAAACGTTCGAAACAGCAAACCTAAGATGAGGAAAACAATCTAATCTGAAAATCGATAGTAAAAGAAACAGACAGAATAGATTGTAAAACCGGACCAAAAATTAATTACAAGTTGGATGTATAGAGAACTCAAGAAGTTCTGGGAAAATCATTGGGAAAAAAACAGTCGAATCCCCCAGCCTAACAGAGGTACAACAATTCGCAGAAAGAGAAGGACCTCATTGATTCTTGCACATTATCAATCAGCGTGTGAACCAGCTAATATCACATTCAATAATTGTGAACCCACTATTTGAGAATCAAAAAGCTCAACCTAATGCTCAGAGTTTCCGAAAGCAGATAAAAAACTTGATTTTTATAACAATCAGTAAACAGTTTTAACCATTCACCAAGAGAGGCAAGCAGAAGATAGCAAAGTGAAAGCGCAGCTTAAAATCTCCACAATTTAAAGTAAACTTTAGTAACCAAAATTTGAACATGATAGCAATTGCTACCTCAATCACGTGAGCAGCAGCAGGTTATCAACTCCAGTAACACTCAGGTCAGAAAAAGACAAAGAGTTAAGCTAAACACGACTTGCAGAAAGCCAATAACCTATTCAAAATCAGAGCGAAAACAAAAACACGAACATGTTGGAGGTATAGAATAGAATAATCAGTGGAAAAATCATTGAAAGTCAGATATTCAAAACTCAAAACCTGACAAAAGCAATCACCACAGAAGTAGAGAAAGAAGGATCTCAATAATTTTAGCATATCATTAATCATCATGTGAACAGCTTAAATCATATTGAAAAAAATGAAAGAACAGTAGAAAAAAATCTATAAATGTCTTCAGAAAATTACTATTCTAATTGAAAACCACAGCGAGACCACAATAAAAGAAAGGATCAGCTGGAGGGATATAAAGCTCAAGAAGCCACGGAAAAATCATTGGAAGCCAAACGTTCGAAACAGCAAACCTAAGGTGAGGCAAAGAATTACCAAAAAAAAGGAAATCAGTCATTTTTAGAAATCATCAATCAGCATGTGAACAGCAAACATCACATTCAATTAATGTGAACCCACTTTTGGAAAAAAAGCTCAACTTTATGTCCACAATTTCCGTAAGCAGAAGAAATAACATTTCAGTTTCAAGCCGGTAAAAAGTGGTAGTCATTCATCACACAGCTCGCATAAGGTAAACAATCTATTCCAATTCAGAGCAAAAACAATAACACGAAAGACAAATTGGAGGTGTAGAATGCTGAATAATCTTTGGAAAAATCATTGTCAGAGTTCAAAATGATTCAGAAGTTCAAAAAACAAAACCTTTCATAAAAGCAATTACCACAGAAGTATAGAAAGGAGCTCAAAATTTTTAGCATATCAATTATCATGAGACGAACAGCTAAAATCACATTTAAAAAATCGACATCGACAAATCAATCTATACAATTCCTCCGTAAAATTAGTAATCTAATTCAAAACCAAAGCAAGAGCACAATAAAACAAACGATCAGCAGCAGGAGGTATATAAAACTCTGGAAAAATCAGTGCGACTCAAACATTCGAAACACCTAACCTACGATGAGGACAACAATTAGCAGGAAGAGAAGGACCTCATTAATTTTTTCACACGATCAGTCTGCATGTGAACAGCTAACTTCACATTTAATGAATTTGATAAACTTGGAAGCACTATTTAGGTAGCAAAAAAGCTCAACCTAATGTTCAAAAATTCCAAATGCAGATATAAGATTTGAGTTTGCTCAATCAGTAAACAGTGGTAATCATTCATCAGGAGTAGAAAAAACATCACAAACTGAAAGCGCAGCTTAAAATCTCCAGAATTTAAAGTAAACTTTATTAACCAAAATTTGAATATGATAGCAATTGATACCTCAATCACGTGAGCAGCAGCAGCTTATCAACTCCAGTAACAGTCATGTCAGAAAAAAGACAAAAGAGTTAAACTTAACACGACTTGCAGAAAGCCAATAATCTATTCAAAATCAGAGCGAAAACAAAAACACGAACATGTTGGAGGTATAGAATACAGAATAATCAGTGGAAAAATCATTGAAAGTCAGATATTCAAAACTCAAAACCTGACAAAAGCAATCACCACAGACGTAGAGAAAGAAGGATCTCGATAATTTTAGTATATCATTAATCATCATGTGAACAGCTTAAATCACATTGAAAAAAAATGAAAGAACAGTAGAAAAAATCTATAAATGTCTTCAGAAAATTACTAATCTAATTGAAAACCACAGCGAGACCACAATAAAAGGAAGGATCAGCTGAAGGGATATAAAACTCAAGAAGCTACGGAAAAATCATTGGAAGCCAAACGTTCGAAACAGCAAACCTAAGGTGAGGCAAACAATTACCAAAAAAAGGAAATCAGTCATTTTACACATCATCAATCAGCATGTGAACAGCTCACATCACATTCAATTAATGTGAACCAACTACTTTGGAAAAAAAAGCTCAACTTTATGTCCACAATTTCCGTAAGCAGAAGAAATAATTCAGTTTCAAGCCAGTAAAGAGTGGTAGTCATTCATCACACAGCTCGCATAAGGTATATAATCAATTCCAATTCAGAGCAAAAACAATAACACGAAAGACAAGTTGGAGGTGTAGAATGCTGAATAATCATTGGAAAAATCATTGTCAGAGTTCAAAATGAGTCAGAAGTTCAAAAAACAAAAACCTTTCAAAAAGCAATCACCACAAAAGTATAGAAAGGAGCTCAATATTTTTAGCATATCAATAATAACAATTCAGTTTCAAGCCAGTTAAGAGTGGTAGTCATTCATTACACAGCTCGCATAAGGTATATAATCAATTCCAATTCAGAGCAAAAACAATAACACGAAAGACAAGTTGGAGGTGTAGAATGCTGAATAATCTTTGGAAAAATCATTGTCAGAGTTCAAAATGATTCAGAAGTTCAAAAAACAAAACCTTTCATAAAAGCAATTACCACAGAAGTATAGAAAGGAGCTCAAAATTTTTAGCATATCAAAAATCATGAGACGAACAGCTAAAATCACATTTAAAAAATCGACATCGACAAATCAATCTATACAATTCCTCCGTAAAATTAGTACCCTAATTCAAAACCAAAGCAAGAGCACAACAAAACAAACGATCAGCAGGAGGTATATAAAACTCTTGAGAAATCAGTGCGACTCAAACATTCGAAACAACTAACCTAAGATGAGGACAACATTTAGCAGGAAGAGAAGGACCTCAATAATTTTCTCAAACAATCAGTCTGCATGTGAACAGCTAACTTCACATTTAATAAAATTGATAAATTTGGAAGCACTATTTAGGTAGCAAAAAAGCTCAACCTAATGTTCAAAAATTCCAAATGCAGATATAATATTTGAGTTTGCTCAATCAGTAAACTGTGGTAATCATTCATCAGGAGTAGAAAGAACATCACAAACTGAAAGCGCAGCTTAAAATCTCCAGAATTTAAAGTAAACTTTATTAACCAAAATTTGAATATGATAGCAATTGCTGCCTCAATCACGTGAGCAGCAGCAGCTTATCAACTCCAGTACCAGTCATGTCAGAAAAAAGACAAAAGAGTTAAACTTAACACGACTTGCAGAAAGCCAATAACCTATTAAAAATCAGAGCGAAAACAAAAACACGAACATGTTGGAGGTATAGAATAGAATAATCAGTGGAAAAATCATTGAAAGTCAGATATTCAAAACTCAAAACCTGACAAAAGCAATCACCACAGAAGTAGAGAAAGAAGGATCT
Source organism: Convolutriloba macropyga (assembly GCF_964194025.1). Classification (NCBI taxonomy): domain Eukaryota; kingdom Metazoa; phylum Xenacoelomorpha; order Acoela; family Convolutidae; genus Convolutriloba; species Convolutriloba macropyga. The sequence goes on along the minus strand of NC_134481.1, from coordinate 12,883,515 downwards.
CAATAATTTTAGCATATCATTAATCATCATGTGAACAGCTTAAATCATATTGAAAAAAATGAAAGAACAGTAGAAAAAAATCTATAAATGTCTTCAGAAAATTACTATTCTAATTGAAAACCACAGCGAGACCACAATAAAAGAAAGGATCAGCTGGAGGGATATAAAGCTCAAGAAGCCACGGAAAAATCATTGGAAGCCAAACGTTCGAAACAGCAAACCTAAGGTGAGGCAAAGAATTACCAAAAAAAAGGAAATCAGTCATTTTTAGAAATCATCAATCAGCATGTGAACAGCAAACATCACATTCAATTAATGTGAACCCACTTTTGGAAAAAAAGCTCAACTTTATGTCCACAATTTCCGTAAGCAGAAGAAATAATTCAGTTTCAAGCCAGTAAAGAATGGTAGTCATTCATCACACAGCTCGCATAAGTTATATAATCAATTCCAATTCAGAGCAAAAACAATAACACGAAAGACAAGTTGGAGGTGTAGAATGCTGAATAATCATTGGAAAAATCGTTGTCAGTGTTCAAAATGAGTCAGAAGTTCAAAAAACAAAAACCTTTCAAAAAAGCAATCACCACAAAAGTATAGAAAGGAGCTCAATATTTTTAGCATATCAATAATAACATTTCAGTTTCAAGCCAGTAAAAAGTGGTAGTCATTCATCACACAGCTCGCATAAGGTATATAATCAATTCCAATTCAGAGCAAAAACAATAACACGAAAGACAAGTTGCAGGTGTAGATTGCTGAATAATCTTTGGCAAAATCATTGTCAGAGTTCAAAATGAGTCAGAAGTTCAAAAAACAAAAACCTTTCATAAAAACAAACACCACAGAAGTATAGAAAGGAGCTTAATATTTTTAGCATATCAATAATCATGAGGCGAACAGCTAAAATCACATTTAAAAAATCGACATCGACAAATCAATCTATAAAAATCCTCCGTAAAAATAGTAATCTAATTCAAAACCAAAGCAAGAGCACAATAAAACAAACGATCAGCTGGAGGCATAGAAAACTCTGGAAAAATCAGTGCGACTCAAACATTCGAAACACCTAACCTAAGGTGAGGCAACAATTAGCAGGAAGAGAAGGACCTCATTAATTTTTTCAAACGATCAGTCTACATGCGAAGAGCTAACATCACATTCAATAAATTTGATAAATTTGGAAGCACTATTTAGGTAGCAAAAAAGCTCAACCTTATGTTCAAAAATTCCAAATGCAGATATAACATTTGAGTTTGCTCAATCAGTAAACAGTGGTAATCATTCATCAGGAGTAGAAAGAACATCACAAACTGAAAGCGCAGCTTAAAATCTCCACAATTTACAGTAAACTTTAGTAACCAAAATTTGAATATGATAGCAACTGCTACCTCAATAACGTGAGCAACAGCAGCTTATCAACTCCAGTAACAGTCATGTCAGAAAAAACACAAAAGAGTTAAACTTAACACGACTTGCAGAAAGCCAATAATCTATTCAAAATCGGAGCGAAAACAAAAACACGAACATGTTGGAGGTATAGAATACAGAATAATCAGTGGAAAAATCATTGAAAGTCAGATATTCAAAACTCAAAACCTGACAAAAGCAATCACCACAGAAGTAGAGAAAGAAGGATCTCGATAATTTTAGTATATCATTAATCATCATGTGAACAGCTTAAATCACATTGAAAAAAAATGAAAGAACAGTAGAAAAAATCTATAAATGTCTTCAGAAAATTACTAAACTAATTGGAAACCACAGCGAGACCACAATAAAAGGAAGGATCAGCTGGAGGGATATAAAACTCAAGAAGCTACGGAAAAATCATTGGAAGCCAAACGTTCGAAACAGCAAACCTAAGGTGAGGCAAACAATTACCAAAAAAAGGAAATCAGTCATTTTTACACATAATCAATCAGCATGTGAACAGCTAACATCACAATCAATTAATGTGAACCCACTATTTTGGAAAAAAAGCTCAACTTTATGTCCACAATTTCCGTTAGCAGAAGAAAAAATTCAGTTTCAAGCCATAAAGAGTGGTAGTCATTCATCACACATCTCGCATAAGGTAAATAATCTATTCCAATTCAGAGCAAAAACAATAACACGAAAGACAAGTTGGAGGTGTAGAATGCTGAATAATCTTTGGAAAAATCATTGTCAGAGTTCAAAATGAGTCAGAAGTTCAAAAAACAAAAAACTTGCATAAAAGCAATCACCACAGAAGTATAGAAAGGAGCTCAATATTTTTAGCATATCAATAATCATGAGGCGAACAGCTAAAATCACAATTAAAAAATCGACATCGACAAATCAATCTATAAAATTCCTCCGTAAAATTAGTAATCTAATTCAAAACCAAAGCAAGAGCACAATAAAACAAACGATCAGCTGGAGGCATATAAAACTCAGTGCAACTCAAACATTCGAAACACCTAACCTAAGGTGAGGACAACAATTAGCAGGAAGAAAAGGACCTCATTAATTTTTCAAACGATCAGTCCGCATGTGAAGAGCTAACATCACATTCAATAAATTTGATAAATTTGGAAGTACTATTTAGGTAGCAAAATAGAGCTAAACCTAATGTTCAAAAATTCCAAAAGCAGATATAACATTTGAGTTTGCTCAATCAGTAAACAGCGGTAATCATTCATCAGGAGTAGAAAGAACATCACAAATTGAAAGCGCAGCTTAAAATCTCCACAATCTAAAGTAAACTGCTGTAACCAAAATTTGAATATGATAGCAATTGCTACCTCAATCACGTGAGGAACAGCAGCCTATCAACTCCAGTAACATTCATGTCAGAAAAAAGAAAAAAGAGTTAAATTTAACACGACTTGCAGAAAGCCAATAATATATTCAAAATCAGAGGAAAAACAAAAATACGAACGACGAGGTATAGAATACTGAATAATCTGTGGAAAAATCATTGAAAGTCAGAAATTCAAAACTCAAAGCCTGACATAAAAGCAATCACCACAGAAGTACAGAGAGATAGATCTCAATAATTTTAGCATATAATTAATTATCGTGTGAACAGCTACAATCACAGGCAAAGTAGAAAAACAATCTACAAAAGTCTTCCGAAAATTAGTAATCTAATTGAAAATCAAAGCAAGACCACAATAAAATGAACGATCGGCTGGAGTGACATAGCACTCAAGAAGCTATGGAAAAATCATAGGAAGCCAAACGTTCGAAACAGCAAACTTAAGATGAGGAAGGCAACTACCAAAAAACAAAAAGAAGGAAATCAGTCATTTTTGCTTATCATCAATCAGCACGTGAACAGCTAATATCACTTTCAATTATTGTGAACCTACTATTTTTGAATAAAATAGCTCAACCTTATGTCAACAATTTTTGTAAGCAGAAGAAAAAACATTTCAGTTTAAAGCCAGTAAAGAGTGGTAGTCATTCATCAGGAGTAGCAACTAGAATATCGCAAACTGAACGTGCAGCTTATTAACATCTCCATGATGTGAAAAATTAAACTTCCATAAACGAATATGGCAGTACCACTCAATGTCAGCAGCAAGGGCAGCTTGCCAACTTCAGTTATAATGATGACAGAAAAGGGACAATAAAAGAATTAAACTGCACACAGCTCCCATAAGATAAATAACCCTTTCAAATTCAGAGCAGAAACAAAAACACAAAAAGCGAGTTCAAAAAACAAAACATTTCATAAAAGCAATTACCACAGAAGTATAGAAAGGAGCTCAATATTTTTAGCTTATCAATAATCATCATGCGAACAGATAAAATCAAAATTAAAAAATGACAGGGACAAAATTATCTATACAAATCTTCCGTAAAATTAGTTATATAATTCAAAAACAAAGCAAGAGCACAATAAAACGAGCGATCAGCTGGAGATATATAAAACTGGAAAAATCAGTGGGACTCAGACATTGGAAACACCACACCTAAGATGCAGACAACAATTAGCAGAAGAAGGACCGCATTAGTTTCTGCACATGATCAGCATGTGAACAGCTAACTTGACGTTCAATAAATTTGGAAAATTTGAAACCACTATTTGGGAAGCTAAAAAGAGCACAGCCCAATGTTCACAAATTGCAAAAGCAGAAGATATAACATATGAGTTTCCTCAATCAGTAAACAATGGTATTTAAAAAATGAAAGGGACAAAAACAATCTATACAGTTCTTCCGTAAAATTAGTTATATAATTCAAAAACAAAGCAAGAGCACAATAAAACGAACGATCAGCTGGAGGTATATAAAAATCTGGAAAAATCAGAATGACTCAAACATTCGAAACACCAAATCTAAGATGCAGAAAACCTAGCAGAAAGAGAAGGACCTCATTATTTTTTCGCACATGATCAATCAGCATGTGAACAGCTAACTTCACATTCAATAAATTTGGAAAATTTGAAACCACTATTTGGGAAGCTAAAAAGAGCACAGCCAAATGTTCACAAATTGCAAAAGCAGAAGATATAACATTTGAGTTTCCTCAATCAGTAATTAGGGTAATTAAAAATGAATTAGGGTAATCAATCAGGGTAATTAAAAAAAGACAGGGAAAAAAACAATCTATACAATTCTTCCGTAAAATTAGTTATCTAATTCAAAAACAAAGCAAGAGCACAATAAAACGAACGATCAGCTGTAGATATATAAAACTGGATAAATCAGTGGGAATCAGACATTGGAAACACCACACCTAAAATGCGGACAACAATTAGCAGGGCCGCATTAGTTTTTGCACATGATCAGCATGTGAACAGCTAACTTCACAATCAAAAAATTTGTAAAATTTGAAACAACTATTTGGGAAGCTAAAAAGAGCACAAACCAATGTTCACAAATTGCAAAAGCAGAAGATAGAACATAGTAATTAGGGTAACTCATTCATCAGGAGTAGCCAGTGCAACATCGCCAGTAGCCTCTACATAGCCAGTATCTTCTACAATGTGATAAATTAGACAGCCATAACCGAATATGACAGCACTATTCAACTGAATCATGTCAGCAGCAAGATCAGCTTACCAACTCTGGAAAAATCAGTGGGACTCAAACACTCGAAACAGCAACTTTAAGATGCGGACAATTAGCAGAAAGAGAAGGACCTCGATAATTGTTGCACATGATCAATCAGCATGTGAACAGCTATAATCACTAAAATCGAAAACATTATTTGGGAAGCCAAAAGAGCTCAACCTAATGTTCACAAATTCCAAAAGCAGAAGATGAAACATTTGAGTTTCCTCAATCAGTAAACAGCGGTTATCATTCATCAGGAGCAGCAGGTATAACTGATCATGCGGCTTGATAACATCTCCATAATGTGATAAAAAAACTGCCGTAATCAAACATTGAATATGTTCAACTCAATCATGTCAGCAGTAAGAGCAGCTTACCAACTCCAGTTAAAATCTTATAAAAACTGCCAGAAGCAAAAGAATACAAAAGTCTTCATCAGCATGTGAACAGCTAACATGAAATTCAATAAAATGTGAACTCGCTATTTGGAAATCAAAAAGAGCTCAACCAAATTTACATAATTTCCGAAAGCAGATGTAAATTAATACTTGAGTTCGCACACAACATCCCAAACTGAAGGCGCAGCTCGAAAACCTCTCCATAATGTGATAAATTGAACAGCTGTAACCAAATCTTGAACATGATGGCAATTTTCAACTGAATTATGTCACCAGCAAGAGCTGCCTACAAACACCAATTACAATCTAGTCAAAAAGGATACAAGAGTAAACAACCTAAACACGTCATGTGTAAAATTAATATAATTTAAAACCTGGCCATAAAATTACAAGTTGGATGAGTAGAAAACTCAAGAAGCTATGGGACCTTAGGTTATTCAACCTTAAAGACTGAATAGGCTATGTGGAAATCACTAGGAAAACATTTACCAAAATAGTACAAAAATAAAAAGCTCAGTAACTTATGCATATCATCAATCAGCATGTGAACATCTAACATGAAATTCAATTAAATGTAAACTCGCTCTTTGTAAATCAAATACGACCTCATTTAAAATTTCATAATTTCCGAAAGCAGATGTAAAATTTGAGACATGATTTTGAACACATCCCAAACTGAAGGCCCAGCTCGAAAAAATCTCCGTAATGTGATAAATTCAACAGCTGTAACCAAATCCCGAATATGAGCTTCCTACAAACACCAATTACAATCCAGTCAGAAAAATGATATTGGAGAAAACAACCTAAAAACGTCATGCGTAAAGTTAATATAATTTAAAACCTGGCCATAAATTGAAATATCACGAAATAAACACTAGAGAAGACAATCGTCTAGTGGGTTACCGATTTAATCAACCTAAGCGCGAAAACAATTAAGTTAATATCAGACACTGATTTCAAATCACTAGTCATAGTAGCAAGTACAAATCATCATTCTGAAAATGTATTGAAAAGAAGAATTAGATGTAAATTATTGTAAAATTAAATGTAGGCAAAGCCAAACAAAAAATGAAGCACAATTGTGAGGCACCAATTCATGAAGCACAATCTTGGGCTGAAAAAATAGATAAAAATAGATAAATCATTGCAGCAGCAAGTTGAAACAACGAGCCAAAAGTAACAGCCAATTATCGTCTGGGTGATTTAAAATTTAAACCATCTGAGAGCAAAGAAACTGATTCATGTCAAAAACTTACTTCAAATCAATGTACAAAGTAGCGAGCACAGATCATTATTATGTACTAATTTGTTTGGCTAAGGCAGCAGAGACAATACAAACAAAAGTTTATGAAACTATTGGCCATTGTAATGAAAACTGCTGACAAAAAAACAAAAATAAAGCAAAATCTTGAAGCATCACATTAAGACGGACCCTCCCTGACAGGAGATTTAGAAGACGAGACCATAGACGCTTCATCAAATATCTACGAAAACATCGGAGCAGCAAGTTCAAATATCACGAAATAAACACTACAGAAAACAATCGTCTAGTGGGTTACCGATTTCTTCAACCTAAGCGCGAAAACAATCATCAGACACTGATTTCAAATCACTAGTCATAGTAGCAAGTACAAATCATCATTCTGAAAATGTATTGAAAAGAAGAATTAGATGTAAATTATTGTAAAATTAAATGTAGGCAAAGCCAAACAAAAAATGAAGCTCCATTGTGAAGCACCAATTTATGAAGCACAATCTTGGGCTGAAAAAATAGATAAAAATAGATAAAAAATCATCAGGAGCAGCAGGTATAACTGATCTTGCGGCTTAATAACATCTCCATAATGTGATAAAATAAACTGCCGTAATCAAACATTGAATATGTTCAACTCAATCATGTCAGCAGTAAGAGCAGCTTACCAACTCCAGTTAAAATCTCATAAAAACTGCCAGAAGCAAAAGCCTACAAAGTTCTTGACTAAAAGCCATATATTCTAAAACCAGACCAGGACATAAAAATTTGGATTGATAGAGAACTCAAGAATCAATGTAAGCCATGTGTCCGAAACACTAAAATTAAGATGAGGACAACAATTGCTAAAAAAGTGTAGAAAGAGAAGGACCTCAGTAATTTTTGCGCATTATCAATCAGCATGGGAACAGCTGACATCACATTCAATAACTGTGAACCCACTATTCGAGAATCAAAACCTCAACCTAATGCTAAGAGTTTCCAAAAGCAGATAAAAAACTTGAGTTTTATAACAATCAGTAAACAGTTTTAACCATTCACCAAGAGAGGCAAGCAGAAGATAACAAAGTTAAGTCTTAGCCTGAAACTATCTCTATTGTGGTAGATTAAACTCCCGTAAAAGGACTTTGAATATTGTGAAACACATTACAAACCAATTGTCTCAGCAGCAAGAGCACTTAACCAACGCCAGGTATAATCTATTCAGAACATGGACATCCCGAAAAACAATCTACAGACTTCATGAATAAGGTTAACAATCTATTTTGCAACTAGAGCGAAAAAATTAAGACAACGATTAGCTGGAGTTTTAAAGATGAGCTATGGGGAAATCACCAGGAAAGCATTTTCCAAAATAGTACAAAAAAAGAACTAAGTCACTTATGCACATCATCAATCAGCATGTGAACAGCTAACATGAAATTCAATAAAATGTGAACTCGCTATTTGGAAATCAAAAAGAAGTCAACCAAATTTACATAATTTCCGAAAGCAGATGTAAATTAATACTTGAGTTCGCACACAACATCCCAAACTGAAGGCGCAGCTCGAAAACATCTCCATAAGGTGATAAATTGAACAGCTGTAACCAAATCTTGAACATGATGGCAATTTTCAACTGAATTATGTCACCAGCAAGAGCTGCCTACGAACACCAATTACAATCTAGTCAAAAATGATACAAGAGTAAACAACCTAAACACGTCATGTGCAAAGTTAATATAATTTAAAACCTGGTCATAAAATTACAAGTTGGATGAGTAGAAAACTCAAGAAGCTATGGGACCTTAGGTTATTCAACCTTAAAGACTGAATAGGCTATGTGGAAATCACTAGGAAAACATTTACCAAAAAAGTACAAAAATAAAAAGCTCAGTAACTTATGCACATCATCAAACAGCATGTGAACAGCTAACATGAAATTCAATTAAATGTAAACTCGCTCTTTGTAAATCAAATACGAGCTCATTTAAATTTTCATAATTTCCGAAAGCAGATGTAAAATTTGAGACATGATTTTGAACACATCACAAACTGAAGGCCCAGCTCGAAAAAATCTCCGTAATGTGATAAATTCAACAGCTGTAACCAAATCCCGAATATGAGCTTCCTACAAACACCAATTACAATCCAGTCAGAAAAATGATATTGGAGAAAACAACCTAAAAACGTCATGCGTAAAGTTAATATAATTTAAAACCTGGCCATAAATTGAAATATCACGAAATAAACACTAGAGAAGACAATAGTCTAGTGGGTTACCGATTTAATCAACCTAAGCGCGAAAACAATTAAGTTAATATCAGACACTGATTTCAAATCACTAGTCATAGTAGCAAGTACAAATCATCATTCTGAAAATGTATTGAAAAGAAGAATTAGATGTAAATTATTGTAAAATTAAATGTAGGCAAAGCCAAACAAAAAATGAAGCACAATTGTGAGGCACCAATTCATGAAGCACAATCTTGGGCTGAAAAAATAGATAAAAATAGATAAATCATTGCAGCAGCAAGTTGAAACAACGAGCCAAAAGTAACAGCCAATTATCGTCTGGGTGATTTAAAATTTAAACCATCTGAGAGCAAAGAAACTGATTCATGTCAAAAACTTACTTCAAATCAATGTACAAAGTAGCGAGCACAGATCATTATTATGTACTAATTTGTTTGGCTAAGGCAGCAGAGACAATACAAACAAAAGTTTATGAAACTATTGGCCATTGTAATGAAAACTGATGACAAACAAACAAAAATAAAGCAAAATCTTGAAGCATCACATTAAGACGAACCCTCCCTGACAGGAGATTTAGAAGATGAGACCATAGACGCTTCATCAAATATCTACGAAAACATCGGAGCAGCAAGTTCAAATATCACGAAATAAACACTACAGAAAACAATCGTCTAGTGGGTTACCGATTTCTTCAACCTAAGCGCGAAAACAATCATCAGACACTGATTCCAAATCACTAGTCAAAGTAGCAAGTACAAATCATCATTCTGAAAATGTTTTGGAAAAAATTAGATGTAAATTATTGTACAATTAAATGTATGCAAAGCCAAACAATGAAGCTCCATTGTGAGGCACCAAATTATGAAGCACAAACTTGGACTGAAAAAAATAGATTCAAATTTTCGAAATTTTTCTCAAATATCAAAAACATTGCAGCAGCAGGCTCAAACGAACAAAAACTAGAATAATTATTGTCCGGGTGATTAAAAATTTCATCCATCTGAGATCAAAGAAACCGATTAATCTCAAAAACTGATTTCAAATCGATGGTCATAATAGCAGATCATCATTATGAATTAATTTGTGTGGCTAAACCAGCAGAAACAATACAAACAAAAAGTTTATATAAAAATATTGTTCATTGTAATGAAAAAATGAAAGACAAACAAACAGAAATGACGCAAAACCTTGAAGCATGACATTGAGAGGCACCCTCTCTGAGAGGAGATTTAGGAGATGAGACCATAGACACTTCATCAAATATCAAGGAAAACATTGGGGCAGCAAGTTGATATATCACGAAATAAACACTACAGAAGACAATCGTCTAGTGGGTTACCGATTTCATCAACCTAAGCGCGAAAACAATCATCAGACACTGATTCCAAATCACTAGTCATAGTAGCAAGTACAAATCATAATTCTGAAAATGTCTTGAAAAGAAGAATTACAAGTAAATTATTGAAAAATCAATTGTATGCAAAACCAAATAAAATGAAGCTCCATTTTGAGGCACCAAATTATGAAGCACAAACTTGACTGAAAAAACAGATTCAATTTTTTTTCTAAAACCGAAATCATTTTTTTTGGACTTGGAAACAAAGAACCGAAAGCTGCAGAAAATTATCGTCTTGATGATTTAAAATTTAACCCATCTGAGAGCAAAGAAACTTTAACCCATCAGCAGCAAGTTGAAACAACGAACCGAAAGCTGCAGAAAATTATCGTCTTGATGATTTAAAATTTAACCCATCTGAGAGCAAAGAAACTGATTCATGTCAAAAACTGATTTCAAATCAAGGTACAAAGTAGCGAGCACAGATCACCAACATGTACTAATTTGTTTGGCTAAGGTAGCAGAAACAATACAAACAAAAGTTTATGAAACTATTGGTCATTGTAATGAAAATTGAAAGACAAACAAAAAAAAAGCAAAACCTTGAAGCATCACATTAAGAGGACCCTCCCTGGCAGATTTAGAGATTTAGAAGATAAAACCATAGACGTTTCATCAAATATCAAGGAAAACATTAGAGCAGCAAGTTGAAACATCACGTAATAAACCTTAAAGAAGACAATCGTCTACTGGGTTACCGATTTCATCAACCTAAGCGCAAAAACAAACATGTAAATATCAGACACTGAATTCAAATCACTATTCATAGTAGCAAGTACAAATCATCATTTTGAAAATGTGTTTAAAAAAAGGATAAGATGCAAACTATCATAAAATTAAAAGTATGCAAAGCCAAACAACAACTGAAGCTCCATTGTGAGGTACGAATTTATGAAGCACATTCTTGGAATGAGAAAAATGAAATTTTCGAAATTTTTCTCAAATATTAAAAACATTGAGGCAGCACGCTTAAACAAAGAACCATAAGTAAGAAGATTATTGTCTGGGTGATTAAAAATTTCATCCATCTGAGAGCAAGGAAACTGATTAATTTCAAAAACTGATTTCAAATCGATGGTCAAATAGCAGATCATCATTAGGAATTAATTTGTTTGGCTAAGCCAGCAGAAACAATACAAACAAAAAGTTTATAAAAATATTGGTCATTGTAATGAAAAATGAAAGACAAATGAACAAAAATGACGCAAAACCTTGAAGCATCACATTGAGAGGCACCCTCTCTGAGAGGAGACTTATAAGATGAGACCATAGACGCTTCATCAAACATCAAGGAAAACATTGGGGCAGCAAGTTGAAATATCACGAAAAAACACTACAGAAGACAATCGTCTAGTGGGTTACCGATTTCAACCTAAGCGCGATAACAATCATGTTATTATCTGACACTGATTTCAAATCAAGAGTCATAGTAGCAAGTACAAATCGTCATTCTGAAAATGTTTTGAAAAGAATTAGATGTAAATTGTTGTAAAATCAATTGTACGCAAAGCCAAACAAAATGAAGCTCCATTTTGAGGCACCAAATTATGAAGCACAAACTTGGACTGAAAAAATAGATTCAATTTTTTTTTCTAAAATCGAAATCATTGCAGCAGCAAGTTGAAACATCGAACCAAAAGTAACAGATAATTATCGTCTTGGTGATTTAAAATTTACACCATCTGAGAGCAAAGACTGATTCATGTCAAAAACTGATTTCAAATCAAGGTACAAAGTAGCGAGCACAGATCATCAATATGTACTAATTTGTTTGGCTAAGGCAGCAGAAACATTACAAAAAAAGGTTTATGAAACTATTGGTCATTGTAATGAAAATTGAAAGACAAACAAACAAAAAAAAAGCAAAACCTTGAAGCAGCACATTAGGATGTACCCTCCCCGAGAGGAGATTTAGAAGATGAGACCACAGACGCTCCTTCAAATATCAAGGAAAACATTGGAGCAGCCAGTTGAAACATCACGAAATAAACATTACAGAAGACAGTCGTCTACTGGGTTACCGATTTCATCAACCTAAGCGCAAAAACAAACATGTTAATATCAGACACTGAATTCAAATCACTATTCATAGTAGCAAGTACAAATCATCATTTTGAAAATGTGTTTAAAAAGAAGAATAAGATGCACACTATCATAGAATTAATTGTATGCAAAGCCAAACAACAAATGAAGCTCCATTGTGAGGCACGAATTTATGAAGCACAAAATTGGACTGAAAAATATTCATTTTTTTTTCAAAAATCGAAATCATCGCAGCAGCAAGTTGAAACAACGAACCAAAAGTAACATAATTATAGTCTGGGTGATTTAAAATTTAAACCATCTGAGAGCAAAAAAACTGATTCAAGTCAAAAACTGATTTCAAAACAATGTACAAAGTAGCAAGCACAGATCATCATTTTGTAGTAATTTGCTTGGCTAAGTCAGCAGAAACAAGACAAATAAAAGTTTGAAATTAATGGTAATTGTAATGAAAATTGAAAGACAAACAAACAAAAATAAAGCAAAACCTTGAAGCAGCACATTAGGATGTACCCTCCCCGAGAGGAGATTTAGAAGATGAGACCACAGAAGCTCCATCAAATATCAAGGAAAACATTGGAGCAGCCAGTTGAAACATCACGAAATAAACATTACAGAAGACAATCGTCTACTGGGTTACCGATTTCATCAACCTAAGCGCAAACACAAACAAGTTAATATCAGACAATTAATTCAAATCACTATTCATAGTAGCAAGTACAAATCATCATTTTGAAAATGTGTTTAAAAAGAAGGACAAGATGCAAACTATCATAAAATTAATTGTATGCAAAGCCAAACAACAATTGAAGCTCTACTGTGAGGTACGAATTTATGAAGCACAATCTTGGACTGAGAAAAATGAAATTTTCGAAAATTTTCTCAAATATCAAAAACATTGAGGCAGCACGCTTAAACAAACAACCATAAGTAAGAAGATTATTGTCTGGGTGATTAAAAAATTCATCCATCAGAGAGCAAAGAAACTGATTAATTTCAAAAACTGATTTCAAATCGATGGTCATAATAGCAGATCATCATTAGGCATTAATTTGTTTGGCTAAACCAGCAGAAACAACACAAACAAAAAGTTTAGAAAAATATTGTTCATTGTAAAGAAAAAATGAAAGACAAATGAACAAAAATGACGCAAAACCTTGAAGTATCACATTGAGAGGCACCCTCTCTGAGAGGAGATTTAGAAGATAAGACCATAGACGCTTCATCAAATATCAAGGAAAACATTGGGGCAGCAAATTGAAATATCACGAACTAAATTCTGCAGAATGAGACCAACATGTCAAACTAAATTGTTTGGCTAAGGCAGAAGAATCAATACAAACAAAGTTATTGTAAAACTATCTGCAAGAAAGGAAGATGAGGCAGTTGGAGACTTAAGGTAACTTAACTTAGCAAGTATAGATAGATCATCATTATGAGCTAATTTGACTAATTCGAATCAAGGGTCATAGTAGCAAGTATAGATCATCATTATGAGCTAATTTGTTTGGTTAAGGCAGAACAACCAATACAAAAGCCATTGAAAAATTATTGGTCATTGCAATGAAAATTGAAAAAAGCCACAAACAAACAAAATTGAAGTAAACACTTGAAATTTCGCATGAAGACGCACCCTCCCTGACAGGAAAATTAGAAGATGAGACAAAGAATACTTTACCAAATATCAAGAAAAATTATGGAGCAGCAAATTGAAAAATCACGAACTAAATACTGCAGAAAAAACTCTAGGTGGTTAACGATTTCATCCAACTAAGCGCAAAAAACGCGTAAATGTCAGAAACAGATCACGAACTCAAGACTAAAAGATGATTATCCTCACGATTCTAATAAAATTGAACCACTTGAGGTCAGGGAATTCATTAAAATCGGAGTGACTTCAAATGATTAGGACATGTTAACAAGTAGATCAATTTTCCATCTAATTTTTGAAAAGGCACAAAAATAACATGGAGAAATGTAATGAAAAGACATTGGTCCATCAATTCGAAAAACAAAGCAAAAAAACGTACAAAAAGAAGCACATTAGAAAACAAATTTAACATTAAAAAAATGCGGATTTAAAAACGAGGCTATTTGACGTTTTATAAGAATCAGAAAGCAGAGATATTGCACAATGTTGAAACGTCACCGATTAAAGAAAAAAGCTGATCATCCTCTAGAAGATAATGAAAGTACTAAACTTCAGAGCAAAGAATTCAAATACATCACACTCATTTTAAATCAAGAAACAGTAGCAAGTATAAACCATATAATTGAACTAATTCGCCAGGCCAACGCAGAAAAACAATACATACAAGAAGTTAATTTTGAAAGTATTCTTCCCTTCAACGAAAAAAGAAAAAACCAAAAAAAACAAATGGAGCAAAAACTTTGAGGATCACCAAAATGAAGCTCCATAATAGAACTGCCAAAAAAAAAGTAGATGAGACCATTTGATGGCTCACCAAATATCAATATTGGATGAGCATATTAAACAGCCGACTCACATCGAGCAAATTTCTCTCAAACCGACGGCGAGCTTTTGGCTTAGGTAGTAGTCAGCTGGGTCTTATGTAAGCTAGCATAGGGGGCGGTGTTGGGGAGCGATCAGGGGGGAGGAGTAGAGCTGGACCAGAGGGATGGGCATGACCGAGGGCGGCCGAACTTTTTATATGAAGGACCACTCGACAAACAATAAAATCGACTCCTGAAAACGTTTTTGTGGATCTTATTCTTAGACCTCTAGAGTGCTCAGAACTCAATGTACTCCCAGCTTTACCAGTTTTTCCCACGTGAGAGCCAAGAAACTTAATTATTTCAGACTGATTGTAAATCATTAGTCATAGTAGCAAGTACATACCATCAATTTGAAACAAACAGATTTAGGGGTAGTGCTGGACGAGAGGGATGGGGATAACCGAAAGCGATCAACCTTTTGATATTCAGAACCGCTCGTCAAAAAATGAAATCGTCCCTTGGAAACGTTTTTGAAACTTATTCAAAGACCTCTACAGTAAAATTATTGGAGCAAAAATTAATCCGCGTGAGAGCAACAAAATTGTTTCATGTCAGAAACTGATTTCAAATAAATGGCCATAGTAGCAGGTATCAACATGTCAAACTAAATTGTTTGGCTAAGGCAGAAGAATCTATACAAACAAAGTTGATATATAACTATTTGCAAAAAAAAAAGAAGATGAGACAGTTGGAGATTTAAGATGCGACAGTCTGAGATTAGACTTGCTGCTGCAAACAAACTGCTTCATTTTAGAAACTAATTTCGAATCAACGGTCACAGTAGCAAGTACAGATCATCATTATGAACAAATTTATTTAGCTAAGGCAGAACAACCAATACAAAAGCTATTGTAAAATTATTGGTCCTTGCAATGAAAATTGAAAAAGCCACAAAAAAATGAAATAAACGCAATAAAGGTATCGCAATAAAACAAACCCTCCCTGACAGGAGAACTAGAAGATGAGATAGAGGACGCTTGATCAAATATCAAGAAAAACTTTATCAACTTTATCAAGAAGATCAAATATCAAGAAAACAAAGTTAATGTATAACTATTTGCAAAAAAACGAAGATGAGACAGTTGGAGACTTAAGATGCGACAGTCTGAGATTGGACTTGCTGCTGCAAACAAACTGCTTCATGTCAGAAACTAATTTCGAATCAAGGGTCATAGTAGCAAGTACAGATCATCATTATGAACACATTTATTTAGCTAAGGCAGAACAACCAATACAAAAGCTATTGTAAAATTATTGATCCTTGCAATGAAAATTGAAAAAGCCACAAAAAAAAAGAAATAAACGCAACAAAGGTATCGCAATAAAACAAACCCTCCCTGACAGGAGAACTAGAAGATGAGATAGAGGACGCTTGATCAAATATGAAGAAAAACTTTGGAACAGCAAGCTGAAACATCACGAACTATACACTGCAGAAAACAACCGTCTAGGTGGTTAACGATTTCATCCACCTAAGCACAATGAAACGCCCTAATGTCAAACACATCACGAACTAAGAATTTTCATTAATATTGGAAAGTGATTTAAAATGACTTACAAGTAGATCGTTCTTTTCAACTTTTTTTAAAAGGCAGAAAAATAATATGGAGAAATATAATACAAATATATTGGTCCATCAAAAATAAAGTCACAAAACGAGCAAGAAAGAAGCATATTAGAAAAACAAATATAATATTCGAATAGATAAAAATGCCAATTTGAAAACGAGGCGATTTGACGTTTTATAAGAATCAAAAAGCAGAGATATCGCAAAACGTTGAAACGTCATCAGCTAAAGAAAAAAGCTGATTACCCTCAAGATAATAATGAAAGTAATCAACCTAAGTGCAAAAAATTCAAATACATCAGAGACTGATAAAGAAAGTAGCAAATATACACCAAATTTTAGAGCTGATTCGTGTAGCCAACGCAGAAAAACAATAAATACAGGAAGTTGATGTAAAAATTATTGGTCCCTAAAACGAAAAAACAAAAACACAAACTGGGCCGAAAATTTAACCATAACATAATGACGCTGCATATTAGAACTTCAAAAATAGAAGATAAGACCATTTGATGCTTCACCAATATGAAACACATTGGGGTAGCATGTTCAAACAACCGACTAACGTCGGGCAAATTTCTCTCAAACGACCGGCGAGCAGTTGGCTCAGGTAGTAGCAAGCTGTGTCTTATGTATGCTAGCATTAGGTGGGTTGGGGAGTGATGGGGACGACAGGGGTGACGAGAGGGGTGGGGATGACAGAGGGCGGTCAAACTTTTTATATTAAGAACCACTCGTGAAACAATGAAATCGTCCTGAAAATGGTTTTGGTGAATCTCATTCTTAGAGACCTCTAGAGTGCTTAGAACTTAATGTCCTCCTGACCTTACCAGTTTTTTCGGTTTTTGAGGACGAGAAGTTATAAAGGACAGGCAGAAAGTACATAGTAGCAAGTACAAATAATTATTTTGAACTAAATTCTTTCAAAAACTCAGAAGCATTAGATGCAAGAAATTGCAGAACATCATTCGTCCGTTAAGTGAAAACTAGACAACAAAAAGAAAAATGAAGCCCATCTTATGAAGCACCATCTCGGACTGCAAAAATTAGATGAGATTCTTTGACGATGTTTAGCCGATTATTCTGTAGATGGTGAGAAAATTAACCCACTTGCGAGCAAAGAAGTTGAATAGTAAAAATTATTATTTCAAACAAAAATGGTTGATCAAAGCAGAAGAAAGATCACTTACAAGTTAGTTGTTTTTGGTCCTTGAAATAAAATTTTATAACGCAACAAAATAAACGAAAATGAAGCACTATTAATTTGAGTCCGGCTTCTGAAGACGAGCGGTTGTTATACGCTGTATGCAAACAACCAGTACCGAGCCTCCCGGTCATTTTATTTTTCCATAACCAGTTTAAGTCATCACTATTTTGACTTACCATTCCAATTCCGCTTACGCAGCTTGTAGGCACAGCTTTGCGCATTCTCTAACGAGTCAAAAACTGCTTGAACACGTTTTTGTTCACTCTTCTCGTTTGGTTTAGCATGAAATTCCTTCCAGTTTTCGAGACCTGCAAAAGAACTGAAGCCAATACCGCCTTGATTATTAAAATATCAATGCAATCAGAGGGAACTGTTTCCCTTTCGAAAAGTAGCCTTTATTAAAAACCAAATGCCGTCTGATATACGACTTACTGCTCTCATAAGAAGGGCGAGCTTATGATTCTATCATTACTATCTATATAGGGAAGAATTTGAAAGATCCCGAGAATTCCGCGTTCTTTATTGACTAACGAGTTGATTAAAGTTGCGCAATCCAATTATTTTAAACCCGTTCGATTTAAATTTTTGAGGCAGTGAAGTGAAGCAAAACATCGCGAGCAATAGAGCTGAGGAGATACAATTTTGAGCAAAGATGCAGAACATGCGTTAGCGCTTCGCTTCGTGATGTAATGTTTCTCTATCGGTAATTATTTTCAGAATGCCATGCCAGCCTGAAGCATGAGAAACCTTCTCATTTATCTGTCTGACGCTGACGCTGATGTCCGGCGCGATTAAAAGTAGGACGTTCTATCCATTACTAAATAGGAAAAACAAGCTCACTGCCTTAGTCATTTAACGCAGAGTAAGATATATTTTCATTTTGGAAAAAAACAGTTGAACTCATTCTCAACTAGTCCAATGACTGTGAGCACCTTAACACACTTTACTATATGGTAGAAAAGGAAACACTTCCCTCTAATTTAATTTAAGAATGTGAAAGTGCAATCCAACCTGATGAGACTCTTGATAACAGGTGTCGGTGTGGCGTCTGAAAAGCCACTCACGATCACAGTCCGTCCTCGTTTTTCAATCATTTCAACAGATGACACTCACGTTGTCCAATTATATTTCATTTACATCAAGGCAAATCTGAAATGACACTTTTGTTTCAATTTTTTTAAACCAAAATTACCTGATACAGTTTGAGTTCGAAATGACTAAAAGGATATTTTAAAAATTTACTAATCAATTTAAAACATAAGTACCAAATAGGAGAGGCAACAGAAATTCTTTGAACTTTCGTATCCAAACAGAGTCAACAACAGCGTAAATTTTTAGAAATGAAAACAATTCACAGGAAAAATTTCAACATTAATTTCATTCAAATCAACTCCAGCAAACATATCTCAAGTAAAGAAAAAAATTGATGAGCAAAGGTTTGTTTTTCCTTGAATATATGCAATTGTGGGGCATGTGCCTACATAATAATAATTTCGCAAACATTTGCACCAATTTTGAAGCAAATGTTCAAAATTTTTGCTATTATAACTTTCTTAAAAAGTTTAAGAGCCTTCTAGATTTTAATCACACTTGCGATATGTTCTTTGCTGGAGTTTGACTGAAGCGGGTTGATTTGAAATATTAACGTTGAAAATTTTTCTGTGATTTGTTTTCAATTTTCAACAAATTTACGCTTTTGTTGAGTGTTCAGATACCACAACAGATTTAATTTGAAAAACAATCAAATAAATCACGATCCAAAATGATGAAATTTTTTGTGCAATAATATAAAAGGTAGTGCTAGAGAGGTATAAAAAAGCTGGCATTAGCTTCTGACTAATGCAAAAAATCTACCCGAATTGAAGAGCAGACAATGTATGCACAGCACATTTGATTTGGCAAATCACAGAACTACCGACAGTACTATCAATTTAACGCCAATGAAGTACTCAGCAAAAAAGTAAACTCAAACCAAAACTACGCTTTACTCCAAAACAAAAGCAATATGTTTAACAGTCATAAGAATTAGAACAGATTAGGATTAGAAGTAATTAGAAGAATTAAACAGTCTCTTCAAGCAGAAGCCTAAACATAGATGCCACTACTCATTCATACTCTGAGAAAGGAAGTGATCTAAAATGTTGGAAAGAGAAACAAAATATAGAACCTAATAACAAATCATTTCAATATTTTATTCTCACGATTTCATAGCCTACAATATATTCAAAAATTTGTGCAGTTATTAAGAAAGAAAGAATTTATTGCTTTGATCAGGTGAAAACAAAAACATAGTCGGCAAATTGCCGAAAAATAGCCGCGTTGACGCACATCGGTATTGAAACAGAAAAGGGAAAAAAGATAAATATTGCCATAATTTTTTCCAAAGTTTCGAAAAAGAAGTGTTCCTATTCGGTGCGCAGTTTCAGTTAGATTCTAAAACAATACTTAATTTAGCTTTTAAACTGAAAGCTATTAAGCTTAATAATACTGTCAGCTAGCAATCGCGCCAATGAACTTTGGTAACCTAATGCACTATGACTTAATGACCGGTCTTTATCAGTTTAACTCGTTTCTTTTGATTTTGCTAATTTGACATTCCCCATATTCACCAGATTGCGTAATTCAATGCGTGAAAGAATTTCAAATCCATTCAGTTGAAAGCGTGAGTAAGGTGTCACGAGTCAAACGTGAAAACAATGACTGATGTAAAACGAAAACCGTGATCAAAAAGTAAAGCGAACTGAAAAGCACATCAGGACAAGTCCTGAAACACAATCCACAAAAAACTGAAAAAACTCAGAACTACAAGACCTTATCAGCAGATCAATTGCACAAAAGGCAGCAAAATATATTCTAAAAAGCTGAGAAGCCAAAATAATCCAACTAAATTATAAAACAATCATTGCTAACACTCTTTAAACTTTTACCCTGAAGGCCAAAATTGGTCCATCTAAATATGAAAAGCCACGCAAAAACGTTGAACGAGGATTATTGGCCACTAAAGACGGAAAAACGAGTAATATGGCAATTGCTTCAAAAAAGAAAATTGCAAAAATTTAAATAAAAATACTCAATTTCTCAAGATCAAAACGTTCAAAAATACTTTTTTTGTCTCTGAAATCTGCTCAGTAGCCCCTCTTCAATACCTAATAATGTGTCACTGGCCCGAAAAAATCGATTAACTTAAAAATGACAAGTTTCAAAAACTTCAAAATTGATAAGAATTGCAAATTTTAATGAAGTGTTGCTAAAATTTGTGATATTAATTTTTTCAGAACATTTTCATTGTCTTCCGAGGCTATCCAGTAACTTATTTTCCAGCCTTAAAAAAGTTTTAGTGGCTCAAAAAGATTGATAAATTATGAAAATAACACTTTAGAAAATTTTTTTAAAATTATAGATTATGCAAAAAATGAAAATTTTAGGAATTAAAACGTTGAAAAGCAGCCATTGCAGCGTAGCAAGTAACACAATATCAAGACCTAGAGGAGTTAACCTGGCCAGTAAGGCAAGAAAATTGAACAAAAATAATTTTCAAAAAAATTGAAAAAATTGCAAAAAATAGTACCAATTTGAGTGTTTATTTTTGAAGTACCCTAACATAAAAACTAAAAATGACCTTTTGACCTTTAATTAAAAATCCTCACAAGCATCTGCACTACACTAAGAATTTGCAGGACAATTAAAGCCAGCTTTTGGCCTCTACTGAAATCTAATGCCCAATGGGACTTACCTCTTTACCCGTTTTGAAAGATCAGTCATTGAAAAATGTGTGAAAACATCTTAAAAAAGAGCCCCAATACAATACAATTCTTGGATTGTAAAAGGAGAGCGCCTATATAATAGCCGTTGAGAGCCTGACGGGGCTATTAATAACTTTTACAAAAGAAATAACATCAACTTTACCATGATCAAAGGGGACAGGGCATAGCACAAACCAGTTTAAATTCAAAAAAAGTTTTTTCCATTTCTCATGAAACTTTCGGATAAAATCAATGTTTCAGACGCTTCCTGGTGTTTTACTGTTTTGCGAAATAAACACAGCCCTAAAATCTACCTCTAAAGTAGTATAAAAAGCTGACAGGGGTCTCAATGGGGGGACACTATGTATTAAGATTGGAATGCATAAAGTGTCCCCCCTAGGGGGGACACTTTTGGGACATTTTCTGCAACGCAAATTTTTTTGTAAGTTTACAACACCCCCTGGCATCCCCCCTAATTTTTGATTTTATTCAAATCTTTGGTGCTTTATTCGGCTAATTCATTCATCGGTGCTATA
Organism: Convolutriloba macropyga; assembly: GCF_964194025.1. Classification (NCBI taxonomy): domain Eukaryota; kingdom Metazoa; phylum Xenacoelomorpha; order Acoela; family Convolutidae; genus Convolutriloba; species Convolutriloba macropyga. Next base: position 12,861,594 of record NC_134481.1, on the reverse strand, counting down.
AACTAGTTCAAACTCTTTGCAACTTTTGCTAACTTTCCCGCCGTATTACTCAGTCGTGCTAGACAAAGTGACGCCATTACTCTTTGCTTTCTCGGTGCTAAACAAAAGAACTATGGCAATTACCACGCTATACTGGCTGAGCTATAAAAGCATACGTATATTAAAGCTTCCCCTAGCCTAACTTTTACTTAATATTACATTAGAATTGCTGGATTCATCTCAATTTTTCTGGAAACCCCCCTACTTCAAAAACTTAATTTTCGGCAGATGAAAGAGGGGGTAAGGGGGATCAAAGCTGTGATAATTTTACGATGTTTTGGTTTAAAAAAACTGAAGTCCTGCTGTTGCAAATAAGAAATCCCAGATTGAATATTTCAATAAAGCTATCATTTGTAAATTCGACTATTTCCAACCCAGATTGCCAGTTATTTTGCTTCCTATACATTCAGCTTGCCAGTTATTGCTTCCTATATATTCAGCTCTTTTTACAATCAGCCTGCTTGAACATTTAAATAAAAAGTTGGCAATTTTTTTAATTTTGTGTTTTGCTCAACAGTGAAAGTCTCTCTTGTGATTTTTTTTCTTGTGAACAGATAAAGAATTGTTTCGGGAGACTTTTACTATCTGAAACTAAAAATTCAACATAAACCTATAAACCAAATAATTCAACAAATAGTCAGCTAATATTTTTAAAAACGAATTATATTATAAATATTTTTTCATCAAAGCAGGATTCATGAAAAATAATTGCCAACTTTTTTCTGAAAAATTCTCAACTGTGTTGTTCAATCAACTGATGTTTTGATATTCTACTACATCCAGCAGAACTCTCAACTGCGGGTCAATCAACTGATGTTTTGATATTCTACTACATCCAGCAGAACTCTCAACTGCGGGTCAATCAACTGATGTTTTGATATTCTGCTACATCCAGCAGAACTCTCAACTGCGGGTCAATCAACTGATGTTTTGATATTCTGCTACATCCAGCAGAATACAAGAGGAGATCAACGTTCTCAATACGTAAGTATGAGTTTTAGTTCTGAATATTTTTAATTTCCCCGTTGGGACGGGGTACAAACGACAAAACTTCTGAATAATTTGGGTTTTTCTTTATAGCCCCCCCCTTAGTGGTCAGATAACAATTTTTTGCAAAGCCCCCCATCATTGTAAATATTTTTTTTTTGGGAGGGGGGCTATAATTTGATTGTATTTGTTGTGCAGATTTTTAAAATTTGTCAAAGTGATTTTAGAATTGTTGTCTAAAAAAAATAAGTTGAGCTCACCGATCATTTCTTTTTTTATGATACTAATGCTGTTTCAGTCAGAGTGAATGAACGATAAACAGGAACTAATGGTAGAATCAAGTAGCAAACCAAGTAAGTTATAACAATTTTTTGTTTAATATATATGAAAACTACTTTTTTTGCAATATGAGAAATTCTCAATAGGTCAACAGCAAGTTTCTTGTTCATTTTGGAAAAAAGACGTTCTTCCAAAAACTCCTAATCATTAAAAAAATTCCTAATACAGATTAAATACTGAAACGGTGAACACTGATGAATGAAATTGGACGACTTATGAAGTACCTAAAATCATTTGAGGAACGTGATAAAATTTTTTAGATCCAATCAGAAACTTGAGAAAAGTGGTTTTCTGTCTCAACAGAAGTGTAATCGACCTCCATATTTGCCACTGTGGAAAGTGTAGGAATCCACGAATTTTTGATATTCAAGATCGCGTTGTCCAAGAGGGTATCAACGGACAACTACACATCACCCTGCGCAACAATTGAGTAAGAAAAATCTTTTTTAGCAGACCGGATATATGGGTAGGAACTATTTTTTCAAAAAATCCGGTTCTACTGAACTTTATTGGGTTTAAAATGAATAAGAGAAACCCTGCATAAATGGCAGCGGAAAAGCTGACTTAATAAGTTGACTGCGACACAAATTTTGTTGCAAAAACGAATTTTGATACAGTCTGATATGTGCAGGAAGAACTGTGCTCTGTCACACGCTGTGGCAGTTCAACCCCTCCTGGTACGTTGGACCACACCTTTCACTTTCTCACACTTCACGCGTGCACCATCACAAACTCTCACTATACACAAGAAATTTCTAGCCCAAAAAGGGGGGACGGTACTAATTTCACTTTTAAAAAAAGCCAATTGGGCCATATAAGCCCGACTGCCAGTGTTTTTTTGGACAATATAGGTACAAATACAGGATGAGACCAGAGTTTTAGTTTTGTTTTGGTTCTTCAGTCCTCTTCGCTATTACTTTATGATTCTTGCTCGTCTTCTCTTTTTGGTAGGTGGTTGATCTTGCAGATTTTGTTGTTCAATTGTTATTGGGAGGTTGGCTGGCGGTTGTTCGTCAATTGTGATTGGAGGTTGGGGGCTGCTATCTGAATCTTCTATCGCTTGACCTAGAATAAATCCATCGCAAGCTGCGTCCGTAGAAGAACCACTGTCCGAAAACTCTGACAAATTGTCAAAATCTACCAAATTTTCATTCAATTCATCCTCGCTATAAATTCGCTGGTGAAAACCTGGGTCGGGAATTGACTTGAAACTTGTGTTTAGAATGCTATTAGTTTGTGGAATGTTTGCTGACTGTTGTGTTTGTTGCTTGTTTTTCTGCTGGTTTTTATTTTTTACCGGTTGCGAGCTATCCTGGGCCTAATGCGAGCTATCCTGGGCCTGATGCGAGCTATCCTGGTCCTGCTGCGAGCTATCCTGGGCCTGCTGCGAGCTATCCTGGGCCTGCAGCGAGCTATCCTGGGCCTGCTGCCCGCTTTTTTGCTCGCTTTCGCTAAAATCATCCAGGCCCCAATCAGGTTCATTCACTATTGCCCGGAAAAACATGTCTTCTCTTATTGCACTGTGACCATAGGGCAGCGTTGAAACTTGGTCACTCAAGATGAAACGTTTGTCATCGTAGCCTGACAGCGACTTCTTGTTGACAACAATCGTGTGAAGCCTGTGGTTGCTGGATGCTATTCGGGTGTTGAGCAAACGCACCACCTCACCCCCCAAGAGAGTTCTTTTGTACAGCTCATGTGTCATATTGCGGCGTGCATCTTTTGTGACTCCTTTTGCTAACTGCTTAGCGGGACCTGAAAAAAAAACTTGTTTTGTCTCCCAATTCATTCTGGTCTTCCTGCCTGCAGTAAAAATTTAGTTGTATGTTAACGTCTAGCATATGCTTGCTTTTGTTGAATGTCTTTGTATGTATGGTGCAGTAGTGGTAGTGAAAAAGACTTATACTTTACTGCGGCGAGCTTGATAGAATACAGCTTAGGCTTCAGTCCACAGAACTCTGCAATTGGCTTGCTTCCCATCCCATCTTTGAATTTCAACGTGACACGGGCATTCTCCCTGCTGTACAATGGGTGTTGAGATGGGAAGTTTGAAAAATCAAACTGTTTAGCGACCGACTTTTTCCGCTGTAGTTCCGCAAAAAAGTCTCTCGAACGCACTTCATACACAAAAGAGTCTGTGTCTGAATAAAGCAAATTACAATCAAAGTTCTTCTTCATGACTTTGTAGTGGAACTCGAACATGAACTTCTTCGCCAAATCCAATATACAGGCACCTACTATTGTTGGCTTGTCCCAAAGTATTTCCGATTGCTGAAGACATACAGTAACAAGATCTTCATTAATGATCTGCGACGACTGATACTCGGGCTTTTCTGTCCACTTCAAAGTTTCTTCTTCAGTGCGGGTCAACTTGACTTTCAAACGGTTGCGTTTACCCTCACAGGTTTTTCCAAACGATGAGTTGACCATCAATTTGAAAAAATCCTCTTCAAATTTATTCTTCGCCTGCTTCCGTTTTTCCGTATTCAGTTTCACGTAGGGGGCCAACTACTTTTCTTGTCTGAATGATAGCACTCGATGAAGCTTAGTTACTACCAATCCCAATTCAACATAGAGTTTCAGCGTTTGATAGTGCAGTGTATAGTTCTGTTTATCAAAAAGCGTCTGAATGAGCTTTTTAACCTGAGGAGGTTTTTTGATTTGCATCTCTACTAATAAATCGCTTTGATATTCACTCAGCCAGCATTCATTTATTGCTTCTTTTGTGGGTGCCAATGGAAAATCTGAGTGAAGGTCATGCAAGCTATCTGGATAACTGAAATCTACTTCAACAATATATCCTATTTCATCATCGTCCGGTGTTTTCAAGATTCGATTCAATATTTCTTGTGCATTTGCGTCGGTCCATTCGCTCTTGTCAAATAATTCAAACTCACGAAGAGGAAGCGGGAACTTTTCCATGATTCCACCGTAGAGGTTATTTGCATCAATCATTACAATGAACGAAGAAATATTCTTCGGCTTGTAGTCCGGCAGAAACTTATTGTTTGCCCTACAAAGTCGCTTGCTGTATACTGAGCTCACGCCTCCTCTTATCAAGCTCTCCACCATATCGAGATTTTCTCTCTCTGTAAGAAGATGGAGTTCGGGGTTGCAGATTTTCAGCATGGCATCACCTGACAAGTTAGATGCCGTGTAGTATTGACAACAATCCAGTCCATATGTCTCATAGCATACCTTCCGGAAGCATAGAACTACAGCAGCGAGAAGAAAAACATCTGTTTTCAAGTACAAGTTGTAGTACTCCCCAATGTTCTGACACTTGAATAAATTGAATACTTCAACTGCCCTTGCGTATTCATCTTCAGTTACTGTGACTTCATACTGCTGCAAGCTATTTGACCACAAATTGCGTGGAGGAAGCTGAGGCTCCTGCAGTTTTTCGAAATTGTCTATATAGCAATAAGGGAACGAACCCTTTTGTTTCAACAGTTTGACTGATGACTCGAGCCAATTTTCGAAATGTTGTTCAAGCATGTTGAATTGGTCTGCTGGCAGGTTCTGCACCAACCTGTCAAGTGAAGTGTTCATGAAATTAAATGAGTCCAGAAGTCTGATTTATTCATATTGACTGGTCCACACACCTTTTTTGTTTTGAGTTGTTTTGATGTGAACTCCTATTTGCAACGAGATGAATTTTTTGCTTGTGCTGGGTACAATCGAAATTGTGTTCCTCTCATTTATGTTCTGTAGTGCCAGTACTACATGGTGAAGATCATAATTTGCTAAGTTGTGGGCGAAGAGGGGAGTGTAGTTGAGAGTTCTGCGTTTCAAGTTACACTGTGCGTGAGCCCATCCTAAAAATTTTCCAGTGAAATGACAATGGTCTAGTACGGTTGGATCTTGAGCGCTTTTGTTCAATTCGGTGTCACATATCCAACACAAGGTAGCGTCTTGCCTGGGTGTTGTTACTTCACAGGAAAAGTTTTTGTGCTGTTGCTTCACATCATAAATATCCTTAGCAATTCTTTCAAGTGTCTTGACAAAATCTTTCATCACATTCGGTCCGCTTTTTATATCAAAGAAGAAAGGTTTTTTTTTGATCCAGGGCAACAAAAAGTAGAGCATAGCTACATGGTTTGTGCTCTTCCAGCGCTTTCGTTACTGAGTTTTCCTGACTACTGCCTGCAACGGGTTCAATAATTGACTCGAGATCAAAAAAACCAACAATTGGGGCAAACCACCGGGCTTGAACATTATTGAAATCAAAGTTTCGCTGCTCAGTTTTTGGCATTCTTATTATTGCCTGAGTGTTCTGATGACAAATTTGTTCATGCTTTTCATGTCTACCTAGTGAAGTACTGAGGTGGAAACAATTGCGGCATAAATGATTGTCTGCGCGTTGAATTATCTGCTTGTACTTGTGAATTAGTCCTTTGATGTTGGTGATAAGGACATAGTGATGCATTGTGCCATCACTTAGCAAGAGCAGATCAAGGTCGAAGCTGAAATTTTGATTTTTTGAAATGCGAAACGGTATCAACTTGTTGTTCGAGTGTCTGAAAACATTGACACGAACATTGTTCAGCTGCTCAAATTTTTCCATTTGATGGAAAGCCATTGGCATCATAAATGTTCCAACGGGTTGTTTTGCTCTGGGGTTTTCCGGTCCATACATTATGGGTTTTGTTTTCTGTCGCCAGGATGTATTGTCAGAAAATAGTTTGGGTCCAATGGTGTTATGGTATTGAGCGGTGTAGCAGTAGAGGAAGCATTTCTCATCCTGTCGATTGCGAATGTTAAGCAGATACCTACATCTAGCCAGGTCACCTGGAAGTGCTAAAAAGGATGATGCAGCGATCGGTTTTGTTCGGACAAACCGTATTTCTACATTGTCAATTCCATCTACTGTCCACCCGCTTCCATACGAAGCGAAGTTGTTCAATGCGAGAAGCATTTGTTCAACCATTCCAGAGAAACACGGTTTGCTCAATCCTGTGAAGTCAACGCGTTGCATTTTTGAGTTGGCAAAAATTTTTATCCGGTCTGGTTGACTGTTTTCGCTTTCATCGCCTGAGGGCTTAATCAGTTCTATCTTTGCACTGAATTGTAGTTTTTGTGCATGAGTTTGGGTGTTGAGTTGAACAATATTTTCAATCTCATCGCGCTTGCTCCTCATAAAATTTAGCAAGTCTATTTCATGTTGACTCACTGGTATGTCGTAGGTTCTCAGCACTCCATTGAATGCTTGTTCGGTGTGAAGAATGCCACAATTCCGATTGTTTTCTACGTCAGCGTTCCATACTGGTAGTCCATGATTATTGTTCATATGCTCCATGTATTTGAGGTTCTCGGCAAAGAACTTGTTGCAATATAGACAATATCGGGGGCGGTTTGAATTGTGCTGTTGTTCCATATGTGCCTCGAGCTCCACGACTTTTTCATGAGCAAATGCACACTCATCGCACGTGAATAAGTTTGTTTGTACATATTGTTTATGTACTGCCTGCATGTGCCGACATAGGCTGCGTTTATCTGATAGCTTTTTCTGACAAACAGTACACTTTTCAGAATTCATTGTAGCGTTTCGAAAAGCAAGAAATATAAGACAGTAAGATAGCGAATGCTGGAGAAAATACTTTTGTGGAAATTTTTGTGAGTGTTTTGGAGAACAAATATGAAGAAAAGTTTAGATGAATTGATTTAAAAGTAAAGGCAAAAAGCAAATGAGAAAAATCTTGGGTTGGTTGGTCCACATTTTTACATCTCTCTCATCCAATCAGAGTTCGCGTCTTTTTTGTTTACTTTTAGAACTGAAAGCTACTGTTCCACAAACAATGGTTGAGAGCAGCAAGTCTCCCAGACTGTTGTGTCAATAACACAAGTTCATTTGTCTACCTGTTTGTCTAGTTTTTGTTGATTCAGCGTAGGCGATCAGTTTTACTACTTGTTTGTCTACCCAAGTTTTTCTCATTTTTGATACCGCATACTAGCAACTTGTGAGAATTGTTTATTGATTGTTTGTCATGATATCAAAGAATCCAAGCTTCAACTGGTTTTATTATTATAGCCCGGTCTACTTTTGCATATTTGTTTATAGCAATGCTTCACATAGTTGTTTGCTCAACGTCTGAGATTTTTAACAACAGCTAATTCCTACAAATTTTTATGTTAAATCTTGTTTTTAGATGAATCAGGAGATAAATTTAAATTAATAACTGGTTTCAAGATACAAACACAGTTTTCATGTAAGAAAAGGGAACAACAACAAATACAAACTTCGATTTCTACAATAAGTTTGAAGAATGGTTTTTTTCGTGTTTTAGAGTGTCGGGATAACTTGATCGCCTTCTTGACAGGGGCATAACATTGATCCAATGGTGGTGTTTCATCAATGCTGACATCATCAAAAAAATTGTTGGAGAGCAACGGGAGGCTTTTTTCCGGGGTTGTTGTTTCTTCACTTGGCAACTGAGATTGATCGAAATTCCAAAAATTTGATATTTGCTCAACTTCGTCTAGCTGTCCCAGTTGATTCTCCCAAACTTCAATGCAATCATGATCGTAGTCCGCAAAAAGTTTTTTTGTTCGTTTTGCCAATTTTTTCACATCTTGCTTTTTTGTTTGAATTGGAGTAATACATCCATAATATCGATGGGCATATGGAGACTCTTCTTGTCTGAACGATTTGTCTGGCGTTCTTGTAAGCTGAAATAAATCGTTCTGTTTGGTATATTCGAGAATTGGCTCAATGTAATTCACTGGAATAATAAAGCTGTTTTTCGTGTGCCACAATTCTGTCTTGTCATCAAAGCTTTCTTTCACAAGGACAATATTTTTGAAGTTGTGACACATTCGCACAAGAGTTCGAGTGTCTCGCTCACTCGTTTTAGCAATTTCTAAATATTCAGCAGCCATATTGCAAGTGATGGATAAACAATTGCGATGGTCTTCTCTATTAATTGTCAGGATTTAAACAGTAAGAAAGCAAAAAATTTTCTTTCGAAAGAGAATTTTATGAAGACAGCAGAGCCAAGTACCAATTCCAGAAACAACAGAAATGAAAGTTTGTGTTCAGTAAGTATGCAACTGAAAGGAAAAGCAGGTTCAAAGTTGGAAGCAATTTCTAGAGAAAAGTTTTGTAACAAAATACTCTAGCACTAATGTAATAAGATGGCAAAGAACTGAAGAGTTTTCACAAATCTGATATTGAACAATGAGAAAGAGCAATGGCGGAAAGAGTGAAAAAATGTTGCTGATCGATTTGTTTATTTGACTTGGCCATTTCATCATTATTCCGTCATGTCTATAAATAGAATTATGTCATATTGACTTAAGCTGAACGGGGGTGCTCTCGGGAAATAAAAATCGACTCCAGGAGGCGAGCTAGTTTATCCATTGCTAATGAAAATTTGTCACTTATTAGACTCAAAGGTCGGGACTTGTAAAACTGTTTTCTGCTATGGCTTTTATAAGGCTTGGCCCGGCGATGTTGCATTAGTGAATGGAAATTTTTAAATTGCCTTGGACAATTGTGACATTGAATGGGTCTTGATTCAGCAGGGTATATTTTCTCCGATCTTTTGAATTTCATATTTCGTATAAACATCAGAGCTGATATAGAGGAGTATAAATTTGTTTACACGCTAGGGTGGGTGGATTTGTTTGTTCAGCTGTTATCTTGTCTAGACATGTTGGCGTGGGTTTTTAAATTGTTCACATTCCAATAAACGGTAATGTATTAGTCATTTATCATTTCAGATTACTTTGATACAGTTTGTCTCAATATATGCAGCATTATGAGTAATGTTTTATCTAAGGATGCTGAGTACAGCGACTTTCATTTGGATCTCTCGCTCAATGGAAAACGGCTTGTTAGGGCTGCTGTTAAGACTTATCAGACAACTGGCACCTACTTATCCTTGAAATTGTTCAAACGTGATAGTGAACAGGTCGATCGGGATTTCAATCAAAAAATTACACTTTCGGCGCGAGAGTTCCGGTTAATATGTCAGAACATTGAAAAACTAGAACAAATGCTTGATCAACCAGTTGGCTTGATCGATTCACTTCTAAAACCAGATTCAACTGATGACTCAAAACGTCCAGAAAAACGGGCCAGCAAAACACCGACTCAGCGCCAAAAGAAGATACCAAAAACGTCTGTAAAAGTCAATGAGGATTCGGAATAATTTCTATTATACCTTTTGCTTCCTGTCATTGTTTATGCTTTCAACGTTTGTTCATTAGCTTTTTCTTTTTTGTTCGTTATGGTTGAGGCAATGTATGAAAACAGTCCTGAATATTTCAAGAAATTCCAAAAACGTTTCAAGTACAATATTTGTGAGACTGAACCAAAACTAGAAAATACAACAATTGAAAATTATGCGTATGGTTATCATTCATCTGCAACAGTTATCGAAGGTTGTACAATTGGCTCCAATCATTATCATGTTATGTATGAATTTGGTTCGCAAGATGATAATATATTCGATTCTCTTTATCTACCTGCAGTGATACCGTGTCTCGTTAACTGTTTCAAATTACTTATTCAGCCTACGCAAAAAAACTTTGTTAAACGTGGTGCAATAATTTCACGACTACATGTTGCTGTAGAGTACCTTTCAAAATCAACTTCGGCAGTTACCAAGAACAACCAGAAACAACTTCCAGCACCCTTGAGTGAGGCTACAGCGAAATCTATTAGTACTTTTGCGGCCAACAAACGTTCTTCTACAGTCCCTGATGTAACTTTGAAATGATATTGCCAGCTTATGCTAAGTAAACACTCCTCAACTCTTTATCAGATAATGGATATTCTGCTTAGTGGCCACGGAAGTTTTGTGCGAGAAACCTCAAACTCTTTCATAACCTTTCAGCTTTGTAAAAATTGATATTCAAAAAGTGTTGTTTTTTGAAAATTAAATTTAATATTACTTCATATGTTTTACAAAAGCTAGCAACTCTAATTCATTTACATCAGGTATAAATGGAAATTTCTCACTATAAAAATAATGAACAATATATATGCAAAATAAACCACAAAGCTGGGAGTCTGAGGATTGCAATGGAGACTGAATGTCTCTTCTATGTTCCATGATATCCATCATTATCTCCAAGTCTTCACACTGTTGTAAACGGTTGAAAATATCCTTGTAGGTAGTCAAGGGTAGAGCCAATGGATCTGCAAAATATATTATTGGGTATGCATATCGTTTAGCTAGCACTACCCAGTGGGTACCAATAGAGTTGGATTGTGATGCATTAACAATAATAAATGTGTTGGTCTGCAAAATCAGAGGATAATTATCAGCAGCATAAACCCCTCTGAATTTGAATTTTAGATGTTTACACTTTTTCACTTGATGAATTTGGTCTTCGTCCATTAGTATGTGATCATGGGAAGAGCGTTTTTAGATGCGTTTCTTGCAGAGTCAATGTAGATTGTAGATGCTTTTTCCCCAAGAAAAAATATTTCAACGTTATGAGCTAACGCTGCATCAAACTTGAGTTCGACAGACAATGATGAATTTGTGAGCTCTGGATGAATAAAGTCATGAGTTGCCTCTTGAGTGCTGGTCAGATCAAATACCATTATATAATGGTTTGCAAACTCGCTTAGAGGTATTCCGTGGCCATTTTCTACATAAGCTAATGCACTCATTGAATTGTAGTACAACCTCTTGTTGTCAGTTGTTGACATTGGAGTTCCAGCGGTGGCAAAACCATTTCGATAAATGGTTATCTCTCTTAAACCAAATTTTTGATAATGGAATGGATTAGCGGTGTTGGTACCGATTAATGCTGTACCAACGCATAATGCAACAATGACTCTTCTGATTGGCTCTTTAGTGAAAATATCCTCGTGTTTCCAGCTTTGTTGGCCTGTCGTAGCCAGGAATGTTTTGGTAATGACTTCATTGTATCGGTAAATTGCCGGAGTTTTCAATAATGTCTTTTCGATTGCACCTACATTATCTGACACCGTCATCTTCCCGATAAATAAATTAGCCTCATCTATTTTAACCTTGTAGTGTTTCGCTGCGTCTTCGCTGATGACGGCAAAGTCATCTGAGATCTTCTCATTGAAATGCGTAACGTAACTCCACTAACCAAATGTTTCTCACACGAAAAGAAATCAACCGCCAACTTTCCATATAACGTTATACGTGCGGATTGTTGCACTGTTCTTTTTCTTATATCTGATATTGCTGCTGGAATAGTGCCCGGGTTTTCCTCATACTCGCAACCCTGACATTTTAGCCAGGTTTTCTTTGCGTCTGTACCGTGAGAGAATTCAGTTTCTATGAAACTTTTGTGTGCATAGTGTCCATTAGCTGTTGAAATTTTGATACCATTTGCAGAAATAGTACAGTCGGCGAAAAGTGAATGAAGGATATTATTAGCAAAATATGGAAGATCACTGGCATTTGCATCACCAGCTGTGTAGCGCAAATCCGTTCCATCTGTTTGAAGTATTCGACACTTGATCTCCAGGTAAATTTTTTGCAAGTCAATAAAATTGTTGCGATCACCAACAACTTCAAATTCCAATGAGGATCCTGAAGGCGAATAAAGCGGTCCTGTTTTTTGCTCGAATGATTGATCAAATGTTACAAGCAAAGGTGGTTTTTCAAATAAGTCTAAAGAACTGTGAGTGGCTTCTGATGGTATTACAATATTAGTTCGCATTTTTCACTCGCGAGAAAAAATCCAGACGACTCCTTTTTGGACGGGGTTTTCGAGAAATGATACTTCTGGTTGAGATTTTTTGTTTTTGGTTTGAGTGAGGTCTCGTGTATTGTCGTCTTTTTCGTCTAATTATTTTACGACCTGATGCAATACGTGATTGAAGAGATCCACCTATTTGTTTGCGAGCTGTTTTGGCTACTGTACTTTTCAGTGCTTGTTTTGCTGACTTTCTTCTGGTTGCAACTTCTACTAACTCTGGTGCTCCCTGAACCAATGAATCACGACCAATTTTTTTCGCTGCAGGCCAGAGAAATTTCCGTGCTAATGGCAGAGCAACTCTTCCAATACCTGCAGCAAGGGCTCCAAAACCGCTGCCTCTCTGTCTATAGTGTCCGGAAAAATGCGGCATTGATTGAGATGCTTGATTGCTGTAGTATGCCTCCATATCAAATAATTTTTTGAAATTTTAAACTGACTATAACTTTCCCGGTTCCAGTAAAAGGAATTAGTTTTCCAGTTTCGTTTCTCAACTCTACCTGGATGTTCTGAATGTTGTTTGATAATATTGGCTTGTAATCCAAATTTGTGTAGGACTTGTGGTGTATGGGTGTCACTGTGTTTATGCTACCGTTTCTCAAACGTCTTTCAGACTCAATGATTTTTATTACCGGAGCTCTCACATCACCAACGTTCTGATGTTCAATTATATCAATGTATACAAATATTAGCTGTGATCCGCAAGTTATATCAACTGGAAAATCTCAAACATGTCTGTTCAAAGAGTTGCCTGCATTTTTTGACTTGTAACCAATATGAATAAAACCATGATGTGAAGTGTCTTTCGTTCCATTAAAACCAAGAATTAACCATTAAAGCCGTTACAGTGTCAAAATCATAGTCAAAGTTTTTCAATTGAGCGATTCGAAAAATTTCTTCCAGAAGCTCTTCTGAACTGTTGTATATACCTTTGCGAATTCATCGAAGTTGTCCGGTGCGGTTATGTGAAGCATCAAGTTCAGCGCCAGAACTGACATACGCAACTATTTCGGCTGAGTTTACATTATTGATGTTTGATGGAAAGGATATTGAAGCAAGGGCAACTTGCCAATCTCCATCTAACTGCAATGGTTGTGCTAGTTGATTTCGAAACTTGGCCATAGTATTATTCGTAAAAATTCCCATTGACGCATTCGATATCAAATCAATAGTAAATTCTTTATGAATACTCATGTTTAGTCTTCGACAGGAAGAACGTTTACTTGGACTAATTCTGGTTCATAAAATTTACCTTCAATTATAACGTTTTTTGCATCTATAAGGTTGTATGTTGGTGGACTGAGGGTGGCCACCTTGAATAATGCGAAGACTTCGTCTGTATAATTTTGTTTATAACCTTTCCTAAAAATTTCGTCTGGCTTTGCAATCCGAACCAGGTCTCCTTCTTCGTATTTTGGTCTGTACTTTTTTGTGCTAATTGCTAGGGATATTAGAAACAGTTCATGTTTTTTGAAAGTTTTATTGGGTGCAAGTTGGGTAACACGATTAACACGACTGTTTATAGTATTTACAAACTGGGGCAATTCCTTAATATATGTCCAAGTCCAATTTTCCTCCAAGTATTTGTGAAAAATGTTTTTGAGCGACCGAATATTCCTCTCAGCAAATGCCGACTTGGTTTCGTTTTCGGTTGTATATAAATGAATCTCCTTCTTTTCACAAAATTTTTTGAATTCACCTTTAAACTCGGATCCCTTGTCTGTCCAAACCCTTTCTGGTTTTTTCTGCTTTATCATTTTTTTTAACGCTTCAACAGCGTCTTTTGCATATAAAGCTTTCATTGGTTGCACCCGTAGGTATCGCGATAAAACATCAACAGCCACCAGTAAATATTTGACTCCATTGTTGTGTTGGGCAATTTTATCCATATACGCCACATCGACAGACCAGATTTCGTTTATTCTGTATGCAACAGCTTTTAGTCTCGGAAAAGTTTTTCTGAATTGTCTGTATTTTGTGTATGGGGCTTTCGACTGAAAGTATTGAACCACTTTGGATCTTGGTAAACCACTGGCTTTCTTCAAGTTAGCAATGCTACCAAAAGCTGCAGTACCTTTTGTGTATAATTTGTTCAATTGTTTAACGTTGAGAGGAAGTAATTTGTCCACGAGCTATACGGTTGGATTTCGTCTTTTGCATCTTCAAAGCTTCCTTCATCGTCGCCAGAAGCTTTTGATTCTTCTGTTCTCGAGACTCCTGATTCTTTGTTTTCTGGTTCATCTTCAAACAACTGTAACTTTTCGTTTAGTGATAAGGCAAGAAATTTTTTTGCGTATGTATTACAAGTTAATTGTGAACTGATATCTGGAAAAGTCAGGACTTTGTAATGTTCAAGTGAAAGCTTAGATGTTGTTTGATGTAGATCGTAAAGATAATCTGCGACAAAAATTCCCGTGCTTGACTTATTAACCACTAGTCTTGATGTCTGATCCAGCGATAGCGATTCTGACTCTTCTACTTTTTCCAATATTATGCTCGCTTTTTTCAAACTTTTTTCTGTCAAGGTGTTTAATATCTCTCAAAACTCGCTCCCTGATTTCAGTTGAAATTTTTGTATCAATTTTGTCATCTCTAGTCTCATTCAACTCATCTTTGACATTCTCCAAAATATTATCTGTCTGCTGCTGCGTGTCTTGTTGCGTGGTAGAAGGTGCTGGTGGAGACTTGATTCTTTGCAACAGTGATATTTGTTTTGCTTTCTCTCGGACATTTTTATTGTTGAGAAGTTGAGCAATTTGAGGTTGTTCATTCGCATACATTTGACGAGGAATTAGCACAAACTCTTCAGTGTGCATTTTGCTCCAGAAAAGCAATACAAGGTAACGCAATCAGTTTAATTAGACGGATTCCAGAATCGGATCGAAAAATTTTGATTCTCTCACGTTTTCCAACTCGCCTGTCTGCAAGTTTACGTAGTGGTTTCTCGATTTTTTTTAATTCTACTTTATTAATTGGTACAACTCCAGAGAGTACGTTCATCACACAGTCACTCAAAAACCAAATGAAATCGCCCTGATGTAAGGTTTTTATTTGAGCTGTGTTCTCATTCCTGTTATTTGCCCATTGCTTGAGCATAAGCAAATGTTTCTTTTTCATTTGTAATTGTTGTAATGACTGCCTCAGGGGACGAAATGTAAAAAATAGAAGGATGCGGTCCAATAAGTTGCGATGAAAAGCGTAAACCCTGGCTGGTTTTTGGGTCGAGATCAATCATCAAATGTCCAAAGGGCTCTGCAGTTGCTAGTTTGTATGCTTCTTTTATCAACTGGAGACAATTCAACTGTTTTCCAAGATACTCAATTTGTTGAATGTCACGAAGCGACTTGAAAAGTATTATGTGTGTTGTATTCAGATCAATAGTTCTGGACCATTTGCTTTGATGGAACAAATTATGCTTGATGTATATAACATGTAATTTGCGATGACGTCCTGAGGTGGCTATTTTTACAAATTCTTTGTCGTTGAAGATTTCTTCACATGAATCGTCATAGATAAGCAGACAGTGCGATAGGTTTTTTGTTATATCAAAGCCTGAGTATTTTAGAAACTCAATCCCTGGTATAACTCGTTGCATATCTTTGAAAAGCGGTTGGAACTCTTTGTAGAAATAATAAATTTTCTCAAAACGTGGATAAAAGGTCGAACCTTTTAGCATTCGAAACAAGAGTTCTGTTTTACCACAACCACTTGGTCCTATAATTGACATGAATACTCTGTCATGAGTAAGAATAACTTTGTTCATAATTTGGGATTAGGTAATATGTAACCAACTAGACTTGATAAGAGAGCAATCCAAATTGATTTCTCTTCACAGCTTTCTGATAATAGAAAGAGCATAGAGAAGCAAAGAAGGATCATTAAGACAATGATACTCACTTGAACAAAAAAAATTACTTCGGACCTTGGCACTGTTGAATTTGAACAACAACGCCATGGGGGCCTCTCCTTGTTGTTTACATCAAAGACTAAGCTGCTGATACCGGCGTCAGCCTCGTCTCTTTGACTCATTGGAGAAAAATAATTAATTGAAAAGTGAATTGAATCAAGAATGATATAGAATGTTAAATTTTTGAATTATTCACTGGGCAACTGTTTCATGTACCAGAACTCAAACAAATTGAAACCTTTAATATGACTTTTTATTTCTAGTTTATAACAAACAGTTGATGAGTCATTTTCTTTGAACGATGGTTGACTGAAGACTTTTTCAACTTCGGGGTGTTCCAAGACATATAACCGCAGCTCATTCGGCATCTCTTTTAGTGATAGCTCACGTTCTGGTGGTGTTTTCGTCAATCTTAATTGAGGAACTTTTTTGTCCGCCCATTGCTTCCAACGTGGGATTCGCTGCTCTTTGGGGGACTGCATAGGCTTCTGGTTTGCTTTGATCATAGCCATAATTGAACTGATTCCGATGTTCTCGAGCTCTCTGCTTATTTTTTACGTACAACTGGAAGTGATAGAAATTATCTATCACGGGCAGGAAAGCTCTAAAGCTGTCTAGCTCGTCGGGAGAAGGAGTAATGGTTGCAAAATAACGTTTTGCTGCGGTGCTATAAAGCGAATTGTAACGAGGTTGTTGTGCAGCGTTTGGCTTATTGTTGAGATAGTTCGCTCGGTTCTGGTGATCACTTGAAAAATTATTCTGTATTGGTGGAGAGGGATCCTGAACTCTGTTGAAAATTACAATAGGTTGATCGTCAAGTGGAGTCAAGCAAGTGAAAATCTTCAAGTTGTCTGAGAGATAGGTTGTTAAAGTTGATGTGTCTTCTCTGTGCATCACTTTGTGTCCACTGAGAATATTCGTGCTTTACGTTCCGCGCAGTGATTTGATAATTGATTGTTTGTTGAACGAAAATTTGAATGAAGATAACAGGGGGTACTTGTGCTTCTGATATTATCTCTGAGATTCGGGGACAATTTAGATCCTCCAGATTATAAACAGTTTTATGTAAAAGCTTACTGAGGAGCTCACACTTTTCAATGCCTTTGGCAAAAAAATTTTTCCGGGTGAATCGGAAACTGAAACTCAGACAGATTGTTTTCAAATCACAGTAAGGTATATCACCTTCGTCCCAATCAAGACCGTGTAGGTTATTGGTCAGCCAAATAACAGTTTGTCTATCGTGTGCGGGTAAATCAGCAAATTTAAGTGGGGGTTTGAAAAAT